>NC_136411.1:198993939-199623939 GCF_051521515.1 Lactuca serriola
TTCTACTCAAAAGTATTAAAATTATTCTTAATCTGTAAATCATGACGAATAGAGTTATCATTCCTTGTGGTGGATCTGAAAAGTCCATATTAATATGTACTAGATCCACTAGTCATCCACTTATCACACATAAACATGTGAACAATGAATACGTCTTAATTTTCCAATGTACAAGATTCTCATGCATTACAACATTCAAATTGTATGACTCCAAGTTTCTGTCTAAATGAAACTTGGTGATGATATTTCTTTTCACTTGATCAATTATGATAGTACCACAAGCACATTTTAGAAGAATCTATAACCACAATTAATATTGCTATTATTAGAAACACAACAAACACTTTCATTAATGCAATGGCAAGGAAAAATAAGGGTAACAAAACTTCATTTTATTGATAAAAGAAAAATGGAACTTGTCATTTACAATGCATAAATTGAAGACCTATCTTTCCAGACATCTCTGAAGAGTAATAACAATGTATTAAAATTATCCTAACTCCTTAGTGGTAACTCCAAATTCTGACCATCAAAACATGCAACAAACATCTATCTCTCATGATCAGATTTGGCTTTCTTTATCCAAGCTTCCTTCTTTCTTTTTGATCGCACAATACCATTATGATCATCATATTATGTATTAAGAGTCCAAGAATAGGAACTAATGGAGTTAGATAATGGATGTACCTGAAGTAGAGTCATACTAATTAACTTTACCATCTTCAAGATCCTTCAGGTATTTTGGGTAGCTTCATTTCAAATGTCCCTTCAATTGGCAGTAGAAACAAATGGATTCATTGGGATCAACATGTGGAATGATCTTAGAATGAGCCTTTATTTTTACCATACAATCAAACGAGTTAACCTTGGCAGATCCCTTTCGATTATGAAGAGAAACCATTTCTTAATCACCAATGTTACCATTGTCAATGTCCATGGAAACCTTGGGATTAAACCTCTTAACAATTTTTGCTTCAATTGTGTTCTTAAGCAATTATGCTTTAGCAACTATCAATATCTCGGTCAAATCAGTTAGGATCACATCAAAATTCTTTGTATGAAAGTTCTTCACGAACTAACCATATGACTTAGGAAGCGAGATAGAAACTAAATCAATGGCTTACTCCTTTGGGACCATGACACCCACGCTTGTAATTACAAAAACATACCAATTTAGTTGTGAGCTTAGACACCTTAATCCAAAATTTTCTTCTCGAAGCGATGCTTTCCCTTCCATCCTAACTTTTTTTGAGTCATCTTCCTGTCGAAGGAATCTGTTGACTTTTCTTATCATCTCTTCAACATTATGCCCTTCTCTTCCCACTAGTTTTCTTAAAAATTATCTTTCCAACAAACCATAAGTAAAGGATGCAATGATAATCGGATCGTCCCTGGTAGGCATCTTTATATTGATCTCATGAAATCATTTAAAATAAGCTTTGTTAGACTGTCGTTCTCTTCGCCTACAAGCAAATATGGCATGCGCCTGCTGCTGGAACCTTCTTTGCTGTATGGAACTCTTACAAAATTTATTGCATAACTCTTCAAAACTGTTAATACTTTTTATTAGTAAATTGTACAACTATTATGGTGCTAACCCGTCGAGTGTCCCGACAAAGTAGAGGCTCCGTAATGGGGTTCATCAGGATCATCTTAATAGCCCAGTGAAAGTTTGATACATGATCAATGTGTTCCCCAGTTACATTTTTTAGTTTAACTCGAGGTCCTTTGAGTCCCACCAGAATGGGCGTCTCATTGATGTCATTAGTGAAATGGGTCCTAAAGTTTAGGCTTTCGAAGGCTTGATTATACTCATTAACTTCTACATCCTTTCATGCTCCTTGTTTTGCATGGATGTCATTAGTGAAATGGGTCACAACACAATCTCCTCTCTCTCTCATTTTTTTTAAATCACTACTCTCCCAAAAAAAGTCATCTTCTTCATCTTCTGAAGTTTCAGACTATATTTGATACCACTATTGCGTGTGTTCAAATGGCGGAACAAACATACGACGTTGTATGTACCAACGCATCTGCAAGTTCTCAACAGAGAACACGAAGATATATTTACAGAAATCGTGAAGAAGCCAACCAACGTTTGGTGCAAGAGTATTTTGCAGAGAATGCCACTTACCAAGGGTAGTATTTTCGTAGGCAATTCCGAATGCTCAAAGGTTTATTCGAACGTATAGTTGAAGATGTAACGAGGGAGTGCAGTTTTTTCCAACAACGCTACGATGCTAGAGGTACACTCGGTTTCACTCCGTTACAAAAATGCACGGCCGCACTTCGTCAGTTAGCATATGGCATTCCGCCTGATGCGTTAGACGAAAGTTTTAGGATGTCTGCTAGGATAGCACGAGATAGTCTCCATTTTTTCTACAATACTGTGATTCAGTTTTATGGTCCAAAATATTTATGTAAGCCTACACGTAATGACATCCTGCAATTGCAAGCTCATCATGCTAGTGTGCATGGGTTTCCTGGAATGCTAGGAAGCTTAGATTGTCTCCATTGGGCATGGGAAAATTGCCCTACGGCATATCATGGGCAATTTACCCGAGGTGATCATGGTCACCGAACGGTCATACTTAGAGCAGTTGCATCACAAGATATGTGGATTTGGCATGCTTTTTTTGGTTCTCCTGGTTCGATTAACGACATCAACGTTCTTAACCGTTCACCAATACTTAACAACATATACGATGGATCCGCACCAGATTCTTCATTTCAAGTGCGTGGAACGCCATATAAGTATGGTTATTATCTAGTCGATGGAATCTATCCTGAGTATGCTGTGTTTGTTAAATCGTTTTCAGCTCCACATGGTTCTAGATGAAAGAAATTCAAGAGAGCTCAAGAAAGAGCTAGGAAGGATGTTGAGCGTGCTTTTGGAGCTCTGAAGAAACGGTGGTTCATATTGAAAAAACCAGCAGCTTATTTGGGCGAGGAAAAACTTCAAGAAATCATTTATACATGTATTATATTGCATAACATGATTATTGAAGACGAAGGAAGAGCGATATGTGCGTTTGATGAGGAAGAAACCATACCAGAGACACATCCAATAGAAATTGGTGGCGAAGAGTATATAAACAGAAGAGCAGAGATACGTTGCACTGAAACATTTCAAAATCTTCGCAATTACTTGGTGGAACACATTTACGGGGTTCAAAACATTAACCTTAATTTGGATCCACCGGATGACTCCAAAGACGAGTTCTCGGAGAACGATTTTATGTAGTTTGCTTTAGTTATTTTATTTATGTTTTTTAAGTTTCTAGGATTATTTAAATGTCATGTGCGTCGGTTTTTTTTGGTAACGCAATGTACTGTTTTTTTTAATTTTCAAGTAATGAAAAATTATGTTTTTTTTTTATTAAAATAGAAGTTATATTAAATTAAAATAGTTAAAAAAAAGAAGTTTTATTAAATTAAAATACTTAAAAAAACAAAAAAATAAAAGAAATGAAAAGTGTGGGACCGCACCCTTAGTGTGGCAAGAAACCACACTTGAGTGGTAAAAAGTGACATGACGCTTATGTGGCGGGGGAGGGAGTACGGTTTCGGTGGCACCACTCCCTCCAGCCTTAGGTACCTCATTTTTTGAGTTTGATCCCTTCTTATGTCCCGTATCATCAAGAATGATCGCCAAGGCTGGAAGGACCTGCTTCAGTCTAATCATCATTAATGCTCTATCAAACGAAGGTACATAAATTGGTACTTAAGAGAAGTCATATGCCATGTATGATAGATCCTAAGTTACATGGCCAACTGTAACAGTATTATATAGCTGGAGTCGCCCTTTTTATAGAGACACGTAAGCGTTAGCCAAGCGTTTTCGAGATACTACTAATATCTTTCATGGTCGTTACCATCGACTACATTATTTATTGAAGACATGTATGACTTGTCTTTTAGAGAAGCTCGGCCATACAGTTTCTTTAGTCATTCGGTAAGAGAGTTACTATAGGTTTAGACCTATATATTGCAATACTGGGAAGGATTAGAAAGGTATACTCCCCACATCCTTAGAATCCCTACTTCATTTTCATTGATTTATGATAATATAATATAATATAATATAATATAATATAATATAATATAATATAATATAATATAATATAATATAATATAATATAATATAATTGTAATGTTCCAAAAATTCATGGTAAAAATTTTACTTTTAGAGTAACCCAAAAACTAACATTCATTTGTTTCCAATAAAAAGATATTCAGAGTATGATAAGGTATACTCAAACAACAATAAGAATCAAAATACAATGTGAAAATAAACTCCGGGGTAGGAAAAAAGATCATGCCAAGCTCTTTCCTTTTGAACCGAAAGTACCTGAAAACAATTTAAACACAAATCGCAAGCACAAATCATAGTGAATTCCCCCAAAATACCATATACCAAACAAGAACGGGCCCATCCCAACATACGTATTTCGTGCCCAACGCATGCATTCAGGCCCAACCCATATCATTTGGGCCCTACCCATATAATCAGTCCCCGCTCATATAATCGGGCCCAACCTATATAATAAATATAGACATACACAAGATTCACAAGACAAATAGAATCCTACAAACATAATCCAGTGATCCAACATTGGTGCCTTCGACCCACGAGTACAGTGAAGAGACTCACCTCAGTCTGAACACAGATAATCTCACACTCAGGTTCGTGATAATAGAACACCTCCCACTAATCACAAACATAATGAAACCCTAATCAAAACTAAGGTAAAAACCCATACTCAAGGGTCCTTCTTCAATATTACTCTTACTGGGTAAAAGACCATTTTACCCTTCCAAGACTAAACTTTCCTCCCCCCTTCCACTTGACTTAATACAAATATTGTCCAAGAACACTTTTTGATGCTACGCCTTGCCTAACTTATGCTCCATGTGTTGTAAAGCTTCAAATAGGAAGATCGGGGAAACATCAGGCTATGCTGGTGGTAGCCCAATTTACGCCCCATGTACTAAGATGTAAAGTGATTTTATTTTTTAGCTCTTAATCCTTAAGGACCAACCATCCTTTTCTCAGATCTTGTCCTAATAATTGTCTTAATTGATAATGTTCCTAACTTTATGTCTTTTCTTGGCTAAATAAAGCTCAAAACCAAACCCGAGTCTCATAACACTTTCCAATGTCCAAAAACTCATGCATGGGTGAATGAAAACAGACAAGGTCCTATTTTTATGACTTATCAACCTCAGAAACAACAAGAAATAACAACCGCAAGGACCGAAGTAGCTCTTAATCACAAGAACAAAGATTATGGGATCAAATATAATGAAAACCAAGAAGCTAATATGTAACGACGTAAATTTTCAAAACAAGTTTTCCCTTAAAACATATAATTCTCATACATATTTCATAAAAATGTCATCTATTTATATCGTAACACATAACTTCGTGTTTAATTTAAATAGTAATCCAGGATCCTCAAAACATAATTCTCCTTTGGTGTGTACAATCGAGCCGGTGCCGTCCTGCAATCTTGAGAAAACCTGAAACACATAACACATAACACGGTAAGCACGAAGCTTAGTGAGTTCCCCAAAATACCACATACAACACATAAGCCACTCGAGGCTAAAACTCGGTATGACCCTCCGGTTAATGTGTCTCAGCGAGACCCTCCAGTCCCGTAGCTCGTTGGACCCTCCAGTCTGGTCTGTATTGTTGGACCCTCCGGTCCGCTCTATATCGTTGGAGCCTCCGGTCTGGTCTGTATTGTTGGAACCTCCAGTCCGGTCTATATCGTTGGACCCTCCAGTCCGGTCAATATCGTTGGACCCTCCGGTCCGGTCTGTATAACACATAGCACACATATAACAAAATGCACATAAATCTCAAACGTACACATACACATAAGAACCTCCGGTCTGCACATAAATACCACTCCAAGTAGTGTAAAGTGAGAAGACTCACCTGACAAGCAGCAAGTAATTAACCTCGCTCGCAAATCTTGAACTAGCCTACACCTAACGCAAGAAATGAACATCTCTAATCAATACTCAAATTCTCAACTCTAAGTAAACCAGATGTTACTCTTTCTCTTTCTCTAACTCTTTGATAAAAAGACCATTTTACCCACCCATGATCTCTATTACTCATTTCTGACCAACCCTAAAGTCAATAGAAGTCAAACTCGAGTCAACAATCCTTGTTTGACCCGACTTGTTGAGTGCACACTTGTGACTCGTCGAGTCCCATCGTATCCTCAGAATTCTCACAAAGTCCAGCTCAACTCGTCGAGCTGACCCCTAACTCATTGATTTAACACTCAATCAACCCATCGGGACAAACCCTTACCGACTCGTCGAGTCAGGCCATGAACTCGGCGAGTCCCCTCGGTCTGGTTCTCATTCAGACGACTTTTAAGGCATAAAACTTTCTCAAACTTCAGATCCAATCTCTAGGTGCTTACTTATATTGT
This sequence comes from Lactuca serriola, assembly GCF_051521515.1. Classification (NCBI taxonomy): domain Eukaryota; kingdom Viridiplantae; phylum Streptophyta; class Magnoliopsida; order Asterales; family Asteraceae; genus Lactuca; species Lactuca serriola. The sequence continues at coordinate 199,000,395 of NC_136411.1, forward strand.
AAAGTCGTATTCTTTACGTTTATGCATGGCATTTTGGGCAATAAATGCCAAGAACATGCCTTAATAAAGGTTTACCTCACAAGGACTTCATCACAGCTGAATAAAGAATCAACCTTTAGATGCTAAGGGTCTCCTAAACTCCAGATCTGGAGTTCAAGCTTCCACATGAACCCCAAATCCTGCAATCCCGAAAGTATACATAAAAAGTAGCCCTAATATGCAAGATATGAGATCTACACAAACAAGAGAGAAAGGTTCGAATTTGATACCTCTAACAGAAGCCCTTGGTCGAGTATCAACAGATCTATCATTCCTCTTCTGTCCCTATCTAGAAAAACTTCTTCTTCCTTGTCAAGATACACCAAGATGCTCAATATGGCTCTCTTTCTCCCTCAATATGCTCAAAGATCGACTAGGAATACTCTCTGGGAAGGGTAGCCGCAAATGAGGTTATAAGTGCCTTTAAATAGGTCACAAACACGGACAATTAGAGTTTCTCTGCCCAGTACCTACTTGGCGAGTCCCTCCTCTGACTCGTCGAGTCCACTCATTAATCCACACGATTAACTCGACTCGACTTGGCGAGTTGGTCCCTCAACTCGTCGAGTCCTTCCTTCAATCTCAAGATTAACATACACATTAAGGTCCCTGAAAATCTGGATGTTACAATTCTCCCCCAATTGAATTAGATTTCGCCCTCGAAATCGCTCGTCAATAATAAGTAGATCTAAACCAATAACCGAACAATACCACTGAAAGGATCTCATATCACACTACTATCTTCCTCTCTGGACACTTGAATCCAAACAAGTACTCCTCCTTGGAAAAGGACATGCCTATCTGCCACTACGCTACCCCTTCTGACTCTTAGGAATCTAGAAACTCTAGTAGCCTGACATATAGCACGATCGTCCTCTCAAGATATCACCACGTTATTTTCTCCTCGAATAACAAACCCCAATAATCCACTGCCCCTCAGATTCTCTAGTGAGAACCGATAAAACAAGTCCAGATCCTATTCCAAGGAATGAAAAGGATCACATCACACCAGGGACCCATCCAATGTACTGCAATTACAACCCTTCTGAACAGCAAACCCTCAACACCTTGACCTCAGGCATGAAAAAATGATCATGCTTGTTCATCTAACAACATAAACCTCAGCACCCTTCTCAATACCCCTTTCAAGAATGAGCATCAAGGGACTTTCCCTTGGTACCCTTCGAAGGGACTTTCCCTTGGTACCCTTCGAAGGGGTTTTCCTCTTCTTCCCCTTTCCCTGCCCAATTGCCAGAACTGGAGCTATTGAAGGAGTAGAAGTAACAACCGCTTTACTCTTAAGGCCATTTTTAGCTGTCCTTAAGAGTCCTTGATGTTTGCTAAGTGTAACTTCCTCCTTATTCATATGATAAGTCATACGAAAATGATCTTAACTTGGAGGTAAGGAATGGATAATGATATCAATCGCCATGTCCTCAGGGAAGTCAACATTGAGCTTTAGCAACCGGTCAACGAACCTTTGCATCTTCTTCAAGTGACTGGTGATGGTTTCACCATCCTTCATTCTGGCTGTGATAATGGAGGATGTGATTTCATACCTCTCCTGACGCGCACTCTGATGGTACGTATCCATCAGAGCCTAGTGCATCTCATAGGGGTAGAAATCTTCAAAGGATTTTTGAAGTTTCGGAGTCATGGTAGCCAACATGATGTAGGACACTTTAGTAGCATCCTTCTCATGTGCAACAAAGTCCGCAAACTCTTTAGGAGTAGCAGTGGCTTCATTAACAACCTTAAGCTCCCTATCGAGGACATACTCCTTGTCCTCATAGCGGGTAATCATTCTGATGTTTCTGATCCATTCATGAAAGTTAGATCCATCAAAAGTGACTTTCCCACACAAGTTCATAAGGGAAAAGGAGCTTGTAGGGTTTGAGCCAGTAGCATTGTTGGAAGACATCTGAAAGAAAGAAAGACAAGTTTTATTAGATAAAGAGTCCTTAATAAGTCACCCAAATGAAATATTAAGGATAGGATCCAACAAAATATTTATAGTTGGAAGAGGGATGCCGTAATCCAAGTATAAAATATTTGAAGGTCGGTAAATGACGATTTACCAATTTCCACCATAACAACGAAATATTTTATTATTAGGTTTTATTGGATTTGAAACTCCTAGATCTTTTGAGATACATTGAACTTTTCAATGGCATGTTTGAATCTCGATTGTGCCCTCTCAAGTTTGTGATTGGGATGCCGAGGATCACAAACAACGTGTGAATAACCATGCAAATTGACTTGGTACCCTTAACTATATTACCTAATTGATGTGCCGATTAACCACACACGCTCCACCGATCTATAATAAAGTGAAGTTACCCTTTGCCACTCTTACTAGTCCATATTAGTGTGCCGGTTAACCACACACGCTCCACTAACGACTTGGTAATGTACAAAGTGTAATTTCATGGGTTAGCACCTATTTCACATTTTCCTAAAGTAACTAAGATTGGGAATTAATAATGTATAGTTACTTTATAGTTTCATTATACTTTTAATGAGGATTAAAGTCCTATCCTACCTTTTTCGGCTAACGACCCTCCACCAGTCAAGGAAGCGGTGGGTGAGAGTGGACACCCATTAAACCGCCATTTTATAGGCAGTAACCTTATATCCCCTTCTAGACCGACTTCGTGAATGATACCTACTAATGGTAAGACGGACATATTCTTATACATATCTATATAATTAAAATTATAATAATAGTATAAGGGTTGAATTTTAAACTTTTAAAATTATAAGGTTTATTTTGGAATTAAAGTATTAAAGTGTAAGACTTTACAAATTCCAAAACTTGAGGGCAAGTTCTGAAACTATTTCAAGACTCTTTGTCACACCCCAAAACCGGAACGGTGGAAACGTTCGGGGGTCGAGGACGTCATGTCAAGTGTCACGAGATATGTATATGGTAAGCAAGTAATGAACAACCATTTCATTTAGAAATAAAATGTTTACAATGTGTGTGTTCACAAAACATAGAAGTCATAAACAAATAAAAAAACAAGACTTGAAGCTGTAATGCTCCATCTTCTGAAGTCCCAGCACGAGCACCTGTCTAATAGTCTCATGACAATACAAGTTATTTGAAAGAGTTGATCAGCAATTAAGCTGGTGAGTTCATAAGATTTAAGTGATGTGAGTAAACTGTAAAGCGTTGTGGAAAATGTATATGTAACAGTGATGTAAGCTGTAAGTTCCGTTTTGAAAGGTTCGCTTGTTCCTCTAGAAAATCCTATATTTCCTACATGAATGAAAGTTAAGTAAAATGACACTACAAGACTTTCTATGCGTACTAAGTGGGTCCAAGTTATATATACTCAAAGTAAACAAACAATCGATTGTGCGCATCTTCCCCAAGCTCACAACCTAACGGGAAACAGGAAGTAAGGCGAATAGCACACATTCCATTGGTTGTTAGATCATTTTCATATATAACCCTGGTGTATTCACTTGTTACTCATGGAGTTATTTGTGATGCTTCCTTTGTATCTAATGGAGATTTCTTTTAAGAAAACCTATATTTCTTATAGTAAACTAATGACAACAGTGACTACTTTTATAATAGCTTTGTTTATACTGCTATATATAATCTTATATCGGGTAGAAAGTTAACTGGGTGAATCTGCCCTATGCCCACCATCCAACGGGAACAAGAAGTAAGGCAGAAAACACACATTTAACTATCTATTGGATATTAGTTTTATATATAAACATGGTGTATAAACTAAGGTGTTATAGAGTTACTCACCTAAAGTCTCTAAAACTGTACTGACTTAATAAAATGGATTAAGCCCTTTTCTGGGAAATCTTTAGTTTTGTATACCAAAAGTACTGACTTTGATAAGTAAGTTTTGTACTAGAAAAACTGTGCGTTGATTCTGTGTCCTATGACCTGATCCATGCCTGGTACCCTTATGATGACTTAATGTATACAAAGCATAGCTATATATAGATTCAGGTAGATAATAGATTGGGTTACCTCATTCCAAGCTCAAATCCAACGGGAACAGGAAATGAAGCGAAGAGAACACATCCTATTAGCTGTCGGAATCTATTAGCATATATGTATCCTATAGTGTATACATTAAGGAATCATAAAACTAGCATTACGATCCTAACCTTTAATCGTAGCCTTCTACCAAGGCATCTTCTGTTCTGAGTTATACCCGACTATACCTTTGTCAAATGTAAAAGTATATTCTCCCTAGTTTATAACTATCTTGACTAGAAAATAGATCAAGTTTCAAGTGGTACCGACACTTTATGAAAGTAATGGGAAAAGTAAATACACAGATGTTATTTATAATGACATGTGGATGCACTAATAACCTAAAAAACATATTTGTTTTATTACGGTCATAATGTGAAAGTTAGAACCTCTACTAAACGCTCCCAATGTAAAGAGATTAAGGGAATCAAACGCGACCCCAACAATCTCTTGCAAGCCGTGTAATTCACATTAAAGTTATATGATCATGTATACCCGATATAACTATCACTAATGCGTTAGTGATTCATTGGTATAGTTAGATCCTGTTTGTGTGCTCTCATGCTATAGCAACCTAACTTGTTTTTTATGTTATGTTTTGGTATTGTTTGATTCTCTTCACTGTTTGTTCTGTTATGGTATTGTTTGATTCTCTTCACTGTTTGTTCTGTTATGGTATTGTTTCTTTGTGTGCTTCATTGTACTTGAAGTAATGAATAGCATTCTCCTAAACTATACCTATAATAGTTTACCAGTGCTCTACTTGGACTATTACCGAACATACTCATTTCTCTACTAAATTATGCTTTTACTTTAAAGAAACGGAGTTTTGTATAACTATAAAGTAACATAACTTTAAACCAGTTTTGAAATGTCTTGACAACATATAAATAACATAAGTAACATTTTGAAAGATGTTTAACAACAAACATTTACACAATTATCATTGTGTTCAACCTGTATTCCCGCCCCCCACCTTAAAACAGTTAAAATAGTTAAAAGATTCATTACGGGGTATGAACTCACCTGATGTGGGTGATTCAAACGGGTATGCGTGTAAGGATGAGAAGTTCCACGAATGAAGTCGCGGGACACAATAAGTCCTAAATGATATAGAAGGACACATATTGACATGAATATAGTGTTTATAAACAACAATATGAAAGGAAACACCTTCCGGGACTAGGAAAGACCTTGACCAAGTGCTGGAATCACATGTGATTCAACAAAGGAAGGTAGAATGGCACTCACATGAGTTTACTACCATGGGTTTACGACCCAAGGGAGTTTACGACCGTAAACTCATGGCTACTCATGTGTAAGTGCAAGTTTGAAGGCTAGGGATGATTTAGGGACCTTAGCTCTACCCTAGGATGAGGAAGACCACTTTCTTTGGAGCTCTTGAGGTGTTCACGGCCCTAATGAGTTTACAACCATAAACTCATGGCCATTTATGTTTATGAGGGTTGTTTAGGGTCCTAAAAGTCATAATGAAGCATCCTAACTTCAAGTCTAAGCCTTAGGAAGTGTTTGTGGCATCAAAACACCCTTAAATTGAGTTTTAGGCCGATAGACCATTTTGGCATGTGTTTGCGGCCATAATTACCTATGGGTGATGGTATTTTGATTGTTTTGAGTCCTAAACACATCAAGGTAATGTGCTAGGCTAGTCTCTAGGCTTAAGGAAGGAATTTGGGGCATCTATGCACCATAAAAGGGAGTTCACGGCCCAAGAACATCCTTGGCCGTGAACTCTCTCCTAACCTTTGTTTCTTGATGTTTCTAATGTCTAAACATGTGTAATCTAGTGTATAACAAGTTAGAAGAAGAGTGCTTACGATATAGGAGCTTGAACTAGTCGATTTCGCCAAGAACACTAGTGTGTGTTCTTGGTGTTTCTTGAGTATCTAAACAAACATGATTTTCATGGATGAAATCAATGTAAGAAGCTAGTTAATAAGATATATTAACTAATCAAGGGATAGAATACTCACTCTTTTGAAGATCTAGGGTGATTGTTGTTATGATAGTTGAGAGAGAACCAAGAAGAATTGGCCAGGAAATGAGAGAAATGACTTAAAATGACCATTTTCCTTATATATGCTCTTGAGTTTACGGCCGTAAACTCATGGTCTCGTGGCCGTGAACTCACTTAGATGAGGTTAGGGTTCATTTTGCTACACTGTGGTTCTAGTGGGTACTTTCTAACACTTAATCCTTAAGTGTTTTAGGCTTAAAACTCCTTACAATGACCTGTAACCATGCTAGAACTTTGTACTAATGATTTTGACACTCAGTTGAGTTGACTGACTGAGCTTATAAAAAATAAATTTTTCGGGTTGTCACACTCTTCAATTTGTAAAACACCTTTCAAATAAGACCAAACCTAAGAGGCAGTTTCACCTTGACAAAACAAATGAAGTAAAGAATCCTGTTGACTTCTAATGCAGAAATTCAATTTATAAGGCATTTGAAAGCCCATGTATCTGAGCCTGTCATCCATAGGAAGAGCATTCCTAAGGAATATCCAGAAGAAGAGAATAAACCCATCTTAAGAGGAAGCCACTGGTTCCATAATAGAGACTACCAATAACTTTTCTGGCCATGAATTCTTGAAAAATGCCAATAGGAAGCAGAGGAGAAAAGATCTGAAGGGGAATGATGCCAAACTAGTCTATATGGGATGTCAAAATCTAGAGAGATATCTTACAAAATAGATTGAGCCTTTGTGGATAAGCTAGGCAGAACTAAGGTAGAAAAATCAGCAGATTGAATAACTTCTCTAAAAGGATTCAAAAGAAGTTCGCTTTCTCTGCTCTTCAAAAAACAAAAATATAGGGTCTTTACTTTAATTCATCATTGGACTGGTTTTCAGTTCAAGAGTCCCCTATTGTGTATTTTGATGCCCCTATCTTCAAAGGCAGAAGAAAAACATCATATTTGAATGATTTAGAAATGAATATCAGAAAAAGGATTGACGGATGGAAGGCCAGGTTTCTCTCTTTCCCAACAACCCCATGATGAAGAGAGAGGAACCCGATGAGGGGAGTGGGACAATGTTCAGACCTTGGCTGTCACAACAAGCAACCAATCAGTTCCAGTCCCAAGGGCGGCACTACTAGAAAAACAGCCTTTTACGACGCGCAATGTATGTCGTTAAACGCTCAGATGACGCGCAAATGCGTGTCAAGGAAGGCCCTGTCATAACAAGTTGCGTGTCGTCTATTTACGACACGCATTTACGACGCGCGTTCACGACACACATTGCGTGTCAAGGAAGGCCCTGTCATAAAGGAATATGACACGCATTTGCGTTTCGTAACCTTACGACGCATGTTTATGACACGCATTACGTATCATTAAAGCCCCTGTCATAAAAGAAGATGACACAAATTTGTGTGTCATAAACTTTAACAACCATTTACGATATACATTTACGACACGTCTTTACGATACTCATTTACGCATAATACAATAATATGGAAACAAATATATCCAAAACAATCAATTTCCTCCAATAACATCATATCAAAAAAATGTAATACATTGATATTAAGGTGATCTGGTTGTACATTGGTATTAAGATGTTTTCCCTAACTATATAACCTAATACTACATTGCTATTAAGGAACACCTTCTTGTTCTACTTCTTATTGTTATTCTTCTTTTGTTTCCACAGGATACCTGTTGTCATCATCAACACATTAGTATTCAAAAAGGCTTCAAGCATCATCAATCTATGTTATAAAATATTAAAATTTTATACACATGTAGTAAAATACCTTTCGCCAAGAATCCGGGCTTCAATATAAGGAATTATTTTTACTTGTTATTGTGCAAGGTCTTAATTTGTAAAAGTTGTTTCAACTTGTGTATGACAAGGAAGAAAGGCATTGAATATTACCAAGTTATGAATTGTGGGGTCCAGGAGAAGCTTCTGGATGGTATTGAAGAGACATAAGGTTTTTTTTTAGGGAAGGAAAGACCTGTACAGATTCCATCATTCAGATTCACATGAGTCACTTCCACTCCATTCGTAATTGTGATTCACATGACGCATGCAAGGTAATGCACATGAGCCCAGTCAATTTAGATTCAGATTATGTAGTTTACCTTTGTTTTAGTCAGCTTCAAGAAATAAAGTGAAAGTTGAGATTCAAAGTTGTAATGTTTTTTTATGGATTTTGTTGGTACAAAAAATAATTCTACGAAAATACCTAAAATAACCCTTGACTTTTGGTTATTACCTGTAGTAAAATACATAATATAGATACGAAACAACATCACTTCAAAATGGATCTTAACTTTAAGTGTATCTGCTTCTTCTGTGTCCTGTAACAGCACACACAACAGAACAAATAACAGATTTAAGTGTTTACAACACAAAAAACAAAACTTTCCATATTCAATATATATAATTATATCCATCCTACAACAAAAAGGCAGAGAGATTAGAGAATAAAGATTACTCATCCATATCAACTCTTCTAGGGCTTTCACCTTTCTTGTATCAGAGTGATGTTAAATTAGCCTTTCTAAATGGCGAGGTAGAAGAAGAGGTGTATGTCCCTCATCTTTGTTAGAAAAATATGAAACACTTTAAGAGCACACTTAAAGGATTGGACTACACCACCTAACTTACACTAGGACAGATATTGGGATTTGCCAGAACTGTTGACTTTGGGATTTGCCAGAAAATATATAATTATAATATAGTATGCATTACTAATATATAACTTGTAAAATACCTTTTGTTTTGGTGCATTGGATCTCAAAGAAGCTAGAGAATCTGAAGCTAGCTTATAATCTACACTATCATGAATGTCTTCTAGGAAGTATGTTGGTACAGGATGTGTTATGCCTTGTGCACGAATAACAGGGCAGTCACCAAAGTAATGAGAAAATAGTTGTGGATCGACTGTTGCTGACCTGGAAAACAAATTAACTTATGAATAAAAATATTCATGAGTTATGACATTTTGTATGTTTTGGCATATATGTTATCATACATACATAAGGATAACTTTTGTGTGCTTTGAGCAGATTGCTTCTCTATAAAACTCTTCAAAATGATCAGTAGAAAATCACCCTGTTTACGAATTAAAATTTAAAAAAAAAAATTAGACATAATAAATTATAATCTTACTAACTCACCAAATAAATGATATACAAAATTATAATATCACTAACTCACCAAGACAGAACGTTCATGCACTTCATCAACTATATGAGTTATATCAGCAAAGTTTTAAGGTATTTTACAAGTTATATATTATTAATGTATACTATATTATAAATTAGCCTTTCAAGGTATTTTACAAGTATTAGATTCTAGATTATTTGCTTCTTACAAGAGACGCTAGAAATTAAATCCACACATGCAGAAAATATCAAAGAGAAATGAAATGGAATTCAATGACAAAAACTGAATTGTATTTAAACATATATAATGTTGGAATCTAAACGATTCCGATGGAATTCCATTTCGTCCATTTGGCAACCAAACAAACATGCCATGGGATGGAATCTGGAATTCCCTTCCATCCATTACCATTAGTCAACCAAACATGTCATGAACCAGATGACCTCTAAGTATCTTTATTTAATATTAAATCAAATAAATTTATAGCAATAACCAAAACCAAAAGCAACATTTTTTATTCAAGAATCAAGACACCTTGTGTGCTAGACCACTATGAAAAAGCTTCCCTGTCACATGAAGCTTCCATGGTATCATACCACCCATACCAATGCAAGGTTGCTTATCAGCTGTGTCAATCCAAAACCTTCAACAACAACAAAAAAAACTATCCGATTTAGATTTTATCATTATTTACATTTTTGTTGAAGCATTCCACAAATTCAAAATATTTTACTTAAAAGATTATTTTAACTCTATGTCTCTATCAACAAGTTTGACAATCTTACGCTTCATACTCGGAACCTATATCAGATAACTTATCACAATCGATTGTTGAAGCAATCTTTTCAGCTTCTTCCGCTAATACCCCTGTTACAATTATTAAAAAAGAAAAATGAAAAACTATATTTTAACTCTATGTATCTATCAACAATTGAAAATAAGAAGGATAATGAACCAGGGGTAAGTACATTGGGAGGTGAATTTACAAGCTCTTTTCCCAAAAGTACCCCTGAGCAAACATGCTCTGTGTACTTGAGTTTCTTTTCTAAGTCGGGTCCACCTCCAAGGTTAAGAGAGCCAATTGACTTGAGATAAGGTTTCTTTGACTCGGATTAAAATCTGTTATCTTCATATGTCCCTAACAATGCACCTATAATTGAAAAAATGAAATTAAGAAGATATATAAATAAATATATAAATAAATAAATGAGTAACATGAGGAGCATCAACAGGGTGAACTTTTGAACTAAATGGATTAATTGCTTTATCTGTTTCTTCATTTGGAAGAATTGAATCCAGAAAAGATGGACGTGATCTTCTTGAAGGTAATCCTGTTGAGGCTACAACATCATATCTGAAGGTTGTAGATACAGATTCAGATTGATTTCAGATATTGGATGATCAAGAACATTACTAGGGTTCCTATCAGAAAATGGAGGATATTGTAGAGATTTCACAACTTCAAACAAAGAATATGAAAGTTTAAAGGTGATCAAATTCATGATTTTATGAGAATATGAGATCAGATGAAATAGCATATTAATTAATAATTAGTTAATTACCTACCTCTGTATGTTGAGTCGTTGCCTTGTTGAACATTGTGATTTTAGTTGTTAGAAGATGAAGGTATCTTAGGAGAAGACTTATTAACAGAAGCTTGTACTGTTGTATAAGGATTTGTTGAGGTAAAATCCTTCAAATGGCTATCTTTACTATTTCTAAGGGCATCTTCAAGCCTTATATTACTGTAATGATTCAAATTGCTATGATTATTATCCTCCTCTGGATTATTATTTGTAGAAGGTTTATTGAAATTGTTTATAGCATCATCAACTGAAGGTTTTACTTCATGTAAGTCACCATTAACAGAATTACTGGATGCAACTTTTTTAGCTGCTACTTTCTTTTTACGGAACTCCTCAAGCTGTAAAACCAAAACATGTTGAATTTTTTTTTTAATATAAATGCAGTACATAAATTATATTCTTTGAATGTAATTGTCCACTTTGACCTATGATCAAGATTTGGCACTATAAATGCACATAAAGATCATACACAAGCTTGACCTTGTTATTGCAAAATTTTGATAAAGATGCAATGAATTCATCAGGGCAACAATGTTGCAACCGAACAAGTAAGTAAAAGATAACACTATAATTCTCTAGAAAGAAAGACTGGTGCTAACTTCTTTAATGACGTTAATATGAAAAAAAAACTATTTTATATCTCATCATAATCATCTTAGTATAGTATGAATCTTTAAGCAATACTTAGATCAAAATTTGAGCATTCAGGTTGTTATTTCTTGAATGGAATATACCAGTTGCTATTGCTGAGGCAGTTGTAAGCTTCAATTCAGGAGTTAAGTCTTGTGAAGAAGCAAGAGCAACAACGACATTATTAGCTTGAGAAGCTTTAGCAGATGAAGCAACAGATTCACCAAGACTTCGATAAGCAGAAATGGATGAAGATGAAGATATTGGGGCGTTTCCAAGCCCAATTAAGCTGACCCGTTTGGTTCCAAGAACCGAAAGAGATCTTTCATGTTTCAGAAAAGAGAGAGATTATCAGATTAGGATAGGAAATCAATCAAGTTATGAAATTAGGATAGTGTGTAATTTTGTATGCGTATTGTTTAATTTCTTAGATAGATAGACGCACACAAAATGATAAGCAATTCGTCGAACAGTTTAAGGGCATTAATAACTCAAAAGAAAGATCAAGTTTAAGAGTGGGACCTCTAGGCTGCAGTTTTCTCTCGAGCATTTCTTCTGATTTTTGTACGATTATCAATACCTTCTTCAGTTTACAAATGCTTCTGAAGAACGCCATCTGTAAAGGGTATCCCTAACCACACATATTTTCTCTTTTGAGCAACCAATAATGTGGGATTAGACACAACTGCATCAATTACAATCTTTCCCGTTCTCAAACTTGAAAAGGGGTGAAAACGTAATTTTAGAGTCGGGACCTCACCACAAGAGAACTCTTCCTTGTGAGGCCCAATCCAGCATGACTCCAATGTAATGCTCAAAGGAGAAACACTTCGAGCTTTACAAAAATGAAGGTCGCATTGGATATAATCGCTTAATGTTGTGCAAACTGAAGGAAAAAGCTTTGATTCTATTAATGTCTTTGCTTTAAGTTGACTGTACCATAACGACAAGCACACCCCAGATATCACAGCATAGAAAACAGAACAATGGAATAGAAGCAAACCTTCCTCCCAGACTGTGGATAATGACCTAACTATAGCTTTGCTTCTAGTGAAAGGCTCTTTCACGGACTTCACCACAAACCCACTTCTTAATTCTATATTCTTCCATAAAATCTCAACATTTTCCCCGAATGATTGTGAGAACCTAATCCCGTGAGATATCAAGTCGTTTTTCTTGGCACGTGGAATGATATCATACTGAGGTTTTCTAGGAAATTTGTTTCCAAGATAACCCAAATAGTTCACGTTTCTTGGCTTTAAGGAAGATTGGAAAGCTGCCCCAACAAATGGGTTTTGAGGTCTGCTACTCATCATCTTCACTAAAAACTCATGTCACAACTTGCGGCTCAAGTATTGGGGACTTAGGACTTACTCTTAAGAGGAGAGGTCGTCATTCAAAAAAACAAATGGAGAAGAAGAGAATAATCTTCGTACCTGATTTAGGGAATAAAAGAATCTTTAGAGATTGAATGTAAGAGAAAGAAATCTAGGGCACATACATGAAGAAGAAGAGAACAATCTTCGAATCTGATGCTTCCTCCACTTTTTTTTTTCCGCATCTTGATGCTTCTGATCGTACCCTGAACCTTTGACTTTCGATCCCAAATCTGACTTGCAACCTTCGATTTCTGATCTTCAACCTCTAATTCGAGACATATAGTTTCGAATCTCAGAAAATTGACCTTGCTACCTCCTATTTCTAATGAAAGAGGAGTCTTAAATCTAAGAGAAAAATAAGGAGTCGTTCGCTCAAAATGGATTAGGGTAGCAGGGAGGTGAAGTGGAGGGGGGGTCTATACTGATTTCGATTAAGAGTGTAAGAACATTTTGGAACCGAGGATTAGGTTTTTGATGGAGATGATGGATGGGGGAATTGAGGAAGCTGTGGATGAAGACGAATTCCCTAGGGCTTTTTCTTGCTAATTCGAAGAGGCGGGGTTTTGATTTTTGCGATCGAATAGGCGGAGGCTACTTTTTTGTGATTTCATTTTCCCCCTTCAAACCCGTGTTTCATTAAAAAAAAATATAAAGTGACACACTCAAATGACACACATTTTATGCTAGGCGCCCTCCGTATTTCTTGTTTATTTTATTTCTGACACTAGTTTTAGGGCACGCACAAATGCGTGTCCAAAATCCTTTAAATTTTAGGAGAAATGATATTATTTTTACGTCACACCATTTTTCGTATCGTAAACCCGTGCGTGTCATAAATCGTGTGTCATTAAAGGCCTTTTTTCTAGTAGTGCGGGTAAAGCGAGGCCTCGACTTCCTTATTAATATTAATTAATAATCTTACTCAGTAGGAGGGCTTTCCCCCTTCTGTGCAGCCTGATTCTCTCTCTGGAAATGAGGGTGCCCTCGATTGACATTTATCATTGAATAAAGAATCCTTCCATGGATGAGAGGGTTGAGTTACAGTACAGACTCCATTGGCTTTCGCAAGGAAGCATTTTGAAAGTTCTGCAATCTATGGTTGATGCCTCTTATGAGTTTAATGGTTCATAAAAATGAAGACTTTTAATTTTATGAAACCTCTTATTCTTTAATGACAATTTTAAAGAAGTGACTTTTGGTTATCTATAACTCGAGGAAAAGTTATGGACACCATCATTGAGCATTAAGATCATGAATTAATCAACCATGTAAGTTACAAGTAATTTCCTATGATCTTCTAAAACTCATAAGAACAAATATTCATATCAAACAATTTCAAGAAATCATATCAACATATATAAAACTTGAAATTTTATAATAGTCATTTGAAATGGATTAACATAATCATTACCACATGGAAAAATAGATTTTACAAGTCCAAAACAGTTTGGGGTAATGATTCTAGCCCATTTCCAGCAACAAAACTCGAAAATCTGCATCCAGGGGCTCCTACTTGTCGAGTGCACGAACCTACTCTACGAGTAGGATGAATTTTAATATGGACTCGTCGAGTCCCCCCATGGACTCGGCGAGTTCATGGTGCAGATGGCATATTTTTGAGCTTTTTCAACAAGTTTGCATCAAGTATCAAGAAAACAAGCCTACGCTCTGATACCACTGATGGGTTTTGAGCATTCTAACACTCCTACGGTGTACATGTAACCCTATAAACCTTGGATCTAGTTTTTCTCAAAAATACATGCAACTTTGATTTTCCAAGGTTTACTTCCTAACTAACATGGCATGGGGAACATCTAATTTAAAAACTAGTAGAAGTACATACCTTTCTTGTTGCTTGGATTCCTTGATGACTTTGTGAGCCTAGCACCCCAAATGTTGTGCCTCAAATGCTTCACACAACACCACAAGACTTTGAGTAACTTGAGAGAATATCACTAACACTCAAAATCAGTTGTGCCCTCTTAGAATCAACTAGTTGCCGATTTGATAGCCATAGGGTCCCTTTTATAGTGTTATCACAATTAGGGTTTACACATGAATCCCTTAATTGTCATGACTCTTCATTTCTAATGATCCATGGGTTTGTAACTCCTATGGACTATCCATGGAGCTCCTAATGGGTTATAGCCCAACTCCATAAACCATGGATCATTAGTCCACTATAAAAGAATAGATGATTGACATAATCAACCCTATATATTTAATTAGTCTCATATTGATCACCAAATTAACTCTAAGTTAATTCTTGATCAACACTAATTAAATAATACTATTATTAATATATTAGAACTTATAATATATGAATAACCATAAGTGTCCTTTCTCTCATTCTGTCTATCAAAGTATTGCAATGCCATGCAACCCAAATGGACTATGCCGGGTCGGGTCAAGTACATACCAAATACAGTTATGGACTTAGAAACTATATCCAATAATTAGTTCCATGCGTTTCGCGGTTTTTCTCATACCAGCGAGTTGACCCACTCAGGTCTAAGACACCAGGTGAAAACAATACCCCCTTCAGAATGAAATTCATCTCTGAATCCGGAATCTCTTTATGCTTGCTTAACACACCACTGGAAGTGAACTTAACTCGAGAGTCTGGTCCATCACAAAATTAGAACCATTCGTCCCAACAAAACACTCAACTCGCGAACCAAGACTTGCAATCCGCGTATACGTCACCTCTCCGATTCCTTTCGATTTCGGTCTCCACAAACTAACTCAGAATATACTGATTCCCGACAATGATGGAGACCTCCGCCCCGCCCCTGATTCGACCACCAGGCTCCCACAAGCTCAAATAGTAGGGCTACCCAAGTCTAAAACTCTTCCGCATCATGCTCTGATCAGAGAGTACTCCATCACAACATTCTCTCGCTGACTAGTGGGTAATATGGCTCCTCGTAGTATCACAACGACCTTTCACTGAATAGTGAGTACTATGACTCCCCGTACCATCACCACACCCCTCACTGAATAGTGAGTACTACGGCTCCCTGTAGCATCACCACACCCCTCACTGAATAGTGAGTACTACGGCTCCCCGCAGCATCACAACAACCTCCCACTAAATAGCGAGTACTACGACTCCCCGCAACTTTACAACAACCTCTCACTGACTAGCTGGTGAATACTACGGCTCCCTACAGTATCACCACACACCCTTGCTAACTAATGGATGTTGCAGCTTGTCACACCCCAAAACCAAGAACGGCGGAAACGTTTTGGGGCGAAGGACGTCATGTATAATATCAACAACAATGTAAAGTAGTAAACAAGCAACAACATCATCCATTGCATTAATAAAATAATTTATTATACAATTGTATTCTGTCAAATTTTGATAAACACTAAAGCATAAATCAAAATGAAAGATAAGTCTTGAATAAGCTTCATCTTCCTTTCTCCTTGCATCGGTACCTGTCTATGATGACCTGAGGATACAAGTAATTTTGAAAGCGAGTATCAGCTATAAAGCTGGTGAGATCATAAGTATTAATGTGTCTTAATTTGTGAAAACTTATAATTTCTAAGACTTGCCATTACTTTGAAAGAAAGCTAGTATAAGTATGAAAACGTTTGTAGCTCAACTGTAAATGTTTGAAAATCCCTAGAAATCCCTATGATTCCTATTAGTAACTAAAGGAGTCTTCTACCAAGACTTAACTGTTCTGTGTGTGTGTGTCTCTTGTAAGAGTAAGTATTTTTCCAAAGTATAACTATCATTATTCAAAAATATAGTTTGTACAATTTTGTTTAAGTGTGGTTATCACTAAAATATATACTGGAAAAATTAACGTGGTACTAAACGTAGCTCTAAAAGGGCTACTACCGTACTAACTACCTCAGGCCGGATTTTGGGCAAAGGCATTACTTGATAAATTGCGCCATGCTATCGACTGTAACAACGACATACGAATGGTCGTAATAAAGATATGACATTTGGCACCCGCAGACCTGCAGGTCCGACTGTAGCTAGCAGCAGGGTGTAGGATTGTCAATCCAGCATAGATCTATACACAAACTCATACTATGGACTGATTATATCGACATAAGGATGTCGAAATTAGTGTATGACGTTTGGCACCCGCAGACCTGCAGGTCCGGCTGTAGCTAGCAGCAAGGTGTAGGATAGTCAATCCATTATAGAATCTATACGCAAACTCAACGCTCCCCCTTCAAGAGACTCTGGCCGCAACTCAAGTCATGAGGTTTTAAGTCATGCTCCGATTTAAATCACAGTAATCGACGTATTCTTGTATATGTACATGTAATGTACTGTTCTAACTATAATGTAATGGACTGTTCTACCAAGTATAGTAATGTAATGAGTTGTAATGTTCTATGTGCTAGCTGTAATGTGTGTTCTCTCTATCTAGCAAGTATAGTAATGTAAGCGTTCTAGTATAGTTGTATATTTTCTCGTCCTAGTATAGATGTATATGTAATGTACAGTAATGTTCTAGAAAGTATTGACTCATGAATGAACTGACTCGTTGTATGATATCGCGTTCTAGTAATGGTTCTAGTATCTTCCTGAACTACCCATATGGTAGCTTACTAGTAATCTAAGTAGTACGTATGGACGTGGATGTATACCCTTGCTACCCAAGGGCATAGGATGAACTGGAAGGACCTTTTATGACTATATATGTACACATGATATATAACAAATCTTTAAACGACCTTCGGACGAATAACCAATGTCCCACCAGACCACATCTCAAAGCGCGAAAAGGAAATAGGGTGGATAGTCTTCCTAAGCCTTTTAAACATTTCTTATATAACTATACATATAGAGGCATGCAATTTATAATAAAATAAAAACATAAGTAAGTTTTGTAAAACATTTGAAGCAGAGGTATTATTTTAAGAGAAGAGCGACTTGATGTCAATCTATAAAACAATTTGAAGCAGAGGTATTATTTTAAGAGAAGAGCGACTTGATGTCAATCTATAAAACAATTTGAAGGCATAAGTATAATAAAATAATTTTGAGTATAAAGAATCATTTGATTGAAACACAGTTGTAAATGAGTTTGAAGTATGATAAACATAATAAGAAGTACAGTGTAAGAAGTAGTTTAAAACTTATAAAATGTTTATAAAAATCATTTGAAGGAAAATATTTGGTAAAACGGCTAATGAGTAGCCAAATCTTTTGAATGCTGTATATTAATCACACGTGATTGATGTAATAAGTAATATAATCCTACTTACTAATCACATGTGATTGACATAAGAAGTAGCATGATTCTACTTGTATCCCCCCCATAAAACACTTAAAACAGTTTAAAACATTAGTTAAGGGGTATGAACTCACCTTCAGTATGTGACTGGAAATGAACGGGCTGTTATCGTACGGAAGGATCGGACAAGTGCTTGGTGTCAAGTGATGACTTAGACACACACAATGATCCTAATTACATATGAAGACATATGTATATAAATAATTAGAGATTAAATCACTAATTATACAAGCATAAACATTTAGGCGCGAGGACAACACTTTTGGTCAAGTGCTAGGAGGCTAATGGGTTGCAACAAAGGAGTGCAATGCCCCTAATGGAAGTTTAAGGTCAAAAGACCATACTCATTAGAGTTTACGGCCCAGGGGAGTAAGCTCCTGGCCGTAAACTCTCAAACAAGGCTTGGAATGGTACTTTGAATTACTACAACTCTAGTGGGAATTGTTTCAAGGCCTATACAAGTGTTTGGGCACCACATTGACTCCTTTGGGGAGTTTACGGCCCAAAGACCCCTTTCCCTTGGAGTTTACGGCCGTAAACTCCCTTGGGAGGGTTCTTATTGTCCTTTCTAGTGTCTAACAATTCTAGGAACAAGTCTAGGCTTCAACCATTTGGTTAAGGAAGGTTTAAGGCACTAAATGGGACCATTTGATGGAGTTTACGGCCATAGAACTCTTTGGGCCGTAAACTCCCTCACACATGAGGTCCTAAGAATTTTAACTAGTCCATATCTCATCTAGGTACTTGCCCTAAAAGTTTCTTGGCCTAAGGAAGTGTCTAGGGTGTCCTTTGACCCCATTTAAGGAGTTTACGGCCCAAGAAATACTCTTGCCCGTAAACTCTCAAACACTTATGCTTTTCATGTGTTTACTAGGTCCTAAACACATTAAGGTACATGCCAAAAATGAATACTAAGCCTTAGGAAGAGTTTGAAGGCATTTTGGGACCTAAAACTTGGAGTTTACGGCCCAAGGAGTTTCTTGGCCGTAAACTCCCTTATGGAAATGATTTCCAAGGGTTTTGATGGCATAAATCATGAGTTTAAAGCTTCTAGGTTTTTGTTCTAAGGCTAGGGATCACAAGGCACTCATTTGTGCCCTTTACTTGGAGTTTACGGCCCAAGAGGTGGTTCCTTGGCCGTAAACTCCTCAAACTACTTGCTTTTGATTTGTTTCTAGCCTCTAATGATCATACACTAAGTCCTTAGTTAGATGCCTAACACGGAAATGGGACTAGGTGGCCTTTAGGCTTGATTTTGGAGTTTACTCCCCAAGAACGTTCTTGGGCGGTAAACTCCCGGATCTTGTGTTTTGGACATGTAAACAATGTTATAAAGCATGTAACAAGTATTAAAACACATTTAGGGAAGTAGACTCACAATCTGGGATGAAAACCCGAAGATCCGTGAGAGAGTATTTGGCTTTTCTCTAAATGGAAATCAAATAATGAACCAATTTGGTTCAGAATTCTATTTATAGTCCTGAGATTTTTTGGCAGAAAATATTTCTTTTCTCGGAATGGATTCTAATGACCTAGAATAATGGGATTACAGTGCTGCACAAAATCCTAGTGCACCCACTCTCCTAATAACTCCTTAGGTGTAAAACCCTAAAACTGCCAAACTTATTCCATAAGTCTGAATTTTCACTGTAACTGCTCTACTTCTATTGGATTGAAATGGTTTGATTTGAATGGAAAATTTCGGGTTGTCACATCATCCCCCTGTTAAAGGGAATTTCGTCCCGAAATTAGAATTTAGGCAAGGAAGTATGCACGAATGATCGAGACGTGAGAAGGAAGTTCCTAATCGAGTGGTTCTAGCGCACTTAAGTGAAATCGGGCTCTCGGTTGGTATCCCAACGAACCTTCACTAATTGGCGACGGCGTTGCTTCGTCCGCTTGACCTCTCGGTTGAGGGTCACTACGGTTCTGATACGAAGGCAAGGATCTCGACAAGTGGACTTGTAAGAGTCCTAACGGAAAGGTATGGTTTCACGATCGAGATGCAAAGATTAGAAAGTACGCTACTAAGTTCGCGGAGTAGGTCTAGTTTGTGCGAGGCACAGGACCGATTCTGATAAGAATTTCGGAGGTCCCAACTATATTGGATTTAGATTTCCACGCTTTACGAAGCGTATTAAGCCATTCTCAGAGTGAGTTATCTTAAAGAACTTGGTCACTCACTCGGAATCGCAAAGGTTCCTTTTTCTTGCGTAACTTCCCAATCAAAGGCCATCCCTTGCTGGGTCAAAGTCGTACGAGTTTCTGAAGCTTGCGAGGAGTTCTGAATGAACTAAGGCGGTAGGTCGGTAAGACCTACAATTTGGCGAAAAGCTATCGGCGTCTCTGGTGTTGATAAATGCTCAAATGGTTTTTGACAAATTGAAAGAGTACTCAAAATTTCTCACATTACTAACAGTGTATCCTAGAAATTTGACTCTTCAATTTCAAAACTCAAGCCTATAGAACTTTGCTAAAAGTTCCTCTGTAGGAAATGTTTTCATGGGTTTTCTTCTTACTACGAGGGTAGATAAGTAAGTCATTTCATGGAGAATTGACGAATCGATCCAAGTAAGAAAGACGTAACCCTATTCATTTAGTTCATGAAAATCATGGGCGTACTGGTCCTATCCGAAAGGTATCACTACGGACTCGAGGCGTCCGCATCGAATTTGGAAGATAGTCTTCCAGACATCTTTCCCTAACACATCGAACTGGTGATATTCGGATCTTAGGTCCATTCCCGGAAGCAGTTCTTTCCTTACGTGTGATCAATCATTCCGTCTATGTGGGGCAGAGATAACGATTTCTATGAAAATCGTGACGGAATCCTCGTTATTCGAGGCACATACGTTGCAATCCGTCGATCTCTGTGAGAATATGACAGGGGTTCTCTAGGGTGAGAAACTTAGTCTTCTAATTCTATTTCTGTGTAGTTCGCTGAGTTGTTCGTACTATTCTTGTATCTCCGTGGGTGTTTAAACTATAGGATGATCTGTTTTCGGGAGTCGTACTGGGTTCCAAGTTTATTCACATGACGATGTGATTACTCGTATACTCAGGCAGTTTCTCCGTCTTGAAGTCCATTTTAGAATTCATATTGGGCTTCACGATCACAATTTCGTGTATACGAGTCGTATATAATTAAGATTGAAAAGGTAGTCGAATAACTATTTCTTCCTTACCCTCACATCCCAAGGAGGAAACGAGTTAAGGCGGAATCATCAATTCTAAACCTGTAGAACCTTGATTATATAACACTCTTATGTATACCTTCCTCAGTGATAGATCATCCGCATGAATTCCTGGATTGGACTTGACGTACTGCACGAGTGGTACTTCGGGGATTTCTTCGGAAAGAAATTAACTAAGAGGTACTCCGGGAATGAGTACTTCGGCGTTCTGGTATGACGGCTTTGTTGTAAAAGCGATCTAGAAGATAGGGACGTACGTATGAAGTTGTTTTCGCGTCGATCCAATGGAATTTGATTGTATGATAATGTCGGAATCATACAGAAACTTTAAAGACATTAGAATTAAACATAAGACGTTTACAGACAAAACACAACCGTGCAACCATGAACAAGAGTTTCAGTACTTTAGATTTACCACAAGACTATTGCTGCGAATAAGATATACTACAAAAGATAAGTATACGCAGCACGAGAATTCCTATACAGACAGGATCTCGCAAAATGTAAGACTCTAGTTGCACTAGTCCTAAATAGTTTATAAGTCTGTTACAACGAACGCCTTAATAACATTAACGTGGTTCCTGAGCAGGCTCTCCTGCGGCTGTGATCCTGAGAATTTTCCCATCTGCGCCAGAGTTCTGCGTTATCGGGCAATCCTTCTGGAGGTGTCCAATTTCACCGCATTGGTGACATATATGGACAGCACCCACATTGGTGGTGGAAGTGAAACGTTAGGTAGGAGTTATGGGAACACGGGTTCTTTCCTTGTTTTCCTTCTTCGGGCAATCTCTTTTATAGTGCCCAAACTCACCACAGTTATAGCAATTTAGGCTTGCCCTAGTGGTGGAGGTAGCTCTACAGAAACGGGCGATGTGCCCTTTCTTGTTGCAGTTCACGCACTGCAAGACTCGGCACATTCCCTCGTGGTGGAAATTGCACCGGTCGCACTTCGGGAGTGTTCCCTTATATGGTCTGCTTGGTACTGGGATGGCAGAGGTTTGTGGCTGCTGCCTAGCAATTTTCTGAAACCGTTTGCGTTCCACTTTGGCTTGACGTTTTCTTTTCTTGTTCTCTGCTTTCTGGCTTTGCGAGCCTGTGGCTATTACTGTTGGACGACTTCTTGGATGGATATCGCGATTGGAAACTTTATTCCCATTAGCAGCATTGACTGTGCTGTTAGCGCTACGGTGCGCCATGACCGCGGTTACGGAAGCTATAACTGCCGTTTGAAAGGTGGCGGCGTCCATCGGAAAAGTAGAGGTCTCGTTGCTTGGCTGGTCGTTTCCGGAAGACGACATGATTTTGCAATACGAAAGATAAGGATTTGTGAGCGATTTTGGTTGACTCTGATGTACTTAGATTGTCCATGAAAAAGTAAGAGTATGATCTCGAAAGTTTGACCTACATCCCTATGATGCAGTCCTGGTTAAAGAATGAAAGTATGTTCGCGAAGGTTTGACCTACATCCCTATGATGCAGTCCTAGTACGGAATGGGAGTATGTTCGTAGAATGGTCTCAAGACGTTTGTCGCTCGAGCTGAGGTATCGTGGGTTGGTGAATAACAAGATCCAACCACTGAAAGAGACCTGGAAGTGTCTCTTTGAATGAATCACAATAGTTCAATGACTTGACCAAAGTATGATTCAGATAGACTCCGATGAAAGTAAGATAAAAGTACTTGGATGAAGAATGACACAGAAGTTAGTCGGCTGTCAATATCTTTGATATTCACGATGTAAAGATTTGGAAAAATGACCTTGTAAAGGTCTTACATCATATCCACAGAAGATAGTTCCTGACAGCATAAAGACCTAACTAAAGTACTTACGGAACAAGATAATTTCATAGAAAATACCACATCGGGCATAGACACAAAAACACGGTTTCTTTTTATAAGGGAAATAAAGTAAAGCGTCTACTACGGGCGACGATCATCCCTCTGGTGAACTCTCAGTTCAACCAATTGACGTTCCATGTCAAGTAGGTGTCTTTCGCACATCCTCTGGCGTACTCGGAGTTCTAAGACTTTGGCTCGCGATTCAGCCAGTGCTTGCAACAGGGTTTCATGGTTTCTCACTGATCTCTCGTGAGCATCCTCTAGATGAATGGTGTGGAGGGTATGCATTCTAGCATCGGCGACTACTTCTGTAATCTGTTGTAGGGCTGTCCTGCCTTGAATCTCATTTTTGGCCTCTCTGCGGACCAAGATTGGCAAGACGATATCTGCTAAGCCCTCATTGCTCAAGTCGTAGAAGTTTCGGTCGCCGTCAAATAGCATAAACTGATCTTGTCCTTGGCTCCCTGTTTCCATGCATTCCACTCACTCAGGGTCAGGCCATGAAAAGCCGGAAGAGGGTTAGGAATTGAAACGGGAGCTACTCGGGGTAGGTTCTCAACCTCTGGCTCGAGGTTAGTATCATACGAAAGGTCTTCATCATGGTGATCATCCAAGGGGATAGGATGATCATTCTCTGGTTCTTCTCCAAACCAACCAGCTATGACTTCATTCGGAAGATACTGGTTGTCAAGGGGATGGAGTCCAGCTATGATTTCTATGTGAGAATTTAGGGTAAAAGGAAAATTATTAGACGAACTATCTAGACAATTATTTAGACAACCTTCATTACCTACATCGCTATTTGTGGAGTGCATACCAGCTATGTGTAATCTAAACAGGATAGACCTTCGAATAAGTGACCTTAATTCCTTATTCACACAGAATAGGGGTAAGGCAAAATTATCACAGATTCTGAGTCTATAACATCCTAATTACATGTAGCCTCAGTGTATCTACTTAGCAACTATTCAACTTAATAATGAAGGTCTCGTTTTAATTCTCAAGTATATAGTACTTATAGTAACACCAAATACTCCTATAGTATTTTAAATTTATTGTTATGTTCTATTGTTCTCATCGTGGTAGGGTTGGTAAGATTTTAGCATTGTTGCAACCACACACTTAAACTTAGGCACATGCTAGTCAACCCTCGGATAATATAGGTGATCAGGCTATATCTTCCCAGTTTTGACCATATGTCTCTAAGCCCACTTGTGTTGCCCAACGATTGTAATTCTTTTGTACTGTCCTAATGACATTGATTTTAGTATGAATGCAGCACGTATACTTACTTAAATATTTTACTATTTAAAGTATAAACTCTTGGTCAGAGTATTTTTAATCCCTTATGTATTTATAGTTAGTATATCTTTTATGGGTTGATATACTTAATTCACTATAAACAATGCTCTGATACCAATCTGTCACACCCTAAAACCAAGAACGGCGGAAACGTTCTGGGGCGGAGGACGTCATGTATAATATCAACAACAATGTAAAGTAGTAAACAAGCAACAACATCATCCATTGCATTAATAAAATAATTTATTATACAATTGTATTCTGTCAAATTTTGATAAACACTAAAGCATAAATCAAAATGAAAGATAAGTCTTGAATAAGCTTCATCTTCCTTTCTCCTTGCATCGGTACCTGTCTATGATGACCTGAGGATACAAGTAATTTTGAAAGCGAGTATCAGCTATAAAGCTGGTGAGATCATAAGTATTAATGTGTCTAAATTTGTGAAAACTTATAATTTCTAAGACTTGCCATTACTTTGAAAGAAAGCTAGTATAAGTATGAAAACGTTTGTAACTCAACTGTAATGTTTGAAAATCCCTAGAAATCCCTATGATTCCTATTAGTAACTAAAGGAGTCTTCTACCAAGACTTAACTGTTCTGTGTGTGTGTGTCTCTTGTAAGAGTAAGTATTTTTCCAAAGTATAACTATCATTATTCAAAAATATAGTTTGTACAATTTTGTTTAAGTGTGGTTATCACTAAAATATATACTGGAAAAATTAACGTGGTACTAAACGTAGCTCTAAAAGGGCTACTACCGTACTAACTACCTCAGGCCGGATTTTGGGCAAAGGCATTACTTGATAAATTGCGCCATGCTATCGACTGTAACAACGACATACGAATGGTCGTAATAAAGATATGACATTTGGCACCCGAAGACCTGCAGGTCCGGCTGTAGCTAGCAGCAGGGTGTAGGATTGTCAATCCAGCATAGATCTATACACAAACTCATACTATGGACTGATTATATCGACATAAGGATGTCGAAATCAGTGTATGACGTTTGGCACCCGCAGACCTGCAGGTCCGGCTGTAGGTAGCAGCAAGGTGTAGGATAGTCAATCCATTATAGAATCTATACGCAAACTCAACGCTCCCCCTTCAAGAGACTCTGGCCGCAACTCAAGTCATGAGGTTTTAAGTCATGCTCCGATTTAAATCACAGTAATCGACGTATTCTTGTATATCTACATGTAATGTACTGTTCTAACTATAATGTAATGGACTGTTCTACCAAGTATAGTAATGTAATGAGTTGTAATGTTCTATGTGCTAGCTGTAATGTGTGTTCTCTCTATCTAGCAAGTATAGTAATGTAAGCGTTCTAGTATAGTTGTATATTTTCTCGTCCTAGTATAGATGTATATGTAATGTACAGTAATGTTCTAGAAAGTATTGACTCATGAATGAACTGACTCGTTGTATGATATCGCGTTCTAGTAATGGTTCTAGTATCTTCCTGAACTACCCATATGGTAGCTTACTAGTAATCTAAGTAGTACGTATGGACGTGGATGTATACCCTTGCTACCCAAGGGCATAGGATGAACTGGAAGGACCTTTTATGACTATATATGTACACATGATATATAACAAATCTTTAAACGACCTTCGGACGAATAACCAATGTCCCACCAGACCACATCTCAAAGCGCGAAAAGGAAATAGGGTGGATAGTCTTCCTAAGCCTTTTAAACATTTCTTATATAACTATACATATAGAGGCATGCAATTTATAATAAAATAAAAACATAAGTAAGTTTTGTAAAACATTTGAAGCAGAGGTATTATTTTAAGAGAAGAGCGACTTGATGTCAATCTATAAAACAATTTGAAGCAGAGGTATTATTTTAAGAGAAGAGCGACTTGATGTCAATCTATAAAACAATTTGAAGGCATAAGTATAATAAAACAGTTTTGAGTATAAAGAATCATTTGATTGAAACACAGTTGTAAATGAGTTTGAAGTATGATAAACATAATAAGAAGTACAGTGTAAGAAGTAGTTTAAAACTTATAAAATGTTTATAAAAATCATTTGAAGGAAAATATTTGGTAAAACGGCTAATGAGTAGCCAAATCATTTGAATGTTGTATATTAATCACACGTGATTGATGTAATAAGTAATATAATCCTACTTACTAATCACATGTGATTGACATAAGAAGTAGCATGATTCTACTTGTATCCCCCCCCCATAAAACACTTAAAACAGTTTAAAACATTAGTTAAGGGGTATGAACTCACCTGCAGTATGTGACTGGAAATGAACGGGCTGTTATCGTACGGAAGGATCGGACAAGTGCTTGGTGTCAAGTGATGACTTAGACACACACAATGATCCTAATTACATATGAAGACATATGTATATAAATAATTAGAGATTAAATCACTAATTATACAAGCATAAACATTTAGGCGCGAGGACAACACTTTTGGTCAAGTGCTAGGAGGCTAATGGGTTGCAACAAAGGAGTGCAATGCCCCTAATGGAAGTTTAAGGTCAAAAGACCATACTCATTAGAGTTTACGGCCCAGGGGAGTAAGCTCCTGGCCGTAAACTCTCAAACAAGGCTTGGAATGGTACTTTGAATTACTACAACTCTAGTGGGAATTGTTTCAAGGCCTATACAAGTGTTTGGGCACCACATTGACTCCTTTGGGGAGTTTACGGCCCAAAGACCCCTTTCCCTTGGAGTTTACGGCCGTAAACTCCCTTGGGAGGGTTCTTATTGTCCTTTCTAGTGTCTAACAATTCTAGGAACAAGTCTAGGCTTCAACCATTTGGTTAAGGAAGGTTTAAGGCACTAAATGGGACCATTTGATGGAGTTTACGGCCATAGAACTCTTTGGGCCGTAAACTCCCTCACACATGAGGTCCTAAGAATTTTA
The DNA here is from genome assembly GCF_051521515.1 of Lactuca serriola. Taxonomy (NCBI): domain Eukaryota; kingdom Viridiplantae; phylum Streptophyta; class Magnoliopsida; order Asterales; family Asteraceae; genus Lactuca; species Lactuca serriola. The sequence goes on from NC_136411.1 coordinate 199,027,688, forward strand.
ACTAGTCCATATCTCATCTAGGTACTTGCCCTAAAAGTTTCTTGGCCTAAGGAAGTGTCTAGGGTGTCCTTTGACCCCATTTAAGGAGTTTACGGCCCAAGAAATACTCTTGCCCGTAAACTCTCAAACACTTATGCTTTTCATGTGTTTACTAGGTCCTAAACACATTAAGGTACATGCCAAAAATGAATACTAAGCCTTAGGAAGAGTTTGAAGGCATTTTGGGACCTAAAACTTGGAGTTTACGGCCCAAGGAGTTTCTTGGCCGTAAACTCCCTTATGGAAATGATTTCCAAGGGTTTTGATGGCATAAATCATGAGTTTAAAGCTTCTAGGTTTTTGTTCTAAGGCTAGGGATCACAAGGCACTCATTTGTGCCCTTTACTTGGAGTTTACGGCCCAAGAGGTGGTTCCTTGGCCGTAAACTCCTCAAACTACTTGCTTTTGATTTGTTTCTAGCCTCTAATGATCATACACTAAGTCCTTACTTAGATGCCTAACACGGAAATGGGACTAGGTGGTCTTTAGGCTTGATTTTGGAGTTTACTCCCCAAGAACGTTCTTGGGCGGTAAACTCCCGGATCTTGTGTTTTGGACATGTAAACAATGTTATAAAGCATGTAACAAGTATTAAAACACATTTAGGGAAGTAGACTCACAATCTGGGATGAAAACCCGAAGATCCGTGAGAGAGTATTTGGCTTTTCTCTAAATGGAAATCAAATAATGAACCAATTTGGTTCAGAATTCTATTTATAGTCCTGAGATTTTTTGGCAGAAAATATTTCTTTTCTCGGAATGGATTCTAATGACCTAGAATAATGGGATTACAGTGCTGCACAAAATCCTAGTGCACCCACTCTCCTAATAACTCCTTAGGTGTAAAACCCTAAAACTGCCAAACTTATTCCATAAGTCTGAATTTTCACTATAACTGCTCTACTTCTATTGGATTGAAATGGTTTGATTTGAATGGAAAATTTCGGGTTGTCACATCATCCCCCTGTTAAAGGGAATTTCGTCCCGAAATTAGAATTTAGGCAAGGAAGTATGCACGAATGATCGAGACGTGAGAAGGAACTTCCTAATCGAGTGGTTCTAGCGCACTTAAGTGAAATCGGGCTCTCGGTTGGTATCCCAACGAACCTTCACTAATTGGCGACGGCGTTGCTTCGTCCGCTTGACCTCTCGGTTGAGGGTCACTACGGTTCTGATACGAAGGCAAGGATCTCGACAAGTGGACTTGTAAGAGTCCTAACGGAAAGGTATGGTTTCACGATCGAGATGCAAAGAGTAGAAAGTACGCTACTAAGTTCGCGGAGTAGGTCTAGTTTGTGCGAGGCACAGGACCGATTCTGATAAGAATTTCGGAGGTCCCAACTATATTGGATTTAGATTTCCGCGCTTTACGAAGCGTATTAAGCCATTCTCAGAGTGAGTTATCTTAAAGAACTTGGTCACTCACTCGGAATCGCAAAGGTTCCTTTTTCTTGCGTAACTTCCCAATCAAAGGCCATCCCTTGCTGGGTCAAAGTCGTACGAGTTTCTGAAGCTTGCGAGGAGTTCTGAATGAACTAAGGCGGTAGGTCGGTAAGACCTACAATTTGGCGAAAAGCTGTCGGCGTCTCTGGTGTTGATAAATGCTCAAATGGTTTTTGACAAATTGAAAGAGTACTCAAAATTTCTCACATTACTAACAGTGTATCCTAGAAATTTGACTCTTCAATTTCAAAACTCAAGCCTATAGAACTTTGCTAAAAGTTCCTCTGTAGGAAATGTTTTCATGGGTTTTCTTCTTACTACGAGGGTAGATAAGTAAGTCATTTCATGGAGAATTGACGAATCGATCCAAGTAAGAAAGACGTAACCCTATTCATTTAGTTCATGAAAATCATGGGCGTACTGGTCCTATCCGAAAGGTATCACTACGGACTCGAGGCGTCCGCATCGAATTTGGAAGATAGTCTTCCAGACATCTTTCCCTAACACATCGAACTGGTGATATTCGGATCTTAGGTCCATTCCCGGAAGCATTTCTTTCCTTACGTGTGATCAATCATTCCGTCTATGTGGGGCAGAGATAACGATTTCTATGAAAATCGTGACGGAATCCTCGTTATTCGAGGCACATACGTTGCAATCCGTCGATCTCTGTGAGAATATGACAGGGGTTCTCTAGGGTGAGAAACTTAGTCTTCTAATTCTATTTCTGTGTAGTTCGCTGAGTTGTTCGTACTATTCTTGTATCTCCGTGGGTGTTTAAACTATAGGATGATCTGTTTTCGGGAGTCGTACTGGGTTCCAAGTTTATTCACATGACGATGTGATTACTCGTATACTCAGGCAGTTTCTCCGTCTTGAAGTCCATTTTAGAATTCATATTGGGCTTCACGATCACAATTTCGTGTATACGAGTCGTATATAATTAAGATTGAAAAGGTAGTCGAATAACTGATTCTTCCTTACCCTCACATCCCAAGGAGGAAACGAGTTAAGGCGGAATCATCAATTCTAAACCTGTAGAACCTTGATTATATAACACTCTTATGTATACCTTCCTCAGTGATAGATCATTCGCATGAATTCCTGGATTGGACTTGACGTACTGCACGAGTGGTACTTCGGGGATTTCTTCGGAAAGAAATTAACTAAGAGGTACTCCGGGAATGAGTACTTCGGCGTTCTGGTATGACGGCTTTGTTGTAAAAGCGATCTAGAAGATAGGGACATACGTATGAAGTTGTTTTCGCGTCGATCCAATGGAATTTGATTGTATGATAATGTCGGAATCATACAGAAACTTTAAAGACATTAGAATTAAACATAAGACGTTTACAGACAAAACACAACCGTGCAACCATGAACAAGAGTTTCAGTACTTTAGATTTACCACAAGACTATTGCTGCGAATAAGATATACTACAAAAGATAAGTATACACAGCACGAGAATTCCTATACAGACAGGATCTCGCAAAATGTAAGACTCTAGTTGCACTAGTCCTAAATAGTTTATAAGTCTGTTACAACGAACGCCTTAATAACATTAACGTGGTTCCTGAGCAGGCTCTCCTGCGGCTGTGATCCTGAGAATTTTCCCATCTGCGCCAGAGTTCTGCGTTATCGGGCAATCCTTCTGGAGGTGTCCAATTTCACCGCATTGGTGACATATATGGACAGCACCCACATTGGTGGTGGAAGTGAAACGTCAGGTAGGAGTTATGGGAACACGGGTTCTTTCCTTGTTTTCCTTCTTCGGGCAATCTCTTTTATAGTGCCCAAACTCACCACAATTATAGCAATTTAGGCTTGCCCTAGTGGTGGAGGTAGCTCTACAGAAACGGGCGATGTGCCCTTTCTTGTTGCAGTTCACGCACTGCAAGACTCGGCACATTCCCTCGTGGTGGAAATTGCACCGGTCGCACTTCGGGAGTGTTCCCTTATATGGTCTGCTTGGTACTGGGATGGCAGAGGTTTGTGGCTGCTGCCTAGCAATTTTCTGAAACCGTTTGCGTTCCACTTTGGCTTGACGTTTTCTTTTCTTGTTCTCTGCTTTCTGGCTTTGCGAGCCTGTGGCTATTACTGTTGGACGACTTCTTGGATGGATATCGCGATTGGAAACTTTATTCCCATTAGCAGCATTGACTGTGCTGTTAGCGCTACGGTGCGCCATGACCGCGGTTACGGCAGCTGTAACTGCCGTTTGAAAGGTGGCGGCGTCCATCGGAAAAGTAGAGGTCTCGTTGCTTGGCTGGTCGTTTCCGGAAGACGACATGATTCTGCAATACGAAAGATAAGGATTTGTGAGCGATTTTGGTTGACTCTGATGTACTTTGATTGTCCATGAAAAAGTAAGAGTATGATCTCGAAAGTTTGACCTACATCCCTATGATGCAGTCCTGGTTAAAGAATGAAAGTATGTTCGCGAAGGTTTGACCTACATCCCTATGATGCAGTCCTAGTACGGAATGGGAGTATGTTCGTAGAATGGTCTCAAGACGTTCGTCGCTCGAGCTGAGGTATCGTGGGTTGGTGAATAACAAGATCCAACCACTGAAAGAGACCTGGAAGTGTCTCTTTGAATGAATCACCATAGTTCAATGACTTGACCAAAGTATGATTCAGATAGACTCCGATGAAAGTAAGATAAAAGTACTTGGATGAAGAATGACACAGAAGTTAGTCGGCTGTCAATATCTTTGATATTCACGATGTAAAGATTCGGAAAAATGACCTTGTAAAGGTCTTACATCATATCCACAGAAGATAGTTCCTGAAAGCATAAAGACCTAACTAAAGTACTTACGGAACAAGATAATTTCATAGAAAATACCACATCGGGCATAGACAGAAAAACACGGTTTCTTTTTATAAGGGAAATAAAGTAAAGCGTCTACTACGGGCGACGATCATCCCTCTGGTGAACTCTCAGTTCAACCAATTGACGTTCCATGTCAAGTAGGTGTCTTTCGCACATCCTCTGGCGTACTCGGAGTTTTAAGACTTTGGCTCGCGATTCAGCCAGTGCTTGCAACAGGGTTTCATGGTTTCTCACTGATCTCTCGTGAGCATCCTCTAGATGAATGGTGTGGAGGGTATGCATTCTAGCATCGGCGACTACTTCTGTAATCTGTTGTAGGGCTGTCCTACCTTGAATCTCATTTCTGGCCTCTCTGCGGACCAAGATTGGCAAGACGATATCTGCTAAGCCCTCATTGCTCAAGTCGTAGAAGTTTCGGTCGCCGTCAAATAGCATAAACTGATCTTGTCCTTGGCTCCCTGCTTCCATGCATTCCACTCATTCAGGGTCAGGCGATGAAAAGCCGAAAGAGGGTTAGGAATTGAAACGGGAGCTACTCGGGGTAGGTTCTCAACCTCTGGCTCGAGGTTAGTATCATACGAAAGGTCTTCATCATGGTGATCATCCAAGGGGATAGGATGATCATTCTCTGGTTCTTCTCCAAACCAACCAGCTATGACTTCATTCGGAAGATACTGGTTGTCAAGGGGATGGAGTCCAGCTATGATTTCTATGTGAGAATTTAGGGTAAAAGGAAAATTATTAGACGAACTATCTAGACAATTATTTAGACAACCTTCATTACCTACATCGCTATTTGTGGAGTGCATACCAGCTATGTGTAATCTAAACAGGATAGACCTTCGAATAAGTGACCTTAACTCCTTATTCACACAGAATAGGGGTAAGGCAAAATTATCACAGATTCTGAGTCTATAACATCCTAATTACATGTAGCCTCAGTGTATCCACTTAGCAACTATTCAACTTAATAATGAAGGTCTCGTTTTAATTCTCAAGTATATAGTACTTATAGTAACACCAAATACTCCTATAGTATTTTAAATTTATTGTTATGTTCTATTGTTCTCATTGTGGTAGGGTTGGTAAGATTTTAGCATTGTTGCAACCACACACTTAAACTTAGGCACATGCTAGTCAACCCTCGGATAATATAGGTGATCAGGCTATATCTTCCCAGTTTTGACCATATGTCTCTAAGCCCACTTGTGTTGCCCAACGATCGTAATTCTTTTGTACTGTCCTAATGACATTGATTTTAGTATGAATGCAGCACGTATACTTACTTAAATATTTTACTATTTAAAGTATAAACTCTTGGTCAGAGTATTTTTAATCCCTTATGTATTTATAGTTAGTATATCTTTTATGGGTTGATATACTTAATTCACTATAAACAATGCTCTGATACCAATCTGTCACACCCCAAAACCAAGAACGGCGGAAACGTTCTGGGGCGGAGGACGTCATGTATAATATCAACAACAATGTAAAGTAGTAAACAAGCAACAACATCATCCATTGCATTAATAAAATAATTTATTATACAATTGTATTCTGTCAAATTTTGATAAACACTAAAGCATAAATCAAAATGAAAGATAAGTCTTGAATAAGCTTCATCTTCCTTTCTCCTTGCATCGGTACCTGTCTATGATGACCTGAGGATACAAGTAATTTTGAAAGCGAGTATCAGCTATAAAGCTGGTGAGATCATAAGTATTAATGTGTCTTAATTTGTGAAAACTTATAATTTCTAAGACTTGCCATTACTTTGAAAGAAAGCTAGTATAAGTATGAAAACGTTTGTAACTCAACTGTAAATGTTTGAAAATACCTAGAAATCCCTATGATTCCTATTAGTAACTAAAGGAGTCTTCTACCAAGACTTAACTGTTCTGTGTGTGTGTGTGTCTCTTGTAAGAGTAAGTATTTTTCCAAAGTATAACTATCATTATTCAAAAATATAGTTTGTACAATTTTGTTTAAGTGTGGTTATCACTAAAATATATACTGGAAAAATTAACGTGGTACTAAACGTAGCTCTAAAAGGGCTACTACCGTACTAACTACCTCAGGCCGGATTTTGGGCAAAGGCATTACTTGATAAATTGCGCCATGCTATCGACTGTAACAACGACATACGAATGGTCGTAATAAAGATATGACATTTGGCACCCGCAGACCTGCAGGTCCGGCTGTAGCTAGCAGCAGGGTGTAGGATTGTCAATCCAGCATAGATCTATACACAAACTCATACTATGGACTGATTATATCGACATAAGGATGTCGAAATCAGTGTATGACGTTTGGCACCCGCAGACCTGCAGGTCCGGCTGTAGCTAGCAGCAAGGTGTAGGATAGTCAATCCATTATAGAATCTATACGCAAACTCAACGCTCCCCCTTCAAGAGACTCTGGCCGTAACTCAAGTCATGAGGTTTTAAGTCATGCTCCGATTTAAATCACAGTAATCGACGTATTCTTGTATATGTACATGTAATGTACTGTTCTAACTATAATGTAATGGACTGTTCTACCAAGTATAGTAATGTAATGAGTTGTAATGTTCTATGTGCTAGCTGTAATGTGTGTTCTCTCTATCTAGCAAGTATAGTAATGTAAGCGTTCTAGTATAGTTGTATATTTTCTCGTCCTAGTATAGATGTATATGTAATGTACAGTAATGTTCTAGAAAGTATTGACTCATGAATGAGCTAACTCGTTGTATGATATCGCGTTCTAGTAATGGTTCTAGTATCTTCCTGAACTACCCATATGGTAGCTTACTAGTAATCTAAGTAGTACGTATGGACGTGGATGTATACCCTTGCTACCCAAGGGCATAGGATGAACTGGAAGGACCTTTTATGACTATATATGTACACATGATATATAACAAATCTTTAAACGATCTTCGGACGAATAACCAATGTCCCACCAGACCACATCTCAAGGCGCGAAAAGGAAATAGGGTGGATAGTCTTCCTAAGCCTTTTAAACATTTCTTATATAACTATACATATAGAGGCATGCAATTTATAATAAAATAAAAACATAAGTAAGTTTTGTAAAACATTTGAAGCAGAGGTATTATTTTAATAGAAGAGCGACTTGATGTCAATCTATAAAACAATTTGAAGCAGAGGTATTATTTTAAGAGAAGAGCGACTTGATGTCAATCTATAAAACAATTTGAAGGCATAAGTATAATAAAACAGTTTTGAGTATAAAGAATCATTTGATTGAAACACAGTTGTAAATGAGTTTGAAGTATGATAAACATAATAAGAAGTACAGTGTAAGAAGTAGTTTAAAACTTATAAAATGTTTATAAAAATCATTTGAAGGAAAATATTTGGTAAAACGGCTAATGAGTAGCCAAATCTTTTGAATGTTGTATATTAATCACACGTGATTGATGTAATAAGTAATATAATCCTACTTACTAATCACATGTGATTGACATAAGAAGTAGCATGATTCTACTTGTATCCCCCCATAAAACACTTAAAACAGTTTAAAACATTAGTTAAGGGGTATGAACTCACCTGCAGTATGTGACTGGAAATGAACGGGCTGTTATCGTACGGAAGGATCGGACAAGTGCTTGGTGTCAAGTGATGACTTAGACACACACAATGATCCTAATTACATATGAAGACATATGTATATAAATAATTAGAGATTAAATCACTAATTATACAAGCATAAACATTTAGGCGCGAGGACAACACTTTTGGTCAAGTGCTAGGAGGCTAATGGGTTGCAACAAAGGAGTGCAATGCCCCTAATGGAAGTTTAAGGTCAAAAGACCATACTCATTAGAGTTTACGGCCCAGGGGAGTAAGCTCCTGGCCGTAAACTCTCAAACAAGGCTTGGAATGGTACTTTGAATTACTACAACTCTAGTGGGAATTGTTTCAAGGCCTATACAAGTGTTTGGGCACCACATTGACTCCTTTGGGGAGTTTACGGCCCAAAGACCCCTTTCCCTTGGAGTTTACGGTCGTAAACTCCCTTGGGAGGGTTCTTATTGTCCTTTCTAGTGTCTAACAATTCTAGGAACAAGTCTAGGCTTCAACCATTTGGTTAAGGAAGGTTTAAGGCACTAAATGGGACCATTTGATGGAGTTTACGGCCATAGAACTCTTTGGGCCGTAAACTCCCTCACACATGAGGTCCTAAGAATTTTAACTAGTCCATATCTCATCTAGGTACTTGCCCTAAAAGTTTCTTGGCCTAAGGAAGTGTCTAGGGTGTCCTTTGACCCCATTTAAGGAGTTTACGGCCCAAGAAATACTCTTGCCCGTAAACTCTCAAACACTTATGCTTTTCATGTGTTTACTAGGTCCTAAACACATTAAGGTACATGCCAAAAATGAATACTAAGCCTTAGGAAGAGTTTGAAGGCATTTTGGGACCTAAAACTTGGAGTTTACGGCCCAAGGAGTTTCTTGGCCGTAAACTCCCTTATGGAAATGATTTCCAAGGGTTTTGATGGCATAAATCATGAGTTTAAAGCTTCTAGGTTTTTGTTCTAAGGCTAGGGATCACAAGGCACTCATTTGTGCCCTTTACTTGGAGTTTACGGCCCAAGAGGTGGTTCCTTGGCCGTAAACTCCTCAAACTACTTGCTTTTGATTTGTTTCTAGCCTCTAATGATCATACACTAAGTCCTTACTTAGATGCCTAACACGGATATGGGACTAGGTGGTCTTTAGGCTTGATTTTGGAGTTTACTCCCCAAGAACGTTCTTGGGCGGTAAACTCCCGGATCTTGTGTTTTGGACATGTAAACAATGTTATAAAGCATGTAACAAGTATTAAAACACATTTAGGGAAGTAGACTCACAATCTGGGATGAAAACCCGAAGATCCGTGAGAGAGTATTTGGCTTTTCTCTAAATGGAAATCAAATAATGAACCAATTTGGTTCAGAATTCTATTTATAGTCCTGAGATTTTTTGGCAGAAAATATTTCTTTTCTCGGAATGGATTCTAATGACCTAGAATAATGGGATTACAGTGCTGCACAAAATCCTAATGCACCCACTCTCCTAATAACTCCTTAGGTGTAAAACCCTAAAACTGCCAAACTTATTCCATAAGTCTGAATTTTCACTGTAACTGCTCTACTTCTATTGGATTGAAATGGTTTGATTTGAATGGAAAATTTCGGGTTGTCACACAGCTCCCTGTAGCCTTACAACACTTTCTCTTATCACCCATGGTCTCAACCTCAAGCCGGCGTCACACACTGCCCATCCAAAAGTAAGCGTCACTACTCTTGATGGCAACAGACACAACAAATCCTTTTCTCACTGCAGTCCTCATTCTTTAATAATCTCTTTTATCACCAATTAGACGAGGTGCTCTCACTGGAAGCATGGATACTTCCTACACCAGTTGCCAACTCTCAACTCAAAACTCAAAATAATCTTGGAATAAGGACATCGTACCCGGATACCTTAGTTTACCAACATAGAATCTCACGATTTTGTGCCCAATCCACTGATCTCATACTCACAACCCCATGCTTGGATACCGCATTGCTCTAGTAGAATCCCTCAACCGATCTCCCTTTCGCACTACTTGTAACCTCAGAGTATTCCATCTCGTAATTCGAAACACCGATGCATCGACAATGACTCAGAACACGATGTCGAAACCTAAAACTCCCCCACAACTGATCATTACCCACACGGAACTACTCATGTCGACCCTGAAATTGGTTGATGAATCAACGGCTGCCCTACCGGGGGTATAGATTACCATCTACACCTTCGCTTGCAAATCTCAGCCATTGCACCCACAATCCAACGACCTGATCGCACTTGAATTCGACATATGCTATCCTCAAAAATCATAGGACACGAAGAATCTTCCAATTCACTCATCCTTTATTAAATCCAGGCTCATACATCTATCCATCTGGCACCTTGCCTCATCCTCGGGCTCATGCGTCCGCACCGCAGGTTCTCATAACCATTTCTTTAACCGTTCTCAAACAAATCTCTGATACCCTCAATAAAATACTCGGTTCTCCCCCACTCAGGGTTTGAACCTTCACCAATTGGCACACCAAAAATCTATCCCACTAGTAATATCGCACTTACTCTTGGAAGGTGCTAGACAACGCTCGATGATCTCCCTGACAAAGATCAATCAACTCTTCGTACCCCGAATCGCAGATGAAATCCTCAAAATTTCCTATCATGACTTCCTCTAGTCATTCAGGATCTCACACCATTCCATCACCGGACCTCCTAACTGTCCAATATCAACCCTGACTCTTAGTCTGGAAATAATGAACTATAAGTCTCCTCATCCTTGACTCCTCAACCAACGCTCCATCACGACACTTATGATAAAAGTAGAACCCACATTACTACTCTCGATACTCATTAAAGATAATAAGAGCCACCTCCATGATATTCTCCTCTTGATCAACCGACTCTGCAGATAACACATGCCCTACTATATTAAAGTAGGGTGTATCCTGGTCCACGACCATCTCCGTCCCCACTGACGACCTGTTCAAGCTATATCTTTACCTAGCGGCAGACCTGCTGCCATATACTCTGATTGAAGATCACTATCAGTGCAATCCCACAGGGCTCACCCCTAAACTCAGAAACCTAAATCTCAATACTTCTTACGTCTCCCACAGGAAAAGGAATTTGCACCACTCAGGTAACAGAAAGTGACATCTCCACTATCGGCCGGTCGCCCAGCCCAGATCGTATTCTTCCGTAACGCACCATCCCTACTCATCCCTGAGTCTTGCGACTCCAACTGGCATCTTACCATGAATCCCTTGGAGCTAACTCGATTTCCCTCTCAGGGGATACTTCACTAAAACTCGTTCATCTTGCCCTTTGGCCCCATACTCTTTCACATCTGTTCTCGGTCTAGACAATCAGCACGGAATAACCCGTAAAACTAGAAGCACTAATCGCCACGTGTCACAGTACTCAAACATGTGGCCACCTCTCGATCTGCTATAAATCATGGTACCAGTACCAAGTTATCTCCTCTTAATCTCATGGTGCCCCAACGATGTTCTCTCTTTTCAATCTGCCTCAAATCATGGTACTCGAACCATGACATCACCTATCGATCTGCTATCAATCATGGTACTCGAACCATGACTGCACCAATCAATCTGCTACCAATCATGGTACTCTAATCATCACATCACTTCCCAGCCTGCTACTTAGAATCTCCAGAATACTCCCTACATCAAGTATAGGTCCTCTGCTTTCAGTAGTACAGGCCCATACTACCTGTCACATCTACCCATACATTCCACACGGACCATCCCAGATTTCCTAAGTAGCTCCTCAACCTTCTATTCCATCCATCCCTTTACATGTGTTCTCTCCCCAGCGAAATGCTCTACCCTGTCAGTGCACTCATCTGATGGCGGTCATCCCATAGGCTCTTCCTAGGTGCTCACACTTCTCCGCCAGCAGCTGCTGAAGAACTCCTAATGATGCCAACCATCTACCTCCTAAATATCGTCATATTCACTTAGTAGCTGACTCCCATCACCGAGAGTTCCAAAAAGCATGAAGCAAGCAGCATTTGGGCATCGAATAATCTCAATCAACACGTATAACCACTCTAGATTACAACGCCACTTGCTATACCTGTACTCAAAAGATATCACCGAGCTCAAGCAACTCCACCCCTTACGGGTATCCGACTACCTTCTCAGTAGGCTCTTCCAATTCTCATCTAGGTATCCCTCCTAAATTCCTCCTCTACTCAAATCCCTCTCTAAAAGGATTCCTGCTGGACACTCATACCCCACACATACTCTAAAGCAAATCACAGATAGCAGTCACTCCTAGGCTAAGGCATCACAAATCAGGCCACTGTAGTCCTAAAATATGAAGTGCCTACCCTACTGTAACAACTCAAATTTTCAAACAAATTTTTCATTTTAAAAATGTATTTATTTCCATTCAAAACAAGGCATAAATAGTTTAAGTATTCTGTCAAATGCAAATAATCAAAATCCCAAGATCATAAAAGTAGTCTTCAGTGTGTATCGATCACGCCGGCGCCTTCCCACGGTCCTCGCTAGTACCTGAAATACATGCACAACAACTGTAAGCATAAATGCTTAGTGAGTTCCCAAATATACAACTTACGCACATACGCCTTTCCAGGCCCGACCTTCAGGTCCATGTGTCTCAGGGGACTTCCGTCCCTGCTGGGTAAACCTTCCGGTCCTACCCACGCCGACCTTCTGGTCCATCACACAACATATCGCCTTCCGGCCCATAACATATTGCCTTCCGGCCCATAACATATTGCCTTCCGGCCCATAATATAATCGCCTTCCGGCCCATAACATACATAGCACATATAACAAATAACTTACCACATATGGCATACATATCACATATCATATCCGACCTTCCGGTCACACAGTCAAACCCTTCCGGGTACAGTATAGTGAGAAGACTCACCTCGAAAAAGCTGAAAGCTAGCAAATCCTGAAATCACTCGTGCACAATCCGACGAGCTACAACCTCCCTATAACATCACATATCTCATTAATACTTATATCTTCTAAGTGTGACTATCCCTAAGAAGTCAGACTTAGGTCAACTCTGGTCAACGGTCAACGGTCAACTTGACCGGACTCGGCGAGTACCCTGGCGACTCGGCGAGTCTAGACGTCCTCCAACTTTCTGAGATTCCTTATCTACTCGTCGAGTATCCCCCTCGACCCGACGAGTTACCCCTGGAAGAATCGCGGGGCCACCCCGACTCCACTCGCCGAGTATGAAGAACAACTCGGCGAGTCCCAGTAAATCTTCAAGCTACTCGCCGAGTCTGAAGAACAACTCGGCGAGTCCATGCCATGCAGACGATCAACTGCTTCCTGAATTACGCATGGTCCCGAGATATACAATCATGGGACTTTCTGGACTTCTAAACACCTTATTACTGGGGTATAAACGTTTGGGTAATAACATAATAACCCATCTAATCACTAAATGGGTTTCATAAACCCTAATTTCGCATACACATCAAAATAACATAAAGGAATCCGAAATATTACCTGGAATATGCCCTCTCTGAGTCTCCAAACCGCAGAACTCGAATCCCTTGCTGTTCCTTTAGCCAAAACCCTTCTCCTCCTTGCCCAACAATCTCTTCAAGCCCTAATATCCTCCAATCTTGCTCTAGATGCCCACAGCCGTTTAGGGTTCCTCTCAATCGACTAAAAGACGGACAATGACGGCATATAAGAGCATTATATACGATCCAAAACCGAACGGTTAGGGTTTCTGCTGAACAGCGTCGACTCGCCGAGTCCATATCTGGACTCGTCGAGTCCAGTCGCGGACCCGCGACCAAGTCTGCGATCCTACTCGGCGAGTCTAGGCTCCAACTCGCCGAGTCCCCTCTTAACTCACCCCAAAAACATAATTAAACAATACCTGAGATTTCGGGCTGTTACAACTCTCCCCCACTTGGATTAGACTTCGCCCTCGAAGTCTCACTCTGCAAATAGTTCCGGATGCTGCTCTCGCATCTCGCGTTCCGGTTCCCAAGTCATTTCCGATCCCTTACGGTGTTGGCATTGAACCAACACCAGAGGTACCTCCTTGTTCCTCAGAACCTTGATTTTCCGATCTCTGATAGCCACTGGTCTCTCCGCGTAATTCAGGCTCGCATCCACCTGAATATCCTCCAATGGAACCACTGCCGACTCATCGGCTATGCACTTCCTCAACTGCGACACATGAAAAGTGTCGTGGATCTGACCCAACTCCGCTGGCAACTCCAACCGATAGGCTACCCGGCCTATCCTTGCAATCACACGAAATGGCCCAATATACCGGGGCCCCAATTTGCCCCTCTTCCTGAATCGAATCACCCCTTTCCAAGGAGAGACCTTCAGGAGAACGAAGTCGCCGACCTGAAATTCAAGCTCGGATCGGCGCCTGTCTGCATAACTCTTCTGTCGGCTCTGGGCAGTCGATAACCTTTGTCTCACTTGCTGAATCTGCTCTGTCGTCTGGAGCACGATCTCCGTGCTGCCCATTACTCTCTCTCCCACCTCTCCCCAGCAAATGGGGGTCCGACACCTCCTACCATACAACAGCTCAAAAGGTGGCATACCAATGCTCGAATGATGGCTGTTGTTGTAGGAAAACTCTGTCAATGGTAAATACGCATCCCAACTACCCCCGAAGTCTAACACACACGCTCGGAGCATGTCCTCCAGCGTCTGAATCGTCCGCTCGCTCTGACCGTCTGTCTGGGGATGGTATGCGGTACTAAAATGCAATTTAGTACCCAGCTCCTCATGGAATTTCTTCCAGAACCTGGAAGTGAAGCGCACATCACGGTCTGACACAATCGAGATCGGCACCCCATGCCGAGATACCACTTCTCTCACATATATCTCTGCCAACTTCTCCGCTGAAGAACTCTCGCTGATGGCAAGGAAGTGTGCACTCTTCGTCAACCTATCCACAATCACCCAAATTGCATCAACTCCCCTGGCAGTCCTCGGCAATTTGGTGATAAAATCCATAGTGATCTGATCCCACTTCCACTTGGGGATCTCCAATGGCTGTAACTTGCCATGCGGTCTCTGGTGCTCGGCCTTAACCCTACGGCAGGTCAAGCACCTCTCAACGAACCATGCCACGTCCCTCTTCATACAGGGCCACCAATACTCCTTCCTCAAATCCAAATACATCTTTGTAGCACCGGGATGGATCGAGAATTTCGATCTATGAGCCTCTTCCATCAAAGTAATACGCGTACCGCCCACGAACGGTACCCAGATCCGACCCTGAAACGTCATAAGCCCTCGACTATCCTTAACAAACTCTGAAATTAACCCCACAACCCGCTCTTTCTTCTGCATTTCTGGTCGCACAGCCTCTGCGTGTGCCCCACGGATAGCGTCCAATACTGGATTCATCACAGTCAGTCTCAAGCATACACCTCGCAATGGAGTGCTCTCCGCCCTGCGGCTCAACGCGTCGGCTACCACATTAGCCTTGCCTGGGTGGTACAGGATCTCACAATCGTAATCCTTGACCACATCCAACCACCTCCTCTGACGCATATTTAGGTTGGGCTGATCCATCAAATACTTCAAGCTCTTATGGTTCGTATATATCGTACAACGGACCCCATACAGGTAGTGACGCCAAATCTTGAGAGCGAACACTACTGCTCCCAACTCTAAATCATGCGTAGGGTATCTCGCCTCATGAGGCTTCAGCTGCCTCGACGCATAAGCTATCACATGACCCCTCTGCACCAATACTGCACCCAATCCCGAAATCGATGCGTCGCAATATACCACAAAATCTTCCATCCCTTCTGGAAGAGCTAATATCGGGGCTTCGCACAACCTCTGGCTAAGTGTCTCAAAGGAGGTCTGCTGCTCGGGCCCCCATGAGAATGCAACACCCTTCCGGGTCAATCTGGTGAGTGGCACTGCGATCTTGGAGAAATCCTTGATGAATCTCCGGTAATACCCTGCCAACCCAAGGAAGCTCCTGATCTCAGAAGGTGACTTCGGCACCTCCCAACTCATCACCGCCTCAACCTTGGCCGGATCGACCAATATCCCTTTCTGATTGACAACATGTCCTAGAAATTGGACCTCTCGCAGCCAGAAGTCACATTTGGAGAACTTTGCATAAAGCTTCTCCGACCTCAATACCTCAAGGACCTCCCTCAAATGCTCCTCATGCTGCTCTCTAGATCTAGAATACACCAGAATGTCGTCGATGAATACAATCACTGACCGATCCAACATCGGTCTCCATACCCTGTTCATGAGATCCATGAACACCGCCGGGGCATTGGTGAGTCCGAAAGGCATCACCACAAACTCATAATGCCCATATCGCGTCCTAAACGCGGTCTTCTGGACATCCTCCTCCCGCACTCTCACCTGATGGTACCCTGACCTCAGATCGATCTTGGAAAACCAAGACGCTCCCTGCAACTGATCGAATAAATCATCGATCCTCGGTAACGGGTAACGGTTCTTGACCGTCAACTTGTTCAACTCCCGGTAATCAATACACATCCGGTGTGAACCATCCTTCTTCTTGACGAACAGAATAGGTGCTCCCCACGGCGAGCTGCTCGGCCGAATGAATCCCTTCCCCAACAGCTCCTAGAGCTGCGAGGACAACTCTTGCATCTATGGAGGTGCAAGACGATAAGGCACCTTAGCAATAGGCGCGGCCCCCGGAACCAGATTGATACCAAACTCTACTTGCCTCACAGGAGGTACTCCCGGCGGCTCCTCGGGGAAAACATCTGGAAACTCACGCACCACAGGGACCTCCTCAACTGATTTCGGTCTCTCGGGAACCTCCCGCGTATCCATCACATACGCCACAAAACCCTTACAGCCCTGCTGTAGACACTGCCTCGCCCTAGCGGCCGAACAAAAAGCTGATCCCGAACGGGTACCCTCGCCGTACACCGAAAGGACTCCCCCACTATGGTCTCGTATGGTCACCAGCTGACGCTCACAGTCGAGGACAGCGCCGAATCGGCTCAACCAGTCCATGCCTACGATGACACAGACATCACCCATCGCAATAGGGATTAGGTCAATCGGGAATTCAACCCCGAAAATCTCTAGTACACATCCCCGAAGGACCTCCGTGGCACAAATCACTTTCTCATCAGCTATAGAAACTCTCAAAGGTCGACTCAACGACTCACGACTAACGCTGATATGCTGACTAAAGGATAAGGACACAAAGGACCTACTCGCACCCGAGTCAAATAACACTAAGGCAGGCACAGAGTTCACAAGAAAAGTACCTACGCATATAATAACATAAGCATAACATCTCGACATTAAAATAATTACATGAATTACAACATACCCACCACAACATCGGGCGCAGCGCGGACCTCCTCCGCAGTCAGCTGAAAGGCTCTCCCCCGGGCCCTCGGGGCCTCGGCCTTCACCGGTCGAGTCGCAGCAGCTCCGGCAGCAGGTGCGGATCCCTGAAGAAGCTGAGGACACTCGGCCTTCCTATGGCCAGTCTGGTTGCAATGAAAGCAAACCGTAAATCCCTTAGGACACTCCCTAGCAATGTGCCCCTCCTTGCCACACTTGTAGCAAGCACCAGATCGACACGCCCCCTCATGACCCTTGCCGCACTTTCCGCAAGTGCGGCTCTTCGAACCTCCCGTCCTCGCATCGGCGGACTTGGTCCGCTTGGCTGCCGGCTGGAACTGAGCCGGTCGCCGGTCCACCCGCTGAGACTCGGCCTCCTCCCTGGCCTGGGTCTCCAACTCGATCTCGCGCTTCCTGGCATTCGCCTGAAGCTCAGCAAAAGTATGGTAGGTGGAGTTCGACACAAACTCCCGGATATCCCTCCTCAACACTCCCAAGTACCGGCTCATCCGAGCCTGATCAGTGGACACCAGCTCGGGGTAGAACATTGCCCTCTCATGAAACTTCCGCGTAATCACCGCAACAGAATCAGTACCCTGCTTGAGGGTTAAGAACTCCTGCACCAATCGTTCCCTCTCCACCGGGGGAACGTACTCATCCCTGAACATGGCAGTAAACCCCTCCCATGTCACCGCTGTAGTCTCTGCCAAAGTGAAGTTCGCCGTCACGAACTTCCACCAGTCCTTCGCTCCGAGGCGGAGCTGGTTCAAAGTGAACCGTACCCTCAGGTGCTCCGGGCATGAACACGTG
This sequence comes from Lactuca serriola, assembly GCF_051521515.1. Classification (NCBI taxonomy): domain Eukaryota; kingdom Viridiplantae; phylum Streptophyta; class Magnoliopsida; order Asterales; family Asteraceae; genus Lactuca; species Lactuca serriola. Next base: position 199,045,739 of record NC_136411.1, read on the forward strand.
TAGAAGCACCCCTCTATGTCCGCGATCCACCTCATCGCAGCAATCGGATCCTGCGTCCCATCAAACTCCGGTGGCTTCGTGTTGCTGAACTCTCGGAACAGCAACGAGTCACCTCCCTGTGGCCTAGCAGCGACCACAGCTGCGGTAGCTGCAGCGGTTGCAGCCTCAGTCAACGCGGCGTACCGCTCATCGAATGTCTCCATCAGGGTGGTCTTAATAGACCCAAACATCTCCGGGATCTCAGCCCGGATCGCGGCCGCCACCTCCTCGTGAATCATCTGACGAATATCCTCGTCACTCACACCGCTCGTACTCGCTCCGTGGCGTGGTCTAACCACGATGTCTCTGAAATACAACATAAAACTATCAGAGACTCCTCCGAGTATAATCGCACTCGATACGCAACCCTACTCAGTCCCCGATATCCAGGGACTCTTACTTGGGTCTCCCACTGACCCGGTGTCCTCGGTAGTACGGGCCCAATACTACCGACCACACCGCATCAGTGTTCATCCCAAGTCCTCCTCCCCAAACTCCGGATAGTGAGTACTCTACTGCTGATATGCACTATCTACCCGCATGCTAGCAACACATCTCATATAGGCAAATTTCCCTAGACTAAGGCATCACAAATCAGGCCACTCTAGTCCTATCATGGATACCTAGTCTTCTAGCATGCATAACAACTCATATCATATAATATTGTAAGGTATTTTGGGGATCTTTACCGTTCGGGCGCTGACTGATCGTACACACTGCTTCTTTCTTGCTTACCACAAAACCATTTACAAAAGTTTATGCCTTTATTTAAAAAGTTTCCCTCAAATCCTCGGTTTGAGTTCAGCTACTCCCGAAGGTGCACCCGAATCCCTCAAACCAAGGCTCTGATACCAATTGTAACAACTCAAATTTTCAAACAAATTTTTCATTTTAAAAATGTATTTATTTCCATTCAAAACAAGGCATAAATAGTTTAAGTATTCTGTCAAATGCAAATAATCAAAATCCCAAGATCATAAAAGTAGTCTTCAGTGTGTATCGATCACGCCGGCGCCTTCCCACGGTCCTCGCTAGTACCTGAAATACATGCACAACAACTGTAAGCATAAATGCTTAGTGAGTTCCCCAATATACAACTTACGCACATACGCCTTTCCAGGCCCGACCTTCCGGTCCATGTGTCTCAGGGGACTTCCGTCCCTGCTGGGTAAACCTTCCGGTCCTACCCACGCCGACCTTCCGGTCCATCACACAACATATCGCCTTCCGGCCCATAACATATTGCCTTCCGGCCCATAATATAATCGCCTTCCGGCCCATAACATACATAGCACATATAACAAATAACTTACCACATATGGCATACATATCACATATCATATCCGACCTTCCGGTCACACAGTCAAACCCTTCCGGGTACAGTATAGTGAGAAGACTCACCTCGAAAAAGCTGAAAGCTAGCAAATCCTGAAATCACTCGTGCACAATCCGACGAGCTACAACCTCCCTATAACATCACATATCTCATTAATACTTATATCTTCTAAGTGTGACTATCCCTAAGAAGTCAGACTTAGGTCAACTCTGGTCAACGGTCAACGGTCAACTTGACCGGACTCGGCGAGTACCCTGGCGACTCGGCGAGTCTAGACGTCCTCCAACTTTCTGAGATTCCTTATTTACTCGTCGAGTATCCCCCTCGACCCGACGAGTTACCCCTGGAAGAATCGCGGGGCCACCCCGACTCCACTCGCCGAGTATGAAGAACAACTCGGCGAGTCCCAGTAAATCTTCAAGCTACTCGCCGAGTCTGAAGAACAACTCGGCGAGTCCATGCCATGCAGACGATCAACTGTTTCCTGAATTACGCATGGTCCCGAGATATACAATCATGGGACTTTCTGGACTTCTAAACACCTTATTACTGGGGTATAAACGTTTGGGTAATAACATAATAACCCATCTAATCACTAAATGGGTTTCATAAACCCTAATTTCGCATACACATCAAAATAACATAAAGGAATCCGAAATATTACCTGGAATATGCCCTCTCTGAGTCTCCAAACCGCAGAACTCGAATCCCTTGCTGTTCCTTTAGCCAAAACCCTTCTCCTCCTTGCCCAACAATCTCTTCAAGCCCTAATATCCTCCAATCTTGCTCTAGATGCCCACAGCCGTTTAGGGTTCCTCTCAATCGACTAAAAGACGGACAATGACGGCATATAAGAGCATTATATACGATCCAAAACCGAACGGTTAGGGTTTCTGCTGAACAGCGTCGACTCGCCGAGTCCATATCTGGACTCGTCGAGTCCAGTCGCGGACCCGCGACCAAGTCTGCGATCCTACTCGGCGAGTCTAGGCTCCAACTCGCCGAGTCCCCTCTTAACTCACCCCAAAAACATAATTAAACAATACCTGAGATTTCGGGCTGTTACACCTACTCTCTAGAATTCATAACATATCACATAACATTCATAACACACAACGTAAGGGTATTTTGGGAAATCACCATTTGGGCGTTGGGTGATTGTACACACTGCTCTTTTCCGCTTTCTCTTGAAATATTTTACTCGTTTCCCGAAAAAATCATTTCTTTTGAAAACTTTCCTCAAATCCCCAGTTTGAGTCCAGACATACCCGAAGGTGTATCCAAATCCCTCAAAACAAGGCTTTGATACAAACTTGTAACGACGTCAATTTTCAAAACAAGTTTTCCTTTAAAACATATAATTCTCATACATAGTTTATAAAAATTTTATTTATTTATATTTCAACACATAACTCCATGTTTAATTTAAATAGTAATCCAGGATCCTCAAAACATAATTTTTATCTAGTGTGTACAATCGAGCCGGTGCCATCCCGCGATCTTGAGAAAACCTGAAACACATAACACATAACACGGTAAGAACGAAGCTTAGTGAATTCCCCAAAATACCATATACAACACATAAGCCACTCGAGGCTATAACTCGGTATGACCATTCGGTCAATGTGTCTCAGCGGGACCCTCTAGTCCCATAGCTCGTTGGACCCCCCGGTTTGGTCTGTATAACACATAGCACACATATAACACAATGCACATAAATCTCAAACATACACATACACATAAGACCCTCCGATCTGCACATAGATACCACTCTAGGTAGTGTATAGTGAGATGACTCGCCTGACAAGCAACATGTAATTAACCTCGCTCGTGAATCTCGAACTAGCCTCCACCTAACGCAAGAAATGAACATCTCTGATCAATACTCAAATTCTCAACTCTAAGAAAAGCATAAGTTACTCTTTCTCTTTCTCTAACTCTTGGATAAAAGACCATTTTACCCACCCATGATCTCCATTACTCATTTATGACCAACCATAAAGTCAATAGAAGTCAAACTCGAGTAACTAGTCCTTGTTTTACACAACTCGTCGAGTCCTATCGTATCCTCAGAAGTCTCACAAAGTCCAGCTCAACTCGTCTAGTTGACCCCCAACTCGTTGAGTTAACACTCAATTAACCAATCGGGACAAACCCTTACCGACGCGTCGAGTCAGGCCATGAACTCGACGAGTCTCCTCGGTCTAGTTCTCATTCAGACGACTTTTAAGGCATAAAACTTTCTCAAACTTCAGATCCAATCTCTAGGTGCTTACTTATATTGTAAAGTCATAGACTTTACGTTTATGCATGGCATTTTGGGCAATAAATGCCAAGAACATGCCTTAATAAAGGTTTACCTCACAAGGACTTCATCACAACTGAATAAAGCATCAACCTTTAGATGCTAAGGGTCTCCTAAAGTCCAGATCTGGAGTTCAAGCTTCCACATGAACCCCAAATCCTCCAAGCCCGAAAGTATACATAAAAAGAAGCCCTAATCTACAAGATATGAGATCTACAGAAACAAGAGAGAAATGTTCGAATTTGATACCTCTAACAGAAGCCCTTGGTTGAGTTTCAACAGATCTATCATTCCTCTTCTGTCCCTAGCTAGAAAAACTTCTTCTTCCTTGTCAAGATACACCAAGATGCTCAATATGGCCCTCTTTCTCCCTCAATATGCTAAAAGATCGACTAGGAATACTTAGGAGTGTTCGTTTGGATGGATCGGTTTGATCCGATCCAATCAAGTAAATCCAAATTTATTTCAGTTTTCAAAACATGAATCTGAATTGTCCAAACTAAATTCAAATCTGATCCGATCCGATCCAATTACAATTCGGATGGATCGGTTTTTTATAATTCGGTTTTCAAAACCGAAACATTTTAAAACGACATATAATTATAATATTACCCAACTTTACACAGGAAGCAAAAACAAATAATTTAGTTGTGATTTGAAATTTATAAACAACTAATAAAAAGATATATTATAGTTAAATTTTTTATAGATACAAAACTTTTGAGTGAAATTGCATATTAATGTTTTTTTTATCGGGTGAAACATTTTGAACCTATTTGAAAAAATAAATTACAAAATTAATAAATAACTATATATATATATATATATATATATATATATATATATATATATATAGATATATATATATATATATATATATATATATATATATATATATATATTATAAATAGATAAATAATAAATTTTTATTCGGTTTTTTTGGACTATTCGGTTCTTATTTTATAAACCAAGACCAATCCGAAATCCAAAATAATAAGTCGGTTTTGTTGAAACCCAATCCAAAAATCCGAATATCCGAACCAAATAGTCCAATCCAAATTGTCCAATTGGATAATTCGGTTTTATCCGAATAGTGAACAACCCTAAGGAATACTCTCTGGGAAGGGTAGACACAAATGAGGCCATAAGGGCCCTTAAACAGGTCACAAACCCGGACAATTAGGGTTTCTCTGCCCAATACCTACTCGGCGAGTCCCTCCTCTGACTCGTCGAGTCCACTCATTAATGCACACGATCAACTCGACTCGACTTGGCGAGTTGGTCCCTCAACTCATCGAGTCCTTCCTTCAATCTCAAGATTAACATACATAATAAGGTCCCTGAAAATCAAGATGTTACATTACAAGATCTAACACATGGACTAACAACGTACATGCTTTATACCTTTTGGAGCTGAGTAACGCAATGTAGGTTTTGGATCTTCAAGCTTATGCTTCAACAATCCTCAAGGACGGACTTCTCCTTCTTCAAAATGCACCAGATAACACAAAAAAGGTTCAAAACTTCCTCAAGAGGATTAGGGTTTCGAGATGGGTGGCTATGGGAGTGGATGCGAAACATAAGAAGGGCCTAAAAGGTTTATGGTTCTTAATTAGGGATCAAAACCCCACAATTACGGTTTGAACCCTACGAACTTACGTCCTGCGTAACTATAGTTATGCCTCGCATAGGGCATAAAACTATCTCGTTACGCCCTACGTAATTAGCAATCTACGTTCCACGTAGAACCTTAATTCCCAAAAAAACTTCAATAATATAAATAAATTTACCCGAGGAACAAGTGTTACAACTCTCCCCCACATCAATCACACTTCATCCTCAAAGTTTGTTGTTGTAAATAACTCAGGGTAATTCTCTCTCTCATCTCCTCCTCGGGTTCCCATGTCCATTCGGAACCCTTCCGGTGCTGCCATTGCATCATCACCAGCTCCACTAACTTATTGTGCAAGGCCTTGGTCTTCTTGTTAAGAAATTCCACTGGTCTCTCCACATAGTTCAGGTGCTCATTAATCTGGATATCATCTAAGGATACTACTGTGGAATCATCAGACAAGCACTTCCTGCAACTGAGAGACATGGTACGTGATATGGATCTAGTTGAGCTCGTCTACCAAATCCAAATGGTATGCCACTTTGTCTACCTGGTCAAGGATCCTCAAAGGACCAATGAATATGGGGCCCAACATGGCCTGCTTCCTGAACTAGATGACGCCTTTCCAAGGCGACATCTTTAGGAGCACAAAATCCTCGACCATAAATTCAATATCCAAACAATGTCTGTCTGCATAGCTCTTCTGACGACTCTATGTGGTCTGAAGCCTCCCATGCACCTCCTGAATCAACTTAGTAGTATCGAGTACCACCTTGGTACTCTAATGAATTGTTGTCCAACCTTGACCCAACATGTCGGAGTCCGACATTTATTCCCACAAAGCATCTCAAAATGAGGTCATTCGATACTAGCATGATAACTATTGTTGTAGGAGATTTCATCCAAGGGTAGATACATATCCCAACTCCCACAAAAATCCAACACATATACCGAAGCATATCCTTAAGTGTCTAAATTGATCACTTTCTCTGATATTCAGTATGGGTATGATAAGCTAGACTAAAATGCAACTAAATACCCAACTCCTCACAAAATTTACTCCAAAAACTGGAGGTGAAACGAACATCCCGATTCGAGACCATAGAAACTGGCACTTCGTGCGATGCTACCACATCACGAATCTAGACATCAGCCAACTTCTTTGTAGAAATAGTCTCCTGAATAGGGATAAAGTGTGCACTCTTGGTCAATTGATCCATGATGTCACAAATCGAATCTACCCTAAGTGTCGTTTGTGGTAACTTCGTAAAGAAGTCCTTAACAATTTGCTCCTATTTCCACATGGGAATATACAATGGATCCATCTTGACATGAAGCATCTAATATTCGGCTTTGACTTTAAGACAATTCAACCACCTCTCCACATACTAGGCCATGTCTCACTTTATGCAGGGCCACCAATAAATAATTTAGAGGTCTCTGTACATTTTTGTTGCACCCGAATGAATCGAAAACTTCGACTTAAATAACACCTCCATCACTATCTGTCGTGCACCACCCAAATATGGGACCCAAACCCTTTGATTCAAGGTCGACAATCCCTTACTATCGTATTCAAAAGAGGACACTTGACCCACAATGTGCTCACTCTTGCAATGCTTCTCTTTGATAGCCTAGGTCTGAGGCTCATGAATCTACACCAAAAATAGGGTAACCACCATCATCTTGAAATGTAGATCTCGAATAGGTGTCCTAGTTACCTTGTAACTCAATGCATCAGCCACCACGTTGGCCTTCCCGGGATGGTATAAAATCTCACAATAATAGTCCTTCACTACATCTAGCCACCTACGTTGCCACATATTCAAATTCAGCTGCTTCATCAAGCACCACAAGCTCTTGTGATCCGTATAAATGGTACAATGGTCCCGATAAAGGTAATTTCGTGAAATCTTGAGGGAGAAAATTACAACCCCAGCTCTAGATCATGCGTAGGGTAATTCACCTCATGAGGCTTCAGCTGCTTCGATGCATAAGCAATCACATGACCACACTGCATATGCAATGCAACCAATCCTGTGATTGAAGCATTGCAATAAACCATAAAGTTGTCAACACACTTAGGTAGGGTCAGAATCGGAGCCTCACAAAATCTCTACCTCAGAGTCTCAAATTTCGCCTGCTTAGGCCCCCAACGAAAGGTAGCTGTCTTATTCTTCAATTTGGTCAACGAGACTGCGATCCTGGTGAAATTCGCAATAAACCTCCGATAATACCCTACTAGGCCAAGGAAACTCCGAATCTCAGATGGAGACCCCGAAACATCCCACTGCATCACGACCTCGATCTTGGTTGGATCGACCAATATACCCTTCTGATTGACAACATTCGCTAAGAACTACACCTCGTATAACCATTACTAGAATTTGGAGAATTTAGCATAAAGCCTCTCCCTCCTTAAAGATATAGTACCTCTCGCAAGTGATCCTCATGTCGCTCCTTGGATTTAGAATAGACCGAGATATTATTAATGAAGACGATCATTGACTGTTCCAACATTGGCCTGCAAACCCTGTTAATGAGATCCATGAAAGCCGCTGGTGCATTGGTGGGCCTAAAAGGCATCGCCATGTACTTGTAATGACCATATAGAGTTCTGAAAGCTGTCTTATGAAAGTCCTCATCCCAGAATCTCATTTGAAGGTAGCTGTAACGCCTGCAGTTTCGGCCTAGTCAATTTAGAGACAATGAGCGTAAAAAATGAGTTTTTGAGGGAATATTATTTAGAATAATTAATCTTAACCAAGTTATAGTATATGTTACAAGGGTTCTGTACATATAAAGAACGCCAAAATCCGAGTTATAACGAAGAAGTTATGGCACGTCGAAATTTTACGGCAAAACCGGCACGGCACCGGCAGACGTAAATAATTTGTATTATACATTATAACATACAAAAAAGAATGCCCAAATCTAACTTCATATGAGGAGTGATGAATTTTCTAAGATTTGGCTCAGCAGTGCACAACCCGAAACTTGAATTTTAGATCGAGTGGTTTTTGGCCTACGCGACCTAAATGAGAATTGAAGATCTCATTAATAGAAACTCAACGGTAAAAATACAAACGAAAACGGAGTCCGTATGTAGAAGTTATGAATTTTACGCGGACATTTAATAGTATAATCTCCTCGTAATGTTAAATTTAAGATCAGTCGAGAATTAGCCGACGGAGTCAAAATGAAAATTGTAGATATTATTTTTACCTACGGGTGGATATAAAGAACGTCGAAAACGGAGCTTGTATGCGAAAGTTATGAATTTTTGAAAATCGGCTGATTTCCACCCTGTGTGCGATGCCACGTGTCAGCACCAGGCTCAGACTTAGAGCCCAAGCTGGCTCACGACATGAGCATCATAATACTCACGACACGAGTGACCCTCCAGCCCCCTATAAATAAGAGGTGAAACCCTCTTCATTCATCACACCTACCATCACTTCCCTCTCTCTCTAGAACCTCTCTCTAGCCCTAAACCCCCCCCCCCCCCCGAAAAGCCTAGGGAACCTCCCTAGCACGAGGCAGAAGCCACGGAGTGCCCGATGGATCCGAGAAAAAGAGCCTTTCGGCTTGGGAACACTAATCCAGCAGAGCCCGATTTTGAGAAAAACCCGTTGTAAGTGAGCTACGCCTAACCTATCTTTAGTATAGCTTATGTTTTAATATAGTAGTGTTATTAGGACCTTATAATAAGTATTTGGGCTATTGTTATGAGTTATATAAGTGTTGTTAAAATATCTTTTTAACCAATCGCGGTACGGGGAATCTGGTTTAAAGGGACGCATAGGGTTGTTGGATTTCAGAAGTTCTATATGTCGAAATGGTCCTGCCCTCCTGTGTTTTATGTCGGGCCCCTGTCTGTATACAATGGTTGAGAAATATTGTTTCGTGCTTATATAATAGTAATAATAGCAAGACTATTTAGTCTCGGTGAATATTAGACCAAACTTTAGCGATAATAATGCTTGATTTCGTCAGAGGAAAATAGAGTCGTTAAACATGAAGCGCTGCCCGAGTTTGGAATCATCACTTTAACAAGTGAGTGCATGGTCCCTTTCCTCTTACACATAGATATGAAGTATTTGATATAAATTATGTGCTGTGAGTGCATAGTTACTTTCATCTTACACATAGATATGAAGTATTCTATATAAACTACGTGTTATGTGTGCATATTATCTGTATACTTGCTATCTATGCGGGATGAACGATATTATACAAGTTTTATATGATTTAAACTGTATATGTGTTTATATCTACTCAATATGTCGGGTAAAACATGGGTAGATGAAATATGAGTCGGACGATAAGTTGAGAGGTGATATAGACCATGAGGTAAGGGTGAGAGGTAAACGATGTGAGAAGCCTTTTTCTTAAATGTTGGCCCCGTCATCTAGTAGAGTGTGGATGACAACCACAAACTATTCTAGACAGTCCAGTGGAACACTAGCAGGCTTGCAACCTATAGGTGTTGTCAACGATGTGTTCACCGGTGTACTCTAAAAACCCATTGACCTGTATTGCGAGTGGACTCTTGAAAACAATACTGTCAATAAACGAGATAACCCTAGCAGCCGCACCCAAAGGATAATATTGGCAGATGCGCCTTGTAAAGAATGTCATAATTCTGGTAGTTGCACCTAAGTTATAAACTTAGCAGTTGTGCTTGATAGCTTTGTCATTGACAACGATGGACTTCGTGCCGTTTCCTTAGGATGATCCTTAGGAATGAATGAACTAGAAATACCTGATTCTTAGGGTAGATCCTTAAGAGTAAAGAAGATAATGGGGATGGGTAATTGGGTTGATTAATTGTTTGAAGATTAAACATGATAATTATATTATTGTGGGTCGAAAACCCTATGTACTCACCAGGTTTATCAACCTGACCCACTCAGTTTATTTATATCACAGGTGTTGATATGAAGTCACATTACACTGAGTGGTTAAGGAGATATAAATCACTAGTGATAATGAATGTAAGTTCTGTTTATGCTTATGTTTCTATATTGATGATGACATCCCAAATGTTTTAAAATGAATAAAAATACTTTTCTTTGGAAATGCCTTGATAACGTATTTATCATGTTTTAATGGGAACAAATTCCGCAACTTTTTTATTAAAAGAGGTACTCTTATTTTATAAAGCATAAACAAAATCGATCTTTTGTGGCCGTGAAAATGGGGATGTCACAGTTGGTATCAGAGCATTAGTTTAAGCGAACTAGGAATAAAGATTTATTTCTATACTTAAACTTAGAATTCTAAGCGATGATCGTGAAAAGTGTGTCAAATATATTTTAGGAAGTGCACCTGAATAGACATAAGCACTAGATTAATTAGGGAAGATGTCTAAAATGCTTTTATGTGCTAAATGATTTATGATGCTTTATCGTTTGATCGGATCTATAGTCTGTTGCTGACCGGATTTGGAAAGTTTATGTGTTTAGATTTCTAAACGTTTAAATACAGTATTAGAACTGGCATGTAACTTTTCGGAGTAAGAAGGAGGAATACGCATCTAAATATGCCTCTATCTATATTCTCGTCTCGGTACACCGAACGCCTGATTTGGTGTGCAGAACATCATGGTGAAGACTCGTCGTGAATTGAGTGAATGGAGGAAATCAGAAGGCCTACGATACTGAATGGTACCTATTGGAAGATATCGTAAGAGTGATATCATGCCTTTAGAATGCGTCTAATAAATAATACGTCTAGTATGGGAGAAGTACATGTTTGATTTGTAGAAAGAAAGATTTTTTGTGTAATCCATGAAGTTATCCCATCGTATGACGTTTCCAACACCAACCGAGTGAAGCAAAATTGATGATTGAAGATACGCATGGAAGAAGTCCTACTAGAGTCTAGGGAAAATTATATGATTGTTTGGACACATTTGTATGTGTTAAAACTATTTTTGTGATAATGACTTAGAGAACAATGATGCAATACTTGGGATGAGTATGAGTAGGTGTGAATGATAGTAGAGGCTCATACTACCAGAAACACGGGATTCAAACTTGGATTAGGGAAAGTCACAAGGTTACCAAGAAGCCAGTAATTGATTGCATTTTTGTTCAAGTATGTCGTTACCATCGTTTCGGTAATGACTAAGAAGAAGATTGTTATTCCAACCCAACTGGTCATATCAAATTGAGTCCGACTAAGATGAGTATGTTACATGGTTCAAAGAACCAAGTTTGATGTCGCATCTGACCTAAGCCAGAAGAGTGAAGTAAAAGATAATCGAAGTAATCAATAGAAGTTCCGCGATCGTTGTTATAGTAAGAAGCTTGTAGCTAGAAGTGTTGCATGCTAGAATATGATTATCTCACATTAGAACATGAAGGAAGGTATATTCCTTTATGGAATTTGACACTAAAAGACCTAAGTCTAAGCGTTACATCATACGACGAGAAGTTATTAGAACATGACCCAATGGTCCATGGTGGTAATCAAAGAACTTATCATAAGTTTGTTAAGAATAAGGATTCTCCAATAAGGAATCGAGATTGTGACTCGAAGGTCATTATTGGAAGACTAACGTGATCATCCAAAAGGGGAGATAATTGTAAGACCCACAGCTTCGGGCTAGCCAATTTAGAGACAATGAGCGTCAAAAATGAGTTTTCGATGAAAGATTATTTAGAAGGATTAATCTTAAGCAAGTTTTAGTATATGTTGCAAGGGTTCCGTACAAATAAAAAATGCTGAAATCCGAGTTATAACAAAGAGGTTATGGCCCGTCGAAGTTTTACGGCCAAACCGACACAACATCGGGAGACGTAAATAGTGAATTTATGATAGAAGAATTTTTAGCCTTAGTGATCTAAACAAAAGTTTTAGTATACATTAAACCAAGAACATACAAAAAAACAACACCCAAATCTGACTTCGTATGAGGAAGTTATAAATTTTTCTAAGATTTGGCTTAGCAGTGCACATCCCGAAACTCGAATTTTAGATCGAGTGGATTTTTGCCTACGTGACCTAAATGATAATTGAAGAACTCATTAATAGGAACTCAATAGTAAAAATACAGACAAAAACGGAGTCCGTATGTAGAAGTTACGAATTTTACGCTGACATTTAACAATATAATCTCCTCGTACTGTTAAATTTAAGATCGGTCAAGAATTAGCCGACGGAGTCAAAATAAAAGTTGTAGATCTTATTTTTACCTACCCGTGGATATAAAGAACGTCGAAAACGGAGCTCGTATGTGAAAGTTATGAATTTTTGAAAATTCGCTAATTTCCACCCTGTGTGCGATGCCACGTGTCAGCACCAGGCTCAGACTTGGAACCAAAGCTGGCTCACCAAGTTAGCATCATAATACTCACAACGTGAGTGATCCTCCAGCCCCTATAAATAAAAGGTGAAACGGTCTTCATTCCCAAAACCCCTCGAAAAGCCTAGGAACCTCCCTAGCACGAGGCGGAAGCCCTGGAGTGCCTGACGGCTCCGCGAAGAAAAGCATTTCGGCTCAGGAATGCTGCTACAGTGGAACCCGGTTTTGAGAAAAACCCTCTGTAAGTGAGCTACAGCTAACCTATCTTTAGTCAATCATAGCCCCATTAAGGCTTATCCAGTCTATACACACAATCAACTTCACCTCACGTAACAAAATGGGGACGAAATCAATCAAATATTTGTCACTAAAGACATCCAATATACATCCCTGAAGAACCATCAAAACCCTAACCGGATGATCATCATCAATCTCAACCTCCAAAGGGATATCTAGCTCACTAGTAGCATCGTCAAATCTCTTACTGAGCGCAGGAGATACAAAAGATCACGTAGCACCTAAATCGAAAAGAACTAGAGTACGCAATCCATTCACTAAGAATGTCCCTAAATATCAAAATATGAAACATAAGCATAAACAGTAATGAAAGTGAACAATAAATAGAAAACATACCCGTAACCACATTAGAAGGCACACACTCCTCCTTGGCCATCAGCTGGAAAGGCATGCTCTTCACCATAAGGGTCGTCACCTTGCCCTCATGGCTATTTGTGATCCTCAATGTAGCTAGAGCAAGTGCCGCCACCACTCCTTTTAAAAAACTCAGGCAATCAACCTTCTTATGGCCAGTTTGATTGCTGTAACACCTCAAAAATCATAGGGTAAAATTTTCATTTTTAATATATATTCAAACATTTGTTTATCTTTATTCAAAACATTTAAAAGTATTCTAGATTAAAATAATAATCAGAGTAAAATCCCGAAATCACGAATTGCGGAAACACAGAGGTGTATGTGCTGCAATCAAGCCAGACCCTTCCCTTTTGAGCCGGAAGTACCTGAAACCAGAAACCACAAACTGTAAGCACAAAGCTTAGTTAGTTCGACATATACCACATACCATACATATCAAACGAGCCATACATATCATACATATCCTACAATCAATAAAAAGTGTTATGTGCCAACCATAGTCTTGCTATTATGCTATGAGTTGTATCATGGTCTTCCTTGCCAGGCCGGGGGCCAAAACCCTGGGTCATACATAAAAGTGCTAGGAGCCACCTCTTGGTCTTCCATGAAAGCATCACAAAGACAACTAGCATACAATCTACGACTACTTAACTAATTAACTGCCAAAGTTCAGACTCTGGTCTTGCACAAAAATTTCCAGGAGCCACCTCTCGGTCTTTCATATAATTACCAAGGGCCACCCTAGGTCTTCCTATAAAACATAAACCAAATGGACCGTCATTGGTGCCTTCGATACATAGTACATTGAGGAGACTCGCCTCGAATGATGAATTTGACTGAAAGAAATCCCTAGTTGCTGCCCTGATGACTCCCTGAGCTATCGGCACAAAATAACACACAATTAACACTTGAGTTCCAATTTATGATCCATAATACATACTTAGAGTAAAATGACCATTTTACCCCAGGCCCAACTTGAAACAAATTTGGGGCCCAAATCCATAAATCAAAAAGGCCGAAAATAAACAGATTCACAAAGGCCTACTTATATCCCAATTTTCCGAATTGGGCCGACCCCCATATGGGCCTTATCCTAAAGCCCAATTACTTCCTTAGTCCAAAATTTTGATCTCAGATGGCCCCAAAGGCCCAAAGCAACAAGGTCCAAAGAAGTGGCCCAAAGATACGAAGCCCAAAAACACAACACGTCTAAACCCAACTGAGCGTTGTATGCGAGGCGTACACTCAGTTACGTTGGGTGTAATCAACGAATCCAGATGCAACCACAACTCTGTATGTTGAGCATACGGTTAGTTATGCGGGCGTAAACTGACTTATTCCAAAACATATATTATGGCATAACCACTTAAACACTTTGCACGCAAAATTCAGAGAACCTTAAAATAAAGCTCTTAATGCATAAAGTTGGCACCTTTATGCATGTTCATGTGTTAATGGGACCCAACAACCATCCTAATCCATTAAGACCTATAGACATCCAACTAGAACATGCATAGACCAAAAGCAAGGATCAATATACCATTTTTACGAACTTACAAACTCAGAAAGGGAAAGATCTAGCAATCTTAGCTCCTGGAGTGGCTTAAACTCACAAGGAGGACTCAAAACCCTAAAATAAGCACAAATCTAGCCTTAAATCCATAAAGCATAACAAGAAGAGAAGGTATGAACTTTATGCCATAAATGAGCTGGAAATGAAGCCAAGAGTCTGGATCTATAAGTCTTCCTTTCAACCACAAGTTAGCACAAAACACCTTTTCCTTGGAAATGAGAAAAAACACACTAAAATGCACACTTAAATCACAGAAACACTCAATGAGAGATTAGGATTTCCAAAATGAGGCTAGAGGGAAGTGGAAGCTGAGAAATGAGAGAGCGTTGAGCTTATAAGGGTGTTTAAATAATGCACAAGTACTAAAAATTAGGGTTTGGTACTCTGCCAATTACGTTGGGCATACCCCAGCTTATGCTAGGCGTACTCACCCAGGCACTCACCAACTTTCCATGCATGCATGGGACCTATATTGCAGATCTTTTCAACTAGGGACCATTTCTGCATTTATTTCAAATTTCCATAACTTCCTCATCTTAGGTTTGTTTCCAACGAACCTTATTTCCAAGCAAAGGTGGGGAGAAGCCCTACACTTCTAACAACTCACCATAGCCTTATAACTTCCCAAACAAAACCTGAAATTCATAAAGGACCAAGTTATCAAATTAAGATTATACCTTTGGGCTCCGAAATCACCATTGAACACTTGGATCACTTAAACCATAACACCCACAACCGTAAAGGGACAAATCCTTTCTTCCCCAAGGTCCAAGCCTCATGACCACTGATGATTGGGCCGTAGCCCCGAGTTATGAAGCAAATCCAAAATCGAGTGTTAAAACTCTCCCTCACTTAGATTGGATTTCCTCCTCGAAGTCGCTCCTTACTAACACTCAGATCATACCAAAAAAACCAAGGAGCACATCCAAAAATTCTAAGCATAAAACAACCTTCCCAAAACAACTGAACCTAAACTGAAACTTCTAACCCGAAGAAGAAAAAAATCCTTAGCCCCTATAGAAAACCACCTCTACCATTTCGAAACCTGAAATATACATTGGTCTGACTCCCTGAAGGATCTCCCACGTTGAATCATTACCATGCCAAATCCTCACTTCCAACCCTGAGTATCTTGATGCTACCAATGGAAACAAAGTCACTGACCATAAACAGCTGCAACACACTTTTACTTGACAAAAGGCTCAGATAATCCTTCAAGTGATTTAGCATTTCACGAATAACAAGCTACTCCACAAACACGAATCCCAATTCGCTAATGCTGCCCAAAGCGTCACGCTGCCTCCTAGCTGCTTTCCAAAAGCAGTCGACACCTCCCTGGACCCAACTTGTCTGCCAACTATCTGAAATACCGGATTCCTTCCCGATTATTGAGCAAAAGACACCCATACAATTGCCCTATGCGACTTCCAAAAGAAAGCCTCAAATGACAATAATTACCCAAACCATCTCGTCAACAAACCCAATGCCAAACTAAACGCTACAAGACCCACTGTAGTCTCACATCATACCCGATCTCCAACGACCTACCATTTCCTGATTCTAATCATGTTGTGGCCCTCCCACAGCTTTGTGAACTGACTGACCCACCCTAACCTAAACCATCTGTAGAAATCTGTGACCAAACCATAGATTTGCCACACTCTTACCGCTGCACAGGGACCGGTGAATGCTGCAGGCCACCACGCAGTCTTACAACACTCCCACATTAACTTTCCACTAGCGATTGCTACGGGTCACTACACTAACTCTCCACTAGTGAATGCTACCGGAAAGCCTGTAGTCTTACAACACTTGCACTTTGCCGCAGCCGCCGCCCATGGTCTTACCGGTAATCTATCAATCCGAACACATCCAGAGTCGAGCATGCACTCGACCAAACACCCAAGTTGAAATCGAATCATGACTGCAACCCCAACCTGGGTCCACCAAGGCCTGCTATCTGACACCAAGAAGGTGCCTGCTGGAGTCTTGTCCTCCCCTGTCTGACACTGCAATTCCCAAATCCTCTCTGTTAGGGCTCCTGCCCTACCCTGTCGTCCATCGATGATCCTCAAAGTAGATGGAGCAAGTGAAGTCACTGCCCCTCCCCTCAACATCAGACAGCCGACCTTCTTGTGGGCCACCTGGTTGCAGTGAAAACATAACGGGCTTGCTCCTAGAGTATAATCCTTGTTGACATGACCAACCATGACAAACTTGTAGCAACCCATACCACTGGAACGAAAAAATACATCATGTAGTTTCCCGCATGTGTTGTACTGACTGCTGTCCTGCTAGCCTCTCAAACGATGATCAGAAGTATTGGGTCTCTTCCCAAGACCCTCCACTATATGCACCTGATTTGGCCCCCTCTTCCCAAGGTGCTCCAAATCGATCTCCTACTCTCGGGCTCTAGAAATCATATCATTCAGGGTCTTGCACCATGAAATACTCACAAACTCCCTTATATCATCTCGCAACATATCATGATGCATCACCTTTTTCATTTCCTCATCTGCTGGATACTGAGGAACCAATAAAGCCCTCTCCCCAAACTTGGAAATGATCTCTGTCATAGTCTCATTAGTCAAGCGGAGATCCTAAAAATATCATGCCAACAGCTGCACCTTAATCACCGGTGCAAACTCAGCTCAGAACCTAGTCGAAAAGTCATCCCATGATATAGCGTCAACGACATCATCACCCACCTTACTACCAACCTCTTCCTACCAATCTCATGCCTCGTCCTTCAATAGGCAGGAAGCATATCTGACCTTTGCCTCCTCAGGGCAGAAAATCTTCTTGAACGCGTTAGCCATATCCGCTAACCACCTCCTACTGGAAATGGGGTCCTTCTCCCCATAAAACACAGGAGATCCGCACACAGAAAACTCACAAAAAGAAAGAGTGCGAGCTCCGATGATAGCCATAGCCTCAACACGGAACAAACCCAACTGCTCATCCAAGATCTCATAAATACCGCGAGAAATATCCAATGTGATAAACTCCCGCATCTGCTCACTAATCGGCTCAGTACCTGCACCTGAGACGGAACCAGAACTTGAACCTCCTCCCTAAGTGCTCACCACCAAACTGAAATACAACATGAAAAGATCAAATCATACCCAAAAATCCTCTTTCCTTAAGCTTCTTAGATTCTCCAAGACTCTCCCCGATTCGAGTATGGATCCTATGATTTTAGTAGTACGGGCACAATACTACCTTCCACACATATCCATAATTTCCTGAAGGATCATCCCGAATCCTCTAAATCACCTATTCAATGGATGCACCAAAAATTCACTAAGCAGCACCACAAAACTCATTGATGCACTTCCTAGGCTCTCCTAGGTTCCCGACCTCACCCAACCCTCAACTAGCTTCCTTATGAATATAGTCACATGTAACAGAGATCGGATAATCCTTCGAGCAAAAGACTCAACCCTAGAACGGTTAGACGCAAACAAGAGTTGTGTAATAGGGTCAGATCTATCATTCTAAGATTATCTAACCTATGCTACATGTGACTTAGCATATTCACTTAGCAGTCAATTCACATCACCAAGAGTCCCACAAAGCACCAAGCAAGCAGTATTCAGAAAATGGAAAATCTAACCAGCATACACTAATTAGACCATTCTGTCCACTTATCAAAAATTCATACTAGCATGCAATTCTAAAGCTCATACAATCAGATATATAAAGGCATCTATCCTATCATGAATTCCTGAGCAAATCCTTAACCTTAATCTAGAATGCAATTCATATAATCATATTATATATCATAATAAACATGTATTGGTGTTCTGGGAACCATTTACTTGAGCTCAGCCGATTACACGCATAACACCCCTTTCTTTGATTAGAAACCCCTTTTTAAAAAGAACATTTATTTTATCAAAATTTCAACCAAACCCTCAGTTTGAGTCCAGGCATGCCCAAGAGTATTCCTGAATCCCTCAAACCAAAGCTCTGATACCAACTTGTAACACCCCAAAAATTATATATTCAAACATTCATTTATCTTTATTGAAATATTTAAAAGTAGTCCATAGTAAAAAAAATTATCAGAGTAAAATGCCAAAATCATGAATTACGGAAAAAAATGGGTGTAAGTGGTGCGATCAAGCCGGGACCTTCCCTTTCGAAACAGAAGTACCTGAAACCATAAGCCAAAAACTGTAAGAACAAAGCTTAGTGATTTCCCCAAATACCACATACAATACATATCAAACGAGCCATACATATCCTACCTATCCAACAATCAATAAAAAGTGCTATGTGCCAACCATAGTCTTGCCACTGTGTCACGAGTTGTATCATGCTCTTCCTTGCTAGGCAGGGGGCCAAAACCCTGGGTCTTACAGACAAGTGCTAGAAGCCACCTCCCGGTCTTCCGTGCAGCATCACAAAGACAATTAGCATACAAGCTACAACTAAGTAAATGATTAACTACCAGAGTTCAGACTCTGGTCTTGCATACAGATTGCTAGGAGTCACCTCCCGGTCTTCCATACAATTTCTAAGGGCCACACCTAGGTCATCCTATAAAACATAAACCACATGGGCCGACATTGGTGCCTTCGACCCATAGTACAGTGAGGAGACTCACCTCGAATGCTAAAGCTCACTAAAAGAAATCCCTAGCTGCTGCCTTAACAACTCCCTGAGCTATCAGTACAAAATGACACCCAATTAACACTTGCGTTCCAATTTATGATCTATAATACATACTATAACAACCTGTTACTTTCAATTATGTAAAAGTCAACAAAAGTCAACCAAGGTCAACAAAAGTCAAACTTTCTAAATAAAAGTCAAAAAATTTGATTTGTTAATTTAAAAAGGCTAAATAATAATTTGATACATGGAAAAACCCTTTACTATTAAAGTGTTGCAAAAATCATAAATTTTCCCACTCAACCGAACTCGGATTGGCCACTTACCTCTGACCGAAAACGAGATTTCGGTCAAGACCAAAAACTCTCACAGACCTTATCACTTTGGACCGCGAACCCCTTTGTTCCCCACCAAAAACATGTGAAGCCAGCTTAGAGTTCTCGGCCGAAGACTCCTTTCCTCGGGATGAGTTCTCGGCCGAAATCTCCTTAAACCGCCTCATGTTTTCCTTCATATTTAAGCAATCAAATGGTGATACTTCTCATTTCAACTTCCAGTAAACGAGATTACACCACTCTCTTTCAAATTTCCTTCACTTGTCTCTCAAATTTCCTTTCATTCCAAGAGCTTTACATCAAATTGTTACAAACTTTAATAAGTATTATTGATAAAAACTAGTGTTATTACACACTTTAAATTATTAGATTATGTAATTGATACCCATTATTACGTGATAATATTATTAGGCTAGGGCTATAATCAGGCGTTCTAATATGAGAATTTTCATAACCACATCGAAACCAACCGGGAACCCACACAAAAGGTGAGTTCATACCCCTACGTTTTCATAATTTTTCACTGTTATAGGAGGAGAATACTAGTGTAACACAAAAAAAATTGTGTTAATATATAAATTTTTTCAAAATTTATTAATTGTTTCTGTTATTAAAATTACATATATATATATATATATATATATATATATATATATATATATATATATATATATATATATATAAGTAGGATTCAAGTTGCTTAGAATTGATAATTTTACTCCATTTTTTGTTCCTTGTTTGGTTGTGGACTTGGGGTATATTTATTTATTTGATTGTATATTTAATCAAAATTATATAAATATTATATCTATATAAGTAAAAAATCATTTTAAACTTGCTAAACAAAAACATAATTTTTACGAAACTGGTCAAAAACCGGACACAAGAAGCGAGGATGAGAAGGGAAGGTTCGTAGCTGATAAGGTTCGTAGCGAGAGGAGTAGATGCAAAAGTCAGAGGTTCTTTCTGAAAGTAGGAGGTTCGGTGTGAGGGTGAGTCTCACATGCGAAAGTTGGGACTGGATGCGAAGGTCGGAACTGAGTGTGAGAGTCGGAAGAGGGCTGCAGAAGTCTTTGGACCGAGTGCGAACATGGTCAGATACCTTTGCGAAACTTCCCAGTTCGTTGCGAGAAGAGGGTTCGGACCGAGAAGGGGAGGTTCGCATCCTAAGAAGGTTTCGTGGCCTCAGAGGGTTTCGCATCCAAAGTGATGTTTTTCATATTATCTTCCCGTTTCGAGTGATTTTTAGCTAATTGAAGGGTCAGGATGGCAGAAATGTTTATGATAGAGTTGAAAGATATTTTGAGAGAAATTTGAGAGAGAGAGAGAGAGAGGTAGAGTGAGAGAGATTTAGAGAGACTTTGTTTGTGGCCTTTGTTAGTGTTTTACCTCGTAGTGCTAGGTTGTAAACTTTACTACGCATTGTTCTGAGTGTTATACACCCTTGAAGGGTATGCAATAGTGTTTTATTGAGTCATTACATCACTCGCCCATTTAGGGTTTAAATTTTCTGAACATTTGAAGCTTCTAACTGATGCTTGGTATTATGATAGAGAGTTGTACATTAGTAAACATAGAGTAAGCCCTAACATACAAGCACTAGTTGAGTTGATCTGTTTGACCTGTTGACTTTGTTTAACTTTGACTTGACTAGAATTTGACGGTTGTCACATCATCCCCCCTTTAGAAGGAATTTCATCCCAAAATTAGCATTTTGAGTGGGACTTCATGGGTTGGGGAATAGATGTGGGTATTTTTGTTTCATCTGATCTTCATGTTCCCAGGTGAACTCGGGTCCTTGTTTAGTGTTCCATCGATCCTTCACAATGGGAATGCGACTTTGTTTCGTTCTTTTGATCTCCCGATCCATGATTTCTACCGGTTCTTCTACGAAGTGGTGAATCTCGTTTATTTAAATTTCGTCAAGTAGAATGACGAAAGTCACATCAGACAAGCACTTCTTCAAGTTAGATGCATGAAAGGTAGAATGCACGTTATTGAGTTCATGCGGTAATCGAAGCTTGTATGTGTTGGATTAGTGTCTAAGTCCATAACTATTTTGGTATGTACTTGACCCGATGGTGCATGGTCCTTTTGGGTTGCCTTCACCAAAGCAACTTGATAGGATGAATTATGGAGAGAAAGGATTAAATATGATTTATTAATATATTATGAGAATAATATATTAAAGGAGAAATCATATTGTTTAATTAATATTAGTCAATAATTAATTGGTAATTAATTTTGAGACTAAAAGAGATTAATTAAACTTAAGGGACTGGAATTGTAATTATAAGATAATTGCAATTAGGGCCATGGATTGCCTTTTCTTATAAGGTGGACGAATTCTATGGGGGAAGCCCATATGAAATCGTCCAAGGCTTTAAGAAAAGGGCTCCATGGGTTGCTTTGGGCTTAAGCAACCAAATTAGGGTTTCCTTGTTAGATAACCCTAATAGCCTTACTATATAAAGACCCCTTATGCCTCAAAAACGTGGATAAGCAACCTTCTAGGGTTTCACACGTTTTTGGGCAGCCTCTAACCTCTCTCCTCTTCATCCTCTTGCTTATGGTGTTTGTGAGCCATTAGAGGAGTGACATTTGTGACTCTAAGCTTTCTAAAGTCATTACAAGGAGGAATTGAGATTGTTATTGCTACATAACAATCAAGGTAATATCTTAAACCTAATTATATGTTAATATTGATTTCCATATGCTAGAATTAGGGTTTATAGTCTTGGATTCAAAGCATGTACAATAGAGAAACCTAGATCCAAGCATTAGGGTTTGTATGAGCACATAGGATGTCTTATGGCCAAAACCCATCAGTGGTATCAGAGCCTAGATTGGTTTCTATTGTATTGATGCTTGATATAACTGGAAAATTCGTTTTTTTTTTTGGATTCTAGAGGCTGGACTCGCCGAGTCCATGGTTGAACTCGCCGAGTCCATGCAGACTCGACGAGTCCAAGGCTGACTCGACGAGTCAACTCGTCAGATAGGCGGATTTTCGGGATGTTTACCTATTATGACTTAGGATAATTTCCATAATTGTTTAAACTTAATAAAATTCGAATTTTGTTAATCCCTTATGATTATCCTTGTCAAAATAAAAGATTTTGGTCATCTAATTAGATAATTGTTACCTTATTTGTTATATGTTAAGTTATGGAAATTATTTGATCATTATCTTGCAAGAATTTGAACTAGATCTAATTAGATAACCACCAATTATAGTTAATTGCCTTATTTGAATTATGTGATCTAGAATATTCTTGACAAAGTTTGGAATAGTTTCAAATTAATCCCTTTAGGTTTTATATTTTAAATTTGAACCCAAAAGTTTTGTTGTTTTGAAATTTAAATAATTAAGACCCTAATGTTTTGAAAAAGGTTTCAAAATTTGCCCTCAAGTTTTGGAATTTAAATTTTGATTAATTGTTTAATTTTGATGTATATTTAAATTCTAAACCCTAATGTGTTGAAATGTTTCAAAACTTGCCCTCAAGTTTTGGAATTTAAAAGTTGATTAAAAGTTTAATTAGGAATGTTAAATTCTAAAACCCTAGCATAGTTTTGAAAAAGTTCAAATCACACCCTTATGGTTTTATTAATTAATTAAGGTGTATAATTAAAGGAAGTTTAATAAATCCATAAAAGTTTAGGTTTACAATTTAATTGAATTAAAAGTATAATTGTTAAATTAGACCACCTAATATTTTAAAAGTATAAAATACACCCTATACTATATATATAACATTAAAAGTCTAACATTATATATATGTATGAGTAAAAGTCAGTCTTACCGTTAGTAGGCCTCATTCACGAAGCTAGTCTATAAGGGGTGTTTAAGGAAATTGCCTATAAAATGACAAATGAATGGGTATCCACTCTTACCCACCGCACTCTTGACTAGTGGAGGGTCGTTAGCCGAACGGGTAGGATAGGACGAAACCTTTCATTATAAGTATAATGAATTACTAAAGTAACTAAATGTTTTTCGAAATTCCCAATCTTAGTTACTTAGGAAAAAGTGAATTGATGCAATTCCATGAAATTACACTTTGTGCCCTTGCGAAGACGTTAGTGGAGCGTGTGTGGTTAACCGGCACACTAAATGGGTCTAAACAAAGGTAGCAAAGGGTGACTCAATGTTTGTCATAGTTCGGTGGAGCGTGTGTGGTTTACCAGCACATCGAATAGGTGACTGTAACATGTGAGGGCACCATGTAGTTTGCATGGTTATTCACACCCGCTTTGTGATCCTCGGCATCCCAGTCATAAACAAGAGGGGCATATCGAGATATAAACATGCCATTGAAAGTTCAATGTATCTCAAAGGATCTAGGAGTTTTCATAGATTTAAAACTTAATTTTCTTTTTCGTTTTTCATGGTGGAAATTAGTGAATCGTCATTCACTTACCTTCAAATATTCTACAACTAGATTACGACATCCCTTTTCTAGGTTGTAGCGTATTGTGTTGGGTCCTAGCCTTGGAATTTCATTTGGGTGATTTACCAAGGACTGAATCTATCAACTAACTTGAATTCATTTTTCTCCTGTTTTGTAGATGTCAAAGTTCGACAACTATGGTCTTCTCAAATCCCGTGGAACAAGCATTCCACATGAAGATGATATTCCATGATTCGATCGAGGAACAAGAGATCATGCTTCACTTCCTCCTCCTCCTCCAATTATTCTCCCTAACCCACAAGTTCAAAGGCTTGAAAAGTTCAAGATCACTCAAGCCCTTTTGGCAAGTAAACATAAAGAAGGAAAGTCCGTGTGTGCACACGTCCTAGGGATGAAGTCACACATTGATAAGTTAAGAATGTTGGGATCCGTTGTCTATGTGGAAATGGCTGTTGATTGGGTTCTTCAGTCACTTCCCAACTCATATAGTGAGTTCGTAAGAGAGTACTATGTGATGAACTACGACGTGACCCTTATGGATCTCACCTATATGCTTATTGCTGCTGAATCTGCAATGATTTGGCGCAATAGAAAAGCAAAGTTGATTGGTGAATTTGCCTTCCAGACCTCTATGGATATAGGCAATGGCAACGAAAGACATGCTATGATCGAAAAGTTTGGTCATAAGAGAAAGGCGATGTCTGAAGTAGTTCCATGTCCTGTTCCAAAAGAGTCAATTTGCTTTTATTGCCA
This sequence comes from Lactuca serriola, assembly GCF_051521515.1. Classification (NCBI taxonomy): domain Eukaryota; kingdom Viridiplantae; phylum Streptophyta; class Magnoliopsida; order Asterales; family Asteraceae; genus Lactuca; species Lactuca serriola. Next base: position 199,070,693 of record NC_136411.1, read on the forward strand.
AGAGAAGGGGCATTGGAGACGAAGCTGCCCCATTTACCTAAGAGATCTAAGAGATGGGAGAGTCGAAACGTATGGCTCTAATATAGGTAAAATCCATTTACTAACTCTTTTAAGCTTCTATTCTAGATTCTTAATACATAATGTAATAAGATTACAATTGATGTTTTGTAGGATCGAAGAAAAGAAAGGGAGCTTAAGGGATGAAGTGAGCAAAATCTAACCGTAAAGGAATGGATTTCGATCACATTTCTCGAAGATTAGATTCTTGAGCTACTACTTAGAGTGAGAATTAGATTGCTAAGAAAGATGTATTAGCATAAGTTTTTCAATGAGTTGCATTGTAAGGACAAAATTTTTCCGCAATAAAATAAATTTTGATTTTAAATTTTATTTATTTATTCTTACAATGGCGTGTATGAAAAATTGATGTTAAAATGTTTCTATTATTAGCAATAATGGATTTGGTTCTTATTATGTTATTTATGGAAAGTCGAGAATTTACCAAATAGGGAGAGTTTCTCATCGCCCAAGTTTCAATTGGACAGAAACTTGGAATCATGCAATGTGGATGCACGATGAATGAGAAATTTCGTATTTGGAAATTAGACTAATTCATTGACAAAGTGTCAAGTGAAGAACTAGGAGATCGAGTACACAAAGTTGTGTATTGATCAAGTTCACCATAAGAGTAACAAAGATATTCGTCATAATTTACTAAAGGTTTAGTAAATATGATTATACTTACAAGATTAAGTGTAATTAGGAATTGATTAAAAAGATTTAAATCAATAGCAAAACGAATAAGAAGAATCAAGAAGGCAGAAAGATAAAAGTTTCTCCACTCTAAGAAGAAGGGAGAGTAGCTTTTATGCTTTATGATAGGTCTTAATGATTAAGAGCCATATCTCAATTGATCCTCTAAGTGAGTCTTAGTATAATTATATGATTAAGAAGAGGAATCAAGGATTGAAGAAATGGTTAAATCAAGAAGTCTATCATACTTCGTTCCAATAACAAGTCTTAAAGTTAAGATTGTGATGTCTTGAATAAGACAAAGACCAACTTGGACCAATTTATGAAGTGTTTTGATAAAAGCTACACTAACTCTTGAATATTTGTTTGTCAACAAATGTTTATTGACAAAAGAATCTTATATGTCAAGGAGTCAGTGGGAGTCTTAATGGTCTTGAAAGGTTTCAAGAACAAATCAAATAAACCTTATCGATCATCACTAGCACACGAGTTGAGGTTTACAACCTATCGTGATGACATTATTTTGGTTCTGTGCCAATCCAATCGAGTTAATTATGCATGTGAGTTCTATGAGTTCTCATTTTGAACGCATAAAAGGCAAAGCACCTTAATCAATGAAAGGTACATTGATAAGAAAAGGTGAGCTGCTTAACTACTTGGAAGACATGGTGGGCAGCTGTGCTACCATAAGGCAAGAAATCAAGATTAAGAAAGTTCGGTCCATATGAGTTTGAATTTGTCGTAAACTTTAGTTTTAACAAATTCACATGGATAGGAACACATACACCGCTCAAATCTAAGTGTCATAAGATTTCCTCCTTCATGAAAATGATTGTGAAGAAATGCTTTCACTAAGAGAGATTTTAAGAAGATAGTGATTGTAAAATTGCATTCTCAAATTCAATCATGGTTACGGCATCCCTTTCCATAATTTGAATTGTGAACTTTGGCAATTAGTCTTAATTGTTTAGACACACATATGAACTATCGAAGGCAAAGGTGTATAAGTTCAAGAAGCATTGATAAAGGATTATCAAAGCACTAAGTATTAGAAACATGAACTTAAGAAATTCAATAAGCATTGTTTTCTGAAAGTTAAGATGTTTATGAATACATGTCGAAGCTAGTGGGAGCATAAGTGTTATGTTTTATAATAATCATCATGATAGTGGGAGCATAAATGTTATGATTGTATAATTATTAAGGAAAGTATTGCAAGGTTAGCAATATTAATTATAGAAAACAAGAGTCATACTTTGCAAAGTTGTAAGAGTTGCAAGGTTGTTTTGCTATAATTAAGGGAGAGAATATTATGCTTCATTTCAAATCTAAAGGATTAGGTTGAGAAATGTTAATAAATTTAGTCAAAGGTACATAGTGTGTTCTTAAAATTTCGATTATGATTACGGCATCCCTCTACACAATTCGAATTTTGAGAACATAGCAAATAAAACATTATGCGTCGTGTCCCATACGCTTCGGGTATAGGATCGATTGCAAATGCTTTAATGTTTGATCATTCTAAAATTTTCCAAATGTCGAGCGCATTTAGAGGGAAAAGGCACTAGAATTGGTTTTGACTAAAACAATTAAACAACTATCAAAGGACAACCCAATGTTCGACGAGGATTGGTCGCTTGTGAGTAGTTGGAAGTATAGTATTGGAAAATATGGAAATGTTTCCATATTGGATGGACCGTATCGACATCACTACGAATAGATAAGATTCTATTAAGAATGAGTTGTCATATGGAACATATGGAAGTGTGTCCATATTAGGAATTGAATATTGAGAAATCTATGACTAGATTAGAAACTTCTATGCAAAAGGATGTTCAAAGAATGTACTTTGAGTGAGAGACATCACGTCTATGGAATTGTCTTGTAACAATCTCCGATAGAGGACTTTGTAATATCATTGGCAATAGTCTTTGTGACTTTGGTGCAGTGACATTACGAAAGGATAGTTGCATAAAATGTTAGAATCTAGCATATTCTATAAGTAGCAAGAATTTGATATTCTTTGACTTATGAAAAATGGATTTGGAGTTGTGAAATGAGAAGGATTAGAAATGTGTTCAATGTGATCTATTTCACAAAGTAAGAACCATAGGTAAACATTGTGTACATGCTAGGAGCATGGGACAAGTGTTGGAATTCAAATAAGAAGTTGATTAACCGAAACGACAAATAAAGAGTAATCAATATGGTGATAAATAAAAGGCATTTTATTTATGCTCAAAGGTTTGAGGCCATATGGGATTAGTATTATTCTTGTGTTTCACATTTGCATGTTTTGACTTCCAGAATAATTGAGTTTATTAAGAATAATCGAATTATTCAAATGGGCCACAGTCGTTCATATGTTGGAAGTAGATATGAATGAAGACTGTCGTGAATTGGAGTGTAGATTGTCTAGAAGAGTATTAGACATAAGCAAATGTTTGCTACAACGTTCATGAGTGCTTATGAATATGATTTGAGCATTGGATTAAACCCACGCTGACTTGGATCACTCTATGAATTGTATCACGAGTGATTAGTGAGACGATAACATCTTATATTCTTGAAACCGAGATGTGTGAGTTGTATCTTACGAATCGGTTGCACATTGATAATATGTAAACGCACTAGTAACTTGGTGTTATAAAACATATTGTTGTGTGTGATTCGGTGCGTGAGTGCAAGCGAGCATTGTATCAAAGTTTATCCATTCCTTTTATTCAAAGTAGGATAAAAGCGATATCTTTTGGGCCCCTTGATGGTTTAATGATGACAAACGTAAATGCTCAGCCGGGCTAGGGCTAATTTGATTTGTTCAATTAGTCTGTCGCCATAAATCGGAAATCGAGATATAGTACAAAGAGAATGATTTGAAATCATATCTCATATGATATCTAGAATGGAGGAATATATGATCCCTTATCTAAGGACACGCGTATCTGATATGATCAGAGTTGACAGCAGCTTTGGAAAGCTACGATTGCAGATCAGGATCTGAAGTCATACGCATAATAGTTATTAGACTTATCCAAGTGGGAGACTGTTGGATTAGTGTCTAAGTCCATAACTATTTTGGTATGTACTTGACCCGATGGTGCATGGTCCTTTTGGATTGCCTTCACCAAAGCAACTTGATAGGATGAATTATGGAGAGAAAGGATTAAATATGATTTATTAATATATTATGAGAATAATATATTAAATGAGAAATCATATTGTTTAATTAATATTAGTCAATAGTTAATTGGTAATTAATTTTGTGACTAAAAGAGATTAATTAAACTTAAGGGACTGGAATTGTAATTATAAGATAATTGCAATTAAGGCCATGGATTGCCTTTTATTATAAGGTGGACGAATTCTATGGGGGAAGCCCATATGAAATCGTCCAAGGCTTTAAGAAAAGGGCTCCATGGGTTGCTTTGGGTTTAAGAAACCAAATTAGGGTTTCCTTGTTAGATAACCCTAATAGCCTTACTATATAAAGACCCCTTATGCCTCAAAAACATGGATAAGCAACCTTCTAGGGTTTCACACGTTCTTGGGCAGCCTCTAACCTCTCTCCTCTTCATCCTCTTGCTTATGGTGTTTTTGAGCCATTAGAGGAGTGACATTTGTGACTCTAAGCTTTCTAAAGTCATTACAAGGAGGAATTGGGATTGTTATTGCTACATAACAATCAAGGTAATATCTTAAACCTAATTATATGTTAATATTGATTTCCATATGCTAGAATTAGGGTTTATAGTCTTGGATTCAAAGCATGTACAATAGAGAAACCTAGATCCAAGCATTAGGGTTTGTATGAGCACATAGGATGTCTTATGGCCAAAACCCATCAGTATGCTACCGGGCCAATCCTGGCGAGGATCCCGAATGGCCCAATATACCTTAAATTTAGTTTCCCCTGCTTTCTAAAACATATCATTCCTTTCTAGGGTGAGATCTTTAGATGTACCTGTCTCCAACCTGGAATTCCAAGGTCTTCCATCTTTTATCCACATAGCTCTTCTGTCTGTCTCTAGAAGATTTTAATCGTTCTCGGATTTGGAAAGTCTTCTCGGTCATTTCTCTTATGATCTCCGGGCCAGTGAGAGTGCTTTTAGGAACTTGCCCCTTAGCTAGTTACGTGTCACCCACTTCGGCCCAACATAGAGGTGATCTGCACTTGTGGCCATAGAGGGCTTCGAATGGAGCAACCTTTATGCTAGTGTGATAACTGTCATTGCATGAGAATTTGATAGGCAGTAAATGGGTATCCCATGATTTACCAAAGTCTATCACACAAGCTCTTAGCATGTCTTCTAGCATTTGTATATTTTTCTCAGTCTACCCGTCAGTTTGTGGGTGGTAGGTTGTACTCATGTCTAGTTTAGTTCCCATGGATTTTTGTAGTGACTGCTAGAATTGTGAAGTGAATCTACTATCTCTGTCGGAGATAATGGATATTGGCACACCAAACAGTTGCACAATCTCCTTAATGCAGGTTCTGGTCAGTATCTCCATTTTGTCGGTTTCCATCATTGGTAGGAAGTGCACGGGTTTGGTCAACCTACCAACGATCACCCAAATGGTATTAAGACCACCTGATGTCTTGGTTAGCTTGGCTATGAAGTCCATTGTTATCCGCTCCTACTTCCACTCAGGTATATTTGGTTGTTGTAGTAAACCTGAGGGCTTCTGGTATTCTGCCTTGACCTTGGCGCAAGTCGAACAATTGCCCACATAGGTAGCAATCACTGCTTTCATGTTCGGCCACCAATACAGTTTCTTGAGGTCCATATACATATTGTCTAAACATTTGTGAACGGAGTATCGATTCTTGTGAGTTTCGTTTATGACAACGTCTCTAAATCCACCAAACTTAGGTGTCCAGATCCGATTTATGAGATAATGAACTCTGTCACCCTTTATTTCGAGGTTTTTATCCATCCCTATTAAGGCTTCACCTGTCACGATCTCTGGTTTCAAGGCTTCCAGTTGAGCCTCTTTGATTTGAGTGGACAGGTGTGAATGGATTTTCATGGTTAATGATTTCACTCGGCAGCCCGAGTATTCCTTCCTACTCAGTGCATATGCAACTACATTGGCTTTTCCTAGATGATAACGAATCTTTCATTCATAATCATTCAATAGTTCTACACATCGCCTTTGACTCATGTTGACATATTTCTAGTTGAGGATGACTTGAAGGCTTTTATGGTAGGTGGAGATAGTGCATTTCGTGTCGTAGAGGTAGTATGTCCAGATCTTCAGGGCGAATACCACTACTCCCAGTTCGAGGTCGTGAGTAGTGTAGTTGACCTCATTTGTCTTCAGTTGGCTTAAGTCATAGGCAATTACCTTTCCTTGTTGCATAAGTACACAACCCAGTCCTTGATTGGATGCATTGCAGTATACTATAAAATATTCTATCCCTTCTGGGAGAGATTGGATTGGTGCGCTGTGCAAGGCTTGCTTTAGCGTTTGGTGTTGGGTTTTGAGCATTCTAACACTCCTATAGTGTACATGCAACCCTATAAACCTTGGATCTATGTTTTCTCTATTATACATGCAAATAAGAACTTTCCAAGGCTTCAATCTTAACTAGCATAATATGAGGCAACTATACTACAAAGACTAGTTAGATGACATACCTTTGATGTAGCTTTATGTATTCAAGCTTTAAGAGCTTAGCCCTAATAGTGTGGTAGCCTCAAGTGGAATCACAAATCACCAAAACACCTTGGAAGACTTTGAGAATAAGAATACTTTGGTTCTCTCTATTGAAATCGGCTAGCCCTCTTAGTGTACCCACACTAGTGCCTATTTCACCAACCAAGGACATCTTTATATAGTATGGAGACTAGGGTTAAACCCATGACCTTTCATTTCATATGATCCATGGTTTAAACACTCCATGGACTATCCATTACAGCTTAGCCCAATCCTAAATGAACTTGGCCCATTCCATATACATAAGAGTCCATATTTAATCAGTTCATTTTGATCACTTAATTAATTATAAATTAAGTCTTGATCAATACTAATTAAATAATATGATTCCATATTAATATATTAGAACTTATAATATATTAATATAAATCATAAATATACTATTCTCAAAAGACTATCCATATAAATTGTGTCGGTGAAGTGCAACCCAAATGGACCATGCTGGGTCGGGTCAAATACATACCAAATATAGTTATGGACTTAGACATTAATCAAATACTCTCCCACTTGGATAAGTCTAAAACTATTATTGAGTATGACTTCAAAACCTAACTGGCAATCATAGATCTTAAAGTCGTTGTCCAACTCTAACCTTGTCAATGACTCGTCCATTAGATAAGGGATCATATATTCCTCCATTCTAGATATCATATGGACTGAGAAATGGATTATAATCATTCTCTAAGTTCATTTGTTGTTTCCCGATTTCCGATTCATGATGACTGACTGATTGAACAAATCAAATCAGTCATGGCTTGGCCAAGCACTCACATGTGTCATCATTAAATCATCGAGGGGCCCACAGATATCACTTTTATCCCGAAGGTAAAAGGAATGGATAAAATTCGACTCATATGGCTTGTTCTACTACTTGTTGAATCATACACAAAGGCATGTTTTATAACATCGAGTTACCAATGCGTTTTCGTAAAATCAATGTACTATCAGCTCATAGTAACAACTCATATCTCTAGGTTTGAAGAATATAAGATATTATCGTCTCATGATCACTCGTGATAAAATCAATGAAGTGATTCAAATGAGCGCGGGTTGAATCCAATACTCTGAACTTATGAGCACTCATGAGTGCTGTAGCACAACTTTGTCCACCAACTTGGACCACTACAAGCCAGCCCATGACAGTCTTCATTCATATCTACTTCTAACATATGACCGACTATGGATGGTTTGAATAACTTAGTCATTCCGGAAAAATAACCTAGTTATTATGGAAGTCAAAACATGCAAAGTGAAACACAAGAATAAATGAATCTAATAGGGTATCAAAACCTATGAATATAAATAAAACACTTTCTATTTATCACTATATTGATTACTCATTATTCATTGTTTCGGTTTTATCAACTTTATACTTGAATTAAAACATTAGTTATCCCATGCTCCAAGCATCTACACTATGTTTTCTAAACAATAGCTTTGCCATACACCAAGTATGAACTCTATGTTTGTCTATGATCCTTTTCTTTGTGAATTAGATCAATTGAACATAATTTCAATGATTCTCTTTTCACACTCCCAATTCATTGTCTTAAATGTAGGAATTCCAAATTCCTATCATTTGTTTAGATTTTAAACTTATATGCATTGTTCCTCTTGTAATGATTATGCATAAAGCCACAAAGGCTTGGCAATAATCATTATAGAGTATCCCAATGGAAAGCAATTCCATGGAACCGATGTCTCAGATTCAAAGCGCATTGCTTTGAACATTCTTCTTGCATTAATTTTCTTTAACCTTACACAGATTGCTTCCACCTATGAAGACAACTCTATATTCCCATTTTGACTACAACTTCTGAACAAGAGTTGCCTCTTTTTAGACTATGTCAATATGGTCCTTCCAATATTAACAGTATACTTCCAACTGTCCTTGAGCAACCAATCTTTGGTAAACCTTAGAATGTCCTCGACAATTGCTTAATCACTTTAGTCATATCTAATTCTAGACATTGTTCCCAGTAATGCCCCAAGGCATTTGGAAAATTCAGAAAGGATAAATATTGTAGCACATGTAATCGATCTTGTACCCAAAGTAAATGGCACACGATTCATGATGTTTCACATAAAGACATGGTTCTAAACTAGTCTTTTGCCATAATATTTTTTGTGTTTGCCATATTCTCAAATTTTGACTATGAAAAGGGATGCCGTAATCATAATCGAATTTTGAGAACACCATATATAGAATTTCCTTCAGTTGAACCAATCCAACATGAAATTCATACATATATTCTTGACTAAAAGCGATTAAAATCTCAATATAAGCTCTTTAGAATGATTATAAACTCAATCTAAGCTTTTTAGAATCGAAATGAAGTATAATTTCCTCTCCCTTAATTATAGCAAAACAACTTTTTCAACCCCCGCAGCCTCACGAATTGAAACTTTTTGTTTTTCTATAATTAACATTGCCAACTTGAAATACTTATCATAATTATCATGCTCCCATTAACATGATGATTATTAGCATAACTCTTATGCTCCCACTAGCTTTGACATGTATTCGGAAAACAACTGGACCTCTAGAAGTCAATACTTTATTTACATTCTTACCAAAGTTCAGATTTCTGAAACTAGATTGCTTTGATAAGGCTTTATCAAAATTATACACCTTATCTTAGATAGCTCACAGGTGTGTCTAAACAATTTCAGAACTATGAAAAGGGATGTCGTAATCATAGTCTCAGTTGTTTAGAGCTTTTTCCATTTCTCATAAGTCCATGTTAGTGAGCCAGTTAACCACGCACGCTCCACTATCGATTTTGAGAACTGCAAATATCACAATTTCTATTTACTTAAAATCTACTTAGTGAAAGAATTTCCTCACCATCATTTTCATGAATCAGAGAGAAACCTTATGACACTTAGATTATATGGTGTACGTGTTCTTATCCATGTGAATTTGTCAAACCATAATCACAAGACTAGGTTAGTGACAAATCCTAACTCATATGGATTGAACTTGTGCAATCTTAACTTCTTGCCACCTGGCAACTCAAGGGCCTGCCATTGCTTCCAAGTAGCTATGCAAACAATTGAGAACATGTAGAACTCAAATTTATAGTCAACTTAGCTGGAATGGCCACAAAAATGTCAACACAATAGGTTATAATCCTCTAGTTGTGTGTTGGTAACGAAATACAAGTTTTTATTCTGGATTACTTCTTGAAACCCTTTTAGGATCTTTTAGACTCCCACTGTCTCCTTGACCTATAAGACATTCTTGCCAAATATTCAAGAGATAGTGTGGATTCTAATGAAGACATACACTTAACACAATTGGCCTTAGTTGATCTTTATTTTATCCAAAACATCACAAATTACCAATTTCAAATGTACAAGAGTAGAAAACTTTACTCTTACATTTGACAAGTGTTTTAAACCTTCTTTAAGACATGTCACTCAAGTTACAATCATAGAGTATAACTCTATGAATTGTTTTTGGAATGATGTATGAATCATCTTCTTGATTTAACCACTTCAACAATTCATAATTCCGTTTCTTAAGAATGCACTTAGAGGATGAATTGTGATAAGGTCTCAAAATCATTAAGATGATCTTAAAACATGATACTAAAGTACTCTCCCATATTTTTAGATTTGAGAAACTTTTATCCTTCTGCCTAATTTGATTCTTCTAATTCGTTCTGTCATACATTGAAACTTTTTCAATGTTTCAGAATTATACTTAAGCTTGTAAGTATAATCATATTTACTAAAATTTAGTAAATCATGACAAATAGTCTTATCGATCTGTTGTGGTGGACTTAACCAATGCACAAGAATGTTAACTCGATCCCTTAGTCCTTTACTTGACTCACACATGTAAGTTCTCATTCATCATGCTAACAACTTGCATGATTCCAAGTTTCTATCCAACTGAAACATGGGTAATGAGAATATTTCCTTATTTGGTAAATTTAGACACTACCACAAATGAAAGAATCAAATTCATATTTCCACTCTTGCTATTACTGGAATCTTATAAGCAACAAAGATTTTCACAAACGCCATTGTAAGGATATTTTAAAATAAATAAAATAAAAAAAATTTCCTTTCATTTTAAAAACTTTACGGAAAAACTATCCTTACAGTGCAAAAGCACATGACAACTTTGTTGTTAAATATTCCTAAGCAATATATCATAACTCCTAAGCAACAGGTCAAAATTGTGATCACAGAACCATGCGATCGAGATCCATCTTTGCGATCAGAATCGACATATACTTCCTTTAAGTTTCTTCACTTTTCTTTGATTCTTCAAACATCAACATGTGACCCAGTCACATCATGTAATAAGAATCTCCAAGTAGGAACTTAATAGAGTTAGATAATGGACTTTACCTGAAATAGAGTCAAACTTATTGACTTTAACACCCTTAGGTAAATTTGACAGCTTCACAACCACTGCCCCTTCCTTTGGCAATGGACCCTTGATAATGGGACTATCTAAGACTTAGCCTCTCTCTTTACCATTTGGTCAACCGAGTTGACTATGGTCGATCCCTTTCCATTGGGAAGATAGAGCTCTACTGGATATCCAATGTTATCATTGTCAATGTCCATAAAGTTTTAGGAAGTTGATCTTAGCAAATAGATAAGATCATTAAGGGCCTTGTCATAGTCTGCTTCATAGGAGTCCCAAAGGAACTCACTATGTGACTTAGAAAGTAGATGAGCCACCAACTTTCTCAAGACTTTGACACCTAACTCTCCCAGGTTGTCAATATGTGACTACATCTCCAAGATGTGATCACACATAGACCTTTGCTTGCCAATAGGGCTTGAGTGACCTTAAACTTTTCAAGAACTTGTGGGTTAGGCAGAATAATTGGAGGAGGTGGAGGAAGTGAAGTTCCAAGAGATTTGGGATGATCATAGATGTCTGAACTAGACATCTTTTGGGAGATATTCAAGATAGTTGATTTAAAGTCCTTAATATAACACCCAAAATGAAATATAAAGGCTAGGACCCAACAAGATATTTTATAACTTGGAAGAGGGATGCCGTAATCCAAGCTATAGAATATTTGAAGGTAGGTGAATGATGATTCACCAATTTCCACCAAGATAAACGAAATGTATTATTAGGTTTTAATTGGTTTTGAAACTCCTAGATTCTTTTGAGATTCATTGAACTTTTCAAAGGCATGTTTCAATCTCGAGTGTGCCTTTCAGGTTTTGTGACTGGGATGTCGAGGATCACAAAACAAGGTGTGAAGTAACCATGCAAATTACTTGGTACCTTTAAGTGTTTACCCCTCAATCGATGTGTCGATTAACCACAGACGCTCCGTCGATACTATGATAAACATTAAGTTACCCTTTGCTTACCTTGTTAAATATGAGTTAGTGTGCCGGTTAACCACACACACTCCACTAACCGACTTAAACAAAGTGCAAAGTGTAATTTCATGGGTTAGCACCTTATTCACATTTTTCCTAAGTAACTAAGATTGGGTATTTATAAAAGGTTTAGTTACTTAGTATTTATCATTAATACTTTTAATGAAGGGAGAATTCTAGTCTTTGTCCTACCCGTTCGGCTAACGACCCTCCACTGGTCAAGGAAGCGGTGGGTGAGAGTGGACACCCATTAAACTGCCATTTTATAGGCAGTAACCTTATACCCCCCTTATAGACCCACTTTGTGAATGAGGCCTACTAACGGTAAGACTGACTTGCTCTTATACATACATATATATATATATATATATATATATATATATATATATATATATATATATTATTAACTTATAATATTATAAAGTATAAGGGTTGAATTTTAACTTTTAAAATTCTAAGGGCTAAACTTAGAATTAAAGTATTCATACGAGAAAACTTTTCAAATTCCAAAACTTGAGGGCAAGTTTTGAAACTATTCAAAACTAATTAGTTCCATAACTTATGTGTTAAAAGTAGTTTTAATTAAAAGACTCTTCAAGTTCCATTACTTGAGGACAAGTTATGGAAGACTTTTAAACTAATAAAAGAATGTAACTTTTCTTTATTTTGTAACTTATGGAATTAATTAAGGTTACACATTTTATTAGTTAATGAAGTGACTCTTGAACCTCCATAACTTGAGGACAAGACTCTTCATTTTTTTTTGTAACCATTGCCAACTTTTATGAGTTATATGAAACTTAAATGTGACCTTTCATGTAACCTGAGGACAAGTTACACAAACACATTTTAGAATCAACTCTTAGATTAAAATGGATTGAAAAGACATAATCAATTAACTTTTTTTTCCATTAATCTAAACTAACTCATAAATCAGGAAAACATAAAACTTTTTGGTAATCCATAACTTATGGAGTTAAAGGCTTGTTTTATGATGAAACTTTTCATGTTCCATAACTTAAGAATAAGTTATGGAATTCATTAAAACATTAACATTAAATTTTGTAACTCCATAAAAACTTTGAATCAATTTTTTTTTATTTTTAAACCTTTTCATATCCATAACTTATGGAGGTTTCAAAAACACTTAAGATCACAACTTTAAAAAAAAAAAAAAAAAAAAACTTTTGAGCTCCAAAATTTTATGACAAAATTTGTCACTCCTTAAAACATTTAGATCAAACTTTTAAAACTAATAAAATAATCATATCATTTTATCTTTTACTAAATTTGACCTAATTCAACTCATATAGAAAATGATTCAAATTTTACAAATAATTAGTTTTTTACAAAAACAAGTAATTATCTTAAAATTTGACAAACCTCATGTTTTTTCCTTTTTTTTCAACTTTGAAAATAAAACATTTGCATCAATATAACAGAAAACAACATATGGCTCTGATACCACTGTTGGGTTTTGAGCATTCTAACACTCCTATGGTGTACATGCAACCCTATAAACCTTGGATCAATGTTTTCTCTATTATACATGCAAATACGAACTTTCCAAGGCTTCAATCTTAACTAGCATAATATGAGGCAACTATACTACAAAGACTAGTTAGATGACATACCTTTTGATGTAGATTGATGTCTTCAAGCTTTAAGAGCTTAGCCCCAATAGTGTGGAAGCCTCAATTGGAATCACAAATCACCAAAACACCTTGGAAGACTTTGAGAATATGAATACATTGGTTCTCTCTAGTAAAATCGGCTAGCCCTCTTAGTGTACGCACACTAGTGCCTATTTCACCAACCAAGGACATCTTTATATAGTATGGAGACTAGGGTCAAACCCATGACCTTTCATTTCATATGATCCATGGGTTAAACACTCCGTGGACTATCCATTAAAGATTAGCCCAATCCTAAATGAACTTGGCCCATCCCATATATATAAGAGTCCATATTTTATTAGTTCATTTTGATCACTTAATTAATTATAAATTAAGTCTTGATCAATACTATTCAAATAATATGATTCCATATTAATATATTAGAACTTATAATATATTAATATAAATCATAAATATACTATTCTCAAAAGACTATCCATATACATTGTGTCGGTGAAGTGCAACCCAAATGGACCATGTTGGGTCGGGTCAAGTACATACCAAATATAGTTATGGACTTTGACATTAATCCAAAATTTGGAACATAATGTCTTGTTTCTACCCCCAGTTGAAGGTTACACATTTTCTGAGTTATAGTTGTTGGATAAGGTGTCTAAGTCCATAACTATATTTGGCATGTACTTACGCCCAAGAGTAGCATGGTCCATTTAGGTTGCACTTCACCGAAACAATTTGTAAAGATGGACTTTTGACAAGCGGTTATCTATGATTTATTAATATATTATAAGTTCTAATATATTAATATGAAATCATATTATTTAATTAGTATTGATCAAGAATTAATTTGGAATTAATTTTGTGATCGAAAGAGACTAATTAAATACATGGGGATTGATTTTGTAAATCAATCATTCTTATAAAATGGGCTTATGATCCATAGTTTTTCATGTTCGGCTAAACTCATGTGGTGACCCATGGATACTCTATGGAGGTTAAAACACAAGGAGCATGCGGAATGTGGAAAGTCAAGCACATTAGGGTTTGCATGGTGTAACCCTAATGTAGCCACAATATATATGAAACCCTTTAGCACATGAAATCGACACTACTGAGTCTTTGGCAGAGCATATCTAATTTTGTGTGCAAGAAACATTCTCTCAAGCCCTCCAATTGTTGGTGGAGATTTGTGGTTCCATTTGAAGCATTCGCATGATTGGTGCTAGGCTCTTAAAGCATCAAGGTTCTCAACTACACTAAAAGCTATGTCATCTAACTAGATTTTTGTAGTATAGATACTCCATTGTATGCTAGTTAGGATGATGCTTTTGAATTTTGAAGGTTTGCATGTATATTATAGAAAACATATATCCAAAGCATCTAGGGTTGCATGTACACCATAGGAGTGTTAGAATGCTCAAAACCCATCAGTGGTATCAAAGCCTAGGATTATTTTCCAATATACTTGAGGCACCCTGCTTTCAAATGCTTAAAAAATCAATTTTCTACTTCCTGCACAGTGGACTCGCCGAGTACATTGGGGAAGTCATTGAGTCCCCTCACAAATCAGACCAACTTGTCATGTTAGTTCATGCACTCGATGAGTTGGTGCCCCTGAGTGCGGATTTTCGAGTTTTAAGGATGGAATTGGACTCGGATCATTACCCAAAACTGTTTTTGAACTTATAAACTGTTTTTGATGTGGTAATGATCATGCTAATCCAATTTAGAAAATAATTATCAAAGTTTCATGGTTTGTATTATTTTATATGGTTAAGGTAATTACATGAAATTTGTTTGATTTGAATTGTCTTGTTCATATGAGTTTAATTGTCTCTTCTATGAATTATTTTTTGGATTAGTGTCTAAGTCCATAACTATTTTGGTATGTACTTGACCCGATGGTGCATGGTCCTTTTGGGTTGCCTTTACCAAAGCAACTTGATAGGATGAATTATGGAGAGAAAGGATTAAATATGATTTATTAATATATTATGAGAATAATATATTAAAGGAGAAATCATATTGTTTAATTAATATTAGTCAATAATTAATTGGTAATTAGTTTTGTGACTAAAAGAGATTAATTAAACTTAAGGGACTGGAATTGTAATTATAAGATAATTGCAATTTGGGCCATGGATTGCCTTATATTAAGGAGTGGACGAATTCCATGGGGAAACCCATGAGGAAATCGTCCAAGGCCTTAAGGAAAGGAATCTATGGGTTGCTTAGGGCTTAAGCATCCAAATTAGGGTTTCCTTGTTAGATAACCCTAATAGCCTCCTATATATATGACCCTTATGACCCAAAAACGTGGCTAAGCATCCTTCTAGGGTTTCACACATTTTAGCGCAGCCTCCATCCTCTCTCCTCTTCATCCTCTTGCTCTTGGTGTTTGTGAACCATTAGAGAAGTGACATTGGTGACTCTAAGCTTTCTAAAGTCAATAGAAGAAGGATTCGGGATTGTTATTGCTACATAACAATCAAGGTAATATCTTAAACCCATTCTTATGTTAATATGATTGCTTGTATGCTAGAATTAGGGTTTATAGTCTTGGATAACTTGCATGTACAATAGAGAAACCTAGATCCAAGAATTAGGGTTTGTATGAGCACATAGGATGTTCTAAGGACTAAAACCCATCAGTGGTATCAGAGCCTATATTGGTTTCTATTGTATTGATGCCTTGTATGTTGGAAAAATTTGTTTTTTGTGGTTCTGCTTGCTGAACTCGCCGAGTCTCTAGATGAACTCGCTGAGTCCATGCTAACTCGACGAGTCCATGCCTGACTCGACGAGTCGGCTGGTCAGTAAGAGGGAAAATCGGGATTTCTTGCTGTTTTTGCTTGAGAATACTTGCCTTATCATATTAGATCAATATAAATCCGATTTTTTGATATATATGACTATATTCTTGATCTAATTGAAGATATTTATCAATTAATAAAATATTTGTTTCCTTATGTGATAATTGATTAATTATTTTGATTAAATTGGTAAATTGTTTTGCAAGAAATCATTAAATAAATCAAATATGGATAATTATGTGATTAATTGTTAATTTAGATTATTTGTTATTTGATCCTTATGTTATGAAATGTTTCATATTTTCCCCTTTAGGTTTTATAGTTTAAATTTGACCTCAAAAGTTTTTGTTGTTTTGAAATTTAAATAGTTGAAACCCTAATGTTTTGAAAAAGGTTTCAAAACTTGCCCTCAAGTTTTGGAATTTAAATTTTGATTAATAGTTTAATTTTGATGTATATTTAAATTCTAAACCCTAATGTTTTGAAATGTTTCAAAACTTTCCCTCAAGTTTTGGAATTTAAAAGTTGATTAAAGGTTTAATTTAGGAATGTTAAATTCTAAAACCCTAGTATTGTTTTGAAAAAGATTCAAATCACACCCTTATGGTTTTATTAATTAATTAAATTGTATAATTAAAAGAGGCTTAATAAATCCATAAAGTTTTGGTTTACAATTTAATTGAATTAAAAGTATAATTGTTAAATTTGACCACCTAGTATTTTAAAAGTGTAAAATATACCCTATACTATATATAACATTAAAAGTCTAACATTATATATATATATATATATATATATATATATATATATATATATATATAATGTTAGACTTTTAATGTTATATATAGTATAGGGTATATATATATATATATATATATATATATATATATATATATAATGTTAGACTTTTAATGTTATATATATATGTATCAGTAAAAGTCAGTCTTACCGTTAGTAGGCCTCATTCACGAAGCTGGTCTATAAGGGGTGTTTAAGAAAATTGCCTATAAAATGGCGATTGAATGGGTATCCACTCTTACCCACCGCACTCTTGACTAGTGGAGGGTCGTTAGCCGAATGGGTAGGATAGGACGAAACCTTCCATTATAAGTATAATGAAGTATAAAAGTAACTAAATATTTTTCAAATTCCCAATCTTAGTTACTTAGGCAAAGTGAATTGATGCAATTCCATGAAATTACACTATGTGCCCTTGCGAAGACGTTAGTGGAGCGTGTGTGGTTTACCAGCACACTAAATGGTTCTAAGCAAAGGTAGCAAAGGGTGACTCAATGTTTTTCATACTTCGGTGGAGCGTGTACGGTTTACCGGCACATCAAATAGGTGACTATAACATGTGAGGGCACCATGTAAGTTTGCATGGTTATTCACACCCGCTTTGTGATCATCGGCATCCCAGTCACAAACAAGAGGGGCATATCGAGATTTAAACATGCCATTGAAATGTTCAATGAATCTCATAGGATCTAGGAGTTTTCATAAACTTAAAACTTAATTTTTTTTCGTTTTTCATGGTGGAAATTAGTGAATCGTCATTCACTTACCTTCAAATGTTCTGCAATTTGGGTTACGGCATCCCTCTCCTGAGTTGTAGGATATTGTGTTGGGTCCTAGCCTTAGTATCTCATTTGGGTGATTTACTAAGGACTCAAATCAATCAACTAACTTGAATTCATTTTCTCCCGTTTTGTAGATGTCAAAGTTCGACAACTATGGTCTTCCCAAATCTCGTGGAACAAGCATTCCACATGAAGATGGTATTCCACGATTTGATCGAGGAACAAGAAATCATGCTTCACTTCCTCCACCTCCTCCGATTGTTCTCCCTAACCCACAAGTTCAAAGGCTTGAAAAGTTTAAAATCACTCAATCCCTTTTGGCAAACAAACATAAATAAGGAAAGTCGGTGTGTGCACACGTCCTAGGGATGAAGTCACATATTGATAGGTTAAGAATGTTGGGATTCATTGTATGTGAGAAAATGGTTGTTGATTGGGTTCTTTAGTCACTTACTAATTCATATAGTGAGTTCGTAAGAGAGTACTATATGATGAACTGCGACGTGACCCTTATAGATCTCACCTATATGCTTATTGATGCTGAATCAGCAATGGTGTGGCGCAATAGAGAAGCAAAGTTGATTGGTGAATCTGCCTTCCAGACCTCTATGGATATAGGAAATGGCAACGAAATACATGCTATGATCGAAAAGTTTGATCATAAGAGAAAGGCAATGTCTGAAGTAGTTCCATGTGTCGTTCCAAAAGAGTCGATTTGCTTTTATTGCCAAGAGAAGGGGCATTGGAGACGAAGCTGCCCTATTTACCTAAGAGATCTAAGAGATGGGAGAGTCGAAATATATGGCTCTGCTTTAGGTAAAATCCATTGACTAACTCTTTTAAGCTTCTATTCTAGATTCTTAATACATAATGTGATAAGATTACAATTGATGTTTTGTAGGATCGAAGAAAAGAAAGGAAGCTTATGGGAAGAAGTGAGCAAAATCTAACCGTGAAGAAATGGATTTCGATCGCATTACTTGAAGATTAGATTCTTGAGCTACCACTTAGAGTTAGAATTGAATTGCTAAGAAATATGTATTAGCATAGTTTTTCAATGAATTGCATTGTAAGGACAGATTTTTTCCGCAATAAAATAAATTTTGATTTTACTTATTTATTTATCCTTGCAATGGCGTGTATGAAAAATTGATGTTTGAATGTTTCTAATATTAGCAATAATGGATTTGATTCTTAATTATGTTGTTTGTGGAAATGTCGAGAATTTACAAAATAGGGAGAGTTTCTCAACGCTCAAGTTTCAATTGGACAGAAACTTGGAATCATGCAACTTGGTTGCACGATGAATGAGAAATTTCATATTTGGAAATTAGACTAATTCATTGACAAAGTGTCAAGTGAATGACTAGGAGATCGAGTACACAAAGTTGTGTGTTGGTCAAAGTCCACCATAAGAGTAGCAAGATATTCGTCATAATTTACTAAAAGTTTAGTAAATATGATTATACTTATAAGATTAAGTGTAATTCGGAACTGATTAAAAAAAGGTTTAAATCAATAGCAAAACGAATAAGAAGAATCAAGTAGGCAGAAAGATAAAAGTTTCTCCATTCTAAGAAGAAAGGAGAGTAGCTTTTATGCTTTATTATAAGTCTTAATGATTATGAACCATATCTCAATTGATCCTCTAAGTGAGTCTTAGTACAATTGTATGTTTAAGAAGAGGAATCAAGGATTGAAGAAATGATTAAATCAAGAAGTCAATCATACTTCGTTCCAAAACAAGTCTTAAAGTTAAGATTGTGACAATGAGTGAAAAGTATTAAGAAGGTTTGTAACATTCATCAAATGTGGAAAGTTGTGATGTCTTGGAAAAGTCAAAGACCAACTAGGACCAATTTATGAAGTGTTTTGATAAAAGCTACACTAACTCTTGAATATTTGGTTGTCAAGAAATGGTTATTGACAAGAGAATCTTATATGTCAAGGAGTCAGTGGGAGTCTTAATGGTCTTGAAAGGTTTCAAGAACAAATCAAATAAACCTTATCGATCATCACTAGCACACGAGTTGAGGTTTACAACCTATTGTGTGGACACTATTTTGTTTTTGTGCCATTCCAATTGAGTTAATTATGCTTGTGAGTCCTATGAGTTCTCATTTGAACGCATAAAAGGCAAGGCACCTTAATCAATGAAAGGTACATTGATAGGAAAGGGTGAGCTGCTTAACTACTTGGAAGACATGGTGGGCAGCTGTGCTACCATAAGGCAAGAAATCGAGATTAAGAAAGTTAGATCCATATGAGTTTGAATTTGTCGTAAACTTTGATTTTGACAAATTCACATGGATAGGAACAAATACACCGTATAAATCTAAGTGTCATAAGATTTCCTCCTTCATGAAAATGATTGTGAGGAAATACTTTCACTAAGAAAGATTTTAAGAAGATAGTGATTGTAAAATTGCATTCTCGAATTCGATTATGGTTACGGTATCCCTTTCCATAATTTGAATTGTGAGGTTTGGCAATTGTTTAGACACACATATGAACTATCTAAGGCAAAGGTGTATAAGTTCAAGAAGCCTTGATAAAAGATTATCAAAGCACTAAGTATTAGAAACATGAACTTAAGAAATTCAATAAGCATTGTTTTTCTGAAAGTTAAGTTGTTTCTGAATACATGTCAAAGCTAGTGGGAGCATAAGTGTTATGTTTATAATAATCATCATGATAGTGGGAGCATAAATGTTATGATTGTATGATTATTAAGCAAAGTATTGCAAGTTGGCAATATTAATTATAGAAAACAAGAGTCATTCTTTGCAAAGTTGTAAGGATGGAATAGTTGTTTTGCTATAATTAAGGGAGAGAATATTATGCTTCATTTCAAATCTAAAGGCTTAGGTTGTGGAATGTTAATAAATTTAGTCAAAGGTATATAGTATGTTCTTAAAATTTCGATTATGATTACGGCATTCCTCTTCACAATTCAAATTTTGAGAACATAGCAAATAAAATATTATGGCAGAAGATTGATGAAGTATCAAATATTTATGCATCGTGTCCCATACGCTTCGGGTATAGGATTGATTGCAAATGCTATAATATTTGACCATTCTAAAATTTTCCAAATGTCTAGCGCATTTAGAGGGAAAAAGGACGAGAATCGGTTTTGACTAAGATAATTAAACAACTATCAAAGAACAATCCAAAGTTCGCCGAGGATTGGTCGCTTGTGAGTAGTTGGAAGTATAGTATTGGATGGACCATATCGACATTATTATGAACAGATAAGATTCTATTAAGAATGAGTTGTCATATGGAAAATATGGAAAGTTTTCCATATTGGGAATTGAATATTGAAAATTTATGTGTAAATTAGAAACTTTTATGCAAAAGGATGTTCAAATGAATGTTCTTTGAGTGAGAGACATCATATCTAAGAAATTGTATTGTAACAATCTCCGATAGAGAACTTTGTAATATCATTGGCAATAGTCTTTGTGACTTTGGTGCAGTAATATTACGAAAGGATCATTGCATAAAATGTTAGAATCTAATATATTCTATAAGTGGCGAGAATTTGATATTCTTTTACTTATGGAAAGGGATTAGGAGTTGTGAAATGATAATGATTAGAAATGTGTTCAATTTGATCTATTTCACAAAGTAAGAACCATAGGTAAACATTGTGTGCATGCTAAGAGCATGGGACAAGTGTAATAATTCAAGTAAGAAGTTGATTACCTGAAACGACAAATAATGAGTAATCGATATCGTGATAAATAAAAGGTGTTTTATTTATGCTCAAAGGGTTGACGCCATATGGGATTAGTATTATTCTTGTGTTTCACTTTGCATATTTTGACTTCCTGAATAATTTAATTGGTTAAGAACAGTCAAATTATTCAAACGGGCCATAGTCGTTCATATGTTGGAAGTAGGTATGAATGAAGACTGTCATGAATTGGTGTGTGGAATGTCTAAAAGAGTACTAGACATAAGCAAATGTTTGCAGCAACGTTCGTGAGTGCTTATGAATATGATTTGAGCATTGGATTAAACCCACGCTCACTTGGATCACTCCGTGAATTGTATCACGAGTGATTAGTGAGACGATAACATCTTATATTCTTGAAACCGAGATGTGTGAGTTGTATCTTGCAAATCGGTTGCGCATTGATAATATGTAAACGCACTAGTAACTTGGTGTTATAAAACATATTGTTGTGTGTAATTCGGTAAGTGAGTGCAAGCAAGGATTGTATCAAAGTTTATCCGTTCCTTTTATCCAAAGTAGGATGAAAGCGATATCTTTAGGCCCCTCGATGATTTAGTGATGACAAACGTAAATGCTCGGTCGGGCTAGGGCTAATTTGATTTGTTCAATTAGTCAATCATCATAAATCGGAAGTTGAGAAATAGTACAAAGAGAATGATTTGAAATCATGTCTCATACGATATCTAGAATGGAGGAATATATGATCCCTTATCTAAAGGACACGCGTATCTGATATGATCAGAGTTGACAGCGGCTTTGGAAAGCTACGATTGCAGATCAGGATCTGAAGTCATACGCATAATAGTTATTAGACTTATCCAAGTGGGAGACTGTTGGATTAGTGTCTAAGTCCATAACTATTTTGGTATGTACTTGACCCGATGGTGCATGGTCATTTCGGGTTGCCTTCACCAAAGCAACTTGATAGGATGAATTATGGAGAGAAAGGATTAAATATGATTTATTAATATATTATGAGAATAATATATTAAAGGATAAATCATATTGTTTAATTAATATTAGTCAATAATTAATTGGTAATTAGTTTTGTGACTAAAAGATATTAATTAAACTTAAGGGACTGGAATTGTAATTATAAGATAATTGCAATTTGGGCCATGTATTGCCTTATATTAAGGAGTGGACGAATTCCATGGGGAAACCCATGAGGAAATCGTCCAAGGCCTTAAGGAATGGAATCTATGGGTTGCTTAGGGCTTAAGCATCCAAATTAGGGTTTCCTTGTTAGATAACCCTAATAGCCTCCTATATATATATATATATATATATATATATATATATATATATATATATATATATATATGACCCTTATGACCCAAAAACGTGGCTAATCATCCTTCTAGGGTTTCACACGTTTTAGGGCAGCCTCCATCCTATCTCCTCTTCATCCTCTTGCTCTTGATGTTTGTGAACCATTAGAGGAGTGACATTTGTGACTCTAAGCTTTCTAAAGTCAATAGAAGAAGGATTTGGGATTGTTATTGCTACATAACAATCAAGGTAATATCTTAAACCCATTCTTATGTTAATACGATTACTTATATGCTAGAATTAGGGTTTATAGTCTTTGATAACTTGCATGTACAATAGAGATACCTAGATCCAAGCATTAGGGTTTGTATGAGCATATAGGATGTTCTTAGGACTAAAACCCATCATTATTTGATTATTGTATTAGTTGAATAATATGTTAAATGTTTTTAATGGACTCCCTAACTTCTCCTTAAGTTATGGATGTTAAGGAACATGAAAGGTTTTTCTATTAAAGTTGTAATTAAACTCATATGTTATGGACTTGAAGAGTTTTGACAAGTTTCAAAACTTGCCTTCAAGTTTTGGAATTTGTAAAGTCTCACTAAATGGAACTTTAATTCCAAACCTTAGAATTCTCTCTCTCTCTCTCTCTCTCTCTCTCTCTCTCTCTCTATATATATATATATATATATATATATATATATATATATATATATATATATATATATATATATATATATATATATATAACACAAGTCGATTTTACCGTTAGTAGGCCTCATTCACGAAGTCGGCCTATAAGGGGGTCTAAGGTTACGGCCTATAAAATGGTGGTTTAATGGGTGTCCACTCTCACCCACCGCTTCCTTGACCGGTGGAGGGTCGTTAGCCGAACATGTAGGACAAAGACTATAATTCTCATTAAAAGTATAATGATAATTATAAAGTAACTACACCTTTTATAAATTCCCAATCTTAGTTACTTAAGGAAAATGTGAAATTGATGCTAATCCATGAAATTACACTTTGCACCTTACCAAGTCGTTGATGGAGCATGTGTGGTTAACCGGCACACTAACTTGGACTAGTAAGGGTGGCAAAGGGCAACTTAATGTTTATCATAAGGTCAATAGAGTGTGTGTGGTTAACCAGCACATTGATTAAGATGATAATTGACATTGAGAGTACCAAGTACATTTGCATGGTTATTCACACCTTGTTTATGATCCTCGGTATCCCAGTCACAAACCTGAAGAGCATAATTGAGATTTAAACATGTCATTGAATTGTTCAATGAATCTCAAAGGATCTAGAAATTTCAATCAAATTAAAACTTAACAACTATTTCGTTTTTCATGCTAGAAATTGGTAAATCGTCATTTACCTACCTTCAAATATTTTGCAAGTTGGATTACGGCATCCCTCTTCCAAATTGTAAAATATTGTGTTGGGTCCTAGCCTTAATATTTCGTTTTGGGTTTTATTTTAAGGACTCTTTATCTAATCTAAACTTTGTCTTTCTTTCTTTTCAGATGTCTTCCAACACTGCTTCTGGCTCAAGCCCTACTGACTCCTTCTCTCTCATGAACCTTTGTGTTAGAGTCATCTTTGGTGGGACTAATTTCAATTATTGGATTAGAAACATCAGGAGCTTAAGGAAATCGATGAGTCTGCTGCTACTCCTCATGAAATTGTTGATTTCAGGGCAGATTAGAAAGATGCCACCAAGGTAGCTTGTATCATGCTTGCCACCATGTCTCTTGGACTCCAAAATTCCTATGAGGACTTCTACCCTTTTGAGATGCAACGGGACCTGATGGAAAGATACCATCAGAGTGCTCATCAAGAGTAGTATGAAATCATATGCTCCATGATTACAACAAAGATGAAGGGTGGTGAAACCATCACGGGCCACTTGCATAAAATGCAAAGATTTGTGGACCGTTTGCTCAAATTGAATGTGAACTTTGATGAGGAGCTGGCTATAGATATCATTCTACACTCCTTACCTCCATGTTATGATCAATTCCGTATGACTTATCATATGAACAATGAAGAGGTCACTTTGAGCAAACATTAAGGCCTTTTGAGGACCGCTGAAAGTGGTCTCAAAGGTAAATATGTTGTAACCACTCCTACTACTAATGCCCCTATTCTGGTGATTGGGAAAGGTAAGGGGAAGAAGAGGAAGCCTCCTTCCAAGAGCCGCAAGTGAAAGTCTCTTAATGGATCCAATTCAAGTGGAACCAAAGGAGGTTCTGCTACTCCCTCGACTATCCAAAAAGAAGTAGAGTGTTTCTATTGCCATGAAAAAGGGCATTGGAAGCGAAGCTACCCCAAGTACTTGCAGGATGTTAAGAATGGGAAGGTTAAACCCACCCATGTAGGTATTTATACTATTCTATCTAAACACTCATCACATACTAACTCTTGGGTGCTTGACACAGGTTGTGGATTTCATATTTGTTGTGATATATAGGGACTAAAAAGAAGTAAGGATGTGGAGCATGGGAGGATAAACTTGATCATGGGGAATTGGAAGGTTTCACCTGTCACTAAGATTGGAGTTTACTCTTTATTGCTTAGTAGAGGGTTAGAAATAGATTTGAAGAATTTTTGCTACTCGTCTGATATGGCGAGAAATATTAGTAGTGAGTTAGAAATAGATTTGAATAGTTGTTGGATCTCATACAAACCGATGTGTGTGGGCCCTTTAGAACCGCCACAAGGGATGCTAATCATTTTTATGTGACTTTTACTATTGATTACACCAGATATGGATATATCTACTTAATCAAGCATAAGTTAGAAACATTTGAGAAATTCATAGAGTTTAAACAAGAAGTAGAGAATCAGCTGGGCAGGAAGATAAAGATGCTCTGATCCGATCGGGGTGGTGAGTATCTTAGTATCGAATTCCTGGACTATCCTAAGGAGTGTGAATTTGTTTCACAGTTGACGCCACCTAGGACACCACAACATAATGGTGTAGCTGAGAGGCGCAACCAAACCTTGTTAGACATGGTTCATTCCATAATGAGTCGAGCTTCTTTACCAATCTCATTTTGGGGTATGACTTGGAGACTACCACCCATATCCTTAATCGAGTCCCAACTAAAAAGGTTGCCAAAGCACCTCACGAGATGTGGATAAGGAAGGCTCCCTTGTTAGCACACATCAAGGTTTGGGGTTGCGAGGCTTTCGTGAGGCTCAAGACTCATGACAAGCTCGAACCTTGGAGTGAGCGGTGTATTTTCATCTGCTACCCGTAAAAGTCCTTTGGTTATCTCTTCTACAGACCGAGTGACAATGTTGTCTTTATTGCAAGGATATGGGTTTTCCGAGAGAGGGAAATCCTATTTCAAAGGGATAGTGGGAGGAAAATTGACCTTGAAGAACTTCAAGAGTTAACCGATGAAGGAACCTCAAACGCTAGTGATCAACCTGAGGAGGAAACTCCTATTAAGCCAATTAATCAGTTTGTACCTCTAAGGCATTCCAATAGAGTTAGTGTTCCACTAGTGTTATATGGTTTCCATATAAAATCTGAGGGGGATACATTTATCCGTGATAACATACTGATAAATCTATATGAACCTAACAACTACAAGGAAGACATGGCAGGCCCCGATTCTGCTAAATGGAAAGAGGCTATGGACAGCAAGATTCAGTCCATGTATGGCAATCAAGTTTGGAATTTGGTTGACAATTTACCGGGTCGTAAGACAGTCGGGTGCAAATGGATCTTCAAGAAGAAGACTGACATGGATGGGAAAATACACACATACAAGGCACGACTGGTTATGAAGGGCTATACTCAAACTCCGGGAGTTGACTATGATGAAACCTTCTCACCAGTAGCGAAGACTAAGTCTATTAAGGTGATGCTAGCCATTGCTGCATTCCATGACTATGAAACATGGCAAATTGATGTCAAAACTGCTTTCCTTAATGGGAAGTTGGCTGAGGAAGTTTACATGAGCCAGCCAGAGGGTTTTGTCGATGCTAAGTACCCTAATAGAGTGTGTAATCTTGAGAAGTCGATTTATGGATTGAAACAAGCATCTCGCAGATGGAATATTTCTTTTGATGAGAAATTCAAAGAGTTTGGCTTTTCGAGAAGTGAGGATGAGTCTTTTGTATATGTCAGAGCTAGTGGGAGTATAATTGTCTTTTTGGTATTGTATGTGGATGACATGCTACTCACAGGAAATGACATCCCAACCTTGCAGGAGGTGAAATCCTGGCTTGGGAAGTGTTTCGCTATGAAGGACCTTGGAGAAGTTGCCTACATCCTAGGGATAAGGAAATTGAGATAGAGTAAGAGACTAATTGAACTTAGTCAAAGTAGCTACTTGGATAAGGTGTCGAAGAGGTTCAACATACATAATTCCAAGAAAGGTAACTTACCGATCCAGAGAAATGCCAAACTGAGTAAAGCTCAGTGTCCGAGTACCGAGGCTAAGATAGCTGACATGAGTCAATTACCATATGCTTATGTTGTTCGCTCGATCGTGTATGATATGAATTGTACTCGCCTTGATGTGGCCTTTGCTTTAAGCATGGTCATTAGATATCAAAGGAATCATGGCAAGGCTCACTGGGTCTTTACACTTGGTGGGAGTGATGACTTGCGAGTGGTGGGGTATAATGAAGCCAACTTTCAAACCGACAGAGATGATTTCTGCTCTCAATCGGGCTTGGTGTTTACCCTGAATGGATGAGCAATTACATGGAAAAGTTCCAAGCAGGAGATTGTAGCTGATGCAATGTGCGAATCAGAGTACATATCAGCAAGCGAAGCGACGAAGGAGGCGATATGGTTGAAGAACTTCATTGGAGACCTTGGAGTTGTACCAACTATAAAGGAGCTTGTGCATATTTTCTGGGACAACGATAGTGCGGTTTTCTTAGCCAAGGAAGCAATGGATCATGGCAGGTCCAGACACATCGAAAGGAAATATCACTTCATAAGACACACGATAAAAGAAGAGTCTCCGTGGCAAAGAGGGTGTCATCGGATGAGAACCCGACAGATCCCCTCACGAAGGGACTGAGTAGGGTCTCTTTCTATTTGGAAACAAAGGACCATAAGTCTAATTAGACACTTCGTCTTTATTGTTCCACTAGCTAGGATAAAATTCTAAGATGTCCCTTGCATTATTACAACCTTCTTTTTTGATGTCAAAGACTAGAAGCTACGCGAAAATTTTCATTGGATGTCGGTTGTTCTTAACAGCGATGGCTATTCAATAAGAATAAGACCAATAGAGACTTCATAAGGGACCATTTGAGCTGTAGATCGTAATGCTCCTAGAAAGGCATATTTCGAATATAGAGGAGTGAAAGTTCCCAACAATCAATGACTTTTTCATTTCCTTATATGAACCGTACGAGCACGTCCTTTGTCACCCCCCACCGCGCTTACGGCTCTATACCCCAACCCAACTTGCTCTGGCCCATGCGAGGCGCATTGGCTGAGGGATGATATTAGTTTTAATGATTAGATAGCTGATTTGAAACTTGTAATAGATAAACTATAAATGACATTTGATGCTTAAATAAAATGTGCTTTTCTATTTACTAGTATGGTACTGTCTCATGTCAGTTGTCTGCTATTGTTTAATTTTACGTGTTTTGACTTCCAGAATAATTAGATTATTCAATCTGTCCACAGTTGATCATACTTTGGAAGTAGGTATTGACTCAAGACTGCCATGAATTTGGCTTGTAGATTGTCAGAAATGGTTAGACATTTCTATGACATTCATGAGTGCTCATATGGTCTGAATATTGGATTTAACCCACGCTCACTTGTATCACTTCTTGAAATTTATCTCGAGTGATCGTGAGACGATAATATCATATAATCTTCAAACATAGATATATGAGTTGTTGATTATGAGTTTATCGTATATTGATGGTATGAAAACGCATCGGTAACCCGATGTTATAAAACGTGTTGTTGTGTATGATTCAGTAAATAGTTAGTACAAGCATGTACTTTCAAAGTTTATTTGTTCCTTTTAGTCCACGGATGATTAAAAGCGATATCTTGGGCCCCTCAATCATTTTTTTTGACTTATGTGATGGGCCCGACCAGAACTAAATTGATGTGTTCAATTAAGTTCTATATCAAACGAATCAAAAATCGAGAAACAAACTACTGGACAATAAGATTGAATGTGTTCCATGTGTTTGTCCTGCTGATATCTTGAGAACAGAGGATTCTATGATCACTTATCTAAAATGGTACGTCTAAGTTCGACAAAGGTATTTAAGAGCCACGATTGCTAGCTGGATCCTGAAGTTATACTTACAACTATAGTTATTAGACTTATGAAAGTGGGAGACTGTTGGATAAGGTGTCTAAGTCCATAACTAAATTTGGTATGTACTTGACCTGAGAGTAGCATGGTCCATTTGGGTTGCACTTCACCGGAACAATTTGTAAGGATGGACATTTGAGAAGAGCTTATCTATGATTTATTAATATATTATAAGTTCTAATATATTAATATGAAATCATATTATTTAATTAGTATTGATCAAGAATTAATTTGGAATTAATTTTTTGATCAAAAGAGACTAATTAAATATATGGGGATTGATTGTGTAAATCAATCATTCTTATAAAATGGGCTTATGATCCATAGTTTTTCATGTTCGGCTAAACTCATGTGGTGACCCATGGATACTCCATGGAGATTAAAACCTAAGGAGCAAGAGGAATGTGGAAAGTCAAGCACGTTAGGGTTTGCATGGTGTAACCCTAATGTAGCCACACTATATATGAAACCCTTTAGCACATGAAATCGACCCTAGTGAGTCTTTGGAAGAGCATATCTGATTTTGTGTGCAAGAAACATTCTCTCAAGCCCTCCAATTGTTGGTGGAGATTTGTGGTTCCATTTGAGGCATTCACATTATTGGTGCTAGGCTCTTAAAGCAACAAGGTTTTCAACTACACTAAAACGTTTGTCATCTAACTAGATTTTTGTAGTATAGATACTCCATTGTATGCTAGTTAGGATGATGCTTTGGAATTTTGAAAGTTTGCATCTATATTAGAGAAAACATAGATCCAAAGCATCTAGGATTGCATGTACACTATAGGAGTGGTAGAATGCTCAAAACCCATCAAGAGTGGTGAGTGGTTTGGCGATCTTGGGGAAGTTTTGAATGAACCTTCGGTCGTAGCCACCAAGGCCTAAAAATTGACGGGTTTCTGTAGGAGTCCTTGGTGCTGAACAGTTCTTGATCGCCTTGATTTTGGAGGGGTCCACATGTATTCCATATTTTCTAACCACATGTCCCAAGAAGTCCACTTCCCGGATCCAGAACTCGCACTTTAAGAACTTTGAGTACAACTTCTTCGCCCTGAATGTTTCCAAGACATGTTGTAGGTGTTGATTGTGCTCTTCCTTAATTCGTGAGTAGACCAGAATGTCGTCTATGAAGACAATCATGAACTTGTCTAAGTAAGATCAGCATACCCGGTTCATTAAGTCCATGAACACCGTGGGTGCATTTGTTAATCCGAAGGGCATCACAATAAACTCGTAGTGGCCATAACGAGTTCTGAATGCTATTTTTGGAACATCCTTCTCCTGGACTCGTAGTTGATTGTACCCTAACCTTAGATCGATTTTTTAAAAATAGCCCTTCCTGAAGTTGGTCGAATAGGTTGTCGATTCAGGGTAGGGGTATCGGTTCTTGATGGTGAGTTTATTTAGTTCTTGATAGTCGATGCACATGCAAAAAGATCCATCCTTCTTCTTCACGAATAGGATCGGTTCTCCCCAGGGTGAGAAGCTTGGTCTAATGAATCCCTTGTTCAGGAGTTCATTCAGCTGGTTAGACAATTCTTGTATTTCTATGGGTGCTAGGCGGTATGGTGATTTAGCTACTAGGGTAGCTCCAGGGATTAGGTCGATTCGGAACTCGACTTGCCGTGTACCTGGGAGGTCTTCTGGGAATACGTCGGGGAAATCACAAACCTCTGGAATGTCTTTAATGTCTTGCGCCTCTTTTTTCTTGTCCACCACGTGGGCTAGGAAGGTGTGGTATTCCTTGTGTAGATATTTTTGGGTTTTGACGCAAGAAATAATTTGTAAATTTGTACTGGGTTTGTTGCCATAAATAACGAGAGTTTCACCACTTGGCAGATTAAGGCGAACGGCCTTTTCATACCACATAAATTCGGCACGATTGCAACTCAACCAATCCATGCCAATGATGATGTCGAAGCTTTTTATTGTGACCGACATAAGGTCGATTTGGAATGAACAGTTGTTTAGAGTGAGGGTACACCCGGTGTATATATCTTTAGTGCATTCTGCTTGTCGATTTGCCATTTTTACGATGCATGTATCTTTTAGTGTTCCGGGGTTTTGTTTATGTACATGTTTGAATTGGTGGCTTACGAAACTCCTCTCCGCTCCACTATCAAAAAGAATGCATGCATATGAGTTATTGAGGAGAAACGTACTGGTAATCACTGTGGGATCTTCGACTACTTTTCCATGTCCTATGGCCATGACTCTTCCCACACGGCCAGTATTGGCGTTCTGTGCCTTTAGGCAATCCCTTTTAAAATTTATGGTCTTTCCACAGCCGTAGCAGGCTCGGCTTACCCCAGCATTAGTGTCCGGGGTGATTTGTTTGGCGGACGCTTTACATAAACGAGATGTATGACCTTTCTTGTTGTAGTGCATTTCTTGACAAGCATCGGTGTGGTGAAAGTTGCTCTTATTGCTTTTGAGAAGGGTTCCAACATACTGCCTCAGTGGCGCTGGAACGGCAGGGGTAGTGGCAGCGTGAACAGCCACAATTTGTTGTTTCTTGGTGAGGTCCTACATTGGTTAGTTCTTCTTGTTGTTCTAGAACTTTCTTTTTTGTTTCCCCCTTTAGTTTGCTCGGGGATAGCCACCACAGTGCCCTGGCTGCCCCTATGGTCAATAACTCTTTGTGCCAGGTGTTTGGCACTATCAAAAGTGGAGGGATTTGCAGATACGAAATTCCCTTAAATCTGGGGGGATAGTCCCCAGATATATCTCTCCACCTTCTTACTCTCCGGGGTGACCATCCCGGGGCATACTATGGAGAGATCGCTGAACCTGGCAGTATAAGATGCAATGTCAGAGCTGGTCTTCTTGAGGCTCTATAGTTCCTATTATAATTTCTATAATTCGCCTCTTGGGCTGTATTCCTTCATCATCATGGTTTTTAAGGGCCCTGTCAGAGAAAATGCAAGCTGCAAATTTGACTTTTGTTGCTTTGGGACATGCACATATCTCAAAGACTGATTCAGTCTTCTCGAACCATTGCATTAGAGTTGAAGGATTTGTGTTTTCCATTATTGAAGTCCTTGTAGGAACATTCCATTGGATGTCCCTGACTATCTTCTTGGTTGGAGTTATTAGCATCATTTCCTGCTCTTGTGGCAGTATTGGTGCTGATTGTGATATGACAGCCATGAGTGCAGCCTTTACGACGGCCTGGAAAAAGGCAGGATCAAATTGTGGACGTGGTGGCAAAGGTGGTGGTGTGTTGTTGAAACGCCTAGGATTTTTCCTGTGGTGGCCTATTTCTGCCACAAGTTTTTAAGGATGAAATGATGGTAAGTATTTAACAATGATTATAAGTCGGTTTTTATTGAACTAGATTATCAGTTCCATGTGTATTATTTCCCAAATTTAAAGTATTTGCAAGCAATTCATAATAGAAGTCTATATAAATAACTTATGAAATTAATAGTAACGCTTCAAATGTAATTATGTGACTTGATCCATACCCGGTCCTTCTACAATCACTTGGTGTATGCTAGTTGTATATAACTAATATTTAATAGATCGTCAAACCTAATGGGTCTGCCCTGGAACAGGACCTAAAGCGGAACCATCATTTCTAAGTCGATAGAATCTTAATTACATACAACTTTACCGTATACACTAAGTAATTGTAAATTTACCATAAGTAATGAAAAACAATGCTATGAATTTAGTGGTAGCACCCCCAATGAAATAAAATGCATACTAATTTCATTGCTATAGCTTAGTACATAGTGTTTGGATAATTTGAGCTTGAAGCAGGTCTACAATATGTCAATGTAAGGAAAATTTTGACAGCACCTAGACCCTTTGATTAGTGTAATCACTTAAACACAGGAACGAACCTACATGCAGAAAAGATTAGCATCAACGCATACTCGTAACCCTAGTTTATAACAAAACTATGAGTAGTGTAAGCACTACTCGTGGCGCATGGTATCAGTCGATCCTTGTGGAGCGGCTCTGTGAGCGCGCATTGCTCTCACCTCTTCACTGTCTTCTGCTTCCTGCATTCTGCAACCATCAACTGCCTTTCCATCATGACCTGGCGTTCCCGGGATTCTCGAACTTCCCCCTAGGTGGTGGTGATATCCCTCTGTAGGGCCTCGTTGTGATCCCTGGTCCGGTTATGATCTTCGTCTAAGGGACGAAAGCGGACTGCGGCGACCTTCACGGTGACACCTACCTCGATGATATGGTTGGCGGATGCCCTTGCCTGCTCACCATGGCCAGAAATGTGACAAACTATGACATGGAGAGCCCTATCTGCTAAGCCCCCTGTACTGAGGTTGTAGAAGCCTCTATACATCCTGTAAGGAGGGCGTTGGCCCTGTTCCCTGCTCCACATCCTCAAATCTACTGTCCACTGGGGCGTCGGGACCTGGAAGTGTTGTCCGGGGGCAAGGACAGGGGGCGGATTGTAGACCTCGGGCTCCTCATCGGAGTCCTCTTCCACGTCCTCTTCATCCTCGTCTTCTTCTGGATCCTTTTCGGACACCTCTTGGGGGTCTTCTTCAGGTTCCTCCTCCACCCATCCCCCGTTTCCTTGGTTGGGGTGATAGGGGCCTCCCGGTAAGTGGAATCCTGCCATGAAATCTATGCGAGAATAGGGGGAGGGGTAAGACACACACACAAATTTGTGCTAGTACCATAAAATACTCCTATAGTATTTTAAACATTATGTTTTGATTCCTAGTGGTTTCCTTGTAGGAGTGATGGTAAGTTTTTTTAGACTTGTTGTCCACTACGACTATCCCCCGGCATATGCTAGTCACTTCTCGGACAAATATAGTTGATCAGGATATATTCATCCCAGACCTGATTGCATATCCCAAGGCACACTCACAGTGTTCAACTCATCCTTTTTACTTTTGTATCTTCCTAGTTACGACACTATACCGGCATGTATGCATGTACCTATAATTTTAGTAAAATATAATTTTTTTTAAAAGTGTAGTCATATGAAAATATTTAGTCGGAGAGTTTTTGTCCCATTGTGTTTATAGTTTGTACTTCTTATATGGTTCGATATACTTAGTTCACTATAAACAATGTTCTGATACCAATCTGTCACATCCCCAAAGCTAGGATCGCGGAAAGGTCCGGGGGTGGGATGACTTCATGTATAGTATCATAACAATGAGTATAATAGTAACCAAAGTAAACACAACCATCATAAATATAATCAAAAAAAGAGTTACATGATTTCATGAGTTACATGTTTCAAAATCAATTACAATATAATGATAAAATTAATTTTCTGACGCCTTAGCGTCCTATCCTTAAAAGCTTGATAGTTACTTGTTTTAATGATTACATGAGAATACAAGTAATTTTGAAAGAGTGTCAACAATTAAGTTGGTGAGTTCATAAGCTTTTGTATGTACATTTGAAATCCTTTATTTGTAAATGTAGTGTTTGTTCCAGGAAAATCCAATATTTTCCTTGTTAAATGAATTTTGAGTAAATTACACGAATGGTCCCTATGGTTTAGGGTAATTTGCGTGTTTGGTCCCTAACTTATTTTTTTAACTCGGAAAGTCCCTACTGTTTGCTTTTGTTACGTGCTTGGTTCCTGTCTTACTTAAAAAGACTATTTTTGCCATTAATTTTTTTAATTTATTTAAATAAACACACCTCCAACCTCACCCCCCCACCTTACCTTACATAACCCACAATTTTTCCCTATTTAAATAATAATGTTTTTAGTTAAGACAGGGACCAAACGCGTAACAAAAACAAACAGTAGGGACCAAGTGTGTAACAAAAACAAATAGTAGGGACCTTCCGAGTTAAAAAAACAAGTTAGGTACCAAACGCGCAAATTATCCCAAACCATAGGGACCATTCGTGTAATTTACTCATGAAATTTAGTCTTAAAACCCAAGACCAAATGTACAAGTATTATTCATTACTTATGATAGTATATGCAGTTTTATAGTGAATAACATCGTTGGAATGTAGAAACTCCCCGTAAAATATATGTATCGTTGTTTCCCTATGTGAGTTATTCGAACCATACTAATGCCATAGATGGCCTGTTACGACGTTCTTCAAGCGTCAGAAATGTTATGAAAATTTTCACCCCAGACCTACTGGTCTAGCTGTTGCATGCAGCTTAGATGTGGGATTGTCAGTCCCAATATAGATTTATACGCAAGTATCACACTCTCCCTACAAGAGACTTTGGTTATAATACAGGACTTGGTAGGTACACTAATGTGTACTTGAAGACTTAGCTTACAAATTTGATTCAATGATTTTATGTGTAGTGTGAAAGAAAAACCCTTTTGTAGTGGAAATGAAACCTTTCGTAGTGAGTTCGTATTGTAAATGAATCATAAACTATACTGTTATACTTTATCATAAATGATTGTAGAGATGAAAACCCTTATGTGTATGATTTCTACCTTCTTATGACAATGAAATAAGAAGAAATATAATCAACATGTAATTATACTATTATTTCACACTTTGCTCAACATGATACAAAGTGTTAATGAATTTGTTAACCAATTTTCTAGTTTTAAGCTTTCTATTCCTAATCTGATAAAAATTATAGAAAAATATTCAGAAGTCGAAATCTAAATCCGTAAACTCTTAGAGTTTAGAAAATGAGTCTACTTTGTTCATAATTTTTAGTATGATTTTTAGTGGTCTTAAACCGGTGTGAAAATGTTCAGCTTCACACATTGGTCCGAAATCATTTCTAAAATGATAGAAATTTTTGTAAAATCGCCACAAATTGTAGAAAAATCATATGAACGCATGAAAGTAGTCCTTAGAAAGATATAAACCTGAACTATTTGCATATTGAACAGTTTTTAAAAATATTATGTTTAAGATGGTCAAAACAGTTCGTGAACAGACCATAACTTTTCTGTTGAAAGATGATGCTTAAGTTTATATTATGTTTTGGTGTTGTAACTTGTATCCCCCCCCCCCCCTTAAAACTTAAAGAAAACATGTAAATGTAGTGGTATGAACTCACCTTTTGTGATTTCTTGTGGTGGAAGGTTGAAGATGAGGAGTTTGAAGTGAAGAACACTTGAAAGATGCTTGAAGATTTGAAGATCCTAAGAACAAATATGTAGATATTTGTATAAATGATTTACGATTTGTATGGAGATGTGAAGATTATGTAGAATTTGAAAGAAGATACTTACCAAAAATGGAGGAAAACTCAAGAACACTACTGGGGAAAAGATATCGTGGCTTAGAGAGAAAGCGAAGTTTACTTTTGTAAAATCTCCTCAAATTGATTATATAGATTTAAATTAAGTAATTTGGATGGGTTGTTGGGAGAAGTTATTAGAGGACAATGATTTGACTAGTTAGAGAGTGAATAGTGACATAAATTAGATATAAAGGTGGCTTGTGTCATAACTTTATTGGAAAAGTCAAAAGTTCCTTTATGTTCTTTTGATATTATCCTAAACAAAAATATGATTTATAATTAATAAATCTTCACGATGTGGACAATATATGATTTTAGAGGGTCTAAGATGCCAAATATATGAATTGGGTAAAAATCCCACATGAGAAACATCAAAGACGGACTCAAAATGCAAAAGTGGTAAAAAAACCGGACATGAGAAGCGAGGATGCGAAGGGAAGGTACGTAGTTGAGAAGGTTCGTAGCGAGAGGAGTAGATGTGAAAGTCATAGGTTCGATCCGAAAGTAGGAGGTTCGGTTTGAGGGTGGGTCTTGTATGCGAAAGTTGGGACTGGATGCGAAAGTTGAAACTGAGTGCGAGAGTGGGAAGAGGACTGCGAAATTTTTCGGTCCGAGTGCGAACGTGGTCGGATACCTATGTGAAACTTCCCATTTCGTTGTGAGAGGAGGGTTTGGACCCAGAGTAGGAGGTTTGCATCCTAAGAGGGTTTCATGGCCTGAGAGGGTTTCGCATCCAAAGTGTTGTTTTTCATATTATCTTCCCGTTTTGAGTGATTTTCAACTAGTTGAAGGTTCGGGATGGCACAGATGTTTATGATAGAGTAAAAAGAGACTTTCAGAGAGATTTGGGAGAGATTTGAGAGAGAGAAAGGCAGAGTGAAAGATTTAGAGAGACTTTGCTTGTAGGCTTTGTTAGTGTTTTGCCCTATAGTGCTAGGATTGTAAACTCCACTACGCCTAGTTATGAGTGTTATACACCCCCGAAGGGTACGTAATAGTGTTTTATCGAGTCGTTACATCACTCAGCATGTTTAGGGTTTAGATTTTCTGAACATTTGAAACTTCCGAGTGATAGTTGGTAATAAGATAGAGAGTTGTACATTAGTAAACATAGAGTAAGCCCTAACATACAAACAATAGTTGAGCTGACCGGTTTGACCCGTTGATTTTTTTTTTACTTTGAGTTGACCAGAAATTGATTGTTGTCACAACTTGTAATTGATCTGGTTGTGAAACTATGTTTTTGGATGTTTTAAAAATGAAAATTTTGGTCCAAAATCTGAGGTGTTACACTTAAAATTCCAAAAGGAATTGAAAACTTAAAGTACCTCGGGATCCAAATGTTACATTAAAAGGAACCATAGAGTATCATGAACATTTGTCACCTATCAAAGGCTTCTTTCGCACAACCAAGAAAATCAAAACATGTCAACATATGAACCTCATTATTATATATGAATATTCATCGAGTTATGATTGATGTTGCAGAGGTTATTTTTCACCGTCAATCTGATATATACAGACTAGTGTAATGTGATAATAAAATCCATTTTGTATTTAAGTTAATTTTATTCCTTGAGATCAATAAATTTGATTTAATATCAAGCAAGTAAGGAGAATATGGGAATCAAAAAACTATATTTTGACTTATATATATATATATATATATATATATATATATATATATATATATATTAGTTTTATTGTCAAACATGAATATTCTATATTCAATGAGCATCGTACGCAAATTCATCAGTTAGAATAGATATATGAAAATATGTGTTCATGTTAGATATTAGTAGTGGATGTTTGTATTTATGAAACTAGTTAGTACACCCCTTGCTCATCATAAATATTTCAACACTAATGAAGCAAAATATTGGGATCCTACTCTCTGTCGATCATGATGGGTTTTGAGCCTAATAGACGATCAAATCATCACAAAAGAAACTACAATTTTTTGATTTATTGACTAGAAACATGCATATCTAACTAAAAAACAACTATGTAATTAATAGGACATCAAATAAGTAAACATACCTTTGTGTTCTTCTTGGACTTATTTGGTCTAGCCAGTTGATCGAACTTAAGAATCCAACGCAGAGTTCCTTTCTTGTGATCACACTGAAGACACAAAACTTCGCAGATCTGAACTTCATCGAACACCATTAACTAGAAGAATCGATCAAATGATTTTACGATGGACCACGACGTATGAACTGGGATTTGGAAAAACTGGAATTTTCTTAGGGATTTGAACTTTGGTGACTGAAGAGTACTTTTCTCATGTACCAAAACCGAGTTTTGACCCCTCTTATATAGGTAGGTGAACTGGAACCCTAAAGATAATTATCAAATATAGTTATAATTATTTTGACTATTCAAATCGTTTTGGAATATTCCAAATCATTTATTTTCTATTAATTAATTAAACTATTAATTAATTAACAAAACAAATACCAGATATAAATATATTTTCATATCTGCTTTATTTTGCTCTAGAGTGTAACCCAAAAGGATATTGTTATTTATAGTAATATTACTGGTATGTTATTGCTATCGGCACAATTCTCCATTAGATCATTAGTAGCAGCACTTCAGTACTTAACCATTACAAGGCCAAACTTATCATATACAGTTAATCTAGTTCTCGAATTTCTTCATGCTCCAACTATTCATCACTTCCAATAAGTCAAGAGAATCATAAGATATGTTAAAGGCACTATCTCATTTAATCTCACCTATAATAGACTCCTAATTCATCAATAGTTAGTTGGATACTTTGATACATATTGAGCCTGCTATCTTGAAACACGTCGCTTAACGTATGGTTATTCCATTTTATGAGGTTGCATTCTCATCTCTTGGAGTGCCAAGAAAAAACCCACTATTTCACATTCTAGTTGTGAATATGAATATCGTGCCATGACAGACACGAATGCATAAATTGTTTGGATCGCCGATCTTCTACAAGAGCTCCATGCCTTGCCACCTGAGTAGCCGACTCTACTGTGCAACAACAAAAGTTCTCTTTTTCATGACCCAAAATCTTGTCTCACACAAATATGTTAAACACATTGATCTAGATTATCATTTCAATAGATAACTTGTCACATCTGGCAAATTGTACACCAAGTTTGTTCCGACCAATCTTCATATCTTCACTAAAAGTTTTCTTTGTGCTTAATTTGAGAGTCTTAGTGCTATGTTAAATCTTGGTTTGTCACCTTTATGATTGAAGGGGGGGGGGGGGGGGGGGGTATTATTATTTTTTTCAATCATACTGCACCTTTATGATTGAAAGGGGGGAGGGGTGGTTAATTAATATTGTCTTTACTTGTAGAGATAATGACTAACTAAAATGATAATATGTTTTTTGATTTGTACACTTTTGGTCACTGAGTTTCTTTTGATCCACCTTTACCCTTGAACTTGTTTAAACTATATATATCTAGTCCTTATGACCAACTATTTTGGGTAAGCTAAAAAAAGTAACTTAATAGGGTATATATTCCTTTCTTTATACACATTTAGTCATTAATATTTTTTGCACATTTAGTCATTAATATATTTTTTGTGGAAAAATAAGTCGTTGTTGTTTTTATACACATAAATACTTATGACCGGTTTCTTTAGGTTTTTTCCCACGGTATCCTACCTAAGACAA
This sequence comes from Lactuca serriola, assembly GCF_051521515.1. Lineage (NCBI taxonomy): Eukaryota > Viridiplantae > Streptophyta > Magnoliopsida > Asterales > Asteraceae > Lactuca > Lactuca serriola. Next base: position 199,110,754 of record NC_136411.1, read on the forward strand.
TCATTAATAAGGCGTTCAGAGCCATTGATGCTTATGGCCACAACGGCCTAGACTTCTTGTTGCTTAGCTAGCTCTTGTTGTTTGACTTATGTCTTATGTTCTAAACCTCGTAACTTCTTCATACGATGTTAGATTTTTAACGATCTTTACATCCATGTATTCATATTTGAGTCTACTACAACTTTTGTTTATATTACTCCCGTTAAAAAATAATATATTCTTACTCATGATCTTATGGCTATAAAAATCACAAGTAAAAATATATTACTTTTTAACATGAGTAATCTAAATGAAAGTTGCAGTATACTCAAATACGAATGCATAGATATAAAGATTGCTAATTATAAAATCATATGAAGAAGTTATGACTTTTAGAACATAAGACCTAAACCAAACCATAAGACCAAAGAAACTAAATAGCCGAGATCGCGGTGAGCATAAGCATCAACAACTCCGAACACCTTATTGCTTATTGTCTCACGTAGGATGTCGCAAGAAAATCTAAAATAACTTGTCATAAGTACTAAATGTGTACAAAAACAACAAGGTATTATTTTGCAACAAAAAAATATGAATGACTAAATATGCAAAAAAGAATATTACGGACTAAATGTGTACAGAGTGAGAAATATATATTACCCTATTAAGTCATTTTTTCGTTTACCTGGAGTAGCCGATCATAAGAACTGAATGTGTACAGTTTAAAAAACTTGAAGGGATAAATGTGGACAAAAAACATAATGACCAAATATATATACAAATCAAAAAATATATTACCATTCTAAGTCATTATCCCTTAATTGTATTTACTTTTATATGATCTAACTCCTCAACCATAGCAGTTATATGTTGTAAAGTTTGTCTTGTTAATATAAGCCCCAAGCGTTGATATATAGAAGCCTGGATCCTCAATCATCGATGGGCTGTTTTTCAAATCATCACAAATGCTAAGCTAAATAGAATAATTTATAGAAACAACCTCTAACTATTACTAATGACATAAGTAACCTTAAAGAAAGCTTAATTTACATGAACATAAATGATCAATACTAATCTATAAAACAGATTCAGCAATTTCATCAAATGTTAGGACGTGCAATATCAGTACAAAATAGTTTATTATATGATGTATGTTATATAACATTGATATGTTAAATCAAATCAGGAAAATGAATATGCATTTGAGAAAATGGTCATGACATTAAGTTTAAATGAATGATGAAATGCATCTCATTTTCCTCTGTACATTCAAAAGCTTCTTGTTAACACTTAAAAGCTTAGATCTAACGTTCAGAACTCATGCACCACTCATAGCTTACAAACACAACAACATTCTTCTTTTTCACCTCGATCTTTAGCCTTTCAGCCACAACATCTTTAGTTTCCAGAAAGTGTTTGGACAATGGTGTTGTGCCATGGGTCCGACAAGTGTTGCAATAGGTTATCAAATGGCCCTTTCCCAGTCACATTGTGTTGAACCACGAATCCCAAGAACGCCAACATTGCCAGTCTCCCTGCAGTTATTAAGACATAGTATTAATGTTATTATTTGTACGTAAGACACAATTATAAATAGATAATCGTAAATTGTAATGTGGGTAAGATAGATTTATACCATTGGCAATCTCTTTATCCTTGGCTTCAGCTGTTGGTGCAAAATTTAGGGGGTTAAATATGCCACCTGGGTACCCAACTTCGTTAGGAGGCAAGCTGTAGCTTTTAAAGATTGGATCTTGATTAACACTTCCTGGATTCTTGATGTCTTGCCACCTTCTGATCTCTACGTAGTGGAACAAGATGAACTCAATAACCAACAAAGTCGAGGACGATGCAAAGTATTCAGACTTTCCGGCGTCGTACCACTTAGGAACATTGAGTATGCCAGCGCTTGTCAAAACCTCCGGCAATAGCATTCCGGCGACACCCAACATGGCCCACCTCCCATTCACAAGCTCAGCTTGTACAAACCACTTCAAGTTCTCAGGGTCCTCTGCCAAGGCAAGTGGATCAAATCCATTATCTCCTGCAAGACTGTATACAAAAGTACGTTAATTCATGTATATAAAAATAAAAATGTTTTTTTATGAAAATTCAGATTTATTTTTTGTTTTACCTTCCGTCAAGGTAACCAGGTGAGGCCAACCCAGGTAGCCATTGACCTTTCTTGGCTTCAATCTTGAATGAGGAAGACGAAGAGGTGGTAGGTTTGACAGCCAATGCCCGGTTTAATTTTCCCTGTGATCCGGAAAGGAAGCTGGATCTTGAGGCGCATGGCCGGAAAACGGCGACTGAGGCTTGTGTGACGGTGGCCATGTTTTCCGGCGGGATGAAAGAAGGGGTTTGTGGATTGTGTTGTTGAGGTGAGTTGAAGATTTCTGTTTGTGTCACCTTTTGTAGAACTGATTTCATTGGTATTCTTGTGGCTCTGGTTACATACAGTTGGGTTTTGTATATTCTGGGGATCGGACGGCTGAGATTTGGGGTCATTGGATATTGGCCAATGAAAAGCGATGGCCCTTATCCTTATCTTGGATGCCATATCTACAAATCTATTACCTTGTTCCTGTTGGGCATAACTGACTTGCAGGCCCCTTAGCGTCCTTAATATTTAAATTCTTTACTGATATTAATTATACAATATTAGAACTAAAAACACGCAACATTTTGAAGCTAGCTTTAAGCTAACATCAGTGCTATCTTTTAAAGAACAAAGATTTTACTTGAAGTTGAGTTGAAAGATCTTCAAGGGTGCACAATTCGTGTAATTATAATTGAAGATGATATATCCAATGTTTTAAAAACCGGTTTGAACTGGCCGGTTGAACCGGTTGTAACGAGAACCGGGGGAGAGAGCGGTTCAACTATCACCGGTTTTATTTCGATTTCTGAACCGGATTGAACCGGCCGGTTTTTAAGAAAACCTGGTTGAACCAGTTAAACCAAATAAAAACACATGAAAAAGAACTATTTGCATAAAAAAACTTTGGTGATTTTTTTCAAATATATTTAGTTTTCTCTAAATAAAAACATATGTTAGATGTTATAATGTTTTTTGATGTGTTTGTATTCATCTAAATGTATATTTGGTTTCGTTATTATTATTATTATTATTATTATTATTATTATTATTATATATATATATATATATATATATATATATATATATATATATATATATATTGACGTATATGGATTGATGTAAAACACTAAAACTTATGGTTATGTGTTATTTTAATGTATTTAGATTGATTTACAACTTATATATATATATATATATATATATATATATATATATATATATATATATATTTAATGTTTGAACTAGTAAACGTCAAATTCATGATTTATATATGTATGTATGTGTAGAAAAATAGGAATAATGAAAATTATAGAAACCGGTTGACCCGGCCGTCGACCCGGGAATCGGTCACCATACCGGTTCAACTAAAAAACTGGTTTTTAAAACATTTGATATATCAATTAGTCAACTAGAGCAGCGAGGTTTTATTATTGGGATTCAACATGAGGGACTGGACCGCAATGAAATAACCTTTTGTAACACCCCAAGTTCAGAAACAAGAGTTCAAGGGTGTAAAGTGTTATTAGAAGGTTGGACTCGGCGAGTTGGAGCTATGACTCGTCGAGTCGGAGCGTGTGAAGAGCACGTGATAAGTGGCCTAACTCGCCGAGTCGGCGGCTAGACTCGACGAGTCAATGCTGGAAGAGGAAAACCATAATCTTAGGGTTTGCACCTTATTTAAATGACTTAATGTCCTCCCCTCAGCCCCCTTACTACCCTTTGGGATCCAAAAACCCTAAAATCGTGAGTGAGAGTCCTTGGAAGCAAATTGGAGTTTAGATAAGTGATTTTGTGAAGAGATCTTGGAGATCAAGGAGCTTGGATCAAGGAGATTTGTGGAGATTCGGCTTATTCTTCAGTGGGTGGTCGTTTTGGAGGTAATGAATCGTTATCTTTGGCCTTCTCCTTTCTAGATCCATCTTTCATGGAGTTTTAGGGTTTGTTTGGAGATAATATGATGAGATCTGGTGCATGAGTTAGATCTGGAGCTGAAACTCCAGATCTGAGTTCTATTTGGATCAAATATGCAGAAAGCCCTTATAATTGCTATGGAAAAGCCATTCCCCATGAGTTAAGTTCCTTTCTAGCTTGGTTTTTGGAATTATGGGACATGAAGCACGTAAAGGTAACAACTTTATGTTGCTAATGCACTCTAGGGACCCGGATATATTGTTTGGAGCAAAGGAGTAGCTATGTATCTTTCGATTAATGGGAATACCGTATCACCTCGGTGAGTCTGGGAAATGACTCGGAAAGTTGGGCTAGAGCTTTAGACATTGAGTCGCGTAGTGACTCGGCGAGTCGCATGGGCAAACTCGGCGAGTCATATGATGATGAGCTTGGACTTGACGAGTGGAAGAACAACTCGGAGATTCTGATGAAGATTGTCGTGGACTCGGCGAGTTGGTTCTTGGATTCGGCGAGTCACGACGCAAAACCCCCAAACCTCTTCTAGTTAGACTCAGAGCAGTGAGTTGAGTGGTGGTTCACTGAGTTGGTCTAGATAAGACTCGGAGATTGTTGAACTCGACGAGTCATGGGGTGACTCGGTGAGTCGAGTCATGATGCGAGAGTTTCTGAGTTTTAGAACTCAGCGAGTTAGTGGGTTGACTTGGCGAGTAGAGTCAACCAGGAAGGTTGACTTTGACTGAGGACTTTGACTTTGACCGATTTGACCTTCAGGGGTATTATGGTAATTTTGGATATTTATGTCATTGGATCATTGATGATTATAGGTGTTGGAGTTGGAGGCAGTGCTTCGGGTTTGTACTTTTGTGATTCGATTCGGCAGTTGCAAGGTGAGTTATCCTCACTATATCAACAGGGTCTAAGGAACCAAGGCCGACCCTTTTATCGGATGGGAATCCGGGTATTTGTTTGATATGTTCTTGAATTGCTAGATCTGCATCCTGGTTTTAGGATGGCGTTATGTTACTGACCTGGTTAAGGTCGATGTCCTGGTACGTAGGGTAATGTTATGTTAGTGACCGGTAAGGTCGGTATCCTGGTTAGGATGTTGTTATGCTGCATGATCTGATTGAACCGTTTTTGGCTGAGGATTTTTATGTGATTAACTGTTTTATGTGCACATGGTTGTTGGACTGGGGTTGGGTTGAGGCGGGTCCTGCTTTGTGTTGTAGGCCAACATACCCAGGGCGAGCCAGATATACCGTAGGCCTAGCGAGCGGTCCGGATAGGCTGAAGGCCCCAAGAGGGCGGTCCAGATATGTCGAGGCTCGGAGAGTGGACCAGGCCGACTGAAGGCCCGGTACGGACGGACCAGTCATACTGTAGACTTAGAGAGTGGACCAGGTGGATTGAAGGCCCGATGCGGGCGGACCAATCACACTGTAGACTCGATATGCATGGTTGTTATGTATTGAGATATGATGTGAGTATGGTTATATGTGTTTGGTATTTTGGGGATAACTCACTAAGCTTTCGGGCTTACAGTTGTAGTGTTTTGGTTTCAGGTACTTCAAGAGATCGTAGCAAGGCGAAGGCTTGATCGTACCGCTCCTCATATTTCATGATTTTGTGACTTGGTTTTGGGGATACTCTGATGTTTAAACTTTTTTGAAAACAAGTTGTATTAACTTAATGGCTTTTGAATAAGTTAAAATGTTTTAAATTGGTGCAAATTTTCTTGAGTGTTACACCTTCATAGATCCCAATGCCGAATCATTACATAACAAAGATCCAACAATAGTCACAACCATAGTGGGATTACATTACGGGTGTGTTCGGCAAAACTAGTGAGCAACTTATAGCTGGTAGTAGGTATCTTGTAGCTTGTAGCGCTTTATTAAACACTACATGAAGTAGCATTTGGATTTGGAGCGTTTTGATTAAACTAAACGTTAGAAGCTTGTAGTGTCAAACAAGGCTTTCTATTTAAAATGGAGCGTTTTATCAAACGCTAGAAGCTAGAACCTCTTAAACACTCTGTACCGAATACGCTCTACAAGTGTAAATGAAAAACAATCTAATGAGAAAATGGTAAGAGTTTTATTATCGAAAAAAATTATAAATACAAATAAAGATAAATAAAATTATAAGTATGTGAGCTATATAGGGTTAACATAGCTCAAGAAAGAAAACAAAAGTTCTAACATAAAATAAGCTCAAAATATTTTAATATGCTAATATCCCCTTCAAAATCACAACGCGACAACAATAAACATTGAAAGTTTGTTAGGCAAGAAGCGGAAACGAGACACCGACTGAGCCTTCATGAAAATATCGACAATCGACAATATTAATGTTACATGTGGTAGTGAGATAGTTTCAAGCTAAAAGTGACGACGAGTGAAATGATGTCAATTTTAATATGTTTTGTTTGCTCGTAGAAAAGAGAATTCTTCACAATTATCATCGCCTTATTATTGTCACAATGTAAGACAATACTCTAAGAAATAACAACACCTATATCTACAAAACACCATCGTAACCAAAAAAATATCAAAAATAGTCACAGTTATAATATGCTATTCAGCCTATGTAGAAGAGAGAGAGAGAGAGAGAGAGAGAGAGAGAGAGAGAGGCAACATCCTATTTCTTACTTTTGCATGAGATTAATAGATCTCCAAGGAAAATACAGAAATCGGTGTTGGACTTGTGATAATTAGGATGGTTATCCCAATCGGCGTCATTACAGGCACAAATCTCTAGAGAAGATATACATGGGAACACAAGACTCTGAAACCAAGTCCCGTGAAAATATCTCAAGATACGAAGAAGAACTCCTAGATGAATACTTGTATGAGCTTTAACAAACTAACTAACTACATGAATTGCATAAGCTATGTTAGGGCGAATGACAATAAGATAAAACATAATGCCCATAATAGTACAATACAAGATTGGATATGATAAAAGAACATCATCAGTCGTAAAATACATAACTTTGGTTTCAAGGGGTATATAAACGATCATGTTGTCAGCTAGTCGAGCATGTTCAAACAGATATGATACTGGGAGATAATATAACCCTTTAGAGATTTAGCAACCTCATGCAAAACCATTGAGCCAAATCATGAAAGACTCAATACCTTCATAGTCATCCCTAGTAACAATCATATCATCTACATGTAGCGATAAGAGAATTTTTCATGAAGTTTTGCATCTTACAAACAATGAATAATCGTGATTACTAGGAACGAAACTTGCCAAGAGAAGTAATAAATATAGATAATTTCTCAAACCAAACCCAAGGAGCTTGTTTAAGACCAAATACAACCTTCCTATGTCGAAAAAATTTAACCATATGGTGATTAATACCTGGGGGAGATGTCTTGTAGACCGTCTTATGAAGATCACCATTTGGAAAATCTTCCACTCATGAATGGATGAAAATGCTACTAGAGTAGGAACTATCGTTGCCTTTGCAACCAGGGAAAAAGTCTTATAATCTATACCATACTGTTGTGAGTATCCTTTTGCAACAAGCCTAGCCATGTACCATTCAACTGACATGTCAGACTAAGTTTTAATCTTATATACCCAACGACAACCAATCTTATGCTTTCCGTGTGGGAATGGAACAAGATCTCATATACGAGTCTAGTGAAGATTCATAAGATCCTCGACCATAGCAATCTGACAAAGAGGATCAGAAGGAAACTATCTATACGACAAATGTTTAGATAGATTACATATATTGGAATAAGTGAAGCAAGAAAAGATGAACAAGATGAATAAGAAAACTCCGAGAGTTTGGTAGACTTGCGAGTACGAGTAGGCTTATGAAGTAGTGAAAGATCTGTAGTCTTAACATGTAAAGGAGCACTTTTAGCAGTAGGTAGAATAGAAGTAGTGCATAAAGTTGTTGGTGTATTCACGGACGATGTCATCAAATTTAATATTATTGTTGTCAACATGTAAAGGATTAATGGCTTATATATATATATATATATATATATATATATATATATATATATATGACTCTGTTATTTCACACGAATGAGTAGGAATGGAGAAGTATGAGATATGCTCCAAAAAAGAGACATGTCATGATACATGTAATTTATGGCTCATTGGATCAACACAACGATATCCTTTCTGACCAATACCATATCCCAGAAAAACACATAAAGCTAACTGTGGGGAGCAAATATGTAAGTGGCCATATAGCTTCTTGACCCGAGACATGCCAGAGTTATGTGAAGTAAGGGTTTAATTTGTAACATCCATAATTAAAGGTACATTTTATTTAAATTAAGGTTTGGATTTTAGGGGATGACATGACACGAGAAAGGATCGTCGCGACATGGTGAGGCATTTTTGGTCACGGGTCATTGTTGACTCGCCACGACGTGGCCACCACTGAGGCCTTAAAACTTAATTTATAGGGTTTTGAAACATATTTAAAGGAATGAGGAGGCTAGGGTTGGCTCACCCTCAGCCTCCACTACCCTCTTAAGCTCTAAAGAAACCTTAATTCCTTTTCCTCAATTTTTGAAGCTTTCTTGAGTGCTTTTAGGAGATTTTGAAGGAAGTAGCAAGAATGAGTAAGCTAAAGATCAATAAGGAAGTTCCCATCTCCCTTCCTAGCTCGATTCTAGACCCTTGTAAGGGCTCAAGGCTCCACCTTTTTGTTACTAGGTTTCTAGATCTTGATTTTTGTCCCATTTTCTTCTAGATCTTGTTAGTTAGGATGGTGAGATTCCATAAAGGTTGCAACTTTATGAATCTTTGGATATTTTAGAGTAATTCATGGTTTGGATCTGAAGTTTGGTTGGTTATTTGAACCATGCATAAGATTTTGGTCATAATCCCCATTTTTGACCTAATACGAGTCCAAGACATGCATTGGACGTGCATATCTAAAACAAGCCAACCTTTAAGTTAGTTTTAGTTTTATAAGCTCTTCTAGAGTCAATGGGTTAAGGACTTAAGGGATTAAGTGCTTCTTGGTTGAGCCCATGCCATGTTTTTTTTGCCTTTTTGAACCTAAGACTTGAGATCTCGACCTCTTGGAGAGTCTTAAGGGATAAAGTTGGAAACTTTATCAATCTAGACTATAAAAATGACCAAATATGAGCTTTAGAACCTTTGGAATCGGAGGATTTAGCTTAACTTATTAAGATATTTTGAACCCAGCACCCACAACGTGGCCTAGGTTGCCACAGCATGGCGACTGGGGGTAATTGCGTCTGTTTTCTCGTTTGAGGGCCACGATGTGGCAAAGGATGGCCATGACATGGCAAGTCAACCTGGATCATTGACTTTGACCGTTGACTTTTTGACTTAACTTGATTTTTGGTCAAACCCCTAGTTTTGGAAGGTAAAATAAGGGTGTACCTTGTATGGTCGTATATGTGGTGTATAGAATCTGTACTCTTGGCAGTAGGAGCGGTAAGCAGTTGATCATTGTTTGATCGATAAGCCTTCTCACTATATTATGTAGGAAATAGTGAGAAGACCTCAGGGTAGCCCGGGGCATTTGTATGGAAGACCATGAGGGTAGCTCATGGAAATTGAATGAAAGACCATGGGGTAGCTCCTCACACTTAGATGTTAGGCTATGGGGTAGCCCATAGCATTTCAAGGAAAGACCATGAGGGTAACCCATGACACTTGGTTGTAAGACCCTAGAGGTAGCCCATGACATTCCAGGGAAAAGACAATGGGGGTAGCCCATGGCATATTTATGGAAGACTATACGAATAGTCCATAACAATAGCATGAAAGACCATGGGGGTAGCCCATGACACTTGGATGTTAGATTATGGGGGTAGTCCATGACATTTCAAGGAAATGTCATATGGGTAGCCCATAGCACTTGGTTGTAAGACCCTGAGGGTAGCTCATGGCATTCTAGGGAAAAGACCATTAGGGTAGCCCATGACACTTGTATGCAAGATTGTGGGTAGCCCATGGCAATGTATGTATGGTATGTGGTATTTTGGGGAACTCATTATGATTTGTGCTTATAGTTTATGTTTCAAATGTTTTCAGCTACTTCCCATTCGAAGGGAAGGGACCGACATGATCATACAACATCCAACCCTATTCTATATTTTAGGATTTTGGGATTGTACCTTGATAACTATTTCTATAGTGATATACCTTGATGGTTTTTGAAATGTATGGTTGATGGTTTGGTAGATTTTAAAATCAAAAATTTTTACTTATAATTTTTGGGATGTTACATAACTGATCACATATACATTAGTTAAGAGTGCTTCTTCCAATAAAACATTAGAAACCTCATATGATAGTAACAAAGAGCGGGTAGTTTCAACAAGATGTCTATGTTTTCTCTTAGAAACACCATTCTATTAGGATTATCTATACGTAACAACTGGTATATGGTGTCATCATATGCAACTGTGTTAAATCATTTGAGATATACTCCCCCAACTCCTAGAAAAAAGATTTTATAACAGTTGAATGTTGTGTCTTCACAGGAGCTCTAAAATTCATGTAGATTGTTAAGAAGTCAGATGCACGCCTCATGAGATAAACCTAAGTATAATGAGTATAATCATATATTAACAAAACATAGCAGGTGTAGTCTCCATTTGATCACATTATGGATGCATCTCATACATCAGAATGCACAAAATCAATAGCATTAAAAGAGAAAAAGACACAAAGACACTTTTAGTAAATGGTAAAGCATAAAATTTAGCCAAATCGCAATCACTACAGTTAGAAATAACATACCTTTTCAAAGGACCCAAAACACTTTGTTTAGACCAGAAAATGTAAATGTGATGTTGACATATGTGCCAAACTAAAATGCAAAATATTAAAAAGCAGGACACAAACGACTCAAACAGAATGAAGAGAAGTCAACACTATTGGCACCGACATCAAACACTTTGAGTTGATAAATGACATAGATTACTCCTATATTTTGGCTTATACTAATCACCCTCTAGGATCATAGAGCGTGTACATAACAAAGAGAATTAGAAAAGAAAACCCAATAACCAGATTTCTATAGACTTGATAATCTGTGTCCATGTATCGTGTATATGTGTGAAACATGAGTTTATTGAACAAAAACATTAGAAAATTTGTAAAATCTGTCTGAAATATCAACCACGAACACAAAATTTAACAAATTCATGTGACACGTGACAAGACACAAATAAACACATTTTTAATCATGTTCACAAAAACATGAATATAAACATTTTTAATACCATTTTTTAAGCTAGGATAACATGAAAATAATCTTAATCCAAAGTATAAAGTACAAACTCCCAATTACAATCCCAAAATATTTTAAAACAACTAAAACACTTGAAACATACTATGGTTATGGTGTTAGAATCCATAAGATCTAATAAAGCTATGGTGAGAGAGACGGTGAGAGTTTGAGAAACCAAAAGAGAAGCGACGATGGCAGGACGCCGATTTACCTCCAGCAATAAATGTGAGATGGTGGACATGAAGGTCGATAGTGAGATCTAAGGAGTGAGTACCGAAAATTGTATCGATAGAGAAGAATATAAGATGCCGATTAGTTAGCCATTTAGGGATTTAGGGTTATGTTATTAACTTATTATCTACTATTTAAAAAATGACCCCTAATATTTTAGAAATGTAAACTTTCACCCCTAAATCTGTACGTGTGTGTGTGTATATATATATATATATATATATATATATATATATATGTGTGTGTGTGTGTATGTGGGTGTGTATGTGTGTGTGAGAGTGTGTGTGTTTGTGCATGTCACATGTCAACACAAATTTATGTCATGTCTTATGCGTTTCTAAACAAGTAAATTCATGTTTGACCTGTATAAGATACGAAAAATGAATTTTAAATACGTCTTGACACAAATAAACATTAAAGAAGAATTTCTAAAACACATACATATACACATAAAAGAAGAATTTCTAAAACTTATATCATGATAGGTATACTTAAGAAGAAATAATATTGCAAACAGAAAGAGCCTAAGTATACGATTATGTGGATATGAAGAACGTAAAAAATGTAGATCGTATGCGAAAGTTACGCCTTTTTAAGAATACAAATCAATTATAAAACTGAATTTTCTGTAAATGAATATGGAATCGATTCGTTAGGTTAGCTACACATCTCGGTAAGTATTTATGAGCAGGTTTTTGGATTCAGGCTATGTTCTTATATTTGATTTCACTTTTAGAATATCTTTAGCACGAAGTTATAACACTTCCGCTAAAACAATTGAAACGGGAAAACTATAAATATAACTGAATTGAAACATCGAACGTATTTTTAACATAGTACCGTGTCTCGTGTGGACATTTTTCGATCACATATTTGGAATCACCTTGTTCAGAAAATGTGACTAGCATATTCAGAAAATTGCATGAAGTCGTTTTTTGTTGGTTTTTGGCACACGGTTCAAGGAAATGGCTTTGTCACCACCTAAGTGGTGACACTTGTCACAAAACCATGGTGCCAAGTTTCAATAATGTGTAGATCTTCCTCTTTTATAAATAGGAGAGAGGAGCAGCCTCTTTCCCTACCCTATTCTCTCTCCAATTCTCTCCTCCTTTGTCTGGTCTTTCCCCCTATCGGCTTCATTTTCTGGCAGCCGGAACCGTTGTACACTGCCATCTCCGTCATCGTGCACCGCCCTACACCACCTGCTGTCGCCTCCCTTCTGATGACTTGAATTCTGACGAAGCAGCCCTCCGACATCAGCCTCGAATTGTGGCTCCGGCAACCCCCTCGCCTCCGCAATCCACCGTGAGGCCGATGCCGGAAACAGTATTCCGGCAAGATTCTGGCGATCCTTTGGCACCTCTGACTGCTGCAGAAGAAGTTTTCCCAACTCATCCTAGCCCGATCTACAACCATGCAGTTTTGTTTTAATCAAAAAGTATGTCGATCAAAAAGTATGAAATCACGAAGTGTTTCCCGATCTTGACAATGGTAACTCCACACGCTTCACAAAAGTGAGTTCTACAGACCCTTTTAAGCACCTCTTGTTATCCGGAGAGAATAAGTGCAACCCTCATTATTGTTTTTTATGAACGTTAAAATGATAGTTTAAAAGTTTATATAACTATATGTTTTGTTATATATATATATATATATATATATATATATGATGTTTTTAATAACTACAAATATAGTTTTATTATAATTATAAATAATAAAGGTTATTTTATGGTGTATGATTATAACCATTAAAATAGTTATTATCGTCATCTATTCACTTAAAATGATATAATTACTTTCATTTTAAGCTTGTATATATATTGGTAATGTTGGTTTTATATTTGGTAAAATATGGATCTGGTCAAATTACAGCTATTACCTTGCTCAAACTACATTAGGAACTTATTATAGTTTTTATATATCAAATGAATAATACGTCGGTATACTTTATAACTTAAGGTTTAAGATGCACCCTTACACATACTTTTAGAATTGTTTAAACTTAGTATAACTATATCAATGTCACTTCATCAATTAAGATTATAAACTTAATGAAGCCCTCTATGCTATAACCATTAATCCCAGAGGAGCGAGGAACATTATGTATAGATATAGATGGGTTGGCACCCGTGTCTGTGCTCGCTAGCTACAACATCCATTTGACGAGTGAAAATGGGTGATAACTGTTCATTTTCTATCTTTTTCCACGATGTCGATGAAGCAATGATGTGAGGTTCTCGGCACGCCCTGTCGCAGTGTTATACAAGGACTTGATCTAATCATATAGCACAGTTATAGGCTTATAATATCCCCGCAATACATTCTAAAAGCACTCATAAGATTGAAATAGGACTATATGTAGTATGATTACATACATAGAATGATAGATAAGTATCGGTATTTTATATATGAAAAAAATAAATACTTCTATATTTATACAAATCACGTGAACTATTGTTGTTATATAATTTTATATTTTTATAGGTAAATAATTATAAACAACACACTTACTTGTATGGGGTTACAAGCATGAATTCACATAAGTTAGGTAAGAACTTACAATCCAGATTATCACAATGAAAGGTTTACAACTATATATGTATATAATATAGAAATCAAGTAAACAAACACTCACACTTGTAGGGTTTGGCAAGTTCCAATAAGTTAGGTAAACACATACACACAATGTACACATACTTGTAGGGTGTCAAGTATCATTTTATTTTATAAGTCAGGTAGGCACTTATACACCTAAAATAGATACTTTTTTGTTATAAAATTGTGTGGAGTCAAAACCTGTGGAACTCACCAACATTATTGTTGAAGTATCTTTGAAATACATGTATTCTCAAGATCATAAGTAGCTAGAAGAACATGAACACTGAAGACCTATAAAACTTTTGATTATTGCACTATATTTTCTAAATTCCAAGCTATTAGGCCTCTATTGTATTTTAATGATGTACTAGTAGACAACGATAATGTAATCTATATTTTTTGTTAATAATAGAAACTCATATATCCCTATTGATTTTGTATTGCTCAATATATGTTTAATAACTGTGATCCATCAATAAATCTCACGTCTTGGTGTTTCCATCATCGATCGGGGGTGTGACATAGACATCCAATGGTTCTTCTATTTGTATTAAGCTCGTTCAATAAAAGAAACTTTAAGGATTGGTCTATCCTTAAGAGCCATATTAATAGTAATCAAAGTAAACAAATACCAACAACGAATACGAACAAATACTAGTAATAAAAAAAGCTTCAAACCATAAACAAAATGAACAATAGAAATCTCAAAGATATTTTAGAAGAACGGTAACGAGTTGATGAACAGTACCAAGTCGATGAACAATGTGAAATGATGAACATTGTCAAGTAAGTGAACAATACCTGTTTTTTCTACTTCTAAACTTTAAAAAAAGATAACAAATATATCTACAAAAATAATTTGGATCAGATAGAGCTCTGATACCATGTAAACTAATAACAAGATAAGGATAAAATGGCTAGAGTTTTGAATGAAAAAAAATATAAATACAAAGAAAGGTAAATTAGACTATAAATAGGAAAGTCATTTTGGTTTAACCTAGCTAAAGTGCTAAAGATAAGGCCTAACATAAAATAAGCTTGAAATACTTTATTGTGCTAACGACATGGACATTGCTCTTTTATGCATTTGTTGCAGGATAGAAATCCTCAATTCTGAGGGAGCAAAGAAGCACCCATCCAACAGTCTCCATATTGGAGAACAATGTGTGCGAATAAGATAATATTAGTTCTGCAAGATAAACACACATGATTAAGGTTTTAATCTCATAAGGAAATATTGTAAATCCAAACCTTATATGGTCCAAGGTGACAATCAACCATCAAAGTGTCTAGGGAGGCTCACTAAATACCTAAATCACTAGCACAAAGTTGCTTAGGCGACGCCTATGGATTAGGATATCCTCATTGGTCACATTAGTTATTTAATTTTTGGTCCAATTACAACATGCATCCTTTACAAATCCTTTATAATATTTATTGACTATTTGATATTTATATCATACCCATCAAGTTTAGTCAGTGTTGTAAAAATCCCAATTAGGTCCCTGATTAATCCCTAGGCGCTACCCAACCAATTAGAAGACCCCTAAAGATTAATCCCTGCCTACAATGTGACTAAAATAGTAGAAAATGATGAAATTTTAACACTTTGAAGAATTTCTATCTTAATAGAAACCATTTGAGGAATGATTAATGTTGTATTAATCATATTAACCTATTTTATTAAGATCTTAGTGGTACTTATGAACTTTGTTATGATATTAGTCATATTTAATTTTTTAAAATTTAACAAGTTAGCAGTTAATGGTCACCGATTAATCCCAGCCTAACCGATTAATCCCTTAACCCCAGTCCACCGACAAGTTAACGTCGAGCTTTTTTACAACCTTGGGTTTAGTTGATATTAGTAGTGATGTTAATGTGTTATATCATAATTTTGTGCACCTATGCATTTAAGATAATAACAATCTAGTGAAAACACGAGTAAAGGGCATCACCTAACAATGTAACGATGCTTCTCATGTCACATGGAAATTTTAGCATGCAAGGTTTTACATTAATGAATTCATTCAACATGGAACCCCAACTCAATATTATTAAATTCTTTGATGCATGATGTTTGTGTGAAGTAAAAGGAAAAGATTGCATGATCCATCACATTCACAACAATTATTTCTAGAGTGACATTACGAGTTGGCAAAAAATAAAAGATACCTGAATTTTTTAGCATGTTCCTGTATTTTTCTTGGTACAACCATCGAGAAGAACGTAGAGACCTCTCCTAAAGCAATCAAATTCTATCCTAACTACTTACATCTTGTTACATGGTTCACATTGTACCCAATAATAGCTTTTATAACCACCATTGATGCATAGTGTTTCTTTATATCTAACAATAATATTCCATAAGATTCATATGCATATTAGGTCTAATTACAAAGTGATCCAACTATATGAGATTCATTTATGATGATGATCCTTAAAGTGATACCAATGATGGGGGTGTCTTGCATTTTTTAACAAACAAATTCAAGTAAATTTGATGCAACTACTTGCCTACTACAATATCAATCATACGTTTATTATAGTATTTGATATTTATATGACAATGACCAACTAATAATTTAAAATGAAAACCTATTATTTAAGGATGACATAAACATGCAAAAATGGACAATAATGGAACAATTATATAGTTATAGTCAAGTAACATGTCAAAACATATTATATTATATGAACATTACAATTCGAAAAGGTTTTAAAAAAGATTACTAGTCATATTTGTCTAGGAACCTGAGTCATATTGCTCTTTTATGATGTTCCTAGACGATTTATTGGAAAGTCTTCTGAATAGATATGCAAAATTATCGAAAGTGTTAACCTTAGTAATTATTACGTCGTATCTTTTGGTGAACTCTCAAATGAGATGTTACTTGTTTTCTAAAGGAATGAAATATGTGTTTGCATACCATGCTTCAATTGGTTTTAGGCACTACAAAATACTCTAAGTCACATGATGATTTTTATGATCTAACCTGCTTTCTTAAATGTATCAAATGTTGTTATGTACTTACCTTTTGTAGTTGGATAAGTTTACTTTGAAAATGAAGAATGAATGCTCTGTTATTCATGAAAAATAGGAAAGCATATTTGAGAAACTAAGTTCTATGTAACCTTTAACAACCAATTTTACCTCATTACCACTATATACCAGCAATACATCATTGATACTTAGTAAGTATGTTGAGAGAAAAACTTTTGACACAAACTTGAACAAACGTTAGAACAAGTTGTATATGTGGAATAAGTTAATCTCAAACGATCATAAAGCTCAAAAATAATAATAAGTTAGAGTTAGAGATAGAGTTAGATAATTAGATGCGGAAATATAAGGAAATATAAATGACAACAAGTATTATATCAAGTAAACACTTAAGCTGATTCGTAACAAGTATTGCAATCAAACCAAGTTAGTAAGTATGATCAGCTTAACATTATTAAGTCACGAATGACTTGCTTCGAGGGGAGATTATGATCTTAAGATAAGAGATTTCAGTTTTAGCAAGTAAGAAAGTAGTGAGATATGTAAGATAGATGTGAAGAAGGAGAGATGTGTTTAATTAGAACTTGAGATCTCTATATATAGAGTCTCAAAGATTACAAGAAACAAACAAAGACTAAATCTGTCTAAGTGTCCATGCAAGGTACACTAGATAAAACAACGTAACATGAAAAATAACAGATAAAGCTAAGTTGATGTCTGATGAAGATACTATGGATGCGGTCATTGATTGTTGATGAGAAGCTGATTGCGGATCTGGTGATGGCTTCGGATTGTCTAAGTTTAAGAGGGTCACTTTCTTGCTTTAACAATTTCCCCTAAGTGACCTATTCAAATTCCTTTCATTTATCAAGCTTTAGGAATTTGATGAGAATCCACCAAAACTTCCTGACTTCTCTTACCCAAATAATTCTTCTAGAAATCTCAAACTTCATTTCAGCAGAAGGCTGTTTTGATTTCTAAAATGCGGTTTGAGTGATCTCCAGTTGCTTCCGGATCAGACGATCCATGGCAGTCATTGGAATGAAGTATTTTGTTTCATTGTCTTTACGCTTGAAAATGAATCAAAGATCTGGGAAGTTAGTTGCTCCAAGGGATCTTTCTTGATAACCTTCAGTCAGCATCGGAGTTGGATCAAGAGGAGGAAGGTTGAACTTCTGAGCAAGAACTTGGTAGATATTTGCATCAATTTTCGCAAAATCACATACTGTTTCTTTTAGAAATGTACAATCCCTTTTAAAAGCGATCTACATCTTTGGATGCTTCTCAGACTTATTCTGAAACACCTTGGCAATTAGAAAGATTTCCTACGGATTCATGCAAGGAAAGTATGCATGCTTTCGGACGTAGTCTTGATTTCTTCTTGTGAGAGTGTATTGGATGAAGTCTGAATTCATAAACTTCTTGGGCTTATAGCTCTTGACTGCGGTAGGTTTGTCATTTGACCAGATGCTCTCGATTTTAGATCCATGCTTGGCATGAAATCCGTTGAGTTTTTCAAACTCAAGGGGAAACCTCTGATCATCAGGAAGGTTGCGGTCAAATGGTTCAAACACAGCGAAAAACTTTGCATTGGGGGAGACAGGAATGTCCCAATAGCCGTCAAAGGGAGGTTCCGAAAATGTGAGAAAAGGTGTGTAGTCTTCATCTTGTAATCTTCTGGTAGGATTGATCCAACAGATGATAAGGGATTTATCCATAGCGATGTCAAAACTGTGTTCCCTCCAAATCAACTATGCGAGCTTAGCTGCTTTCCAGTCAGCTTTTCATTGCTGGGTTGTAGGGGAGTTATTGGAGATTTCCGATGACATAGTTGGATCTAAGTTTTTGAAGTACGAAGGGATCTCCAGTCGCGTAGGAGATTAATGTTGAACTTCTCCAACTTGTTACGGTGGAGGCTGATGGTGAGAGTGAATTGGGCTTGGATGTAGAGAAGGCACATGAGTCTTCTTTTGTGGTGATGGTTGCGGAGTGAGAACTTTTTTTTTAATGATGGGTTGTTGAATTATTGATTGCTGATTACCGTCGATTCGGATGGGAGAGTTCAAATGTTGATGCGGATGAGAGTGTTGAGGAGATATGTGATCTGAACCACAGTCTTCACTTCACCCTTTTGAGGAAGGAACGTCATGTTGCTCCTCAAACCACTGTTTAAGACCGTCTATTTGGGAAAAGACTTCGTTAAACTATGACTTAAGAATGTCACTGAGTTGTTGATTGCTGGGGATTGTGGTTTTAAAAAGTATTTTGTGGATCTCCTTACTGAGATTCAGCATTTCTTGGCCGTGAATGTTTGAGGATAAGGAGCACCTTAGGGTGTTGATGGTGGATTGGAGGATCATAATTGTTGACTCATAAGCATTGTGAGTTTCCTCAACAAGCTTCTTTGAATGAGCAGCTTGATCCGCAATGGTGGATTGAAGTTCAACTTTGATTGCGGAAACTTCATTGATGAGACGTTCAACAGTGGACATGAACTATTGATGATCGGCTTTTCTGTTAGCATCCAAGGCTCGGATACCCATCTCCACCTTGAGAGAGATTCGTTCGGGTGCAAGTCGTTCCCTTGCTTCTAAACGTTCTATCCTTTCCACAAGTGATTGCGGACAGGGAAGATCTTCAGACTGCAGTTGGCTTGACTTCACTGCAGCAAAAATCTGATTGACTTTGTCTTGGAGGTTGAAGAATTCTTAACGTCTAACAACCGTTTTCTTCTTCTTCTTTTTCTCCTTGGATTTGGAGGTTGAATGTTGGGATCCATTGGATTCTTCTTCTTCTTCAAACACCATCATCAAGTCATCAGATTGATCTAGTTGGTTTACTTCATTAACATCAAATTCATCAAAAAGAAAAGTTGGTCCGAAGCTGACTTCAATTGCGGCTCCATCTTCATTTGATTCTCGGACATCAGCAGTTGTTCGGGGCTTAGATGGACCTACGCCATCAGGAATGTTTTGAGCATTGTGGATGGTTTTAGACATAGTGGTCATCCAGTCTTGAATCTTCAAAACAATAGCCACTGTGTTGGCAATATTGATTGCATTGGCTCAATATTTAGCAACTGTTTGAATTTATTTTGCCTTCTGTTGTAGTTGTTTTGTCTGCTGATCCTTTCGTGCCTGAAAAGCCCTGTGAAAAGTTTCATATTTTCTGACACCAGAATCGGTAGTGGGACGTTCTCGAGTCCAAGTATCATCAGAATTGTAACCGTCAAATCCATGATTTCGCACCGGGGTGTCCCCCGGGTTCGTGGATCCTTGCACATTGGTGCTCACCACGCCTAAACCACCTGAATGTGATGTAAGCAGAGTAGGGTTTCCTGAGCTTCCTTGGTCTCCTTGACCCGTAGTTAAGTGTGGCCTCGGCTCAGTTCTAGCTAGGGCTGAAGAATTGCCCAACGGTTGGTCTGGTGTTTGAAGTGTTTGGATGACAGAATCAAGAATGAAGCGCAACTCCTGTTCTTCAAATAAATGAAGGCGGGAAGCCCTGGAGACCTTAGGGCATTTAGATCCAAATAAATCCTCTTGGGATTCAATTATGGTTGAGTCTCCATTATTAGATGAAACAGGCACACTCACTGTGTTTGAGTAGCTAGAGAAGGTTGAAGTGAGTCGGCCTGCGGGAGCCGCAAGGACTACTGGAGTCTTTTGAGAACCTTTGATATTCGTCCGGTCACGCATTAGGCTAGAGCTTGGGTTGATCTTTCTCCTTTTAAGATGGAGAAGAGGAATGGAATCATCATAATCTGAATCTTCATCAATGTTGACCGCAACATCTTCGTGAAGGTGAGAGGGAGGAACTAGAGCATCTTCTGATGGTTCAATGGTTCTTGACTTGCGTTTCTTGGATGAGCTTTCACCTTTCTTGTATTTAGAGCCTGGAGATTTCTTAGAAAATACTTTATGTTTGGTACGTGTGGATTTCGGATGAGTTGACTGCGGTTCTGAATGAGGAATTGTTGTTGGAATAGTAGGTACAGATTGAGAGGGGCCTTGGGTTGTGGTAGTGGCTAGAATAGGTTGACTGGGGTGAGGCAGGGAAGAATGGTATGGGTCAATACCATCCGTAGCCTCGAGGTGATCAGTGACCTCTTTGGTTTCTAGTCCAATGGATTTGAGAATGTGTGCAGGCAGTCATCTTAAAGGTCCAAAAATAGATTGATCTTTGGAAAGAGTGTTCCTTTTGAGATCGCGGGTGACAAAAAAGTTAATGTCATTTCCCATGCTGAGCTTCGCATCCTTGTGAAGGTCTGAAATGCAAAGTTGTAATGACCAAAATTTCAACCAAATTAAAACATTTTAATTTCATTCAATAACCATTACGTTAATACATCTTGTTTTCAAAATAGTTTAAACATCAGAGTACTTTCCCAGAATCATATTACATAAAGCATAAACATGAGGAGCGGTACGATCACGCCTTCGCCTTGCCACGATCTCCTGAAGCACCTGAAACAATAAACCACAACTGTAAGCCCGAAAGTTTAGTGAGTTCCCCCAAGGTATTCATACACACATAAACATACGCATACAACAAAGAACAACATACTTCGGGTCCAATCAACCTTCCGGTTGGAATACCCCCGGCCCTCAACCATTGGGTTGGAATGCCTACATAAATCGAGCCCAATCATCCTACCGGGATGGAATACTCTCGGCCCCTAACCATCGGGTTGGAATACCCAAAAACCTATACGTACAACAATAGCTACTATGGGTCCAATCATCCCTTAGGATGGAATACCCCAGGCCCCTCAACCATCTGGTAGGAATGCCAACATACTAAGACTCCAATCATCCTACCGGGATGGAATACTCTTGGCCCACAACCATCGGGTTGGAATGCCAATCTACACTAGAAAACATGCACACATAGCAGACAACCACATAACGCTCTACAGAACCAACACACTAGGGCCCTATCATCCTACTGGGATAGAATACCCTCAACTACTGCTCAACATACATAACCTGTAGGTAACCTCCTACCAGCGTACATAAGGCAAGACCAACTACCGGTCTCTAATAATCACTACCCAACTACTAGGGCGCTGATCCAACAAAACTAGTTGTCATACAACTATCCATTTCTCTAGGATACTAAGATAACAAAGCATATCCTCATAACACTATCCTGTCTACCAGGATACTAGCAAGCATATCATCACATAACATAACAGGCTCTAACAACAATTTAAAGGTCCGGCCTTGGTGCCTTAGACCCTCGAGTACAGTGAGGAAAACTCAACTTGCAACTGTCGGAATCCTGCAACTCTCTGACTGCTGACTCGCCAGGAATCCCAACTATCATATGAAAACCATCACATAAGAAACCATCACAACTTTCTAGACCAAAGGGCCCACAACACTCATTAAGTCCATCATCCTCTTATTGGGGCAAGACCCAAAGTCAATCCTCATGCAAAGTCCAATATTGGCCAAATTTACTAAATTAGGCCCACCTCACCAAATGGGCCTAGATCCAAGGTCCATAATAATTATTGGGTCTAAATTACTCCATCCAAAATGTTCAGTCATGGCCCAAGCCCCACTAGCCCAATAACAGCCCAATCACTTAAGGCCCAAATTGAAAAACCTAACAGAAAGCGTACGTTGGGCGTACCCCTCTTGGTATGCTGGGCGTACATCGATGCTCGTGGACTACAATCGGGACACAGACCTACTACGCTGGGCGTACATCAGCTCACACGGGGCGTAATCTCGCTGAACTAAAATCCTTCGTAAGTTCTTAATGGCTTAAGCTCTTAAGCCCAAACCTCAGATCCATTGACCAATTATGCCTAGGATTCATAAAGTCTCACACTTTATAACTTGGGACGTCCATAAAGCTCTTAACTCAATGTCTTAACCCATTAAGACCTACCTATATCTCACATGAGACAACCAAAGCCATTGGGACCTCATTTTTCTCACTCAAGACCTCTCCTAAGGTCTGAAAGGACAGCTAATCTCAACCAACTCGCATCATACATCACTTTGGGGTTTTTGGGACAAGAATGGTGTCTAAAACTTCATAACACATAGATCTACACAATATGATTGTCAAGCAACAGACTTTATACCTCAAAAGGGATCCAGAAGATGATGCCTTTCCAGATCTATGAGCTCCAGCCACCCCACTCCTTCTTTGACAACTTCTTTTTTCTTCTTCTATGCTCTCCTTTGCCAAACCAAGCTCTCCAAGGTCAAATATCCACAACAATGGAAGAAGAATGGCTACTTAGGGTTTTTGAGGGTAAGAGGGCAGATATGGAGGCTGGGGTTGGAACCATAATGTTCCTTATATAGTGGCTGGCCCTAAAATTAGTGTTTCTGGATGATAGACGTACGCTGGGCGTAATTCCAGTACGTTGGGCGTATGTCGAGGGACCCCGCGTTTCATTAAATCCATTGCACTGGGCGTACCCACGCGTGTCCCATGCATGCATGGCCTTACTTTGTCAACTTTTTCCATCAAGTGCCATAAGTAAAAATATATTCAAAGTGCCATAGCTCCTTTATTCTAAGTCCGTTTCCGACGAACTTTATATCCACGAAGATGTGGCGAGAATCCCTACACTTCTAGCAACAAACCCGGACCCGAAACCTTCTCGAATAAAACCTATTGCCCATAAAAGACCGAAACGCCCTTACTCTTGGATCTCGGGGAACCATAAATAACTACTCTTTAGAACGGGGCGTTACAATTCTCCCCCACTTAAATATGATTTCGCCCTCGAATTCGCCAATTGCCAACTCTGGCTATCCATAATCCTGAAAAGCACATTCACGCCCCTAAAGCATGACGATCACCAAGGGAGACTAGTCCCGCTGGAACTCCCTCTCGAAGAGATACCAACTCCTTCTCATGCAGACTCAATACTTACCTTTCTGAAATCCCTGAATCTGGAAGGTTAAATTGGATCCGTCTCCCAGACGGGTCGTCCAAACTAACCATCCCCTGACCTCTTCCCATTACTATGAAAAGCAACTACTCAACCGTGGGAATCCGAATTCCCAACCTGAAAATAGGACCATGATTCCTACTCTGCTATCGACCACACTTGATCTCTCTCTTAACTCATATCCAACCGAACATACATCGATACTCTTACCAAACCAACACTCACGCCTGGCCCAATCAGCCTCGGGCTGGAATACTAGGTATGCCGACGACGGGTCCACTCATCCCCAGGATGGAATACCTTCGCATCCCTACACATGTTTGGTCCAATCAAGCCTCGGGTTGGAATACCAAACACATCAGGTCCAATCAATCATAGGGTTCCGTCATCCTCATGATGGAATACCCCATATTGGAATACCTCCATATACATAACTCAACCTATAACCATACTTGGAACCAAGGACCATATCCTTGCGTCACCCTTGAACCCTTCGGTTCGCCACATCTGAGTGTAACCCCACTCATACATCCTTATCGCGATTTCTAGGTCCTTGACCTCTGACTTCAATATCTTACACAATCCTCATCACTGGTCCAAACTGCTCCCGAGTCTGTTAACCTGATATCCCACTTTTCTCTGTCCAAACCTCCAATCTGGAGCCACTATCCCTCTCCTCTTCCAAGGAGACTGAAAACATGCCTATGCATCATCCAAAATTGCCACTGCGACAAATCCTCGCTATACATTACCCCTTAGCGGTGCTCACCACTATCTCCTATCATGCATACATACTCAGAGGATGGTCGCATACCCAGCAACCCACACATAATCTGCCGCATTTCCTCGACACATGCAATCCCTTACTATAATTGAACCGCCTCATTGCATCATCCCAATAACCGACATTCAAGCCGCTCCAGGCAACCTTCTACAACCAGCGGCTTATCCGAGAATTTCCAGTTCTCCCCCACTTAGGGCACTAACTACCATCCACTGCGGCAAAGCTAACACGTATGCTCAATCGAACCCATTAATACATCGAACTTCAAGGAAACTGAGTTCCTGCCGAAAGTTCCCAAATTCTCGATCCATAACCTTCTTTTCTCACGAATTCCATACTAGATGATAACCCTCTAA
Organism: Lactuca serriola; assembly: GCF_051521515.1. Taxonomy (NCBI): domain Eukaryota; kingdom Viridiplantae; phylum Streptophyta; class Magnoliopsida; order Asterales; family Asteraceae; genus Lactuca; species Lactuca serriola. The sequence goes on from NC_136411.1 coordinate 199,135,892, forward strand.
GAACCCGCAATGCTCCCTCACCTCTAACACATACAACACTAAACATCTCATGCAAGAACAACAGCTGATAATCACAACATAAACAAGATAAAGCAGAAAGACATACCGACTGACACCTCTGGCTCAAATCTGATCTCCCCGGACACGAGCTGATAAGCACGCCCTGGAGCCTTCGGAGGCTCTGCTCGGCCCTGACCTCTGTCAGTAAGTCTCAAAGTGGCTGGCGCTGGGGCCTGCACTGACCTGGCAGCCAGTAGAGGACACTGGGCCTTCATATGGCCCGCCTGATCACAATGATAACAAAGTCGGACCCCTGCCGCTGCAGTCGACTACCTGCAATCCCTGGCTATGTGGCCATCCTTGCCACACTTGTGGCACCCCGAAGAAGAATGGAAAACACCCTCATGCACCTTACTGCACTTCCCGCAAGTACGACTCCTCTGACCTCCCTGTCGATAATCAGCGGGCCTCATCCGCTTCGGTGCAGGCTGCGACTGCACCGGAGCCTGCCTCTGCTCTCTCAACTGGAGCTCAATCTCTAACTTGCGCCACCTAGCGGCTTCCTGAAACTCCAACAAGGTACTAGACCTCTGCGCGGATACAAGCTGCCTGATGTCCTTCTTAAGCATACTCAGATATTGAGACATCTGAGCCTGCTCCGAAGCAAACTCCGGGCAAAACATTGCCCTCTCAGTGAACATCCTAGCGATCTCCGTCACCGAATCTGAACCCTAATTCAGTTCTAGGAACTCCTGATCCAACCTCTCTTTCTCAACCTGCGGAACATAACTGTTGGATTAGTGTCTAATCCCGTAACCATATTTGTCAAGTACTTGACCCGATTATGCATGGTCCTTTTGGGTTGCCTTCACCAAAGCAACTTGACTGGAGAAATAAATAGAGAGAGAGGTTATTATGATTTATTAATATGTTATAAGAATAATATATTAAAGGAGAAATCATATTTGTTTAATTAATATTGGTCAATAATTAATCAGGAATTAATTTTGTGATCAAGTGTAATTAATTAAACTAGAGGGGCTGAATTACAATTATGTGATAGTTGCAAAATAGGGCAATGGTTATCCTTGTTAAAGGATGGACGAATTCAAGGATAAGGATATCCTTGAAATCGTCCATCCTTTAACAAGGATAACCATTTGAATAGAAAATTTCTCTATAGTAAGCACACCGTAACCTCGGATAATTCCATTCGCATTGTTGCGGAATGTGACATTTCCACCATTGCATATAGCCCTGAAATCCCGAAGGTATTCTAACCTTCCGGTCATGTGCAAGGAGCAGGCACTATCTATTAACCACTCTTCTTCTTGATCCTCCGTGCACATTGTCTAAAAATTACACGGTTAGTTTGGGCACCCAAACGAATTTGGAGCCCGAGGCGACAAGTGGATTTTTCATAGATGCATGAACTGAGGTTATCGGGATAGTTTTTAAGTCAACCTTAAAACCAAGACCTGGATGTTTTGAGGTCCTTTGAGACCTAGACCTGGACGTTTTGAGGTCCTTTGAGGATGTTTTGAGGTTGTGAGGTTTTGGAGGATTACGAGGTCTTGGAAGATTACGAGGTCTTGGAGGATTACGAGGTCTTAGAGGATTCCGAGGTCTGGTAGGGTTATAAGGTTTTGAAGGATTTTGGACTTGATTTGGTCTTTTATGATGATAAAATCCAAAGTTGAGGTTCTTTTCATTCATCCAGACCCTTGGTTTGGTCAGCGGTTTGGACGGTATAGGGTGAGTCTAGTGATCAGTCTGACAATGAGATTTGAAATAGATACTCTTGCGACTTGAAAAAGTGTGGTTTGGAAGAGTGTAAGTACGTGAAAATCTCCTAGGTTGTGTTTTTCTGAAAAGTTGATGTGACTTGAAATGTGTTGGAGTTCGTAAAATCCCTTTCCATTTTGGGTTGTCTAAGGAATAAATCTGAAAACCATTACTTTGAAACGACTTTACTCACCTTTGAATCTTGTCAGAAGAATTTGCCAAGTTTTTTGAAACGGTACATTCCTTTTTGGTTGATTTCTTTAATGTAGAGTTTTTCGAAAAGTAATTTGAGAAAATGAGTTTTTCTGGACTCTTATGTTTTGAAAATCTGACTTGACTTTTGTTTTTCGAAAATATATCCCGCTTTTTATTATGAGATCTAAGTTCTTCCTTTAGATCCAGTTTTTCCTGAGTTTTTGGAGAACCGCAGTCATTGATGTTCAACTGAAGTTTCCTAGAAACCTTTGATTGTTTTTTAAATAGTGGACTTGAGTCATCTGAATGGCTGAATGGTCACAGTACTTTTGACTTCGGTCTGAGGTAAGGAAGATTGTACTACTGCAAAGTAAGTCAGAAGTTGTTCTTCGGTGGGACACTTTATGGATGGTAAAATTGGGTCAAGACTGCAGTTTGAAGGACTGCGGTCAGAGGACAAGATTGTTTCAGATCCTTCCACAAGGATTTTCTCATCAACAACTGATGAGGTCTGAGAGTTGGGATAAATTATGCCAATGATTGGAATTTGATCACATGGGTGATCCGAGGTTTTGGGAAGAATTTCCTCGATGACACAATTATTACTCAGATTGTGAAGTCAACCGAAGTGGGCTCTAATGTCTACAGGAAAAGTCTTGTTATTTACAGGAAAGTGAAATTCTTGGTCAGGAGGGACATAGAGATGGTCCTTGTTAAACCGCGGTGATGAGTCCTTTGCGGTGGAGTACCCACTGGACCAACCCCAATTGTACGTATTGTTAATGGTTCCATTATTTGCAAGGTTTTCAATGGCCTCCCTTTCATTAAAAAAATTTTCAAATAACAAGTTCAAACGTAGAATTTCTTTTTGTGCTAAATCCCTATGATTTAATGTTATGCCTAACTGAGTTTCACATAACATTTTTGCATCCTTCTCTAATCCTAAGTCTTTTTCTAGCATGGCCACTTTGAGTGTTTTATCTTCTAGACGTCCTCTAACATGGAACATTTCTTGGGACGCTATGTTCTTCTCATCTAGGGCTTTGTTATAGTCTGAAAGGACGGCAGCATTTGATGTCTACCCAAACCATTGAGAAACTAAAGGTTTGTCTCATGGTTATGTTGCATAGTGCCAGCATTTGAGAACTTTCTGACAATAAAATTGAACCTTTTGAAGGAGTCTTCAATACTTTCACCAACATGAGCTTTGAAGTTGTTGAACTCGTAGAGTGCAGTTATGAGCTTCTTATCTTGAGCTTGTTCTATACCTTCATACAAGTTCTTGAGAACATCCCAGATTTCTTTGGCTGACTTGCAATTGATGATGATATCAAAGTTGTCAGGAGCAACTCCACAGGATATCTCATAAAAAGCAACAACATCATTTTCCATCTATTCAAGATCATCTTTAGTGGGACGATTCATGGCTGGTTGACCTTTACCCAGTCTGGCTTGAGTGCCATCGGCTTGAAATGGAGTGAGAATGGGAATATAAGGTCCTTTTTCTACGTATCTCCATACATCTCGTCCAAGTCTTCTAAGATATCTCTCCATTCTTTGAGACCAGTGATGATACTCGTTTGCCACTAATATTGGAGCTCTATTCGAGCCTCCAACACTGTTGGAAACATTTAGTAATAATGCTTGTGCCATATTTCCTTGTTTTGAAAAGATTTTTTTTTTATGAAGTGAGCTTCAGTGGTATAGAAGGCCTTTTAAAATCAGATTTCTTGTTCAAAAAGCAACCACTTTGGCTCTAATACCAATTGTTGAGAGAAAAACTTTTGAGACACACTTGAACAAACGTTAGAACAAGTTGTATATGCGGAATAAGTTAATCTTAAGTATCATAAAGCTCAACAATAATAATAAGTTAGAATAGAGTTAGAGCTAGATAATTAGATGCAGAAATATAAGGAAATATAAATGACAACAAGTATTATATCAAGTAAACACTTAAGATGATTCGTAACAAGGATTGCAATCAAACCAAGTTAGTAAGTGTGATCAGCTTAACATGATTAAGTCACGAATGACTTGCTCCGAGGAGAGATTATGATCTTAAGATAAGAAATTTCAGTTTTAGCAAGTAAGAAAGTAGTGAGAAATGTAAGATAAATGTGAAGAAGGAGAGATGTGTTTAATTAGAACTTGAGATCTCTATATATAGAGTCTTGAAGAATACAAGAAACAAACAAAGACTAAATCTGTCTAAGTTTCCATGCGAGGCACACTAGATAAAACAACATAAAGTGAAAAATAACAGATAAAGCTAAGTTGATGTCTGATGAAGATACTATGGATGCGGTCATTGATTATTGATGTGAAGTTGATTGTAGATCTGGTGATGGCTTCGGATTGTCTAAGTTTAAGAGGGTCACTTTCTTGCTTTAACAAAGTAACTAAGTACATACAGTAGGTCTCATACATATCATGAAGTACATAATGTATCAAGCTTCCAAAGCATATTGAGTCCTACTTATGTGATCATATTCACCTTGTGAACCTTAGCATTAAGGTTTACTCAGTGACTTTCCATTCAACATTGGAGTAGATCTGTGATTGGATTCTTCCTATTTAAATTGTTCCCAAACTATAGCTACATATTTACTTTGGTCGAGACCGATAAGTGTCTGGGATCTATCTATCTAGATCATGAAACGTAAGATAAATGAAACTTCTCCAAGGTCTTTTATCTTACAAAACTTTTTCTACTAAGACATGATACTCTTTAAGGTTATGATGTTATTGCAAATAAGCAACAAATCAGTAACATCCAAGACAACAAATATTATCTTTTTCCTACTCAACTTCTTGTAAATTTATGCTTAAATATATTCTTAATAATAAAACAATTTCCTTCATTATTTTGTCAAGGTATAGTTTCTACTTCTAATATCTTTTGTTCTTAAAGTGGAGATATATAGTTCATAGTCTACAGATCAGTTGTACATTGGTTTGCTCAAACACATCTCATAACTGGATGTTGTAAAGGATTATTCCATGTGTGATTTCATATATAAATTGTATGACTATATAGTCAAAGTAATTCATTCCTTTTACCCTAACATGAATAGCAATATTTGTGGCCCCTCGATGATTTGAGTTTATCTGTAAGAACCAAGCCAGGTCTGGACTGAATTGATGTGTTCAATTTTGTAGTCTAAAACTTGATCACAAATCTGGAAATCAGGAAACAAACAAATGAACATGAGGTTGATCATTTAATCCATGAATCTGTTCATATGATATCTTGTAGACTGAAGAAATAGTTGATCACTTATCTTCGGGCCAACTTTTGATTCAAATCAAAGTTCAAGAATGGTTTTGGAAAGCACTCTTTGTTATTTAGTTCAAGGTCTATACTTTCAATTGTAGTTACATACTTATCCAAGTGGGAGATTGTTGGATTAAGGTGTCTAAGCCAATAACTAAATTGGTATGTTCTTGAATTAGAAGCAAAGTCTTTTTTGGGTTGCTCTCACAACTAGCAACTAAAAATTATTGCATTTGGAAAGAGATGATAATTTGTTAATTTATTATGTGAATAATTAATTAATTGGTAATCAAAATAAATGATTTGTAATATATTATAAGATTAATATGTTAATTGGAAATAGTAATTATTAAGTTAGAATTAATCAGAAATTAATTGGAATTAATTTTGGGATTAATTGGAATTAATCAAGGTGTAAGGACTATAGCTAACAATGTTCAAAAGTTGAACAAGGGAGAGGTTCCAAAACCTTCCCTTGTAGACGATTTTAAAGTGTCCTTATGGGAGATTCTGGAAGCCTCCTTAATATAAGGAAACCGGATAACCACCTAGATTAAGTATATTATAATTTTCTTCCAAATTAGGGTTTTTAGGGTTATCCTATCAACAATAAATGGGACCCCTTGGGTTCATAGTTTTCATCCAACACATCTACATTCAGAAGAGCAAAATTTTTTCTCCCCTCTCCTGTTTCCTCTTGCATTACTGTTGCTAGTGTTTGGGTACAAACCATTAGAGGCATTATCTCTTTGGTGCTAGGCTTTCCACGTTCAACAACTATAAGGATTAGTGTGATTTTTTTGCAATAACAAATCAAAAACAACTATAAGGATTAGTGTGATTTTTTTGCAATAACAAATCAAAAACAACTATAAGGATTAGTGTGATTTTTTTGCAATAACAAATCAAAAACAACTATAAGGATTAGTATATTTTTTTGCAATAACAAATCAAAAGGTATGTAACCCTAAACTTTATAATTTTTCGAAATTCACTAGGGTTATGCTAGGTTTAGTTGTTCGTTGTATGTTACTTTCAAGGTGTATGACATAGACCATTTATAGTATGCATGTACCCAATTAATTGTTAATTTTGTTTTTTTTTGCATTGTACAATTTTCTTTTCTATAAAACCCATCAATTAAACATCATCTTCTATATATCATAATCAAAATATACATAAATTGAAATAAGATCCTAACTAAATTAAATATCAACAAAGAAGAACAATTTTCTTCATATTCAATAGCATGAGTTAGTATAAAACCACTAGCCACCAGTCGTGCATATTTGGTGTGTATATTTTAGTTAATGCCAATTTTTTTTCTTAAGGACCCATGTACACCTAATAGTCTTGTTACTATAAAGTGTCACATGCGTCTCATCCGTCATTGTTCTATATTGATTTAATCTCATATTCCATTGTAATAAGAGATCTATTATAATCTCCATCCTTAATATCTTCCTAGTAATTGATTGGTTTATCTTGTAAAATCGTTATCCATTTTTCACTAGTAACGAAAACTTTTAATCTCTCATGTTTATAATAAGATTATGAGATTTTTGAGGTTTAAGTATTTTTGTAGGAACCTCAATAACCTTTGCTAATATGTTTATTCCTTAGAAGGTCCGTGTTAGGATTTAAGAATTTAAAAAATTAATAGACACTTTCTCAAACACACAAACTAATAATGCAGGAAAAAAGAAAGATAGAGAGATTTTATTGATATATGACATTTCCTATTATATATATATATATATATATATATATATATATATATATATATATATATAGTTCGTGATATTTTTATATTTATTACTAAATATTAATACAAATTAGGATAAGTGAGACTGATTATACTTAGAATGTTGGTTTGTATCTAAAAGACACTTTTATATTGGAAAGAGGCTAAAAACCATAGCTGGAACACAAGGAGTAAAACTTGGAGCAAAAGAGATTGACACGACACATCCATAAAACATCATGTGCTCAGTCATTCCATATCATTCGACGTGTACAAGGTCGGTTTGGAAAAATTATAAATAGAGCCTTTTCCAATGAGTTTTAGGGTGTGAAACCTTATGCAAGAATTCATAGACGTTTTTGAGAGATCATAGCCCTTTGTGGAGCGATTTCAAAGCAAGATAACACCTTTGGAGCGAGATCTTGAAGAATTAAAGATTGAGTCAAGAGGAAATCATTTGGTTTGATTTTATTATCATGGCTACCAAATTTACTTTTTCTTCTTACCACTTTTATTTTGAGACTATGGGCTTATCGCCTTATACTTTCACTTAGAGTAGGTGAACCCTTAGATTATGTTTTTATTTTAAAAGATTTAGATTTATAAGTTATGTTTTTTATGCTTGCTTAATCGTAGAACCTTACGTGTTAAATGTTTTATTTTATTACTTGTGGTTGAGTTTACATAGTCTAGATGATCATTCAAAATTGTTTTGACTGGAATCATGTATATTTAATGAACCTTAAAACTATATGACTAAGGATTGAACAAATCATAGGGTTAAGTTATAAAATAGATAACTTTAATGTGAGAGTTTACATTTATTGACCGTTCAGTGTAATTATTTGTCTTTCAACGGTATTTGTAGATAACTATATAAATACAAAGTCTTTCATAACACGAACTAAATACTGATACTAAGGATAATTAATTTACTTGACCACCATAATTAAAAGTCTTTAGAATTATATGATTAGTAATCGGATCATCAGAACTAACTAAACTAGGAATCGATAGACAACAAATAAATCCATTGCACTTCTACAAAATCAACAATAACCAAATGGTGAGTCGAATATAAGTGAAAGTACTTTACTTATCTTGTTTCTAAATGAAATTTATTGTATTCTTTCACTTTATTCTATTCCTGTTTTCCTATTTTTAGTTTTAACCTACAACAAATTCCCCTTTTTACATTTTTCTCTTGTCAATTCAACTTTTAACTAGTTTTCTGAACTAAATCAGACTCGTTCCCTAAGTGTTCGACGCTTGTTCTTACCAATGCTATACTACTATATGATTGGGTATACTTGTCCAATAGTGTAGCTAATATTGTTATATATATATATATATATATATATATATATATATATATGTGTGTGTGTGTGTGTGTGTGTGTGTGTATATATATATATATATACATTATTTCAATACATTTTAGCTATATTTTGGTTAAATACAAATATATTTGGCACTTATAAAGTTTAAATTCTAATTTGTAGCCAAAGAAATACGTTCTCATGAAAAGGACCAAAATTGGATAAAGCTGGAAACTTGGAGGATGGAGCATGCATCAAGGGTAGATGAAGAGTAAGAGACGTGCATAAATTGAATGCCATGATGTGGTGACGTGTCAAATCCATAACATTCCTCAGTGTTTACGTGAAGACTTGTTGAATATACGTTTAAGATGTTTTCCATGGCGTTGCAAGCATATTGCCATGACGTGGAAGCTAACTTTTGGCAAGTATAAATATTTACCATTAGGTTAAAATCTGAGGGAGAGCTGTTAATTTCTTTGACCAAAAGCAACCAAAAACCTTTGAGAAAACCCTTGGAATTTAGATTTTTATTAGAGAATATGATTTAGAGAAATTGAAGTGAATCTTCATCATTAATCATTCGATTTGCCTAGTTTTTACAATGTTTAACCTAGGTTATTCTCTGACTTCGCGTGTTTCTACTATAATCATGGGCTAATAACCCTTTACTTTCGTTTAGATTAGATGACCCCTAATACTGTGTGTTAATTTCTATCTTTATGTATTCTTGATGTTGGTTTTAACTTGTGTTTGATAGACCTTATCCTAGTATGTTAAAGTTTCAATATTTATTGTCTTGCCTTTAAGTTTTGTGTAGTTAGATGACCAATTTGATTGCATGAACGTGTTACCTAGTTGTTGATGATCATTGATTATTAGAGTTAGTGATTGAACAAATCCTAGAATAGGTTCTAAGTTAGTTGCTTTAACTATTCTAGAGAGCATTATTACATCATAATATGTGCTTGATTCTTTGTCTTGATCATAGATATTTAATTATTAAGATCTAATCGTTCATAATCTAAATATATCTTAAAATCAACTTGATGTTCTTAATTTGTATGATTATTGTAGTTAAAGATCATAAGTTGATATTTGCTAGGTAATCAGACCAAGATAACTAGTCATCTCTAATTAGGTAACCAATGAAATAAATCCATTCTCCTGAAATTAACCATAGGAAAAAGGGTGATTCAAAGGTAAACGGAAGTATATTTTAATTATTGATTAAATCTAGTTTCCTAATTGTTTGCTTTAGTTTGAAGTGTTTTTAGTTGAGTGCTTCAATTAAGTATTTCTAAACTTCAAAAATCAAATAAAACCCCATTTAAATTTCATATCTTTAGTTTAATTTTTAGCATTATTTTCTTTATTAGAATATCGTTCACTGTGATCAACTCTTTACTTACTCTATTTTACTACTATGCGACTAGGTACACTGTCTATTGTATTTTAGCTTATTTGAATAATTCGGATATAAATTTAAAGCTTTTTAAATGATAATATTAAACACATCTAGTTTTTGGCGCCATTGCGCGGGAACGACTTATTTTGGTTTAAATTTAATTGTTACTAGTTAATCGATCCTTTTTGTGGGATTCAATCCACAAAAAGTTATTTTTCTGCTTTATTAATTTTTTGTGTCATTAGTTTACACGACGTGGCCATCTCATTGCCACGACGTGGTTACTATAAGTTTATAGTTTTTTGTTTTATTTTGTTTTTATTCATTTTACACGTGTTTCTTTGTTTTGTTTCTGTTAGTATATGAACATGGGATCATCCTTAAAAACTATGCCACCCTTTGATGATCTGCAATCCAAATTCCATAAGAAAAAAAAAGGATAAACAGAAAGGAGAATTGAGTAGTGGTTTCAAATCCGACATAGTATCAACTTTGAGTGAACTGTGGATAAGAAAGGAACTGGATATGAACCAGAAACCAAAAGTGATAAAGAAGAGGACTAAACAAGCGAACCCGATAATACAATGGTTAACATAACAACCATGACGATGGAGGAGTACAATCGGCATATATGTGATGATAACCACCTGAGATTTTGGCTGAAACAAATTTTGAACTCAAGGTTCACATCCTTAACATGCTCAAGGACATTTCGTTCTTTGGGAAGGACCATGAGGATGCATATAGACACATTGACAAGGATTTCGAGAATGCAAATTATTTTAATATTCCGAATGTTACCCAAGACAAGATCATATTGTGAATTCTTCTGGTTACACTAAAGGATGAGACAAAAGATTGGTTGAAATCACTTACACATACGGCTATCACGACATAGGCAAATCTAAGAAATGATTTTATTCAACAATTCATTCCACCATCGAAGATTGCTAAATTGAAGAAAAATATACAATTTTCAAGAATTCGATGGGGGAGTCGTTGTATGAAGCTTGGGAGCGTTACAAGGGAACGCTTGAATTTCCCTTAACACGACTTGAATGTGCAACATGAGATCTCGACTATCTACAATGGAATCAACATGTGTAATCCCCGACTTCTTGATTGTCAATGGCCTATGACAAAGGACATGACGACTAACAAGACATTGGTAAAAGAATTCGCGAAGCATTCAAGAGAGTACTACAACCCAAGGGAGGATGTCACAGGAAAAAATTCGAATATAGATGGAGGTCAAGATAGTATTGCTTCTATAACTACAAAGCGTTACATGATGGATAGAAGAGTCATATAGATGGGGAAAACAATTCATGCAATTTAAGTTGGATGCGACAAATGCAGTAGGCCACATCTTGCAAAAGATGCGATTTGGAAGAGAACTGGATCAATAAAACCCAAGTGTACTATTCAAGTGGTGATAGGTTTGATGAATATTTGAGGAAACCAACGAGAGAGTGGAAGCTCTATGAAGAATACACGAAAGAGAAACAAGAAAAATACCAACAACAAGGGGCGAGGTTTCTACCAAAAATAGTAAGTACAAGCCGAAAAGAAACCCGTTCTCGATTCAGTTTTGCATAGATTCATAGAGGCTAGTGAGAAGAGGCATGACAATATGTATACCATCCTGAGAAATCAGAAGCATCCATTATGAACATTGAGACACAAGTTGGTCAACTAGAAATTCTCATACACGAGAAATTATCGAGCACAACTCCGAATAATAATGAGAAATACTTGAAAACTCAAGTGTTGGCTGTTACAACTAAGGATGGAGAAAATTCAGAGCCTCTGGTACTAACGGAGACAACCAAAAAAGCACCCCCCATCAACAACCCAAAGGAAAAGAAAATAAACGGGAAATATATCATGCCCAGTTTCCACACTATGGCAAGGATAATCTCATGACGTGGCCACAAAAAAGCAACACTAAAATTCCATACGCTAATTCATATCAGCTTCCTCTTAGATATCTGTCTATAGCTAAACCGAACCCACTGGAGAAACAGTGCAATAATTTCATGGAACAAGTAAAAGGTCTTTCAATTAACATGCCATTTGTTGAAGCAATTGCAAAGATGCTTGAATACTAGAAGTTCCTCAAGGATCTCATTAGAACCCAGATGCGGTTGGAGAAGTTTTCAAAAGTGGTCCTCAACAAACAATGTTCAGTTGCTGTGAGAGAAGGCATTCCAATAAAGATTGAAGATCTGGGGCGCATGACATCACCTTGTGAATTCAGCAATTAAACATAAGCAAATGCTTTAGCCGATTCGGGGACTAGAATAAATCTCATGCCTTACTCTTTTTACAAAAAGGTTAATTTACCGGAATTAAAGACCACAAAAATGGCTATCCACATGGTAGATCGATCAATCACATACCCTCGTAGGATTATTGAAGATTTGTTGGTTAAGGTCGGGAAATTTTTATTTCCGGTGGATTTGTTGTGTTGGATATGAAGGAAGACGAAGAATTCTCCATAATTATCGGAAAACCTTTCTTAGGTACTGCTCATGCCTTGGAAGATATCCACGACTCCAAACTAACATTATGAGTGGGAGACGAAGATGTAACTTTTGGAGTCAATAAAAAGTCTATTAACTTTGAAGCCAATAACGATGTATTATTTATAGGAGAATTAGATAAAGATATGAATAAAGAGGATGAAAGAGTGATGAGCTTGTAGAGTTGGTAAATACGATGGAAGAAGAACTACTAGATTGGGGCAACTCTTTGCAACAAGAAGAAGAACCAGAAGAAGAGGTAAAATGTAGCAATCTAAGAGCTTCAATTTCTATGATTTTTGACGTTTTTGTTTATTACATGCCCAAAGTACAAGTCAAAGAGGATATTGAAGACTAGAATTTTGGTAAGGAAGAGATGGTATACGAAAACAAAGAATTGGCGCTTGACATGATGGATGTGAAGATGGAACGGAACCCGAAAGAGACAAAAAGAAAGCTAAAGAAGATGGAGTAAATGTTGGAGTCAAGCACAAGCACGAAAAAAAAATCAATCTGAGAAAGAAAGAGAATTCAAAGAAGGCTTACAAAATATGGGTGGATGCTTACAAAACGAAGAGATTTGAGATGCAGTAAAACATGGAGATTCTACTCTCAACAGCAACAACATAGAGTGGGAAGGAGTCTGGCTCGCGACTCTAATAAATGAAGCACTTCTGGGAGGCAACCCATGTTTGATTTGCATTTTTTTTCTTTTTGTTATCTTATGCTTTCTTTTCGTTTTTCGTATAGTCATTGTCTAGGATAACTTGTTTTCTCGTCTCAATCTCTGACTTTCTTCATGAGTGGGGGTTCGGTGAAATGGTATTTAAAAATTTAAATTTTTTGGAAAAATTCTAATACCCATGACGTGGCATTACTTACCACGGCATGGATCTAGCTTTAAACATAGTTTTGCGCTGAAGGAAAAAAAAACTATGGCATGGCCAAACTACTGCCATTTCATGGAAATCATCAAGTAATTTTTTAGCCCAAAAAGAATAGATCATTTTATCTACTTTTCTCCTTTTCGCTTCCCCTATGTCGTGTTCATCATCCCTTGCGTTCTTCATCAAAATTCCTCTACTTTTCTTCAATTTTCATTCATAATCTTCATCAAAGGTATGTTTTCTTCACTTTAGTCTACCTAATATTGTATATAGTCATGTGATTGCAAGATACTTAAGCCAATTTCCATGAATATTTGGAATGTGATTGTTGGATCTAGGAGTTATCGATGTAGAGGTCATATAGGTCTTCTCTTCATGGTTATTGATGTTTAATTGTTTGACACAATTGCTAGAAACAAATCCCTTGTGATTAGGATGGACTAAAGATACAGGAAATGAGTCCAATTTTTTGATATGTTCTTGTGCCAAGATGTGGATGAGCTGTTCCCACACCATGGAAACTAGGTAGACATGTAAGTTTTGTATTCTTTATAAGAGTTTGGGATGCTCTGAATATTTTTTGTTTCATTCTTTTACTAGAAATGGGACCCCGAAAACGCACTGAGCAATAGGCACTACCTTAAGTTAATCAAGAAAACCCAATTGATCCACCATTTCATGAATGTTATAAATGGCTTCAAAATATCAATCTCTAAAGACTTGCTCGATACAGATTTAGAATTAGTTCGTAGCATACAACAGAGGTTATTGCACCTCTAATTTTAAATTGGGGTTAGATTGAAGAAACGGGGCTTGCTACTCAAATTGAGCCATGCTTGACAAAATTCAACATGGGAAAGGGTTTTGTTTTACTTGAGCTGGGTGGAGTGTTTGTTCCAAATTCAAGAGCTAGTATACAGAGAGTTATGTGTGGAATTCTTTTACATAATCTTTTTAACATTTCAAGATGATATGAATGTTAAGAGAAATTTGACCTTTAGATTTGTTGGGTGGATCGCCAATGTAGCCTCGTGGAGTTAGCTTGGAGACTATACCTCTAAAATCATTCTGATGCTATTACTCAAAACTGCATGACTTTTTTGAACGAGGCGCATCGAGAGTTACCACAAGGCGTTTTTGATCAAGATGTTTGGACCTATATAGCAAATGGGATTTATAAGTCAGGTACTACTCCAGTAAGCCTTATTCAATGTCTAATAGATCGGTTCATTCATCAACTTATCACATTCACCATAGACCAAGAGAAAATAGGAGACATGTTCTGCAAATTGGACTTATTTTTCCTTTCGTGCATTCTTACTCTAGGGGTGGTTTGCAATATTCCATACCATGTGGCACAGTTGCTATCTGAGAAAGCAGCAAAAGGACAAGCGGGAGCACCAATTTATGGAGGGCACTTGGTCACACATTTAGCCCGATCGAACATCCACTTACTATGATGCTTATGAGATTTTAGGGGTGTTTACTGCAACCCCGTTTATTTCAGAAAGGTAGGACTCCTTGTGACAATGGTAGGGAAAATACACAATATCTTTGGATAACCAAATTGGAGGAATTGAGGAGTTTAGACCACGAGATCACCAGAAAATGCATAAGAGAGTGGTCGGACAAGCCCCACCACAACACGATGTACCTATTGGAGGAGTTCTAATGGCACCATTTAAAAATCCATTTGGGATTTATTTTGAAAACCTTCTTGGAGGCATGAATTACATTGGAAATTCTATGGACTTATTGTTTTCGCATTTGCACATCAAAAGGTTCGATAACATGTGATGAGGAGGATGACGAGTGAAAACTATTATAAATTCCAACATGGGATGAGTTGCGGGGGTTCGGTGATGTTGGATCTTTCATGAGTAGAACATGTGATGACGAGGATGACGAGTGAAAATTATCCTTTTATTTTTAGTTTTTTATGTTTTATGCGTATTTTTATTGTCTTAGATTGTTTTTGTTTTTATTTGGTTTAGTGTGTTTTATTTGTAACCAAATGATAACGTTTTTTCCTTGTTTTACACTAGGAGTTTGGTTTGTCTTTGGTTTTGTAGAAATAGGTTTACAATACATGAGAAAAAGTCGCGATAGAGTTTGAAGTTAACAATCGAGAGCCACGACGTTTAATAAGTGTGGGGTGCACATCTAGTTTATGAGAGATTTTTCATTATATGGTGGATTTGAAAAGGTTATCATGAGCTTTATGACATTTATACTGGGGAGTATCATGCATATATATTTATTTTCAGAAGAATTCCTAGTCTGAGATGCTCAGTTCCCACGACGTGGACTCTCTACTGGCACATCGCGGCATTTTAGTTCATCGTGATTCGGAGATGTAATTTCTCAATCCCATGATGTGGACATTACTTTCCCATATCACGCAGTGGTCCCTGTATATTGCATTTTTCGAAATCTTGCACACTACCTTTCAAAAGTTTGTGTTCTTGATTCGTTTTCCAGCACATTTTGAAGTAGCAAATTTTAGTTTTCGGATTACATATCGAGATGTCAATGAGGGCATTGTATGACATAAGTGTAAGGCGGGGGTCGAAAAAGGATTTGAATCATTTTAAAAGTTTTATTATCTGGATTTACATTTTTTTAATTATATTATATAGACTTGCAAAAATAGTCTAATTTAGAAAATTCCATAGGTTTTTAAAATTTTCAGATTATTGCAATGGGACTAATTTGCTGATGTTATATGGGATGATTGAAGGAAAACTCTAAAATTTACTTAAGCTGATTTGTTATAATATACTTGTGTTTTATGTTGGATTATAGTGTCCAAACTCAAAACTAAATTGATATACTCTTGTAGTTAGAAGCATAGTCCTTTTTGAGTTTCCCTCATGACAAAAATAACTAGAAATGATATTATAAGAGAGAAGTAGAATTTATTAGATTATTATATGTTACAACTAGCAAATTTAGGGTCGAGATGGTGTTTCATGTACAAAATTTTCTCTATGTAACTTTATAACATCAAATTAGTGAAATCCAAACTACAATGTTATTTGAGTCCATACGTTCATACATTGAGAATCAAGTTAAAATAGCCTCATGCAAGCCCTACACTTAATCCAATGGATAAGCCCAATCCATTTTGTGTCTTGGTCCAAGAATTCTCGGCCCAACACCCTATTGGGCTGGAAACTCTTTCCTTGGCCCCTATTGGGACGAAAACTTCTTTTGGTCCTTCCATTGGACCAAAAACTCTCTTATTGAGCCCAAATAATCCGAAAATCCAAACACATCTTATTAGGCCGAAAACCCCTCCTTTTCGGGCTTTCCTTTGGCCGAAAACTCCTTTTATTTGATCCAATTACACCCAAAAAGCCCTACAATCTTCGAAACCACAAACCCTTATTGGAATTAAGGTGTTTTCGGCCACCCTTAAAACCGAAAACCCTTGAGAAGCCTTTAAGGCCGCAAACCCCATAGTTTCGGCTAAGGCTTGAGCGAAAAAAACAAAAAAAAGAGAAAAAGAAATGGGAAAATACCCTTGCCACCTCATGTTTACCTCACATACAACAAGGTATGGACCAACATACATCCATGCCAATTTTACGTCACCCATAAAAAAAGTCAACCCCCCTCTCTTATGATCAGCCGATCACCACACACACACCAACACTTTACTTCCAATTTCAATCACAAGATTCTCTCATCTCTTTCTCTCATTTCGTGTGTGTGCCACCACTATGAGATTTCTTCCAACAACTCAAAAGAACTTGGTAAGTTTCTTGTAATACTTAAGGGATTATACACATGTTAATGCTAGGATCATTCCATTTACACACCTATTTCATGTGTAGCTTCTTAGAACATCCTCCATTTTCGAGAATCTCAACAAACTACACAACTTCTTTCTTTTTCTTCTACCACTTGAAATCTTGAAGGTGAGCTTCATACCCCCCCCCCCCCATGTTTTTTTATTTTTCATGTTTTCAGGGGGAGAATACAAGTCAAGTTTCATTTAACCATTGGATAATTGCATGTACCTATGTGTTATGTGTCTAACCTTTGGGTAATTGCATGAATCTTAGTTATGTGTTGAATATGGAACAAGTATTTGTGCAAAAAGGGTTTTATCTTGTGAATCTTCATAAAAATCGTGATGAGGATGTTTATTAACATATATGTTACATAAAAACTTGTGGACATGGGTTGTACACTCAAAAGTTTAGAAAATATGACATGTATATACCCATGCATGTTTAACACTTGGATATATTCATATTATCTTTAGATAAGACCCACACAAAAATGTGGATAAAATGAAAAGTTGATCATTTGTGGTAATATAAATTATGACTCCCTAGAGTCAAATCATCATGAAAATATTTTGACTCAAAACTCTCAAACCAGTGACAAGGTGCAAAACGTAAATACATAGTTTAATATTTTGCTAAAAACAATTATATTTGTGAAATAGTCGTAAGCTTGTATTCACTATTTTCATGGTTTAAAGCTCAAGATATTATGTACGCTATTTTTATACCAAATGTTACAACTAGACACACTTAATGATGACTATTTTTACGAAGTGTAATAAATAGTTTTATGAAAATAGCGTACAAAACAGTTCATGACAGAAAAATAGGTGTGTCGTAAACTGTGTGTCATAAAAACTCTAAAGGCATGGATAATAATATGCGTGTCATAAAATATGTAAAATGCGCGTCGTAAACTAAATAATATGAAATCTGCCAACCGCGTGTCATAATATATCTGTCATAAGTTTGCAATGGAAAGGTTCTTTCCGCAATCGATAAAGGGACTCGAAATTTGCGTAAATCCGTTAACGTTCTAGTGAGACACTTTCCTTCACTCTACCTACGTAGCTTACACCGTTAAGTCTTGTGGTTATAACCAAAGTCTCTTGGAGGGAGAGCAAGGTAATTGTGTATATATCTATACGGGGATTGAGACCCCCACACTTGAGCCGTTCGCTACAGCTAGACGGGGCCAGTCTAGGGTGACAAATATCTTACCGAAACCGACGCCTGAAGAACGTCATGACAGACATAACAGTCCCATCAATCTTGGTTATAATGTCTCACGTACTGTTTAATAAAATTATTTTGGATTTATAGAGAATATACACTTCACTTGTTTTATAAAATGCAAAACTACACTTCACTTTTCGGTGCATTATTATCACCACACCAGTCTTAGGGTTTTAAGACTAACATTTTTCGTACAACAGAAAATATTGGATTTTTTGGAAAAACACACTCTTTTCAATTACAAACAAAAGAAAACAAAGGACATACATGCAATTATTCACAGTTTTAGAACGAGACTTACAAACCATTTTTCATAGAAAATATCGGATTTTCTGGAGTCTTACAAATTATTACAAACAAATATGTTACAAAATCTTTTCATGCACATATGCTTATGAACTCACCAACATTCAATGTTGACAATTTTCAAATGACCTGTATTCTCAGGGAACCAGTAAGCAAGTACCGAGGACCCAGATTCGCTGCATTCTGAAATTTCATACATTATGACATTTTTGTGTAAATTCATGAACATATATAATATGTAAATAATGTAAGTATGTTATCTCAATGTATGTTGTTTGGTTTCTATGCTTCATTCATATTCAATTGTTATGATACTATACAATGACGTCATCCGCCCTCGGACGTTTTCGTCGTCCTGTTTTGGGGGTGTGACATTATATGATTAATAAGCTAATTGAAAATTATGAGAAAATAACTTGTTAATATATTGTATGATTAATATATTAATTAGAAATAGGTAGTTGATTTGTTGATGTATTATGCGATTAAAAAATTAATATGAGATCAATTATTAAATAATTATTTGTTAATTTATATGATTAATAAATTAATGTGAAATCAATTATAAATGATTTATTATTAATCAAAATTAATCTGGAATTAATTCAAGATTAATTGGAAATTATTAAAGGTGCAACGCGTGAATTGTAATTGTTCGATAGTTTAACAAAAGAGACAATTCTAGAACCATCCAAGCATGGGAGGTTTTGGGATCTCTTCTAAGGTTTCTGGAAACCTCCTGGTTGCATAAAAGGAAATGATTTGAATTAGGATTAAATTTATTATTTAATCAATTCAAATCTTACTTTACCTGCAAGTTACCTAAATTATAAATAGGACTCATTGTCTTCAAAATCCCATTCGTAATATTACATATAAGCATATGAAAGAATTTCCCTCATATCTCCTCTCTCCTCTTTATTCTAGGGTTTCTGGTTTTGGGTGTGAGCCATTAGTGGCATCATCCTTTTGGTGATAACTATCAAAGACCAACAACTACAACAGATTAAAGTGGTTTTCTTACTACAACAATTCAAAGGTATGTAATCCTAATTCTTGTATTTTGATTATAATAGGGTTTCAATTAGGGTTCTTGTTAGTTTTGTTGTTCATTGTATGTTGCATTCAAAGTTTTTGACATAGATCGTTTAGGTTGCATGTGCCCATAAGTGTTAAGTGAAATTCCGCAAGCACATAGTTTTGTAACCTATAAAACTCATCAGCGGTATCAGGGACTAGGTGTCCATAACATTGATATTATATGAGATCAACTAAACAAAGTCTATTTTTGGAAAAATCTATTTGTCACGTCATGACACACTACTATCACGAAGTGAGTATAGCTTAAAACGAAAACTGAGGACTTTCTGCCTAATCTGATTTATGTTGTTAACTTTGGTAATTATCTGATTTTAATTATGCCAAAATCCAATTGTTGCATTTCTAAGATAATTAAAATAAAACCCTAAACATTATTCCCTCCGTCCCAATATTATTGTCCACAGACAAAAAAACACACCGATTAAGAAAAGCATTAATTACCACTAACTTTATATAATAAAATGACAATTTTGTCCTTACTTTGCATTTAATGTTCCATTAAATGCTTAGTTGGTTAAGTAATAATGAGGGGATATTTTGATAAAAATGTTATTTATTTTTAGAAGTGGACTATTATTTTGGGACAAACCAAAAAGGAAAGATGGACTATAATTGTGGGACGGAGGGAGTATGAGACAATCTTGAAAGATAATATTCAATTATAAGATTAATTAAATTGAATTATTTTTATGGATTTAATAATAACATTAATTATAAGATTAAATAAAAGATAATTATAAATCCATGATAGGTTTAAATCGATTAACAAATATATGATTAATTTAGATAATTAATATTTAATCAATGTGTTTTAAAAAGTTTTAAAATACACCCTATACAGATATAAAATGTTTATTAATATATTTATAATTTAAAAGTCAGTCGAATCAATAGTAGGCATCAACCATGAACCCATGCTATTAGAGGGGTATAAGGAAACAACCAATAAAATGACTGTGGAATTGGTGTCCTTTTCACCCAACGCACCTTTACATGGTGGAGGGTCGTTAGCCGAACAGGTTCGAAAGGACATAAAACATAAAAAGGTATAATCTATTAAATACTAGAACATCTTTTTAAAATCCCACTCTAGTTACTTTAGGAAAATGTGAGATTGTATGCTAATCCATGAAAATGTGCATCATTTCATTTCGAGTCATTAGTGTAGCACATGTAGTTAATCGACACATTAATGTGGGACTATAAAGATGAAATGAAGAAACAACACATGTTTATAATTGTTGATGGAGTGTGTGTGGTTAACCAACACATCAATGAGAGATTATAAATCGATCGTCGGTGTTTGAGTGAATTTTCATGGTTATTTACATCTTAATTGTAATCCTTGGCATCCTAGTCACAATTGGTAAGAGTATAATCTGAGATTAAACATGTCATTTGTGTTTCAATGAAAATCTTAAAATATCTATAAGTGTCATGTGATTGAAATTGGTGAAATGTTTCTACCTACCTAAAATAGTTTTGTGATATGACTACGGCATCCCTCTTTATGTTACAAAATGGAAATATGGTTCCTAGTCTTAATTTAATTTATCGGTAATGGTTAAGAATTAAAATCAAGTAAATTGATTTCTCTTTTTTTCCCACTTTTAGATGTCTTATAGAGATAAAAATGGTCTTCCTCGTTCTTATGGAAATAGTTTTCCTTAATCTTCTGGAGATGGTCTTCCACATTAGAGTCAAGGTCAAATTGTCTTCCTTTCCTTGGGTAATGGTGGAATTTGACATCGCCCTTCTTCAACTCTTTCTCCGCCTCATATGACACTCCCAACATCAAGTTTTCCTCAAGTTGAAAGATATGAAACTACTCAGGCCATGTTGATATGTAAACATGAAGATGGAAATTATGTGTGTACACACGTTCTGAAAATGAAGTCATACATTAACAAGCTAGAAAGTATGAGTGTCGTATTCCTAAAGGAGGAAGACATTGATTTGGTTCTTCTTTCACTTCCAAAGTAATATGGTCAGTTCATTGAAAACTTTCATATGAAGAATCTCAATGTAATTCTAATTTATATGACCCATATGTTGATAGTTGCTGAAGCAGAAATGCTTAAGAAAACAACTAAAGCAGAAAAGCTTATAGGGTCTAATCTCAAGAATTACATGGACATTGACAATGGTAACATTGGTAATCAAGAAAAAATTTCCCTTCTCAATCGAAAGGGACCGGTCAAGGTCAAACTATTTAATCTTATGGTAAAGAGAAATGCTCATTCTGAGATCATTCCACATGTTGACCCGAATGAGTCCATTTATTTCTACTTCTAATTGAAGGCACATTGGAAGAAAAGCTTCCCCAAATACCTGAAAGATCTTAAGGATGGTAAAGTCAATTCATGTGACTCTACTTTAAGTATATCCATTATATAAATCCATTATAAGTTCTTATTCATAGACTATTAATACATGATGTAATGATCATATTTTGATGGTATTGTAGGATCTAAAAGAAAGAAGGAAGCTTAAGCAAAGTTAGCTGAATCTAATCTTGGGAAATGGACTTTCATCACATTGTTTGTTAGTCAGAATTTTGAGCTACTACTAAGGAGTTAGGATAATTTTTAATAGATTGCTATTACTCTTCGGAGATGTCTAGAAATATAGTTTTTTATTTTATGCATTTTAAGGACAGATTCCAATTTCATTTTATTTCAATAAAAGTGATGTTTTGTTTTACGTAGTTGCCTTATTTTATATTTCTTTGCAATTGCATTAATGAAAGTATTTGTTACGTTTCTAATAATGGCAGTATTATTCGTGGATATTGATTGTTCTAGAACGTGCTTGTGATGTTGTAAAATTGACTAAGTGAAAAGAAGTCCCATTACCAAGTTTCAATTGGACAGAAACTTTAATTCATACAGTTCAAATTGCATGGTGCATGAGAATCTTGTTCATTGGAAAATTATCACTGATTTATTGGTCACATGTTTATGTGAGACAAGTGAAGGACTAGTGGATCTGGTACATGTTGATATGGAGTCTTCAAATCCACCACAAGGGACGATAACTCTATTTGTCATGATTTATTGATCTTTCAGTAAATACGGTAAGATTAAACAAAATTCTAATACTTTTGAAAATGTTCAACGAGTAGTAGAACGAATAAAGGAATCTATTAGCCAGAAAGACAAGAGATTCTCGAATCTGAAAAGAAAGGATATTACTTTAGTATCATGTTTTATGATCATCTTAGTAATTGTGGAATTGTATCATAATTAATCCTCCTAGAACATCTTAGTGCAATTGTATGACTAAGAATAAGAATTGAACATTGTTGAAATGGTTCTATAATAGATGAGTCATACCATGCTCCAATCAAGTTTTAAAGTCATGCTTTAGTAACTACAAATCATATCTTGAAACTCACTTCAAACTAAGAAATGATGATAACACCTTGTAATGCTTTTCTTAGTCTAGCACATTTACAATGGGAGTTTTATGTTTTCATTGATTGACAAACAAAAGATAAACCGAGTCATATTCTATGAAGTGTTTTCTTGTCAGGAATCTGCATGAATTTTTGAATATTTGTTTTAGCTCGTCAATGAATGTTCCTTGAGAGAAAACTTATATGTCAAGAAATCAGTAGGAGTCATGTTGATCTTGATGTTGAAAGAGTCAACCGAGAATGATCCTCTTAGTTATCACTAGCATACGACCTGAGGTTGATAACTTGTTGTGTTTAATTGACATACTCTTATTTTTGTGAACTTCTAGTTTAGTTGGAAATACTTATGAACTCTATGTTCTTCATTTAACAACAAAAGCAAAGCATGTTGTTCAGTGAAAGTACACTGATCAATATGGTGATCTGCTAACAACATGGAAGCACTGGTAAGCCCTTGGGTTGCTAGAAGGCAACAAAATAAAAATAAAAAAATTCAGTCCATGAAGGAAAACTAAATTTGAATTTAGTTTGTCCTAAACCTTGCCTTATGACCGTAGGTTGGAAATGAAAGATCCACATGGACAGGAATGTATGCACCTTGAAATATAAGTGAAAAAGGTTTCACTTTAATTCATGAAAATGATTATGCGAAAATACTTTTGTTTTAAAGATCTGATAAAGATCAATATGGATATTGGTTGTGTTAATTGAGTTCTCAAACTCACAATAGGATTACGACATCCCTCTTTATATTTCAAATTGTGAGGAATGGTAAGGAATTGGTTGAACTTTCGAGAGATACATCTATTAGTCTTAAAGGGTTTAAACAGACACACACATACACACTATACAACTAAGGTGTGTAAGATTAAGAAGTCTAGCTGGAGACTTATTGAAGCATTGTGTAGCAGAGATCTGCACTTCTATAAGAAAGTCAAAATGTATTGATTATTAGATGTCCAGTTGATTTCTAGGTAAATTTCAAAGCTAGTGGAAGCATAATTGTTATGCTTGTATTGCATGTTGACAATACTATTCGTAGGAAACAATGTCTCTATTTTTAAAAATCACAAAGTTCGGGTACTGTTTCACTATAGTAGACTTAAGGGAGAGGGCACTCATACTTCTTTTTAAGTTTAAAGGTTTAGATAGTAGGTTTATTAAAAACTTAGTCAAAGACATATATAAATAGCGTGCATGGTTGCAGAAATCAGGATTAATCGGCGATTAGTCGTGGATTAATCGCTTGGCGTTCTCCAACCGTCGAGGATTAGGACATTAATCGGAAATTTAGGATTAATCGGGTTTGGCGGGATTAATCGGCCTTGGCAGGATTAATCGGTCAACAAAAGTCAAAAAATCGAAAAATGTAAATAAAAAAAATGTCAAAAAAATGTCAAAATTTTTTTAAAAAATTTAAAAAACCAACTTTCTTTTTTTACTCCAAAATTTTCAAATTTTCAAATATTATACCAAAATGTTCATATTTTCGTATTTCCAAATTTCCAAATTACAATTTTTCTTATTTCTAATTTTGAAGTACTTGTTTTTATTAAGATATATTAATATTTAATTAATTTTAATATTTTATTAATAATATGTGGTCCCCGATTAATCCTCGATTAATCCCCGCCAAGACCGATTAATCCCTTAACACCAGTCGACCGTCGAGCTACCGTCAAGCGATTTTTACAACCTTGATAGCGTGTTAAAGTTTTTCAACATTGGAGAATTATATATATATATATATATATATATATATATATATATATATATATATATATATATATATATATATATATATATATATATGGAAATATTATAGCAAGAGATTGAACATATATCAAATCATTATGCAGTACATAAAGAATCGAATCCCATATGCTTCAGATATAGGATCGATCACATGTTCTATAATATTCACTTCTTCTAATTTTTCAAATTCCTTTAGCATTTGGTGAAAAAGGATTAGAATTGTGTGTGGCTAAATTTATTAAACAACTATCAAGAACATTCTGAGGTTTTACCAAAGACTAGTTACTTATGGATAGTTAGAAGCATGATATTACTGGGAAGGACCATAGTGACATGTTATGGATTGAGATTATTCTTTTTCAGAACTAATGGTCATATGAGAATGTGGAAATGTTTCCATAATAGGATATGCTTGTAGAATCTACATGTAAGTTGGAAACTTTAATGTAAGAGAAGTGTTCAAGGAGTGCACCTTGAATTTGAGACTTTATAACCATGGAATTGTTCTAAGTAACAACTTCTAGTGGAACATTCTGTAATGTCGGAAGCTCAGTCTCTGCGACTTTAGAACCTCGACATCACTAAAGGTCAATGCATGTAAAATTGGAATTCCACTACATTTTAGATAGTAATAAGAATTTGGAATTTTGAAATGAGCACCATTGGAGTAATTTTCAGTCGACATGCTCACAAAGGAAAGACCATCAAGAGGAATAGTATGTATGTTTATAACATGGCATGACTGATGTTATCTAATCCAAGTGGTTAGTTGATTACTTAAAATGTTATACAACGAATAAGTTTATAATTGTTATGATGGTTAAATAATAAGGATTTATCTATATTTAATGGGTATGATATCATAGTTAATTAACTTATTATTATGCTTCACATTGCATGTTTTACTTCCCTGAGTAATTT
Source organism: Lactuca serriola (assembly GCF_051521515.1). Classification (NCBI taxonomy): domain Eukaryota; kingdom Viridiplantae; phylum Streptophyta; class Magnoliopsida; order Asterales; family Asteraceae; genus Lactuca; species Lactuca serriola. The sequence continues at coordinate 199,161,566 of NC_136411.1, forward strand.
AAATATTATTCAAAATTCCACAGTCGTTCATACTTTTTGGAAGTAAGTAGTGAAATAAAATTGTCATGAATCAATTTTAGATTGTATCCATAGAGATTGGACATTGCATGAGATTGATGCAATATTCATGAGTATTTTGAATATAGGAATTTTAAGTATTTGATAAACCCACACACAAAGATTACTTCATGGATTTAAGCAGGAGTAATTCTAAGACGATAATAACTTCTATTCTTCGAACAAAGATATATAAGTCATATTTCAATCGTGCATTGGTTTACGCCAACGCACCTCATAACTAGGTGCTAAAAAGTGTTATTTCATACATGATTTGGTGAGTAAAATGAATGATTATATAGTCAAAGGGTATTCATTGCTTTTTCCTTAACAAGAAAAGTGACATGTGTTGGCCCCTCAGTGATTTGAGTTGATATATAAGAACTAGGCCTGGTCCGAACTGAATTGATGTATTCAATTTTATAGTCTGAATTTGATCAAAAATCATGAAATCGGGAAATAGAACAAATGAACATGAGGTTGATCATTTAATCCATGAATTTGTTCATATGATATCTTTTAGAACGAAGGAATAGTTGATCACTTATCTTAGGGTCAATGTTTGATTTGAATCAGAGTTGACAGTGGCTTTGAAAAGCACTCTTTGCTGTTTAGTTCAAAGTTAAACTTGCAATTATAGTTATAGACTTATCCAAGTGGGAGATTGTTGGATAAAGGTGTCTAAGCTCATAAGTAAATTAGTATACTCTGGTAGTTAGAAGCAAAGTCCTTTTTAGGTTGCCCTCATGATAAAAAAATAGCTAGAAATGATATTAGCAGAGTGCAGTATAATTTATTAGATTATTATATGATTAATAAACTAATTAGAAATTATGGGAAAATAATTTGTTAATATATTATATGGTTAATATATTATATGATTAATATATTAATTGGAAATAGATAGTCGGTTTGTTGATTTATTATGAGAATAATAAATTAATATGGGATCAATTGTTATATAATTGATTTTTTAATGTATATGATTAATAAATTAATTTGAAATCAATTAGAATTGATTTACTATTAATAATATTTAATCTAGAATTAATCCAGGGTTAATTGGAATTTTTTTAAAGGTGCAAGGGGGTGAATTGAAATTATTCAATAGTTTAACAAAAGACAAGCATGGATGGTTTTGGGAGCTCTTCTAGGGTTTTTGGAAACATCTTGGTTGCATAAATGAAAATGATTTGAATTAGGATTAAATCTATTATCTAATCAATTCAAATCTTCATTTGCCTGCAAGTTACCTAAACTATAAATGCGACCCCTGAATGAAATTTTCTTGATATCTCATATCTCATATCTCCTCCACTTTCTAGGGTTTTTGGTTTTTGGTGTGAGCCATTAGAGGAATCATTCTTCTGGTTATAACTTTCCAAGACCAACAAATACAAGGGATTAAAGTGATTTTTGTAGGATTAAAGTGATTTGTTTAGTATACCAAATCAAATGTATGTAACCCTAATTCTTGTATTTTGATTATACTAAAGTTTCAATTAGGGTTCATGTTAGTTTTTTGGTTTATTGTATGTTTCCTTCAAAGTGTATGGCATAGATCATTTAGGTTACATGTTCCCTTAAGTGTTAAGTGAAATTCCATAAGGACATAGTTTTGTAACCTATAAAACGCATTAGTTTCCCAGTCTTAGTGAAATTATGAGACAAAAACGCAACCTTGTGCAGTTTGAGGGACATAATATATTTCAGATTAGATATAAGTTTAGACCCCAATAAAATCCTTCTGGTGATGATCTATCTATTGGGTCTTGAGTTAAAATATAGTGAATCAAGGTTCCAAGTATTATCTGTTTAATTTCTGTATTTTGAGTCTAGTTCTATATTAAAAAATAATTAACAATTCAAGAGTGGAGCCAATATGCGGCCTTTGAGACTCGGTGAATATTCCCCCTGATGATATTTAGATCTATTCACCTATTTATAAAAGCTTGGATGTATGGGAAGAAAATTGCTACATGGGTTTTATCGAAAGTCATGGGTTTCATTAGAGGCCTTTGACATTCTGAGTACTCCACTAAATTGTTTAAAAAGTCACAAACTATAGTATAAATGCAATAAAGTGTTAAATTATTTGTTTTCTTATTTATTTGAAACTTGAAGTTGAAATATTGAGAAAGTATAAAAATAAAATGTTGTGAAAAATAAAAATAAAAGTGAAAAGGAGAAAAAGTTCCAATAAAATATAAAGAAGTTGCAATAAAGTGTAGTTATATTTTACATCAATTATATTCTATAATATTTTTCTTTTTAAGCCGTTTCTCTTGGAAGATTAATTTAGAAACAAATAGGCTAATAAAAAGGTATAAATTGGGGGAATGCAAAAATGAATGTTTTTCAAAATGAGTGGGAAACATTTATGAGGAAAATGATTATTTAGGACTTGGGAAGTACATAGGTAAAATTAGATGCAAATACATGTACTGAGGCAAGACATAATTAGTGAGTTCAAATAGGATTGTTTTTGTGTGATATTCGTATTCTATGTTTTGATGTGATTTGTTGAAATAAGTTTTGATTGGGGTCGATCAAAAAACAAGTGTGGAGTATTTGGATATATATATATATATATATATATATATATATATATATATATATATATATTATTTCAATACATTTTTGCTATATTTTCGTTAAACACAAAGATATTTGGTACTTATAAAGTTTAAATTCTAGCCAAAGAAAGAAATTCTCAAGAAAAGGATGAAAACTAGATGAAGATGGAAACTGGTAGGGTGGAGCATGCATCAAGAGGAGAAGAATAAGAGACCTGCATAAATTGAATACCACGACATGGCCGTCTCATTGCCACAACGTGGCGACATGTCAGATCTAAAACATTCCTCCGTGTTTTGCATGAAGACTTGTTGAATACATGTTTAAGATGTTTTCTACGGTGTGGCATGCATATTTCCACGGCATGGAAGCTAATTTTTTGGCAAGTATACATACCGACCATTCAGTAAAATCCGAGGGAGAGCTGCTGATTTATTCGACCAAAAGCAACCAAAAACCTCTAAGAAAACCCTTAGAAGTTAAATTTTGATTGGAGAATAAGATGTAGAGAGATTGAAGTGAAGATTCATCATTAATCATTTGGTTTGCCTAGCTTTTACAATGTTTAACCTAGTTTATTCTTTGATTATGCGTGTGTCTGTTGTAATCATGGGCTAATAACCTTTTACTTTCATTTAGATTAGATGAACCCTAATACTGTGTATTAATTTCTATTTTTATGTATTATTGATGTTGGTTTTAACTTGTGTTTAATATATCGTTATCCTAGTATGTTAAAGTTTCAATATTTATTGCCTTACCTTCAAGTTTTGTGTAGTTAGATGACCAATTTGATTGCATTAACTTGTTACCTAGTTGTTTATGATGATTGAATTATTAGAGCTAATGATTGAACAAATCCTAGAATAGGTAATAAAGGTAGTTGCTTTAACTGTTCTAGAGAGCATTATTACATCATAATATGTGCTTGATTGTTTGTCTTGATCATAGATATATAATTCATAAGGTCTAATCATTCATCGTCCAAATATATCTTAAAACCAAGTTGATGTTCTTAATTTGCATGATTAATGTAGTTAAAGTTCATAAATTTATATATGTTAGGTAATCAGACCAAGATAACTAGTAATCTCTAAGTTGGTAACCAATGAAATTAATCCATTGTCTTGAAATGTTCACCAAGTAATTCAAACTTTTTACAATGGGGTAAATGTGTGTACTCGTCAAATGGTCGATTAATATGGAGCAATTTCTAAGAGAACCCAAGGGAAGGATACATGATAATTGAGGAACTAGCTCGACATGCTCATCAATGGAATTTTCAAGAGATTCATCCATATGAAAAAGATCAACTAGGGAAATTTCTAACAATATTTCTCCTTAGACCGCAAAGTTGGATGCTATGGGTAGAGATATAAAGAAAATGAATCAAGCCATCCATTTTATTTAGGTTGGTAGCGACAATTATAGTTGACTGTACCTTACAAACTATTGTCATTTAAATGAAGATGGAAACAAGAAGGTTCAAGCATACTGCTCATCTAGAGATAAATACAAAAAATGGACGCCTTGGAACAACAACCTTAAAATGACTATAAAAATGAGAAATAAATGTAAGGAAAATGTAGGCAAGGTGGAATGGTTTTGGGTTGATTATTTTGGTGTTTATTGAACTATTGTACAAAATAAGCTCATAACCACTAATTAGAGTTGGTGAATATGATGACCTTAAGACTTTTAACCATTTAGTCATTATGTAAATGGAATGTATTTGAATCAAAGGAGTTTTTTATACCTGTTAGGGCCGTTAGAGTCGTTTAGGAGAGTTATGGAAGGTTTAGGTACATTGGAACCAAAGTGTTATGTCTATAGTGAAGACACGATATAAAAAAATATGGATGCTAAACAAAACAAACTTGTGCTTTTTTCAAGGAAAAAGTTACATGGTCAAGTAACAGTTTGTCTCTACCAAAAATAGGAAAATGCCAAAAACTTTTCATATGGACTCCAAATTAGTCCATGTTTTTTCCTACATGCTTGTTTTAACATGAACAATTAATTCACTGAAATAATAGAAGTTCAATTTTAGGATTCAGAGATTAATTAGTGATTTAATACATGGATCAACAGAATTTTGACAAGTTTATAATGCTCTTAGGTGAAATTTGAATTTCCAGATCACTCTTAAAGAAGAAGGGAAGCATCATAAGTCTAGCGTTTGTAATAAGATGGGTACATTTACCTTGAAATATGTTTCCCTATTAATTAATTATTTTGATTTGTGTTTCCCTTTTCTGAAATATTATATGTAAATATATTACTTACATACTATATGTACAAGTTGTGCCTTCCCTTGCTTCATATTATAAAATATGATTAAGGACATCTTATATTGAACTAGTGACATGATTTATTAATAAGTTTTATTAGGGGAGGTTTACCCTTACATTTATATTATGGTTTCATGCACCCTTGACTTTAGATTATGGGTTTATATAGCCTTTAATTTTTTTTATGAGTTTATATAACCCTTTGATTGATTATAACTCTACTTTTGTTTATATTTGGAGTTTGAATATTTGATTATGTTATTGGGTCTCATATTTTCATTGCATGCATTCATGCTCAGGAAGGGTTGAGACTTGTATGGTTATGATATAAGGGATAACCCATAAGAATGACTTATGGTGACTCATATAGAGTACAGTAATGACCTATGATGACCCATACATGGTATATTAGTGACTTGTGGTGATTCATAGAGAGTAATAGTAATTACCAATGGTGACTCATATGGAGTATAATAATAACTTGTGGTAACATGTAAGATTTGTGGTGATATGTGGTGTTCTATGGTATCTTGTGGGGATTTGTGGTGTTTTATGGTGATATGTGGTGTTTTGTGGTGATATATGGTTAATTGTGGTGATTAGTGTTGAGATGAAGAGTTTGTACTTAAGATGTTTGTGGTAACAATTTAGACTTGAGGTGACTTGCAGTTGGGCACATAGTTTCATTGCATAGTAACTCTTGCATTATTTATTTATTTGTGATGTTTACATGAGATCGACGTTAACGACAATGTTTTTTGACTTATGTTATGTTTTACCCCAAAATTGAGTTTTTATGATTTCATTGATTTTTTTATAAGGTATTGGTTCATAAATTTAGATATGAATTGGATGTTCATTAATCTGCTATCCGTTTAAGGTCTAAGCTCGTAATTGTACTCGGTAGTCTCTCTATAGCCTAACACAGTATGTTGATAAATTATTACATGTTAAGTAGCAAATTATTGTTAGAAGTGAAGATTTAGAATACTAAGGATTTATAAAAGACTTTGGTTATTGTAATGATGAAATTGTTTCATTTTGAACCTTTGTTTTGATAACTATTGTTACACTTTCACATGATGTTTTTACAAACTATTTTTATAATTGATGTTTTGGGACTGTTTTCCGCAATTAAACTCCAAAAGTAAATCTGATATGTTTTAATAAAGGTCATTTAAAATAAGCCATGTAAGGAACATGTTTCAGTAAACGAAGCGACGCAACATAATCGCCTCATGACTCCTTGCTCCTACTTAGTCTAGGTTATTAAGGGTAGACAAGACAACAACATAACTCTTAGACTAAAGGGACTTTATGAGATATCCATTGGATACAACATTGCTAAACAACGATATGGTTGGATATCATGGTTGCTACAAAGACTGCCCCTTCCCAAGAAACTTTGTTTCCTAGAAATACCTTCAGACAACACAAGTGTCTTCAAGATTGTCCGTCCCTTGGCCACATTATTACCCGATAATCATGTTTAATAGCAGTCTTGCCTTATATCAACCATGTTGCATATCCGCCAAGGTGCACGCTCAAGACAAAACCCATGATGACCAACAAAACTCACAAGATAAAAAAAATGGTGTTCGTGCCACTACTGATATTCCTTATGCATCAATCACAAAATAAATGAAAGAAAGAGAATTATGTTAACTAACAGGTGATACTGCACCGCATCAAAAATATCCATTTTGTCCCCTAAAAGTGAGCCTTACAAACTTAGTACAAAAGGGGCAACAACCCTAGGTAAATAGATCACTCTCACTTAGACTCCACACCCTCATCCCTGAACAAACTTGGTCGTCGGAGTGTTCTTTAGTAGCTCCTCCGAGAACAGTGCTTTTCCTCTTGTATTGTGAACTCAAATCCCGACATGTAGATAAACAGTAATACTTAGAAAAACTCAGTCAAATCGGTCTCACTTAGGAATTTTAACATTTAAAAGAAGCTCGTAATTGTTATTGATGTTCATCTATTTTGTTATAAAATTTAATGAATTTGTGATGTTTCTTGTATATATTTTCAAAATTATTTTCTTATAATTTACAAAATCTAAGTACTCACGGTTTAGACCGAGTACTCACTACTTGTTAGTGGACCGACCGATGAACATCTAGGAGTATAACATTCGATATACCCAAATATATCAGAAATAACTTTCGGTACAAGTTCTCGTCAATTATCATTTTAGGATTTTTATCATTTCATAATTTTAATTGTTTTTTTAGAATTTTAATTGTTATTTAAATATTTTAATTATCGTTTGTTTGTAGTAATTTGTTTTTAATGAAATGTTAATTAAAATTAATTTTGTTTAGTTTTAAATATTTAAGTGGTTTAACTAATTTTAAAAAATTATGTGTATGAATTCGTTCTATATATTTAAAGGATAGACAGAGAGAAAATAAAATGGTTAGGAAGTATGCCTCAAGCTATACACTTAGGCTAGGGATAGAGAGAAAATAAAATGGTTAGGAAGTATGCCTCAAGCTATACACTTAGGCTAGGGATTGGGACATGCCAACGAGCATAGTTTCCTCCATTTCAAAACTATTTCCTTCGACACTATAAGGTTTGAGGTTGGAGAAAGCGGTGATGCACGCCCTCATGAAAGTGTGGTTTCATATCATACCTAAGGAGTGGTGTCACATTTGAGTACTTTTTTATTTTTTTTTAACAAAATAAAAAAGACCAATCAGAAGGAGATAAGAAAAATGAAACAATCACGTTGTTTCAAGAAGTGTTCATATGAAAGGCCGCACTGCACTTTCTACCGCACCCAGGGGACGGTGTTTGTGCTTATGTGGCATAAGGGCTGCGGTCCAGACAGCACCCACTCCCTCTAATCTAACTATGGCGGTGAATAAGAATAGAGCTAATTAATTGTCCTGTTTCATCATATACATAACATCAGGCCAGATCATGACTCCATGTCATCATCACAAGACTTCAATGAAGGTGTACATGGTTGCTCCCTTCATGCAGCTCATTACCACAAGACTTCTGTGCCGATATACATGATGGCTTTTTTTAAAACACAAACCAATTCACCTTATTTTTTCTAATATGTAACACACAATATTTTAAGTATATAATGTATTCAAACTTTTACTTGATTAGTAGTTACCGGTGCTATAGTACACCTTTCATATTTGTCGCTTTTGGTTTAGTAGTTTTGGAATTTAGGTGTACTTCAAATTTCAAACCTCAAACCTGTTTCTTCTCTTTGTTCTTAGCGGTCAGTATAGGATGCATATGCATTTGTACAGTACAACATCATTACACCATTAGTAACAGCATTGATGCTATAAATAGCCAATAAGCCAGGATACGTGGCCACAATACGTAGTGAGATTTCACATGAAAACAGTTGGACACAGTCTGCAAATATCATTCATTATGGAAAACAAATAAACAACAAAAACTGAAAAAAGCGGTGCAGCATCACCACATACAAACACTGACGACTGATCATCTGCAAAAAAAAAGCTGACTTTTTTAACTGACTACCATGTGAAAATGAAGCCATAGCTTTCAATTCCACAATCGGAACCCTAACCTAACACCTACCATGAACAGCTAAGCGGGTGGTTGGGTTGAACTTTAACACCACCGCATTCTACCGGTTTCCGCCTCACTCCTCCACCCAAAAAACAGAGGAAGATGAAAACCAGTTCAGAGTTCACAGCGACCCTATTCTAAACCAACCACACACAACAAACAAAACAAAAGAGCCTCTCTAATACGAGCTCTTTTGTAGGCTTGCCATCTGTTCGACGAAATGTCTAAGTGAATTGTCCTCCGGTGAACGTCTGACCAAAAGACCACCCGGCGGGGACGGCGTTGTTGCAGATGACTGTGTGGCCATCGCTAGTGGTAACCTTGAAAGATAAAGCTTGCCCATCAAGATTCGAGTTGCTCTGCCAATTTTGACCCCAATTTCTCGACATGGGAACCCACCCTGTTCTTGAACCTTTGATCGCAACCGCTTTCACGTCACCTGCTCCTCCGACGTTCGTTATCAACACCAAATTGAAGTACGAATGTCCATTCACGGTGAACCTGATCCCTCCCTTCTTCACACAAGGTACCCTGTCAAAATTCGCGACTTTTTAATTCCTTCATGATTTTGCATGCAATTAGAGAACAAATTAAGACTACATTACACGATTACACACCTCTTATAATGAACAGGAACAATTCCGGCTTTATATTGAGCGATTTGTTGGAAAATAGGCTGAGAGAGGTCGAAATGATGTAGCGGAGGGTTACACCATCCACCGGCGTTGTTAGGTAAGGCGTTGTTCGGAGGACAGAAATTAGTCGCGGTGACGACGATAGATCCAGGTCGACACCATTTTTTTTCACCTGCACATTTGATTTCGAAACAAGCTCCACAACTCATTCCATTGTTGAATAGAGCTGTACTTAGTGCTGCTGTGTTTGTACCATACCCTTGGCTGTATAAGTTTCCATATCCACAAGCTCCACCTGCAAATTAAATCTCGAAAACTATATAGTTTGATCCATTTTCTTAAATCGGGAAATAAGTGTCGGATTTTAGGGTTTTAGAGTTTTACCCATTGTGCCAGAAGCGTCGCCGCCTCCATAGAACGTAGCATGAGCTTCAATCCAACCTCCATTGTTGCCATGAACCATCGAGACGAATGAGAGAATACCCACCACTAAAAGCGCAATTGGAGCCATGTTTTCTGTATAAATTAAGAAAAATGTTATGAAAGATGAACTTTTTAAGGTTGGAAGATTGTTAAAACTAAAAAGGGAAATGAAATAATGGATAAAAGTTATAGCTTTCGAGAAATACATGGAAGAGAACGAAGAGGATGGTGGTGATGAATGTGAAGAGTGATAGAGTGGGGTGAAATGTGAAGGGGGGTATAGGGGTATAAATAGATGGTTGATAGGGGTAATTAAGTAAAAGCATTATATAGGTTTTTTTTTAATATATTTTTTTGTTTTATTTTTGCGAAGTTAAAGACAATTTAAAAATGGCATTTTCTTCTGTACAGATGTAGGAACATGAAAACTCCAGGTGGCAGTGGGGTCCATGGTCTTACGTGAAAGAAGGAATCCCTAAAATCCAAAAGCTCAACAAACTTTTATTACATCAAAAGAGGTTTACGAAAAAGCACATTTTCTTCTGTACAGGTGTAGCAACAAACTTTTATTAAAGAATTTAGTTCCTTGTATTTTTGTATGAATCACATTGCCATTTGCCACCATGTACATTTCATGGCAAACATTGTAAAACATTCAATAAAATTAATAAAATACAAAATCTAATGAAAAAAAAAGTCATAATATTTTACCTTAATTTACGAAAAAATCTTAAACTAAAATTTGTTTATGAAAAAGTATGAATTGCCGTCAAAAATGACGATTTGATGTCTTTTAAACGGTTTACCGGTTTCGTTACTTACATGATTCCATTAAAGTCCAATTATTTTACCCGGATTTATGAATAAGTTTGAAACTAAAATTTAATGATTATTTGACCATTTTGTCTATGTAACATATATTTTACCGGTTTCATTGTTGGATTGGACATCTAGTCTTTAAACGAGCTAATGAGATGGATAATTTGAGTTATATAATGTTATGTTTACCATAAAACTTGATATTCAGTTATACTGTATATTTTTTGGAATATAAAATCATCCAACGAAAACTGCAATAATTATATAAAATAGCAAAAATTTCGTCATTTTTAAGTTTATGATAAATTTCAAATTGTCTATCTAATCTTATGTAACCTAATACATCTATCTCATCAGACACCATCTCATTTCCCGCCCTTGTTTCCTAGAAACACACATTTTGCCGGTTTTATTGCTGACATGGATATATAGACATAAATGAGTCGATGAGATGAGTATAAAATTTTACGGTAAATACAACATTATATAATCCATTCTATCCATCCTATCAAATCATTTAATGATTATGCGTGCATATCAGAAATAAAACTGTAAAATATATGTTAAATGGAGAAAATTGTCAAGTTATAATTAAATTTTGTGTTTTATTAATTTTATTGAATGTTTTACCATGTTTGCCATGAAATGTACATGGTGGCAAATGGCAATGTGATATATATATACTGTAAAATATATGTTAAATGGAGAAAATTGTCAAGTTATAATTAAATTTTGTGTTTTATTAATTTTATTGAATGTTTTACCATGTTTGCCATGAAATGTACATGGTGGCAAATGGCAATGTGATATATATATATATATATATATATATATATATATATATATATATATATATATATATATATATATATATATATATATATATATATATATGGATTAACATTATATAATTTTATTTGATTTGTTTTGCGACAAAAGATGGTATTCATAATATAAAAAAAAGTTGTCTAAAGTTTAAAGATGGGTAGCGCACTTAAAAGCCAACAATATTTATGAAAATATAAATAAATAAATAAACTCTTCAAAATTAGTTAAATTGCAAACTAATTTTGCAATTTCGAAATTGTTATAATAATAATAAGAATAATAATAATAAATAGGTTCAAAACTAGGGGTGGACATATTAACCGAAAAACGAACTACAACCAAATAAATCTATATAACCAAACCATTACTAAAAGACTTGTGCGGTTTCTAATTTTTATTAACTTAATATATATGGTTCGGTTATGGTTTTCATCTAAAACCGAACCACTATAAACCGCACCGAATTGATAATATTAATAAATGTTTTTTAATATAATATAATATTAAACATATAATATGTAATTATATCAAGAATTGAAAATTTAAAGGGTAAACATTTGGAATTAGATAAGATATTTAATCTTCTATCAATACAATTACAAATATCCAATTATTCACTTTTTATAACAATAGACTTATGTTTTTCAGTTTTTATAGAAAAAAATATTTTTATTTTTTATGTCATCTTTGACCATTATGGTTAACCGATATTAACCACTAACGATAACCATTAACGGATTAAAACCGTTAACCAAAACCAATATTAACCGCTACCCAATGGTTATACGTTAACCAATTGTAATGATTATGGTTCGGTTTTGACCAATAACCGAACCAAACCGCCCCATACATACCCTATAACAAAGTTACTTCAAAAATTCTAAAAACTTCATATTTGTTCTTTCTATGTCTGGCTTATGTTTCGAACTAAGGTCGCGACAAGTTTCAAACTTGTTTTTTGTGAATATCCATTGAAATAATATAAAGTTATATTTTTTATGTTGAAATGACGATATAAAAACTAAAATTGGGAAGAAGAAAAAATAATGACTTTGTAGTAAGTAGTCATTTTGACATTTTCTTACTATTTATAAAAAATAGTCATTTTGTGAATATCCTTGCAAACTATTATTACACACGTTTCTCTGTATCTTGTTTAGTAATCTTAGTGGGCACCATTTTAACACTCGCTAGAATTTAATTGACATGTTGAAATAACATTTTGCATAAATTTTGAATGTCGATGATTTTTGACTCATCATATGCATTCATTGCATGTTTAGTAACTAGCGTCCAAGACTCTGATCATTCAATGTTATTTCCCCCGACTACAATACGACCAAATCTTTCACACTTCAAAAAGATCAGGAAACTACGATCGAGTAATGAATTAATCTGTTATATACTCTTGTTTAAATAATTAAGATTTGATAGTTTTTTTAAGTACGACGGAATTAGCAGATTTGCTTTCTAATTTATAGTTAAACAATGGCATGATAGTATAGTGGTGGGTTAGTCGATAGCAACATTGGAAGTAACAATCGAAGGATAGGGTAATGTGTAAGCAAGTTTCCTAGGGAAAATAAAAAACGACTAAATTTGACTTTGAAAAGTCAATTTCATATTTCGAATTCACATGGGTTGAAGAACTATTTCGAAAGATGTGATTATTTTTCAAATTGAGACTATGTGCTTCTGTTACTGTAGCCCATAAGTCGTTTTCGTTTTTCTTTGCTAAATCTGTTTTGTTTGGGTTTACAACTTTTGTTGACCGGTATGTTGTCAAATTTTTCTTTGGCGTTCACTAAAACAAAGTTGGATAATTGAAGAGTTATTCATTAAAAATGATGATTTACTCCTTCATTTTCATTCCCCATACTCATTTTAAATATACAATGACCATCAATCCGCTGCAATATCTAATAACCCTATTCCACTTCAACGAAAAGAAAAAAGAACTGTGAAAAGATCGCAAAATTTTTGTAATTTGCATTTGTTGATAGGCATGACATATTTGCAGGAATGTTCGCAAGGTAGCAGTAGTGTATGGTAAACTCAGAGGAGAATCAGTCATCAGTTATCAAGATAGGCAAGATGGGCAAGATGGGCGGGTGTGGATTAGTGTAAGGATTATGAGTGTTTTCGTGAGGGATTTGTTCAACAATTTATGGGATTGTTGGATTTTTGATGTTTAGTTCTTTTCAATCGATTGGTCATTGTGTTCTTCGTCAACAACTATGATCGTTCAAAGGTTTTTAGCAGTAATTGTTGTAGGTACAGCTCGTGTGTCAACTTTTCGTCAAACTCTGCTAGTTGCGTACAAAGGTTTCCGTGTGAGTGCATCCTAGATTGTTTAGTAGCGGAATTGTTGCTTCTAGTAGACTCGGGTTTGGCAATTGTCTTTGGATACTGGAAGTTTGATGTCGGAGCGACGTTGTCCGATTCTTCATGTGTGACCTTGTTTCTACATAGGTTTCAACTTTGGGATGTCACGATGACATGGATGGTATCTGGCTCAAGGTTTAGACCACATTTTGGGTGATTTTGGAATTTTCCTCCGTATTTGAAAGTTTTGTCGCGTTATTTGGGCATTATTGAAGATATGTTCAGTTTTGTTTAAGGTTTGGGATTTTGTTTCGGTTGTTTAGGAGAATGTTGTGTTAGCGGTTGAGGTCCATCAATTAGTTGGATCTTACGACACTTCACCCTTCGGGTAAGGTTGTAATGAATAAGGAATGCAGTAAATATGGGGTGCATTCTGTGTTCTCCTTGGGCGTGTGTAATCTTTGTAGTTCTTCAAATATTTTGTCAGGGTTGCATATGGATTGAATAAGATAGTCTGAAAACTCTTAGTCCGTCTTTATGGCATGGTTCTCGTCTGATATATTGCTTTCGAGTAGGAACATGCGTTCAACTGTCTATCTTATTTTATAGCCCTTTGCAACCATGTTATCGACATGCGTTACATCAGTAGCAGCCTAGACTATCGAAGGGTTTGTGTGTTTTAGAATTGTATGGCTCACGTTGTGTTTGGTAGGTGCTAGGATGGATGTTGACTTGTTTCTTGTTGGTCGGTGGGATGATGGTCGTATGCCTATAGGCCCACTGAGGTGTTGGTCGTGAGTCTCCATGCCCGTGGTTGGATGATGGGAAGAACGGTGTGGTACCATGAACTTCTCATTCCAATTATTAGATGGTGTCACGACGTATCGTGAACTAGTGTGGATATGAATTGTGTGGATGAGACCTTTGGGTCTTCGTTCGTTAGTCTTTTGGCATAGTTGGGTGTTTGAGTTGTAAGGAAATACTACTAGTGGCTCAGTAGCCAACATGTTTGGTTCGAGTATTAGTAGGATGTTGACTTGCTGGAAAAGTCATGGTTGTGTATCGGTAGTTCCTTATTGAGTTTCTTCTTAGAGGATCCATGTTTGTATATTGAGACTCGTTTCGTAAGAGTTAGATTACCAGTGATGGAGTTCGTAGGGGGTCTCTTGGACGATCTATCACGTGGTTGTGCACCTAAGTTAGGATGAAGTATGGTCGTAACAGAGGATTTTATTTCGTCCACTGTTATGCTTGTAGGAGAGGTGGGTTAGTAATGATTTTTCAAGAAGTCAAGCGTGCATCTAAGGTCTATTGGTCATGAATTTCCAGATTGGAGGATGGGTTGATCATTATCATCAGAATGTTTTGAGTGCTCGTTTTAGCATGGTATGGCGGTGTTTGTTGTCATAAGGACTAGGGGATGGGTATGTCAGAAAAGTGATCATCAATTATGAGTATGATTTTTGGGGTTTCCGAATAATAGGTTCGTCGTCTTGTGAAGTTTATCGTTCGGTTTGATTCGTGAATACTATAGATTCGAAAGTTGTAGTGAGTAGTCGAAAGCTGTGTCTTTAAGTTTCGTGTTTGTAAATAGAGAAAGTTTAAGGACTTTCGTTATCGTATCTATTTAGAAGGAATTTTCAAGTTTCACATCGTATTGTCAAGTCCTAGTATTTTTTGGTCTGTGATGTACCCTATAAATAAGGTAAGTACTTAGGTGCTAGGGTAACGAACACTCTCAGAATATTTTATGTACTCTAAAACCTTTGTACTCTTCCAGACGTAATCTGAGCTAAACAGATCTTATTTAGATCTCGGTTTTCTTTATTGCTTTCAATTATTCAATTGTTTCAAACACTTATTCAAACACTCTTCAATTGGTATCGGAACAGGAATCACCACTGTGATTGAAGAATTTGAATCTCGTTTTTCAGCTTTTTGAGTCGATATTTCCGATTCATATTTCCTCAAAATTGAAAGCGTAATTCTTCGTTTAATCAAAATTGATTAATATATTATGCTGTTGTTTTTGTCAATCGAACTTATAATCATCTCAATTGCTTTTTACCAAATTCTTCTTTTCATCAAATCAAATGGTTAATCTTAATGTGAACACCATGATGAACAATGCGAATCTTCTGGGACTGCAACTAAGATTCTAATGCTGATTCTTGAGTTTTATGATCAGTGGGTTGATCGAATGGAGGACTAACTTAACAACATCAATGAAAATTGTAGGGATCTATCAATTAGGGAACTTATCGTGAAGATAGGGTTCAAGTTGTTGATAATGTCGGAGCAGCAGGAGACATGGTAACGCAAGCAAACAACTAAAAGGATTGTGATAAGAAAGCTCTTCATGAGTTGAGAGGTACTCTTCCTCTTGTCGTCTACAACTATGTTCGTGGATGCAAAACTACTAAGGAAATATGGGATACTTTGAAAGAGAAGTATGAGGGAAATGAGAGAACGAAGAAAAGTTTAGTGACGAAATATTTGTATCAACTTGCTGATTTCAAGCAGAAAGACAACGAAAGCATTGAAACGTACTATGACAGGATGAATGATTTGATCTTCAAGTGCAATCGATATGGGGTGAAACGTACTTCTCTAGAATTTAATCTTACTTTCGTTTATGAACTCAGAAAAGAATGGCGAAACATATGCTTGATGATCAAGAAACAAGAGAATTTTGATACTCATTTGCTATTTATATTCGTATAATATTCATAAAACGCATGAATGAAAGGTAATGGAGACTGTTGAGGAAAAAAAAGCTGAACTATGGTAGTCCAATGGCGTTGTTGTCGAAAGAAAATGTGAAGGAAGATGAGTCTGAGGTTGAAGCGAAAGGAGATGAGGAAGGATTTCTAATAAATTCTTATGATGAAGCAGTTGCATAGTACTTTAATAATAAGGTGAATAAGTTTTTCAAGAAACCAATATGTGGAAATTTCAAGAACAACTTTGAAAATAAACCAAGTGTCGAATGGTTGTGTAATTCAGAATGTGATGTCCGCAATTGAGAAGACAGTAGATGAGAAAAAGATTGAAGTGAAACTGAAAGGAGATTCTGGCTACAATTGCAATTACTATGTAACATCCCAAAATTCAAGCCCAAAAATTTCATTTTTGAATTTAAAACATTTTACCAAAACATTGTCGTTAAAACAACACCTTACGAAATCATAATGTAACGTCTCAAATCATGAAATCAAAAGTAATAAAAATCAGAGTACAATCCTAGAAGTTCAATGCGGAAACCATGTGTGTATGTGATGCGTTGCTACACCGTCGGCTCCTTCCCCTTCGACGAAGAGGTACCTGAAACCAAAACCAAAACTGTAAGCACGAAGCTTAGTGAGTTTCCCCCATCATACCACATACCATACAATATCGTCGGTATCTTTCAACCGGTAACCTTCATCGGTATCTTGCAACCGGTAATCAACATCGGTATCTTTCAACCGGCAACTGGGGACTATTTCACCCCCTATCACTAGCATACAATCAACAGACATAAACATACCGTCAGGCATATCCGGGTAATGACCTACCCTTGGGTCCTACGGATCTCTATTATGGAAACTAATCCCTACTATACACATAACATATCATCCAAAAAAATCTCATAACCGACACATAACCAAACCAGGATAATTATAACAAAGACCATTATCTTATGAATAACCCTTACTGGTGGGCCGACATTGTGGCCTTAGACCCACCCCTACTGGAAGGTAACTCACCTCAATGTCGTGCAATTTTTAAATTATCCTCGGCGCACTAGTCGACTCCCTTCGACTCTTCGATCCCTACACGACAACCTTCAAGTCAACACACAACAAGTACAACCCCAAACACGGTCAGTCCAAGTCTAGTCAAAGTCAACTTCAAGTTGACCCGACTCGCCGAGTTGAGTCGTCAACTCGCTGAGTCCCTCATCCTTTACTCGTCCTTATCCATGACCCGACTCGTCGAGTTGGGCCGTCAACTCGACGAGTTCCTCCCTCACATGAACATCTAATGAAACTCATCCGACTCACCGAGTTGATGAACAACTCGCCGAGTTCACCTTCAACTAAAGAACAAGTTCTATCCTCGACTCGCCGAGTTCATCTTCATCCTTAAGAAGATTGCCTTGGACTTGCCGAGTTCGTTCTAGCACTCGCCGAGTCCCATGAACTCCAGCTCTTAAACTAAGTCCAATGCGTTGGGTCATTCTTTCTGTCCTGCTACAACCTTCTAACACCCCACTGAGTTCTTTTGACCCCCAACAGATATGAGACTCAAAGACTTGGACTCGCCGAGTCCCAAGAACGGACTCGCCGAGTCAGTCATGTCCACAGTCTAAATCCTTGATTTCTGATGTACAACACTTGACCAAATGATTGATCTAAGCCCCTAAACTCGATCTAGCACATAAAGTTACAAACTTTACGTGCATGCATGGGACAATGAGCTCAAAAGACATAAAACAAGCTCCTATGGTGCATGGGACCTTTCATGGGTGCAAAAGCAACCCAAATTTGTCTTGTGACTCCCTTAATGACATAATTCAGAAGCTCATACCCCCAACCATGTTTGCAAACATGGTTGGACACCAAAAATGACTTATAAAAGCCCTAAATCACCTCAAAGAGGGATCTAACAAATGAATGAGCAAGATTACAGTTTTTTACCTTCAATAAGCTGTAGAAGGTGCACAAACTCGGGTTCCCTTGGTCTTTACTTATTTCCTCAAGCCTTTCTCTTCCACCTTATGGTCACAACTAGCAAGATCCACCAAAAATGCCTTAGTTCTTCTAAAAAACGGCTAGGGTTTGCTATGAGGGGTTTCTGGAAGCATAAAGGGGCGATGGGGGCTACATAAGGTTGTTTAAATAGGGTGAAAACCCTCAGATTAGGGTTTTTGTCTAGACAGAGCCTACTCGTCGAGTCCGGGAACCGACTTGCCGAGTCCATCACTTAAACCCCGCGTCTCGTCCCGCTTCTACTCGGCAAGTTGGTCCTTCAACTCGCCGAGTCCAAGGCCAAAAATGCACAAATACTTAAATAAAATACATACCAGGAAGCAGGTGCTACATACTATAATGGCCACGATCACTTGGCTAAGGATTGTATGCTGTGAAAGATGGAAGAGAAGAAAGAGAAGGTGAAAGACGAGGCTTATTATGCGAAAAGACTAAAGGAAGTTCATGCTCAAACGAAGAATCTTTCGCTAGTGGCTAAAGGAGGTGACGAGAGTGATGGGACTTATCAAATATGGTCATCTAGATCTGCTGATGAAGAAATGCGTCATCCTACTCATGGGTTGTTGTTAGGTCCAGTTTAGTGTTGCGTCTTTGGGCTCGTTAGCTAGTCCAGTTTTGTCTTCGGTATGGGCCTGTCCATCCGTGAGTTATTTGTAGGGTTATTATATATAGATGCTTGCATGCATTCTTTATCAATAGATCAGAGAAGATTTAATAGAGATATAATAGCGTACACGTTCTTATCTTGTGTAACCCTAGAATCCTCTACAGCGGAAGTTCTTCATCGAGCTATGTTGAGGATTGGTTTTAATCATTCGACTCATTCAGATCCATACTTGTGTTTTTATCTCACTGTTTTTACTTTATTTGTTTGCCTATTATAAAGATCTAATCAATCAAAGAGTTTTATAAACTCATCAATTGGTATCAGAGCAGGAGGCTGTGTAATTCATACACATCTCTTCTGTGAAAGAAGTGATTAGGGCTATTCCGCATTAACTGATATTTATTGAGCCGTCACTCCATAATTGACGTATCTCATTATTTATTCGTTTGCCCTAATACTGCATATTACAAGTCTAATCTTTCAAACAGGTTAAACAATCAAGCATGGACGATTCTCAATCTAATCCTATCAACATCTCAAACAATATTGGATCAACGATGAAGATTCCTATTCTATACACCCAGGATTACGAAGTTTGGGCTCATCATTTTGAAGACTATGTCATCGGATATGAAGATAATGGGTATCTTATTTGGGAAGCCATTATGTCTGGACCATTTGCTCACTCAGGAACATCCAAGGTCATTAAAACTCAAAAAGAATATAATGATCTGTTAAAAGATGTAAAAGACGTTGCTCAAGACGAAAAGGAGAAGTTTCAGTGCAACATCAAAGCATTAAGACTGATCCGATTCTCTCTTCAATCTGACACGTTTAGGTTGGTGAGTTCCTGCAGTACCGCTAAAGAAATCTGGGATAGGCTGCTAGAGCTGTATTCCATAGATGAAGATTTAGAGCACTCTATTCAGACTTTGCTTTTGTCTGAGTTTGGAGAATTTAAACAAAATTCTGATGAGACCGTCACTCAAACGTTTGATCGCTTCAATCATCTTCTTAGCAAGATGATCAAACATGATATCGAAAGGAAGCTGATTGAACAGAAGGTCACCTTTTTGAATGGCTTAAGATCTGAATGGAGAGCTGTTGTGTCTACAGTTAAAGCTCATGAGCAGTTCAAGACGTATATATTGGCTAAACTGGTGGGGATTCTGAAATCCCAAGAAAAGATTGTGATGCAAGAGAAGAATGTGGTCTCAAGTTTGGGGTCCTTGGCCCTCCTGTCCAAAAGCAAGAATATAGCAGAAGATGAAGATCTAAACCTGGAGGACTACGATCTTACCTCAGAAGATTATGCTATGATGGTGTCCAATTCAAAAAGGTTCATCAAGAAGAGGTTTCCTACTAATAAAAACCGAAATTGGCATGGAAGCTACAGTTCAGAAAAGATTCTGGTGTCAACTGCTACTACTGTGGAGGAAAGAACCATTATGCCAAAGATTGTGTTCTGAAGAAAATGGTAGAGAAGGATGAGGAGAAAGATGAAGAGGCTGTCTTGATGAAAAAGCTGGAAGAGATCAAGAGGAAGAAAGCTGCTACTAACCCTTCTATGAATGCTCTTATTGTACAGGGTTCGACAAAGGATGATGAGTTCGGTGGCGTGCAGGTGTGGTCAACCGACTCAGAAGATGATGAGGTGGGAAAGCCTTCGCATGGAAAGGCGTATGTGGCAAGAGGTGGTGAAAGTGGCGGAAAGTGTTTGATGGTGACTGACATATCTCACATGAGGGGATACAATACAGATGGTGGAAATGAGGACACCAAGGAGCGAGAGGACTTATGCTTCACAACAAAACCTCTCAGTATGCAGATCAATGAACTTGACGAATTGATCAAGAAGGTACAATCTATTTTTATCTCGTTCAAAGTTCCACAGAAATCATATGAAAAGGAATTAAATAACTTAAATTCAAGAATGTCAAATCTGAATAGTTGTTTAACTCAAACACGGGTCACCAATTCTAACCTAACTGACCAAATAAGCAGGGTTTCATCCAAGAGTGAGGAGCGAAGGATGTGGATTGAGTAGAAGGAGTCAGAGCTGATTAAGTCTAAGGATGAAAACATTTATTTACAAAGAGACAATTTAAAACTTTTAAAACAAAGAAATGCTTTTTGTTTGATTGCTAAAAGACTTTATGCTAACATTACTCAACTGCATCTGAATTGTGAAATAGGGCAGAAAATACATCGCATGATTTTACCCTTCCTTGAGTTTAAGGAGGATGAAATCGATGCTGAGGCATACAACTGTGAAAGTGTTGTATCGTCTGATGATGTGAATCCCACTTACATGTATGGTATGGACAAAATAGAATCTTTTATAAAGTCCAAAGACCATAAGGACATGCTGAAAAATCTTTTGGATGAAAACGATAAACTGAAACTAAGGACCGAAACCATACAAAAATTCGACTCATTGAATGCTAATTTAAGTTCAGAAAATAAAATTGATGTTGAAAACGCATCTGAACTTAATGAAGACGATGATATGAGTGAAATTTCTGTAGAGGATGTAGTCGACTGTTCTGAGTTTGTCAAGAGCGAACCCGAAAACCACAAAAATCTGATTTCTGAAAACTTTGTGGAGTTCACTCGTTTGTCCCAAAATAAGTCCCCGATTCTTGAAGAAAAGGGTGTTGTGTACCAAAAGGTGAGAACAACACCAAATCAGGTGTATAAGGTCACAGGAGTAACCGAGCATCAAACAGCTGAACTCACTGCCATAGTGAACGAAGATAACACAGATGGCTGTGATGAGTTCTTCTGGTCAGCTCCTATAGATAATGTCGACGAAACAGTTGGTTTGTCAGAGCGAACGTCCTGGAAAACAAAAGGAAGATATGTACCAGAGCCGCTGAACAAGCCTGACAACTTTGACGTACCAAGCACAAGTGGCACAAAAGAAATACCTGTAGAAGAAGTCACTTCCACAAGCGAAACATCATCTGTGAAAAGTGAACCGGCTGACAAGAAGCTAAAACAAAAGGCTAACATCCACAGACAGCCGAAACAAGTGAAAAATCAAAAGCAGCAAAGGAATCTGAGATACAAAAAGAATCTCTCAGAGCGAAAGCAGTTTTGGCGATCTCAAAACGCCTATTTCTCCTATCATGATAAAGATTCAAAGTCAGAAGAAAAGGCTTTCAGGCCACATGAGTAACAGAACCGAAAGGACAGGTTCGGTCCCTAAAGCAATAGCTACCGAACGTCCAGGTTCGGTCCCTCTAATGACCATAAACAAAAGGGTCATTTAGAACCACAAGTCAGAAGAAATTCTCATTCTAATTCTTCTCGTTCTCAATTCTCTTCTAAACCCAATTCTGTTCCTGTACAAAACTCTAAATCGTCAACGAACCTGAAAGGAAAATCGAAGATTTCCTTTGTCTAGGAAGACCGAAAGCAGTCTAAGGCCCAAACACCAAAACCTGAAACCAAACCAACTGTTGCTAACCCTAACAAAATCAAAGTGTTTACCATTAAAAGAAAAGATGAAACAACATTAATAAAAAGAACATATCTTGTTGATGTTTCTCTTACTATTCCTGTTCCTGTGAAAGGCTTACGTGGACCCAAGAAACTTTGGGTTCCTAAATCTGCTTAATTTTTGCAGGTTATAAGTGACAACCAGTTCGATGAAGAATGGTACATTGACAGTGGCTGCTCACGTCACATGACAGAGAGGAAGGAAGAGCTAAGAGAGTTTCGATCTCTTCAGAATGGTGGGAATGTCAAGTTCGGCAACAACTCTTATGGAACGATAAAGGGTTATGGGATCATAACAAATGGAGACTTCACAATAAGAAAGGTGGCGTACGTTGAAGGGCTACAGCATAATCTCATCAGTGTGTCTCAACTGGTGGGAGGTACTGGTCTCAAGGTTTCATTTGACGATGAAGGTTCAGAAATCATAGAGAAGAAATCAAAAAGGGTGATTCTCAAATCAGAACGCAAAGGCGAAATGTTTCCTCTCAATCTCAAACCAATCAAAGGAAATCCAACTATATGTCTTTTATCCAAAGCTCATTCTGACGAAAGCTGGTTGTGGCACCGAAGACTCTCACATCTCAACTTCAAAGACATCAACAAGTTTGTCACAGGAGGTCATGTTCGGGGTCTCCCATTGCTCAAGTTTGATCGAGAACATTTGTGCGCTGCATGTGAAATGGGGAAGCAAAGTCGTCAAAGTCACCCATCCATTATAAACACAAAAGTTGTCGAACCACTTGAGTTGTTTCACATTGACTTGTGTGGTCCATCATCAATCGAAAGCATTGGCGGTAGCAAGTATATTCTTGTTATTGTTGATGACTTCTCACGTTTTACATGGGTGTTATTTCTGAAGCACAAATCTGAGGCTACTCCTAAGCTAAAGATGTTTATTAAGCAGGTTGAAGTGCAACTGAGAAAAGTCGTTCGCAACATCAGAAGCGACAATGGACTGGAATTCAAGAATAAAGAATTTGAAGACTTTTTGGCAGAAAAAGGAACCAGTCATAACTTCTCAGCCCCCTACACGCCTCAACAGAACGGAATTGTCGAAAGACGAAACCGATCCTTGTGTGAGGCGGCCCGAACGATGCTAAGTTTTGCTTCTCTTCCATTATATTTCTGGGCTGATGCTATTGCTGCAGCATGTTTCACACAAAACAGGTCGTATCTCAACAAGCGCTTCTCTCTTACTCCTTATGAGATCATCAATAACAGGAAGCCGAACGTAAAATTCTTCCATGTGTTCGGCT
The DNA here is from genome assembly GCF_051521515.1 of Lactuca serriola. Classification (NCBI taxonomy): domain Eukaryota; kingdom Viridiplantae; phylum Streptophyta; class Magnoliopsida; order Asterales; family Asteraceae; genus Lactuca; species Lactuca serriola. The sequence goes on from NC_136411.1 coordinate 199,185,215, forward strand.
CACGATGCTTTGTCTTCAACTCCAAAGAACATCATAACAAGTTTGACGTTAAAGCTGATGAAGGAATTTTTCTGGGATATTCTCTTACTTCAAAAGCTTACCGGGTCTTAAATAAGCGCTCTAGGAAGATCGAAGAAACATATTATGTGACTTTCGATGATAACTACATCAAAAAGCTAAAAGCTACTGAAGAAACAATTGGAGAGATTTTCACTCAAACAGGTCAAGTCACGGCCTCGATTGCTAATCTGTTCGATCAGTTTGTGGAACTATTCGATGAACCTGAGAAAGCTACTCTCTCGGAAGCCAAGGCGGCAGACAATAAAGTCGACCATCTGAAGCAAATTGTCGAAGATGCCGCCAAACGAATGGGTGAAGGAGAACAAGTTCCAAACGAACCTCCTCAGCAAGGCGCTTCATTTGAGGGGGGAGAATCCACCTTCTTCAAAACAACCGAGCTCACAATTTGAGGGGGGAATTCTATTCCAGTTCCACCTGAAAGCTCAACAGCACCCGAAAGTCCTGTAGCACCAGAAAGTCCAGCTACACCTGAAAGCTCATCAGTCGAGGGGGAGAACTCCGATATGTTCTACGACGACGATAGTCAATCTGAATTGGAAGAAATGGTCACTGCTGAGTTGGATCCCTCCTATGATCCAAATTACCCTCCTCTTGTTAAATGGACCAGAGATCATCCTGTATCTCAGATAGTGGGTAATGTCTCTGAAAAGGTCCTGACCCGATCTCAACTGAAGGCAAAGCAAACATCTCTATTCTCCAAAGTAGAGTTCTGCATGTATAATTCTTTCGTATCAAAAGTTGAACCGAAGACAGTAAATACTGCTCTTGATCATTCTGACTGGGTTCAAGCTATGCAAGATGAACTCAACGAGTTCGAAAGAAACAAGGTATGGCGCCTCATTCCAACTCCTAAAGATGCCTCAGTTGTTGGTCTCAAATGGGTATTCATAAATAAAATGGACAAGGAAGGCAATGTGATTCGAAACAAAGCTCGTCTCGTGGTGAAAGGATACTGCCAAGAAGAGGAAATTGATTATGAGGAAACTTTTGCTCCAGTAGCGAGGCTGGAATCTGTTCGAATATTTCGGGCATATGCTGCACACAAGAACTTCGAGGTCTACCAAATGGATGTGAAATGCGCCTTTCTGAATGGAGAACTTGAAGAAACGGTTTACGTGGAGGAACCTCCTGGTTTTGTCAATGAAAAGTACCCAAATCACTGTTATATTCTGGACAAAGCAATTTATGGTCTGAAACAAGCACCAAGGGCATGGTATGAAACGCTAACCAAAATTTTAAAGATGTCAAAATTCAAACAAGGTTCGGTTGACGAGGGTGAATCTTGTAAGAAGAGATTGTTTAAGAAGGATGCGGAGGATAGTGATGAGGAATTGGAGGAGTATGTGAAATTTGATGAGGAAAGTGACGAAGAAAATGGGGAGACCATTGGGAGATTTTTCGTTTTGACAAATCCGAAAGCTCCAATGACTACAAAGGTGCATGATCTTCTAATCTCATTTAATATTTCTTTGAATTCTTATCATACTGTTTTTTGTGAATTTGACGAAACTTGCTCTTACTTGAATAACATGCTTATTTCGATGAGTAGTGAAGCAGAGACATCTAAGGCGTCCGTTTATGAAGCTCGTAATAGGTTAAAAAGTAAAATAGAGAGTTTAGAGCTTTTCATCACGAATCTTATGTGTGAGAGGGATACTCTTAGAATGGATAAAAAAAATTTAGTCAAACAACGTAATATCTACTGTAACACGACAAAACAATTGTATGGAAAGCTAAGTGATTTTTATCATTTTGCTAACATTTGTGTTGAACAACATAGGAAGTTGCTTCCCTTCATTAATTTCAAAAAAGAGTTAGTTGATGAGACTACTTTCAATTGTGAGAATAAAATAGCTGACTACGCCACCATTCCTAATGATTCATATGCTTATGGTGTAGTTAACATAAATGATTTTTTAGATTCCGATGAGCTTGTTAAAATTGTGAATGAGACCTTGACTAAAAATGAACAAATCAAAATTTTGATCAAGACCGAGAAATTGATACAAAGTACTTAACAAAATTTTGCTGATACGATGATAATAATGATAATATTAGTGAAATCGAGGAACAGGAATGCGTTGATTGCTCGAAATTGTCAGTCATTAATTTGACTTCGTTGGCCAAGGACAAAGATAATATTGATTTAAATGCGAAATTAAATGACGAGTCTTCTTCGACAACCAAAACTTGTGATTCTCAAAAAGAGAAAGTTGTTGTTGAGGATGTTATAAATAACGAAAGTGATAGTGACAATGATTCATGTGAAAAGGAAATTCCTCGAGTTGTGGCAACTTAAGTGTATGATGATACAAAGGAATTTTCAAAGATTTTGAAAGAAAAGGGAAAATATTATTTGGAAACGAATAGTGTTCTTTATTGTGACATCCTCTTATTTCTCGGCCAGAAAAGACCGATTTAATTTATGCTTTTTAAAATAAAATCAGAGAAATCTTTTTAAAAGATGTTGCGGAATTGGTCCCCAAAACAAAACATGATAAAAGTTTATCACAACCTTTCTTTAAGAAATTTATAGTTTCATTTCATATCAAAACCTCAGGATGTCATGTTCCGATACAGATCAAAAGCATAAACAAGACATTATAAGCCTTTCAACAGTTATTTACAACTACTGGCCTATAATCAAAAATCTCTCATCGTCCTCTGACTATGCTCGGGGTCCACTACCTGTAATCATAAAAACTGAGTGGGTCAGGCTTGGGAGCCTAGTGAGCATATAGGGTTTTCAACCCACAATAATAATATACTTATTAAGTTCACCAATCAACAATAACCCTGATTACCCATTCCCGTTGTCCTCACTTTACGTTCCTAAACACCTATCATAAGGGACCTAGCCTAAGGAATATCATCGGGATGGACACTACTGCTAAGGGGTCTCCTCAGCCATACATGTCCTAAAGGCAACAATGAGGGGGATGGAGTACGCCAATGAACATTTAATTCATCAACACCTACAAGTTGCGAACCTGCTAGTGTTCCACTGGACTCTCTAGAAAGGTCCGTGGTCGTCATCTATACTTCGCTAGGTGACTACAACAACAACAACAACAACATCGAGGCCTCTCACCATTTTAACACACATCAACTATTTCATCTATCTATGTTATACCCAACATATTTTGTAGATAAAATACATATACAATTTAAAACTTATATAAAACATTTATTCAACAGTCACCTCAAATAAACACTTAATATAATTACACATAGCATGTATTTTATAGAAAATACTTCATATCTAGGTGTAAGATGAAAGTGACTACACACTCACATGATTTGATGATAATCGGGCAATAATTTGTTGCTTAAAACGATCGTTTCTAATAAAACCGGGAGTTTTATTGAGAAACCGGGCTTTGCGAAGGTCGGGCTTCGAAACCGAAAAGATAATTTTTTCGGGCTTCTCGAGCACTTCTTGGAGTATTCCGGGCTTTGGAATAAGTATCGGGGCTTCGGGGGAAGTTAAGATGAAAGAAATATGAGAAAAGGGGTGAAAATGGACAATTTCTTAAAATTATCCGAGAAGCCTCGCAACTTTGTATTTATAGGGGGAGGCTTCTGATTGGATGGCTGAGAAGCTACCAGGTGGCAGCAGATCCGAAGCTCGCAGAGGATGGCTCGCATGAGGCTGCACGTGCGAAGGCCTCGCTGTCTTCTCCTGATTGGATCGAGGTCTACTGGTCCGAAGTAGAGGCATCGTGGTAGCTTGCGAGGGCTCGGTCTCATGCAAGAAGGTACGTGTCGCATCGCTACTGGACCAATTCAGATAACGCCAGGTGCTCGGATGACCCAACAGACTTCAGACACGTCGCGCGTTTTGAGCGAGGGTGACGTGGCAAAAATGTGACTATGCGAATTTTCTCGGTTTTTGTGCAAAAACTTCTAAAATCCATAAATTTCGCATACAAGCTCCGTTTTTGACGTTGCTTATATGCACGCGTAGGTAAAATTACGCTCTACAACTTTCGTTTAGGCTTCGTCGGCTAATTTTGAATTTACTTTTTATATTATTATTTTTAACAGACCGGGACAGGAAATCCATTAGAAATTCATAACTTCTTCATCCGACGTCCGTTTTCGTCAGAATTTTTACCGTTGTGCTACTAATGACGAGACCTTCAATTCTCGTTTAGGTTGCATTGGCTAAAAATCACTCGATCTAAAATTTGAGTTTTTAGCTGTCTACTGCTAAGCTGAAACTTCGAAAAATCATAACTTTCTCATACGAAGTTAGATTTTGGGCATTCTTTTTATCGACCTTCTCGGTTTAACGAATAATACGACTTTCATTTAGATACTAAGGCTAAAAAGTAGTTTAACAAAACTCACTTTTTACGACATTCAGCACCGTGCCGGTTTTGTCGCGAAACTTCGACAGGTCATAACTTCTTCGTTATAACTCGGATTTTGGTATTCTTTATATCCCCGAAATCCTTGTTTCGACCACTACAACTTTATGTAAAGATATCGGGCTTATATCACACTTTAATTTGGACGCTTATTTTTATTCTTAATTAATTAAGCCCTAGTAATTAAGCATAAAGCACATAAAACACATAGAATTCACATAATTCCTTTTTCATTTGTTCAAAATGAGTTACAAAGGTTAACCTAGACTATCACCTTAATATTAATGCCTAGGCTAGAAACACGAGTGTTACAATTCTCTCCCCCTTAGGATGATTCCGTCCCCGGAATGAGATATCACCAAACAACTGCGGGTAGCGACTCATCATGTCACTCTATGTTTCCTTGGTGAGATTTGGTCCATTCGTATGTTTCCAGCGCACAAGCACTAAATCAACCATCTTGCGTCGCAACTGTTGGATATAGTGTCTAAGTCCATAACTATATTTGGTATGTACTTGACCCGACCCGACATGGTCCATTTGGGTTGCACTTCACCCGAACAATTTATGGATAATATTTGAGAATAGTACAAGTTATGATTTATTAATATATTATAAGTTCTAATATATTAATATAAGATCATATTATTTAATTAGTAGTGATCTATAATTAATCTAGGATTAATTTAGTGATCAAAGATATTACTAATTAAATATGGGCTTCTATATTTATTTAGTGTGTGGGCTTATGCTTATTTGGAATGGGCTAGGCTTAGATGGAGAAGTCCATGGATACTCCATGGAGCTTTAACCCATGGATCTCATGGAAATGAAGAGACATGGGTATTAGGGTTTACATGGATGTAACCCTAATCCACCACACTTTATAAAGGAGGCTTTGGCTCTTGAAATCAAGCTAGTTGTTGCTAGTGGTTACTAGTTGTGTCTAGTTGTATCTAGTGAACACTAGTTGACTTATGTTGAGGTGAGGGCCGATTTCAAGAGAAGTGTGACTATTCTCTCAAAGTTCCAAGTTTGTGGTGATTTGTGACTTTCATTTGAGGCATCCACATTATTGGTGCTAGGCTCTAAAACTCCAAGCAATCAACTACAATTACAAGGTAAGTATTTCTACTAGCTTTATTTGATTCATGTTCCCCATGCCATGCTAGATAGGATATGAACCTTGGAAAAATAATTATTTGCATGTATCTTAGACAAACATAGATCCAAGGTTTATTAGGGTTGCATGTACACTTAGGAAGTGTTAGAATGCTAAAAACCCAACAGTTACAACAACTAGTTATCAAAATTACAAAGTTTAATGTGATTTTGATTCTTGAAAGTGTTCATATTCATGTTCTTGTTCTTATGAAGTTTAGATGATCATAGGAATTATTTGTAACCTATGTGGTAGTTTAATTCTTGATCATAATGTGTTTTAATGGAGTCCATAACTTGTCCTCAAGTTATGGAAAACCAAAAGTCTCTTGGATTAAAAAGAACCATTAAAAGAACACAAGAGTTAGAAAAATGAAAAGTCCTCATTTTATTACTCTATTAAACTCATAAGTTACAAGAAATGAAAAGTTTTGAAAGTTTACAAAACTTGCCCTCAAGTTTTGGAACAAGTAAAGTTAAGTTAAACTTTAGTTCCAACCCCTAGAATTTTAAAAGTTAAAATTCAACCCTTATACTTATATTATGATGATTTAATAATTATATATATGTATAAGAACAAAGTCGTCTTACCGCTAGTACGCCTCATTCACGAAGCCGGTCTATAAGGTGGGTATAAGGTTGTTGCCTATAAAATGGTGACTTAATGGGTGTCCACTCTCACCCACCGCTTGCTTGACCGGTGGAGTGTCGTTAGCCAAACGGGTAAGACAAGGACTTATAAATTCTCATTCAAAGTATGATGAATATTATAAAGTAACTAAATGATTTATTAAATTCCCAATCTTAGTTACTTTAGGAAAAATGTGAATAAGGTGCTAATCCATGAAATTACACTTTACACCTTGTTTGAGTCGTTGGTGGAGCGTGTGTGGTTAACCGGCACACTAACTTGGACTTAACAAGGTAGGTAAAGGGTAACTTAAAGGTTTATTATAGTATCGATGGAGCGTGTGTGGTTTACCGGCACATCGATTGAGTGATAAACTTTAAAGGGTACCAAGTGATTTGCATGGTTACTTCACACCTCGTTTTGTGATCCTCGGCATCCCAGGCACAAAACCTGGAGGGCACACTCGAGATTGAAGCATGCCTTTGAAAAAGTTCATTGAATCTCAAAGAATCTAGGAATTTCTAATCAAAAACCTAATACTTAAATATTGCGGTTTTCATGGTGGAAATTGGTGAATCGTCATTCACCTACCTTTCAAATATGGTATAGCTTAGATTACGACATACCTCTTCTAAGTTATATTATATTGTGATTGGATCCTAGCCTTAATATTACATTTGGGTGTTTTATTAAGGACTCTCTTATATCTAAACTAATCTTGTTCTCTACTCTTCAGATGCCTTCCAACAATGCTTCTGGCTCTAATCCTAATGGCTCCTTTACCCTTATGAACTTGTGTGGGAAAGTCACCTTTGATGGATCCAACTTCAATGAGTGGATCAGAAACATCAGGATGATTACCCGCTACGAGGACAAAGAATATGTCCTTGACAAGGAGCTTAAGGAGATTGATGAGACCACTGCAACTCCTCAGGAGATCGCTGAATTTCGGGCACATGAAAGGGATGCTACGAAAGTGGCTTGCATCATGATGGCCACGATGACAGCGGAACTCCAAAAGTCTTATGAGGATTTCTACCCTTATGAAATGCACCAAGATTTGATGGAAAGATACCATCAAAGTGCAAGACAAGAGAGGTATGAAATCATCTGCTCCATGATAACAACCATGATGAAGGATGGGGAATCCGTCACGAACCACATGCAGAAAATGCAAAGGTATGTGGATCGTTTGCTAAAGCTTAATGTGAACTTCCCTGAGGATCTTGCAATAGATATCATTTTGCACTCCTTACCATCGTGCTATGATCAATTCCGCATGACATATCACATGAATAAGGAAGAGGTCACACTCAGCAAACTTCAGGGACTTCTCAAGACCGCAGAATCAGGTCTTAAGGGGAAGTCGGTTGCTATCACTCCCACTCCAAACTCAACTCCGGTTTTGGCAATTGGGAAAAATCGATGGAGGAAGAGAAAGAGGTCCTCGAAGGGTACCAAGGCTCGGACCCTTGATGGCTCCTCTTCAAGTGGAACCAAGAAAGGTTTCGTCACTCCTTCTTTTGACCCAAAAGAGGCTGAATGCTTCTATTGTCATGAAAAATCTCATTGGAAGCGGAACTGCCCAAAGTACCAGCAGGATGTGAAGGATGGGAAAGTTAAACCCAACCATGCAGGTACTTACACTATCATTTCTAATAACTCACCCCATTCTAATTCTTGGGTCCTTGATACTGGTTGTGGTATTCATATTTGTTGTGACTTGTAGGGACTAAGAAGAAGTGAGAATGTGGAGCAAGGAAGAATAAACTTGATCATGGGGAATAGGAAAGCTTTACCTGTTACCAAGATTGGAGTTTATACTTTATCGCTAAGTAGTGGGTTTAATTTAGATTTGAATAAGTGTTGTTATTCGCCAGGAATGGCAAGAAATATTATTTCCTTTCATGCTTTGTACAAACAAGGGTTTACCTTTTCATTTAATAATGAAGTTGGTTCTATAGATGTTTTCTATAATAATGTCTTTTATTTTAAAGCATTACCTTGTGATGGTGTGTATGAAGCTGTATCTGTTGTAGATAACTTGGGAAATAATGTTTTGTGTATTGATTCTACTGATAATAATAACTTGGATAAAGCATCATTATGGCATTGTCGTCTTGGACATATAAGCAAGAAACGCATAGGCCAACTCCAAAAGGATGGAGTCTTGGAGTCGTTTGACCTAAAGTCAGATGATAGTTGCGAATCATGCTTATTTGGAAAAATGACAAAGTCACCCTTCACAGGCTCGTGTGAGAGGGGTGAAGGTTTGTTGGACCTTATACACACGGATGTGTGTGGACCATTCAAACATGCCACAAGGGATGCTAATCGTTATTATTTGACTTTCACTGATGATTACAGTAGATATGGATATGTCTACTTAATCAAGCATAAGTCAGAGACTTTCGAGAAGTTTAAGGAATTTAAACAGGAAGTCGAGAATCAATTGGGCAGGAACATTAAGATGCTTCGATCCGATCGAGGAGGTGAGTATCTTAGTTCAGAGTTCCTCGACTATCTTAGGGAATGTGGGATTATCTCACAATTGACACCTCCCAGGACACCACAGTTGAATGGTGTAGCTGAGAGGCGTAATCGAACCTTGTTGGACATGGTTCGTTCCATGATGAGTCGAGCTACACTACCAATCTCATTCTGGGGGTATGCCTTAGAGACTGCCGCCCATATTCTTAATCTAGTCCCTACAAAGAAAGTTGCCAAAACTCCTCACGAGATGTGGACTGGTAAAGTACCTAAACTAGACCACATCAAGATTTGGGGTTGTGAGGCTTTCGTGAGACGTGAGACTCATGATAAGCTCGAACCTCGAAGCGGGAGGTGTATTTTCATCGGCTACCCACAACAATCCTTTGGTTACCTCTTCTACAGACCTAGTGACAATGTGGTCTTTGTAGCAAGAAGAGGAGTCTTTCGAGAGAGAGAATTTATAAGCCAAGGAGACAGTGGGAGGCAAATTGATCTTGAAGAAATTCAAGAGTCAAGCGGTGAAGGAACTTCAAACACTAGCCCTCAACTTGAGGAGGAAACTCCTGTTGAGCCAGTTGATGAGCCTGTACCTTTGAGGCGTTCCACGAGAGTTAGGAATGCACCTGAGCATTACTATGGTTTCCATATTACTGCGGAAGGTGAGACACTTATTAGTGATGAGACACTAGTAGGTCTGGATGAACCTAACAGCTACACGGAAGCCATGGCAGGCCCTGAGGCTGCTAAATGGAAAGAGGCCATGGATAGCGAGATACAATCCATGTATGACAATCAAGTTTGGAACTTGGTTGAGAATGTACCTGGTCGTAAGACTGTAGGGTGCAAATGGGTCTTCAAGAAGAAGACCAACATGGATGGTAAAGTACACACTTATAAGGCTAGACTGGTTGCAAAGGGCTTCTCTCAAATTCCTGGAGTGGACTATGATGAGACCTTTTCTCCAGTAGCCAAGATTAAGTCTATTCGGGTTCTGTTGGCCATAGCTGCATTTCATGATTATGAAATATGGCAAATGGATGTCAAAACCGCTTTCCTTAATGGAAAGTTGGCAGAAGATGTTTACATGAGTCAGCCAGAGGGTTTTGTCAGCAACGAGTACCCTAATAGAGTGTGTAAGCTCGAGAAATCCATTTATGGATTGAAACAGGCACCTCGCAGGTGGAATCTTTGCTTTGATGAGAAGGTCAAGGAATTTGGCTTTTCAAGGAGTGAAGATGAATCTTGTGTCTATATCAAGGCTAGTGGGAGTATAGTCAGTTTTTTGGTACTGTATGTGGATGACATACTACTCATAGGAAATGACATTCCAACCCTGCAGGAAGTAAAGTCCTGGCTTGGGAAGTGTTTCGCTATGAAGGACCTTGGTGAAGCTGCCTATATCCTAGGGATAAAGATTTTGAGAAACAGGAGTAAAAGGCTAATTGGACTTAGCCAAAGTACCTACTTGGACAAAGTGTTGAAAAGATTCAACATGCATAACTCCAAGAAAGGTGAATTACCCATTCAGTGTAACGCCAGATTGAGTAAGACACAAAGCCCTAGTACTGAGGCTGAGATAGCAGAAATGAGTCGATTTCCTTATGCTTCAGCTGTAGGATCGATCATGTATGCTATGACGTGCACTCAACCTGATGTAGCCTTTGCTTTGAGCATGGTTAGCAGGTATCAGGCAAACCCTGGCAAGGAACACTGGACAGCGGTAAAGAATATCCTCAAGTACCTGCGAAGGACTAAGGACTGGGTCCTTACCTTCGGTGGGAGTGATGACTTGAGAGTTGTAGGGTATAGTGATGCTAGCTTCCAGACTGATAGGGATAATTTCTGCTCTCAGTCAGGCTGGGTCTTTACCTTAAACGGAGGAGCAATCTCTTGGAAGAGTTCCAAGCAGGAGACAGTGGCTGATTCCACTTGTGAATCAGAGTATATAGCGGCAAGCGAGGCAGCAAAGGAGGCGATATGGCTAAAGAACTTCATCGGAGACCTTGGAGTTGTACCAGCTATAAAAGAGCCAATGGAGATTTTCTGTGACAGCAATAGTGCGGTTGCCTTAGCCAAGGAACCAAGGGATCACGGGAGATCCAGGCACATCGACAGAAAATACCATTTTATCAGACATCGAATTGAAGAAGGACTCCTCGTGGCGAAGAGGATATCATCGGATGAGAACCCGGCAGATCCCCTCACGAAGGGACTGAGTAGGGTTAAGCATCTCCAGCATGCTCGGAGCATAGGGCTGAATGATGATATAAGTTTTAGTAGTTAGATAACCCGGAAATTTGTAAAGTGTAATTGACATTTGATGATGAATAAAAGGTGTTTTATTTATGAGTAAAGTGTTACTATCTCTTTTCGATCTTTTACTATATTTCTTTTGCATGTTTTGACTTCCAGAATAATTTTTGTTTGGTATAACATATTATTCAAACCTCCACAGTCGGTCATATGTCGGAAGTAGGTATGAATCAAGACTGTCATGATGGGTTGTAGAGGTCTAAGGTGTTGGACAAGGCTACAACAATCATGAGTGCTCATAAGTTCTGAGCATTGGACTCAACCCACACTCACTGGAATCACTTCATGGAATTTTATCTCGAGTGATCGTGAGACGGTAATATCATATAAGTCTTCAAACCTAGAGATATGATTTGTTACTTACGAGTTGGTTATGCATTGATTGTACGTAAACGCATTGGTAACTCGATGTTATAAAACGTGCCTTTGTGTGTAATTCAATGAGTGGTAGAACAAACATATGAGTCGAAGTTTATCTGTTCCTTCTTGGATTAGAAGCTGATATCTGGGCCCCTCGATGATTTTGTTTTGACCTATGTACCGGGCCCGGTCAGAACTAAGTTGATGTGTTCAATTAAGTTCTTTGTCAAACAAATCGGAAATCGGGAAACAAATGCTGGACAATAAGTAAGACAATGTTCCATGTGTTTGTCCGGCTGATATCTAGGACAGAGGATTATATGATCACTTATCTAAATGGCGCGTTCAAGTTCTACAGAGTTTAAAGAGCTACGAGTGCTGATCGGTTCCTGAAGTTATACTTGCAAATATAGTTGCTAGACTTATCCAAGTGGGAGACTGTTGGATATAGTGTCTAAGTCCATAACTATATTTGGTATGTACTTGACCCGACCCGGCATGGTCCATTTGGGTTGCACTTCACCCGAACAATTTATGGATAATATTTGAGAATAGTACAAGTTATGATTTATTAATATATTATAAGTTCTAATATATTAATATAAGATCATATTATTTAATTAGTAGTGATCTATAATTAATCTAGGATTAATTTAGTGATCAAAGATATTACTAATTAAATATGGGCTTCTATATTTATTTAGTGTGTGGGCTTATGCTTATTTGGAATGGGCTAGGCTTAGATGGAGAAGTCCATGGATACTCCATGGAGCTTTAACCCATGGATCTCATGGAAATGAAGAGACATGGGTATTAGGGTTTACATGGATGTAACCCTAATCCACCACACTATATAAAGGAGGCTTTGGCTCTTGAAATCAAGCTAGTTGTTGCTAGTGGTTACTAGTTGTGTCTAGTTGTATCTAGTGAACACTAGTTGACTTATGTTGAGGTGAGGGCCGATTTCAAGAGAAGTGTGACTATTCTCTCAAAGTTCCAAGTTTGTGGTGATTTGTGACTTTCATTTGAGGCATCCACATTATTGGTGCTAGGCTCTAAAACTCCAAGCAATCAACTACAATTACAAGGTAAGTACTTCTACTAGCTTTATTTGATTCATGTTCCCCATGCCATGCTAGATAGGATATGAACCTTGGAAAAATAATTATTTGCATGTATCTTAGACAAACATAGATCCAAGGTTTATTAGGGTTGCATGTACACTTAGGAAGTGTTAGAATGCTCAAAACCCAACAGCAACTTCATAGTCTTATGGTCAACGATTGCCTCAGGTTCTTCGATCAACCTCTTGTTTTCATCTAACCTTAACTCAGAAATCGGAATTATGTCGGGCACATCTCCCGTGAACTTTCTCAAATAACACACATGAAAGGTGTTATGAATACCCTCCAGTTCTTTCGGTAATTCTAGCTTGTAAGCTTGATTCCTGATCCTCTGAAGAACTTTAAATGGTCCAATAAAACTTGGACTCAACTTTCCCCTTTTACCAAATCTTATAAGTCCTTTCCACGGCGAGACTTTAAATAAAACCGAATGTCCAACTTCAAAGGTTATCGGTTATCTTTTCTTGTCAGCATAACTCTTTTTTCAATCTTGAGCAGCTAACATCCTTTCCCTTATCACTTTCAACTTTTCAGCAATCTGATGGGCTATTTCAGGTCCCATAAAACTACTTTTTCCCAGCTTCCAGCCAACATGATGGCGTTCGACACTTTTCCCCATACAAAGCATGACAAGGTGCCATCTTAATGTTTGAGTGGAAACTATTATTATAGGAGAATTCTACTAGAGGTAAGTGTTCATCTCAGTTACCTTGAAATTCTAGGGTACATGCTCTTAGCATATCCTCCAATGTTTGAATTGTTCGTTCGTTCTGACCATCGGTTTGCGGATGGTAAGTTGTACTCAAACACAACATGGTACCCAATTCCTCTTGTAGACTCCTCCAAAACCTTGAGGTAAAAAGACTGTCACGATCGGATATAATCGTTAACGGAACACCGTGAAGCCTCACAATTTCCTTCACATAAGAATTCACAAGTTTATCCATAGACCATTTCTCTTTGGCTGCTATGAAATGCGCACTCTTAGTGAAGCGATCAACGACCACCCAAATCATGTCGTGACCGTTCCTTGTTCTGGGCAGTTTAGTCACAAAATCCATGGTAATATCTTCCCATTTACCCATAGGTACAGGAAAAGGTTCTAAACTCCAATATGGTTTTTGATGTTGTGCCTTAACCCTAGCACAAGGTACACACTCCATACTTAGCAACATCGAGCTTCATCGTCGGCCACCAGTAATAGGGTTTCAGATCCCTATACATTTTCGTACTGCCGGGATGAATCGAGTACATGGTCTTGTGAGCTTCTTCCATTAGAACATCTCTTACTCCTCCCGTCTTAGGTACCCAAATCCAATATTGGAATACCTTCAACCCTTGGTTGTTTGTACCGAATACTAACGTTTTGCCCAAACTTTCTTCATTTCGGTCATTTTTCTCTAAAGCTTCCTCTTGAGCTTTCTTTATGCTTTCCACAATTGTTGAGACAACTTCAATTCTCAACGCTCTTGCCCTTTTCTTTTCAAGGTTTACCTTCCGATTGAGAGCATCAGCAACCACATTTGCTTTACCAGGGTGGTAAAGTATCTCACAGTCGTAGTCCTTGAGTAACTCTAGCCAGCGTCGTTGCCTCCTGTTTAATTCCTTCTGATTAAAGAGATATTGAAGACTCTTATGATGAGTGAAAAGTTTACACTTTGTTCCATAAAGATAATGCCTCCATACTTTTAGGGCGAATACTACCGCTACCAACTCCAAATCGTGAGTAGGGTAGTTCTTTTCATGCTCCTTCAATTGCCTCGATGCATACACTATCACTTTATCCCTTTGGGTCAGAACACAACCTAACCCAACTCCAGATGCATCGCTATAAACTTTGAAGTCATTAACTCCTTCAGGCAACAAAAAAATCGGTGCTTTACACAATCTCTTCTTCAACTTCTCAAAGGCTTCCTTATGCTTCTCATTCCAAGCATACGTAGCTCCTTTGTGGGTCAAAGCTGTTAATGAAGTAGCAATCGAAGAAAAGCCTTGGATAAACCTTCGGTAATATCCAGCTAATCCTAAAAAGCTTCGAATCTTCGTAGGACTTTTTGGTTGTTCCCACTTCATTACAGCTTCAATCTTCGCTGGGTCAACCATTATCCCTTCTTGGTTAACCACATGACCCAAAAATTGGACTTCTTGAATCCAAAAATCACATTTGGAGAACTTTGCATACAGATTCTCCTTCTTTAATACCTCTAACACTTCTCTCAAGTTTTTGCCATGCTCCTCCTGGCTTTTCGAGTAAATCAGAATGTCATCTATGAACACTATCACGGATTTATCTAGGAATGGTTTACAAACCCTATTCTTCAAATCCATGAAAGCTTCTGGGGCATTGGTTAATCTGAACGACATGACCAAAAATTCATAGTGTCCATATCTTGTTCTGAACGCAGTCTTTTCAACATCCTGCTCTCTCACCTTTAGTTGATGGTACCCTGACCTAAGGTCGATCTTCGACAAATAGCTCGAACCTTGCAACTGGTCGAACAGGTCATTGATCCTCAGCAATGGGTACTCGTTCTTTATTGTTGCTTTATTCAGCTCTCTGTAATCGATGCACATTCTCATGCTCCCGTCTTTCTTCTTCACAAATAACACAGGGGCTCCCCAGGGCAATGAACTAGGTCGAATGAAACCTTTGTCCAATAACTCCTGAAGTTGTGTCATATGTTCTTTCATCTCTGTTGGTGCTAATCGATACGCTGCTTTTGCTATTGGCATCGTTCCTGGTAACAAGTCGATACAAAATTCTACTTGTCGATCAGGGGGCAATCCAGGATGTTCTTCGGGAAAGACTTCCGGATAATCACATACCACTGGAATATTCTGCACCTCCTTGTTTTCCTTCTTAGCATCGATCACGAACTCTAAATATGATGTACACCCCTTGGCCAAACACGTTCTGGCTTTCATTAGAGAAATGATTCCAAAATTTACTCTGCGGTTGTCTCCATACACCATAAACGACTCCTTTCCTGGCGGGTTTACTTTTACTATCTTCTTTCTACATAATATTTCCGCATCATTGGCGCTAAGCCAATCCATACCTAGAACTATTTCGAAACCATTTAACTCGATAGGCAATAATTCCTCGTGGAACTTATTCCCATCCAAGTCAATGAGGATGTTTTTCATTCGATGGCTAATAGGTTGAAACTTGCCACTAGTAATTTCGACTATTATAGCATTAACTAGTCTATCTACAGGCAAAACTAGTTTTCTACCAAATTCATGCGAAATAAAGGAGTAATTGGCTCCAGAATCAAACAAAATTTGGGTAGGCAATTCGTTTACGAGAAAGGTACCTGAAGCGACATCGACTTCTTCTTTCACAGCTTCAAGTGTCATCTGAAAGGCTCTCGCCTTCGGCTTTGGTGGAAGATTGGGTTTTGCTGCGCCCTTCTTCTTCAGGCGGTCCCTCAAAATATGCCCTTCTTCATTGCACCCAAAACATACGTTCTTATTGAAGGTACATTCATTGGCATAATGCCCAGGCTTTCCACATTTCTAACAAGTGACTTCCACGCTGCACTTCCCAGCTTGTTTCTTCTTACACTTGTCACACCACTTGGCTTCGACTCCTCCTCCAAATTTTCTCGAACCAGTCTTCAAGAATTTGTTCTTTTTATTGGAAACTGAAGTTCCTTCAAACTTTTTGTTTTCGCCAACTTCAACCTTGCTGGCGGCTCTCCCTTTTTTCATATCTTCAACAGACTTGGCAGCCCAAATAGCTGCCTCCAAAGTAAGTTCCTGACGTACTGGCACCGCGTATTCCCATGGAAGTCCCTTTGCGTACCCGTCAATTTTTGCCAACTTATCTGGGACAACACACAAAGCAAACTCCATTTTGTCTGTGAAGTTATTCGTATATTCGTAAACGTTCATACTTCCCTTCTTCAACGTTAGAAATTGGTTTTCTAACTCAAGCACATTTTGGGCCGAGCAATACTTGCGCTTGAAGTGCACCAAGAACTCTGCCCAAGTTAGTTGCAGTGGCTCATTAGGGCTTAGGGTTTTCCCCAAAGTGCTCCACCATCGAGCAACACTACCCCTAAACTGACGTACTGCAAACGTGGTTTGTAACTTGCCTTGGCAATCACAAGTCATGAAAGCTAACTCCATTTCCGAGATCCAATCCATTACTCCGACAGGATCTTATTTTCCAGTGAAGGTCGATGGCTTACAAGTCATAAAATCCTTATACTTACACCCATTTCTCTCCATTCTACCCTCGTGGTTATTTTTCCCAACCATAAGCGGTTTACTATGACCAACAGATCTAATGTTGTTTCCTTCTTCAGATCGATCGTCATTTAGTTCACGTTGTTCAACAAGAACTGAAGGTTCATCCCTGTCGTTCAGTAACATTTGCCTCAATTCCTCCCTTTGTTCAGCTAGCTTGGTCTGAATCATAGTTCGTACTCCAGCCATGGTGATGGGTTTAGGTGCAGCTCCTACTATCGGCACCTGTTCCACCACTTGAGGCTGAGGTTGTTGGTTTTTGTTTGCATTTCCCGCTCCACTCCGAGTTCTTGCCATTACAATCTATATACCGAATAAGGCGAATTTAGGTCTTTATCCTTGTTAGACATGTCAATTCCCTTATCACTCCGAAACATTTACATGTTAGTTCTAATCTCGTTATCATACGCTTAGAATCCTACACACATAAGGTTCCCTGATCTGGTCGACAACAGACAATAGATCCGAACAAATAATAGCATATATGGCAACATATAACATTAAGCACATAAAGGCATTTTAGGCACCTTTCCTAAAATAATCTAGTGCTCATGTCTAAAATATGGTAGACACTCATCTCCCAATCATCACTTAGCATTCTAAGTTCAAGTCTAGAAATTCTACAATTTCTTAGTTCGCTTAAACTAATGCTCTGATACCAATTGTGACATCCCCTACTTTCTCGGCCAGAAAAGACCGATTTAATTTATGCTTTTTAAAATAAAATTAGAGAAATCTTTGTAAAAGATGTTGCGGAATTGGTCCCCAAAACAAAACATGATAAAAGTTTATCAAAACCTTTATTTAAGAAATGTATAGTTTCATTTCATATCAAAACCTTAGGATGTCATGTTCCGATACAGATGAAAAGCATAAACAAGACATTATAAGCCTTTCAACAGTTATTTACAACTACTGGCCTATAATCAAAACTCTCTCACCGTCCTCCGACTATGCTCGGGGTCCACTACCTGTAATCATAAAAACTGAGTGGGTCAGGCTTGGGAGCCTGGTGAGCATATTGGGTTTTCAACCCACAATAATAATATACTTATTAAGTTCACCAATCAACAATAACCCTGATTACCCATTCCTGTTGTCCTCACTTTATGTCCCTAAACACCTATCATAAGGGACCTAACCTAAGGAATATCATCGGGATGGACACTACTGCTAAGGGGTCTCCTCAGCCCTACATGTCCTAAAGGAAACCATGAGGGGGATGGAGTACGCCAATGAACATTTCATTCATCAACACCTACAAGTTGCGAACCTGCAAGTGTTCCACTGGACTCTCTAGAAAGGTCCGTAGTCGTCATCTATACTCCACTAGATGACTACAACAACAACAACAACATCGAGGCCTCTCACCATTTTAACACACATCAACTATTTCATCTACCCACGTTCTACCCAACATATTTTGTAGATAAAATACATATACAATTAAAACTTGTATAAAACATTTATTCAACAGTCACCTCAGATAAACACGTAATATAATTACACATAACACGTATTTTATAGAAAATACTTCATATCTAGGTGTAAGATGAAAGTGACTACACACTTACATGATTTGATGATAATCGGGCAGCAATTCGTTGCTTAAAACGATCGTTTCTAATAAAACCGAGAGTTTTATTGAGAAACCGGGCTTTGCGAAGGTCGGGCTTCGAAACCGAAAAGATAATTTTTCCAGGCATCTCGGGCACTTCGTGGAGTATTACTGGCTTTGAAATAAGTATCGGGGCTTCGAGGGATGTTAAGATGAAAGAAATATGAGAAAAGGGGTGAAAATGGACAATTTCTTAAAATTATCCGAGAAGGGTCGTAGCCTTCTATTTATAGGGGGAGGCTTCTGATCGGACGGCTGAGAAGCTCCTAGGTGGCAGCAGATCCAAAGCTCGCAGGGGATGGCTCGCACGAGGTTGCACATGCGAAGGCCTCATTGTCCTCTCCTGATTGGACCAAGGTCTACTGGTCCGAAGTAGAGGCATCATGGCAGCTTACGAGGGCTCGGTCTCGTGCAAGAAGGTACTTGTCGCATCACTACTGGACCACTTCGGATAAGGCCGGGTGCTCGGATGACTCAGCAGACTTCAGACACGTGGCGCGTTTTGAGCGAGGGTGACATGACAAAAATGTGACTATGCGGATTTTCTAGGTTTTTGTGCAAAAACTTCTAAAATCCTTAACTTTCGCATATGAGCTCCGTTTTTGATGTTCTTTATATGCATGTGTAGGTAAAATTACGCTCTACAACTTTCGTTTAGACTTCGTCGGCTTATTTTGACTTTAATTTTTATATTATTATTTTTATCAGACCGGGACAGGAAATCCGTTAAAAATTCATAACTTCTTCATCCGACGTCCGTTTTTGTCAGCCTTTTTACCGTTGTGCTACTAATGACGAGAACTTCAATTCTCGTTTAGGTTGTGTCGGCTAAAAATCACTCGATTTAAAATTCGAGTTTTTAGCTGTCTACTGCTAAGCTGAAAATTCGAAAAATCATAACTTCCTCATACGAAGTTAGATTTTGGGCATTCTTTTTATCGACATTCTCGGTTTAACAAATACTACGACTTTCGTTTAGATACTAAGGCTAAAAAGTAGTTTATCCAAACTCACTTTTTACGACATTCAGCACCGTGTCGGTTTTGTCGCGAAACTTCGACAGGTCATAACTTCTTCGTTATAACTCGGATTTTGGTATTCTTTATATCCCCAAAATCCTTGTTTTGACCACTAAAACTTTATGTAAATAAATCGGGCTTATCTCACACTTTAATTTGGACACTTATTTTTATTCTTAATTAATTAAGCCCTAGTTATTAAGCATAAAACACATAAAACACATAGAATTCACATAATTCCTTTTTCATTTCTTCAAAATGAGTTACAAAGGTTAACCTAGACTATCACCTTAATATTAATGCCTAGGCTAGAAACACGAGTGTTACATTTATCCCACGTGCATTAAAGGTCTTCCAAATCAGGTTTTTGTGACGAAAGGAAATGCTGAAAAATTTGACCCAAAAATAAACAAATTATTGAAAAAGGACAATCAAAATGTAACTAATGAAGGTTTTTATTCAAATTAGAATATGAAAGAAAACAAGTTAAACAAATGATCACATGTTTTTCGATGACAAAAGAGTCAAAATTCTTTTTCCAAAGAAAATGAAAAAAAAATCTAACAGAGTTTGGGTCATGAAAACAGAAAAACCGAATGTCGAGGCAAAACTAAAGAAAAGAGCGTGAAAATTTTCCCTAATGATTCTAGTAATCAAAAGGCAAAAACTCATTATTTCAAAAAGAAAGAAAAATCAGTTACAAAAAAAGTTTATTTTAGAAATCAAAATGGAAAATTTCAAAATCAAAATGAAAAGGTTGAGAAATCTGATTTGAAAAATGAATTTTTTGGATAGAAAGCACAAAACAAGGCTTATTGGAAGAAACAAAAGGAAAAAGCAGAAAGCAAAGTTTCTGAGATACACAAATAAACAAAATTCTAAAAAGAAGTTTTCACAAACTTCAAAAATTCATACTTCAAAATATGTCTCTCAAAGTAATTTGAATAATAGACAAAGGTGTGTTGAAAATAAAAGTGGTTTTTCACCAAAAGTGAATGTTGATCGAAAAGCGAATGAAAAAGGGTGTGAAAATTTCAAATCCAACAAAACATAATGAACAAGGAAGTTTTCATCAAAATTATGTTGATAAAATGTTCAAAAGATGAAGGATTTTCAAAATCGTGAAATGAAAACGCAATATCATTTTTAGAACAATAGACAAAAGAAATTTTCTCAATATTGAATTTTTTTTCACAAAGTTTCTCGTTTTTGTTATCAACATCGATACCAAAATCGCTTTCAACAACAACCATAAAAACCATAATCACAAATGAATTTTACAAAGATTGCAAATGTCAAAAAGAGAAATGTACCATTCAAGCCTGATGATCCAAATTTCCAAATCCTAATTTGAAGCAAAAATCGAAAATATCTTTTGTCAAAGGAAGAAATGATACGAAAAATCTTAATCATTGGTTGGAGGGAAAAAGAAGAAAATTTTAGTCGACGAAGTATTCTCAAACACAAGTCCAAGAGGCTTATAAGATTTACTTAAATGAATCTTTGAGTGGAAGTACTTCTTCTCAAGAATCAGTGTTGAAAGTGTTTAAATGGAAAGAAGTGAAAACAACGAAAGTTGATGTTTATCAAGGAAAGGTTGAAAAAGAGAAACTCAAAGTTGAAACTTCGGCATTACATGACTACATATCAATGCCCAAAGCTGACGAATTTAATTTAATTGACAAACTTAAGACTAAAGTTTGTAGTTGGATTTTTGGTTTATCATTGTACACTAAATTTCATGCTAATGCACAAGGACCCAAAAAGTATTGGGGACCTCAATCTCTCTAATTGATTGCAGGTACTATGTGACGAGCAATATGACGAAAACTAGTATGTTGATAGTGGATGTTTGCGTCACATGACTGGGAGGAAGGAGAATTTGAGAGATTTTCGTTCGTTGGAGAATGCTGAAGTAGTAAAGTTTGGAAACAATAAAAAATGAAGAGTTAAAGGATATGGGAAAGTTGAAAATGGAAAATTCATAGTAAAACGAGTTGCATATGTCGAAGGGTTGAAGTATAACCTGATAAGCCTATCTCAATTTGTGGTTGGAACAGGAAATTAAGTTCTTTTCAATGAGGAAGGAAGTATTATCTCAAATAAAGATACAAAAAAAGTTTTGTTGAAGTCAAGTAGGGTGGTATGTTCACTCTCGACATGAAACCTATAGTGGGCATACCTTTTGTGTGCTTACTATCGAAAGCTTCTTCAGACCTTAGTTGGTTATGTCATCGACTTCTTTCTCATCTTAACTTCAAGAATTTTAACAAACTTGTTCTTAATGATCTTGTTCGTGATTTTCATATTTCGAATTTTGATAATGATTCGTAATGTGATGCTTATGAACAAGGGGAATCAACATCGTCAAGGTCATCCAATCACAATTGATTCAAAGATCAATGAACCGTTGGAACTTCTTCACACCGACTAGTGTGGTCCTTCGACTGTTGCGTCTCTCAATAAAAAGAAGTACATAGTTGTTATTGTTGATGATTTTTCATGATTTACTTGGGTTTTATTTCTTAGACAGAAATCGGAAACAACTCAAGTGGTGATCGATTTTATCAAAAACATTGAACTAAGTTTGAAAAAGAAAGTTCGTAAGATAAAAGGCGACAATGGAACTGAGTTAAAAAATCAAATTTTAGATTCATTTTTGAATGAACTGGGAATTTCACATAACTTTTCATCTCCTTGCACACCATAACAGAATGGTGTTGTCAAACGGAGGAATCGTTCCTTGTGTGAAGCGGCTAGGACGATGCTTACATATACGAATTTGCCACAATACTTTTGGACAGAAGCAGTCTTGATAACTTGCTTTATGCAAAATTGTTCTTTTATTCATCATCGTTTCAACATCACGCCATATGAAATCATCAACAAAAGGAAGCCTAATGTTAAATTTTCCATGTTTTTGGTTGCAGATGCTTCGTAATGAATGTCAAGGATAATCATTCCAAATTTTAGACGAAAGCTGATGAGGGAATTTTCTTGGGATATTCACACAATTATGTTGCTTATAGGGTGTTGAACAAGAGGACACAAAAAATTGAAGAAACATTCAATCTCACATTTGATGATTATTATGTAAAGAGGATTGAACAAGAATTTCTGAAGAAACCGATAATCTCTCAAACTAATGAAGAATCTAAGAAAATGCTTAATTTTGATATTGATCTTGATTTAGTTTTTGGTATTCGTGATAGGTCAATTGATGTTGAGGTCACTATTGAAGACAATCAAGTTCCCGAGGCATCGGACCACTCTGATGATTTTACACTCACTAATGAAGAAAATGAAGAAAATTCATCATAAATCTCGAGAGTCAATATTGAAAGAATACATAATTTGACTGATGGTCAAGTGGAGGGGGGCACTTAACTTCTTCATCTCACAACGAAAGAGAAAATTTGATTCCTCAATCTCAAGCTAAGGGAGAGTTATTGAATTTGCATACAAATGATGAGGGGGAGCTATTGACTATTCAAGTTGGTGTTGAGGGAGAGCATCAGACAATGAATCCATTGGTTGAAGGGGGGCCAAGTGGAACGAATCATGATGATGATGATGATCAAGGTAACAAATTTCTTGATACTAATGACAATATCTCTTTTTCAGATGAATTATCAGAAGCAGAAGAGACATATGAGGATGCACATTTAGAGTTTGATCCTGCCTTTCATCCAATGGAGAAATGGACAAGGGATCATACAAAAGAACAAATTCTTGGTGATCCAAGTTCAAGTGTTCTAACCCGAACACATATTCGAGAAAAAAATGAGGTTTAAAATGTTCATCGGGAATTTTGTATGCTTAATGTCTTTATTTCTAAAATTGAACCAAAATAGTCACGAATGCATTAGAACATCCTGATTGGGTTGTTGCAATGCAATCTGCGTTGGATGGACCTGATGATGTTTCGATTGTTGGTCTTAAATGAATTTTTAAAAATAAAATGGACAAAGAAGGCAATATTGTTCGAAACAAAGCTAGATTATTCGTAAAAGGGTATAGTCAACAAGAAGGAATTGATTTTGAAGAAACATTTTCCCCTTTCGCAAGACTCGAGGTTGTACGAATTTTCCTGGCTTATATAGATCATAAGGATTTCGATGTCTACTAGATAGATGTAAAGTGTGCATTCCTTAATGGTGCTCTTGAAGAGATAGTCTATGTTGAACAACCACCCGGATTTGTCAATGACAAGTTTCCTGATCATTGTTATATTGTTGACAAGGCAATTTATGGGTAAAAACAAGCACATCATGCTTGGTATGCGACTCTTACCAATTTTTTGAAAATCGCAAAATTTAAGCAAGGATCAGTTGACCCCACTTTATTTCGAAAGAAAGTAGGGGATCATCTGATGCTCGTTTAAATTTATGTCGATGACATTATATTTGGTTTATCTGACCCTTCGTTGTCAAAAGAATTTAAGGAGCTGATGAAGAGTAAATTTGAAATGAGCATGATGGGGAAGATAAATCATTTCTTGGGTTTAAATATTTGTCAAAGCAAGGAAGGAATTTTTATTAATCAAGAATATTACACTCGAAATCTGCTTGAAAGATGTAGAATGGCGAATTGCACAAAAGGTAAAGTTCCCATGGCAGTCAACACTCGCTTAGGTCCTTCGTTGGATAAGCCTGTTGTTGATCTCAAAACATATAGAAGCATGATCGGTTCGCTTTTGTATTTAACTTCAAGTCGACTTGATATAATGTTTTATGTGTTTAATTGTGCCATGTATCAAGCAAATCCAATAGAACCTCATCTTATTGATGTGAAAAATATATTTTGCTATCTACGTGGTACAACGACTCTAGCACTGTGGTATCCGTCGAAAAAAGGATTCTTTTTTCAAGCTTTCTCAGATCCGGATTTAGGGGGATGTCAATTAGATCGAAAGAGCACTACCTGAGGAAGTGAGTTCCTTGATGGGAAACTTGTGAGTTGGCAGTCGAAAAAGCAGACGTGTGTATCAATTTTGACAGTTGAGGCTGGATACATTGTTTTTGCGGCGTGTACATCTCAATTGATCTGGATCCAAAGTCAAATACATGACTATGCGATTAACATGAAGACAATTCCATTATATTGCGATTCTCAAAGCACAATTTTCATATGTCATAATCCAGTTCAACATTCGAAAACAAAACACATTGCTCTTCGTTACCACTTCATCAAAGATCATGATGAAGATGGGACTATTGAAGTCCATTTTGTCAAAACAACAAATCAACTTGCTGATATTTTTACAAAACCATTGGACCAAAAAACATTCTTAAGAAATTTAAATGGGTTGGGAATGTTGGAAGCTTGTTATGTTCCTCATTCTACATAATTTTTCTTGGATTTGAAAAGTGATTATGTGGGACTTACTTTCGATTATTGGCTTAAATTTCATTTGTTACTCTAACTTTCGCTAGTTGGAATAACTTTCATTTGTTTTACTAACTTTAGTTTCTTGTCCAATTGTCGTTCAAAGGTTACTGTTCCCATTAAGCGTTCGCATACCTTCACATTCGATAGTTCTCTGATTCATTCAATGTCAATCTACGATTTGTGTATGGAGTTAGTCTTTTGATGGGAAATACATATCCTTGGTGAGCGCTTGACTACGGGGCATTACGTTGGAGATGAGAGAGCATTGGTTCGCATGCGAAATATTTGTTATTTCTAACAAGTAACCAATGTTAGTAATATCCTTTTCTTATTTTTGTCTTTGTAAAATTCAAAAATCCAAAAAGATTTTCTTATTTTTGTCTTTATATAATTAAGAAATCCAAAATGATTTTTATTATTTTTGTTTTTGTTTTTCAAAATAAAAAATCCAATATATATATATATATATATATATATATATATATATATATATATATATATATATATATATATATATTCGTCATGTTTGAAATTTATTTGGGAACAAAGGAATACACAAAAATATATTCCTTATTTTTTCAGGAAGATCATTGTCACAATGTGTTGCATTTTCGCATGCCAAATGAGAAGACTCAAAGGGACTGATATGATACGAAACTTTTGTACTAGTTAGGTGCCTTTAGAAGCATCTTGCAACATGTTATCCATAAGCTTCATAAACTCTTTGTGTACAAAGCCTTGATGAAAAAGTTTCATACGAAACTTTCTTCCCAATGAGGTTATATTCATATTAGTCAAGGGGCTACCTTTCTTTTCTCATGTTAAGTAAAGAGATTTATGTTATGTCCAATTTTTTGCAGAGGTACAGATCATCCAAAATCATAAGTGATTGGTGAAACACCAACTGGAGTTTATTACCCGTGCACAACAAAGGCGAAACAAACTTTGCTTAATGCGAACCAAGAATTTTGCATGTTCAATTATTTCATTTCCAAAATTAAACCAAATATAGTTAAAATTGCTTTTAATTATATTGATTAGGTCGAAGCAATTCAAGCTACGCTAAATGAATTTGAAAGAAACAAGGTTTAGAGGTTAATTCATACACCTCCAGATGCTTCTGTGGTCGGGCTTAAATAGGTCTTTAACAAAAAGCTAGACAAAGATGGAGATGTTGTATGTAACAATGAGATGTTCATAGTGAAAGGATATTGTTGAGAAGAAGGCATAGTGTAACGTTCAATTTTTCCTACTAGGCATTAATAAGATGACGTAATAGTTAGGGTCAACAATTGAAACCTATTTGATATAATAAAAGAAAATTATTTGAGTATTATGTGATTTATGTGTAATTATTTGTAGTATATATGCTTATAGCAATATAATAAAATAAGAATAAAATACACGTCTAAATAGAATAATAATTACGCTGAATATCCTTAGTTGTGATGAGTATTCTGAAGATACAACGAACGCTCCAATCCGATGTATGTCGAAGAAGTTACGATCCATTGAAGGTTCTCGTTCGACCCGATATGGCTACGGATATCGTAAATAGTGAAAATCAGAGATAGATTGCTTATTAGCCTAAGTGGTTTAAATAAAAGTCGTAGTAATCATAAAACCGAGGGTGCATATAGATAACGTCTAAATCTGACTTCATGAGAGGAGTTTATGATTTTTCTAATATTTCAACATAAATGTATTAACACATAAATCAAAATTTAGTTGGTTGATTTTTAGCTGAAACAATCTAAACGAGAATCGAAGACCTCCTTAATAGGAGTCAGTCGATATAAAGACAGTCGAGAACGGACGTCGGCCGAGAGAGTAATGAATTTTTAATGGAATTTAACAGTCTAAGACTATTAAAAATATAAATTTAAAAATAAATTAAAAATTAGTCGACAGGGTCTAAAAGAGATCTCGTCGACATATATGCATGGGTATAAAACTTGTCGAAAACTGAGCTCATATGAAGAAGATATGAGTTTTCTAATATTTTATAAAAATCTGCGCGCAGTTGCGAACACAGACAAGATGCGCGACGTTCATTGATAAACCACGATATTGCAACACGTGTCACCATTAGATGACTGCCACATCACCCTATTTGACTATTTGTGCGGCGCTCCCCAAAAGATTGTGCGGCGTTCATGTGCTTTGTCAAGTTTAAATAGTTTCGAATTCAGATCATTTCTCACTAAGGTTTTAGAACTCATAACTCGGTACCTATTCGGCCGACTACTAAGTAGAGAGTACTCGGGAGTACTCGGGGAGTACTCGAATTCGGTAATTCATGTAGAAATATTTTTAGGGAAATTATATATGTCAAAATCATAAGTTAAAATCATAAATTGATTGAAATATATATAACAAAATTAGATACATGTGAATACACAAAAACTAAAAAACGCATTATGGTCTCACTTCGTGAATAATTGCTTAAAATCTAAGATATATATGTAGTAATAATCACATGTTTGTGTGAAGTAATAAATCATTAAGTATATTATACATATTAATCATCGAGTTGACCGAGGTTTACAACACTGCTCGGTTCAGTAAGGGGTTGATCGGGCAGTACTTGAGATTTTCTAACTCGCCTCGGTAAGGGGCCGACTAGCGAGTACTCGGAGGAGTAATCAGCCAACTTGGTGAGTTTTACAACACTGTTTCTCACATGTTCTCCACACCTGTCACTCGAGGTTTTAGCGAAAATAGTTCATCTTCATTAGTTCTTAGCCTTCGATGAAGCCATGGAAGCCCTAGGAGCTTGACAGTTAGCAGACCGGAGTTCTGCCAATTCAGCTTCTAGACTTATGTCTAGGGAATCTTCAAAGTTAACTTACACTCTATTTTATGTTAGTGTAATTTATATTTAAATTCATAGTTGTTATTATAAATTTATAAATAAGATTTGTTAGTGGTTCCAACGTCATATTATTGATTGATCTCCTTACGGGGATGATATATAGGCTGTATTTAGTGAGGTGTTTAAAGTGGGATGTCAAAACAATATACTTTGTATACCATGCAGACCCTACATCCGATATTACCCTAGCTGGTTGTCTCTTATTAACTATAGATTAGTAGACATTGGGATTATTGAGGAGTTTAGACTATTCCTTAGTCGTAAGAAAATAATAAACTAAGACTTAGTGATAAATCAACCCAGGTCACATCAAAGGAAAATCTAAGTGTTGAAGCGAAGCGCCGCCCGAATTCATAGTCATCCGCTTTAACAAATGAGTGCATAGTTACTTTCAGCTTCCACATAGATATAAAGTATCTAGATGTTTAAATGTTATGTGTGTCTAGACTATTCATTAGTCGTACATAAATAATAAACTAAGACTTAGTGATAATTGAAACTAGGTCACATCAAAGGAAAAGCCAAGTGTTGAAGCGAGGCGTTGCCCGAATTCCTAGTCATCCACTTTAACAAGTGAGTGCCTAGTTACTTTCAGCTTACACATAGATATAAAGTATCTAGATGTTTAAATGTTATGTCTGCCTATTATCTGAATTACTTGATATTTGTGTTAGATAAATTATATGATTTTATTTGGTTAATCATATACATATTTTCTTATATATTTAAATAAATTATATTGGGTAGTAATAGGTGATGAAAATGATGAGAGGACTTGACTATTGATCAACCAGTCATCTAGCAAAGTATAGATGACGACCACATACTAGTATAGATATTCCAGTGGAAACGTTGGATGGCTCGCAACCTGTAGGTGTTAGTGACCTATATGTTCGTTGATGTACTCTATCCCCCCATGCTTGCCTTGCTGATATATATTGCTATAGGAATCTCCGAAGCAGTATTGTCTACTCTTTATGATGATGAACCTTAGGATAGGTCCCTTGAGATGAATATTTTAGGATTAGTATGTGTGTAAAACCCGGATTCCCAGGTATTATTTTTTATTCTTTTATTGTTGGGTGATGTGAGGAGACTCGGCGAGTTGGAGTCTAAACTTGCCGAGTTGGATCGCAGTTTTGCACGCGAGTTCCCGTCTGGACTCGGCGAGTCCAAAAGTGGACTCGGCGAGTCCACGCTGTTTAATGAAACCCTAATTTCCAGGGTTTGAGACCTATTTAAAGGGGCTTATGGCCGTCATTTGCGGCCACCAACCCCAGAGAGAAACCGTAAAGAGATCTTGAGCGTTTTGGGAGAGAGAGGAGGCCATTGTTAACCTTTGAAGCATTGTTTGGCAAGACAAAGGAGATTCTAGCCAAGAGTAGGCAAGGGAGGTGGACATCCTTTGAATTTGGAGCTTAGAGCATCATTTTGGAGGTATATTTTGGCCCCCTTTTCTGTTGTTATGATGAACATGGGGGCTTAGGGTTTCTTGACCCCTTTGTTGGTTAGATTTAATGTCCATTTCGTCCCTATTTGTGATGAGGCTTGAAATGGGATCCATAGAGGTCCAGAAAAGCTTTATTCCTTAAGCTTTATGAGGATTCATGGGAGTTTTGACCAAGGGTTATGAGATATGGGGCTAAAACATCATATAGGAGCAAATAGATGTTGTTTGAGCATCAAGGTTTGGACTTTACGTGATTATCATGCTTGGGGAGGCCAGATCTATGATTGTATGGAACAGATCTGACCTCAGAAGTGAGTTTGAGTTTATGCATGGAATGAACTCGCCGAGTTTGAAGAACAGACTCGGCGAGTAGTATGAAGTTTGCCCGTAATCACTTAGTGAGTGGTCTTGTCGAGTTGAGGGAGTGATTCAGTGAGTCAGGGTGAGTCGGGGGGACTGAGTCAAGCCGGAACTCACCGAGTTGTTCTTGAGACTCGGCGAGTTGAGTCGTGGTGGCCTCGCGATTCATGCCAGGTGGAACTCGTCGAGTCAGAGAAGTACTCGACGTGTCAAGAGGGATCCAAGAGAGTCAGTGGACACGTATAGACTTGCCGAGTCGCCCTAGTGCACTCGCCGAGTCCGATCAAAGTTGACCGTTGACCTTGTTGACCTTTAGGGTTGAGTGCAGTTATATTTGTGAGTGTATTATTTTGTGTGATTAGGCGGAGGCTAGATCACGTTTATTCCGAGACAGATATTTACCGAGACATCGAGGTGAGTCTTCTCACTATACTTACCTAGAGTGGTATATTGTGTAGACCAGAGGGTCTTATGTGTTATGTATGAGATTATGTGCTATGTGCTATGTGTATGTTGTATGTTGTTATAGACCGGACCGAAGGGTCCAACGATACAGACCGGGCCGGAGGGCCCAACGAGCTATGACCGGACCAGAGGGTCCAACGAGCTACGGGATTGGAGGGTCCCGCTGAGACACATCGACCGGAGGGTCGTATTATAGCCTTGAGTGGCGTATATGTTGTATGTGGTATTTTGGGGAACTCACTAAGCATTTATGCTTACAGTTGTTGTGTGATGTGTTTCAGGTACCAATGATGAGCGCGGGAAGGCGCCGACATGATCCGTACACACTAGAGGAGTTTTATGTTTTGGATTCTGGGGAGATGTCTTTGTGATAAATACAATTGAAACAATATGTTGATGTTATTATGTGAAAAATGATTGTTTTGAAAATGAAAATTTTGTTTTGAAAATTTACGTTGTTACAAGTTGGTATCAGAGCCTTGGTTTGAGGGAATCGGATGCACTTTCGGGTGTATCTGAACTCAAAATGAGGAATTGAGGAGAATTTTTATAATAAAATAAATTTTTTGAAAAGAGTAACAGAGTTTTGAGACAAACAGAGCAGAGTCGTGTGTACGATCAGCCAACTCCCGAGCGACAAATTCCCCAAGAGTACCCTTACTTTATGTGTTATGAGATATGTTATATTATGCATGCTAGAGTAGGCTAAGTATACATATTAGGACTGGAGTGGCCTGATTTGTGATGCCTTAGCCTAGGAGTTTTCTGCTGCTGAGATGCTTTGAGGGCGAGTGATAGCAGTTAGGAGCTCATGAGAATAGAGTACTTGTAATCCAAGATCCAAGGAGGAGGACTTGAAGTGAATGCTGGTGCGGTGTGGTCAGTAGTATTGGGCCCGTACTACTGAAGACACCGGACCAATGGGCATTTCAAGTAAGAATCTTTTAGACGACGGAGGACAAGTAGGGTTGTGTCATCGAGTATGAGCATGTTCGATCAAATCTCTGATAATTTTTGTTGTATTTCAGAGACATCACTATTGGGACTCGACACACACCTGAGACCAGTGGTGTCAGCGACGAGGAGATCCGTCGGATGATTCATGAGGAGGTGGCTGCTTCCATCCGGGCTGAGATTCTTGAGATGTTTGGAGACATCAAGACCACATTGATCGAGACTTTTGATGAGCGGTACGCCGCGTTGACTGAGGCTGCTACAGCTGTAGCTACTGCTGCTGTTGCTGCTGCCAGACCTCAGGGAGGTGACTCGTTGTTGTTTTGGGAGTTCAGCAACACGAAGCCACCAGAGTTCGAAGGGACGCAGGACCCGATTGCCGCTATGAGGTGGATCTCTGACATCGAGGGATGTTTCCATACGTTCTCTTGTCCAGAGCACTTGAGGGTTCGGTTCGCTTTGAACTAGCTCCGCCTAGGAGCGAAGGATTGGTGGAAGTTCGTGACGGCGAACTTTACTTTGGCTGCAATTTCTGAGGTGACCTGGGAGAGGTTCACCGCTATGTTCCGAGAGGAGTATGTTCCCCCGGTAGAGAGGGAACGGTTGATTCAGGATTTCTTGACCCTCAAGCAGGGTATTGATTCAGTGACAGTCATCACTAGGAAGTTCCATGAGAGGGCGATGTTTTGCCCTGAGCAGGTGTCGACTGAGCAGGCTCATATGAGCCATTATCTGGGTGTTCTGAGGAGAGATATACGGGAGTTCGTGGCGAACTCGACTTACCGGACATTTGCTGAGCTCCAGGAAAATGCCCGGAAGAGGGAGATCGAGTTGGAGACTTAGGCCAGGGAGGAGGCCGAGTCTCAGAGGATGGATCGGCGGTCGGCCCAGTCTCAGCTGGCAGCCAAGCGGGCTAGACCCGCTGATTCGAGATCTTGGGGCACGAAGGGCCGCACTTGTGGGAAGCGCGGTAAGATTCATGAGGGGTCGTGCAGGGCTAGAGTATTTTACAAGTGTGGGAAGGAGGGGCATATCGCGAGGGAATGCCCCAAGGGATTCTCGGTTTGCTTTCATTGCAACCAGACCGGCCATCGGAAGGTCGAGTGCCTGCAGCTTCTTCAGGGATCTGCGCTTGCTGCTAGGGTTACCGAGACTCGGCCGGTGAAGGCCAAGGCCCCGAGGGCTCGTGGGAGAGCGTTTCAGTTGACCGCGGAGGAGGTCCGCGCAGCGCCTGATGTTGTGGATGGTATGTATTTTCTTTTCATCTTTTATTTGAGTTGAGATTTTATGCTTATATGATCATATGCATAGGTACTGTTCTTGTGAATTCTGTGCCTGCATTGGTGTTAGTTGACTCGGGTGCGAGTCGGTCGTTTGTTTCCATAGCATTTATTCAGCATATTAGTACCCGTCGAGAGGCATTGGATCGGCCTCTGTGAGTTTCCATAGCTGATGAGCGAGCTGTGTATGCTTCGGATGTGATTAGAGGATGTGTCCTTAAGATCTTCGGTGTGGAGTTTCCGATAGATCTGGTCCCGATCGCGATGGGGGACGTGTGTGTGATAGTGGGTATGGATTGGATGAGCCGTTATGGAGCTGTGATAGACTGCAAGCATCAATTGGTGTCGATTCGAGACCCTAGTGGGGGAGTTATTTCAGTGTACGGTGAGGGTACACGTTCAGGGTCAGCATTTTGTTCGGCTGCCAGAGCGAGACCGAGTCTACAATAGGGCTGTAGGGGTTTTGTGGCATATGTGATGGATGCGAGGGCTGATATTGAGAGACCGAAGTCAGTTGATGAGGTTCCTATAGTGCGTGAGTTTCCGGATGTGTTTCCAGAGGACTTGCCGGGTGTGCCTCCGGAGAGGCAGGTAGAGTTTGGTATTAAGTTAGTTCCAGGAGCTGCGCCTATCGCTAAGGCGCCGTATCGCCTTGCGCCTCCGGAGATGCAGGAGTTGTCCTCGCAGCTTCAAGAACTGCTGGGGAAGGGGTTTATCAGGCCGAGCAGTTCGCCTTGGGGAGCGCGTATCCTTTTTGTCAAGAAGAAGGATGGCTCGCTCCGGATGTGCATCGATTATCGTGAGCTGAATAAGCTAACGGTCAAGAACCGTTACCCGTTGCCAAGGATCGATGATTTGTTTGATCAGCTGCAGGGAGCATCTTGGTTCTCCAAGATTGATTTGAGGTCTGGGTATCATCAGGTGAGGGTGCGGGAGGAGGACGTACAGAAGACAGCCTTCCGGACTCGTTATGGGCATTACGGATTCGTGGTGATGCCTTTCAGACTCACCAATGCACCAGCGGTGTTCATGGATCTCATGAACAGGGTGTGCAGACCAATGTTGGATCGCTCAGTGATCGTGTTCATCGACGACATTCTGGTGTATTCGAGATCCAGAGAGCAGCATGAGGAGCATTTGAGGGAGATCCTCGGAGTTCTGAGATCGGAGAGGCTTTATGCCAAGTTCTCCAAATGTGAGTTCTGGTTACGAGAGGTTCAGTTTTTGGGGCATCTCGTTGACCAGAAGGGGATTTTAGTCGACCCGGCCAAGATTGAGGCGGTTATGAGGTGGGAGGTGCTGAGATCACCCACTGAGATCAGGAGTTTTCTGGGATTGGCCGGCTATTATCGGAGATTTATTAAGGATTTCTCCAAGATCGTTGTGCCCCCACCAAGTTGACCCGGAAGGGTGTTGTGTTTTCTTGGGGTCCGGAGCAGCAGACCTCGTTCGAGACACTTCGCAGGAAGTTATGCGAAGCCCCAGTGTTAGCCCTTCCGGAAGGGATGGAGGATTTTGTGGTTTATTGTGACGCATCGATATCCGGATTGGGAGCGGTGCTTATGCAGAGGGGGCATGTGATAGCTTATGCATCGAGGCAGCTTAAGCCTCACGAGTCGAGATATCCCACGCATGATTTAGAGCTGGGAGCGGTAGTGTTCGCTCTCAAGATCTGGCGACACTACCTGTACTGGGTTTGATGTACGATATACACAGACCACAAGAGCTTGAAGTATTTGACGGATCAGCCCAACCTAAATATGCGACAGAGGAGGTGGTTGGACGTGGTCAAGGATTATGATTGTGAGATCCTGTACCACCCGGGCAAGGCTAATGTTGTAGCCGATGCACTGACCCGTAGGGCGGAGAGCGCCCCAATACGAGATGTATTTTTGAGATTGACGGTGATGACCCCGATTTTGGATGCTATTCGAGGGGCCCAGGCTGAGGCTGTGTAGCCTGAGAGCCAACAGAGGGAATGAGTTGTCGGGCTGGTATCGGAGTTCGTTACCGATAGCCGGGGGCTTATGACATTTCAGGGTCGGATTTGGGTACCGTCCGTGGGCGGTATGCATACCATTTTGATGGAGGAGGCTCATCGATCGAAATTCTCGATCCATCCCGGGGCCACTAAGATGTTTTTGGACCTGAAAAAGGATTATTGGTGGCCCTGTATGAAGATGGATGTCACATGGTTTGTAGAGAGATGCTTGACCTGTCGCAGGGTTAAGGCGGAGCATCAGCGTCCACATGGTAAGTTGCAGCCATTAGAGATTCCCGAGTGGAAATGGGAACAGATTACCATGGATTTCATCACCAAATTGCCAAGAACCGCGAGGGGTGTCGATGCAATTTGGGTGATTGTGGATAGGTTGACAAAGAGTGCTCATTTCTTGGCCATCAGTGAGAGCTCTTCCGCGGAGAAGTTGGCAGAGATGTACGTGAGAGAGGTGGTATCGCGGCAGGGAGTGCCAATTTCAATTGTCGCATATCAAGATGTACGTTTCACTTCCAGATTCTGGAAGATGTTTCATGAGGAATTGGGTACGAAACTACATTTTAGTACAGCGTACGACCCCCCGACCGACGGGCAGAGTGAGCGGACGATTCAGACGCTCGAGGACATGCTCCGAGCATGTGTGTTGGATTTCGGCGGAAGTTGGGACACGTATTTGCCCTTAGCAGAGTTCTCTTACAACAACAACCATCATTCGAGCATTGTCATGCCGCCCTTTGAGCTGTTGTATGGGAGGAGGTGTCGGACCCCTATCTGCTGGGGAGAAATAGGGCAACACGTGATGGGTAGTACCGAGATCGTGCTTTAGACGACAGAGCAGATCCAGTAGGTCAGACAGAGGTTGTTGACTGCTCAGAGTCGTCAGAAGAGCTATGCGGACAGACGCCGGTCCATGCTTGAGTTTCAGGTCGGCTACTTTGTGCTCCTGAAGGTCTCTCCTTGGAAAGGAGTGATTCGATTCAGGAAGAGGGGCAAGTTGGGGCCCCGATATATTGGTCCTTCCATGGTGGTCCCGAGGGTAGGCAGGGTAGCCTATCGTTTGGAGTTGCCAGCAGAGTTGGGTCAGGTTCACGACACTTTCCACGTGTAGCAGTTGCGAAAGTGCGTAGCCGACGAGTCGGCAGTAGTGCCACTAGAAGATATTCAGGTGGATGCGAGCCTGAATTATGCTGAGAGACCAGTGGCGATCAGAGATAGATCAAGGTTCTGAGAAATAAAGAGGTGCCACTGGTGCAGGTCTAGTGGCAGCATCAGAATGGGTCATAGTTAACTTGGGAGCCGGAGCGTGAGATGCGTGGGCAGTATCTGGAGTTATTTGCAGAGTGAGACTTTGAGGGCGAAGTCTGATTCTAGTGGGGGAGAATTGTAACACCCGGATTCCCAGGTATTATTTTTTATTCTTTTATTTTTGGGTGATGTGAGGAGACTCGGTGAGTTGGAGTCTAAACTCGCCGAGTTGGATTGCGGTTTTGCACGCGGGTTCGCGTCTGGACTCAGCGAGTCCAAAAGTGGACTCGGCGAGTCCACGTTGTTTAATGAAACCCTAATTTCCAGGGTTTGAGACCTATTTAAATGGGCTTATGGCCGTTATTTGCGGCCACCAACCCCAGAGAGAAACCCTAAAGAGATCTTGAGCGTTTTGGGAGAGAGAGGAGGCCATTGTTAACCTTTGAAGCATTGTTTGGCAAGGCAAAGGAGATTCTAGCCAAGAGGAGGCAAGGGAGGTGGACATCCTTCGAATTTGGAGCTCAGAGCATCATTTTGGAGGTACATTTTGGCTCCCTTTTCTGTTGTTATGATGAACATAGGGGTTTAGGGTTTCTTGACCCCTTTGTTGGTTAGATTTGATGTCCATTTCGTCCCTATTTGTGATGAGGCTTGAAATGGGATCCATAGAGGTCCAGAGAAGCTTTATTCCTTAAGCTTTATGAGGATTTATGGGAGTTTTGACCAAGGGTTATGAGATATGGGGCTAAAACATCATATAAGAGCAAATAGATGTTGTTTGAGCATCAAGGTTTGGACATTACGTGATTATCATGCTTGGGGAGGCCAAATCTATGATTGTATGGAACAGATCTGACCTCAGAAGTGAGTTTGAGTTTATGCATGGCATGAACTCGCCGAGTCTGAAGAACAGACTCGGCGAGTAGTATGAAGTTTGCCCGTAATCACTTAGTGAGTGGTCTTGCCGAGTTGAGGGAGTGATTCGGTGAGTCAGGGTGAGTCGGGGGGACTGAGTCAAGCTAGAACTCGCCGAGTTGTTCTTGAGACTCGGCGAGTTGAGTCATGTTGGCCCCGCGATTCATGCCAGGTGGAACTCGTCGAGTCAGAGAAGTACTCGGCGTGTCAAGAGAGGATCCAAGAGAGTCAATGGACACGTATAGACTTGCCGAGTCGCCCTAATGCACTCGCCGAGTCCGGTCAAAGTTGACCGTTGACCTTGTTGACCTTTAGGGTTGAGTGCAATTGTATTTATGAGTGTATTACTTTTTGTGATTAGGCGGAGGCTAGATCACGTTTATTCCGAGACAGATATTTACCGAGACATCGAGGTGAGTCTTCTCACTATACCTAGAGTGGTACATCAAGGTGAATATCTTTAGATATCTTCGCCACTACTACAAAAATACCCTTTTGATGACACGCATTGCGTGTCGTAAAAGACATAGATGACACACACATATGTGTCAAGGATGGCCCTCACATAAATGAATACCACACACATTTGCGCATCGTAAACATACGACGCGCATTTACGATACACAATGCGTTTCATTGAAGCCTCTGTCATAAAGGAAGACGACACGCATTTGTGTGTCCTAACCTTACGACACACACTTATGAATCACATTGTGTGTCACTAAATCCCATGTCATAAATGAATATGACATCCATTTGCGTGTCATAAATTTCGGCAACCATTTACGATACACGTTTACGATGTGCATTTACGATACACATTTATAACTTGCATTTACATATAATATAGAAACAAATATATATCAAAACATTCAATTTCATCTAAGTGTTAAACAAGTTAACAAAAACATTGTCCAACACAACATGTCAAAAGAGGATGCTACCTAACATTTCACAAAGTTAACAAAAACATTTTACACCACATCTCAAAAGACGATGCTGCCTAACATTTCACGGTTAACAAAATATTTTTGTGGATACAAAATATCACCGTTAAATGAAGCATGTAACAAACTTTGGCCATTCTTCACGGATTTCATCGAGATCATCATTTGTGTAGTGAACTTTGCCACCCCCGACTAGAGAAAAAAATTGCATATGATGTTTCAATTATAAAAAAAATGGTCCTTTTATAACAGTGAGTAGTATGATATATTCAACAAATAAACATAAAATGTAAATTCTCCTTTCAAATAAATGAAATTACGTTGCTATTTTTGCATATAACCTAATATTTCAATTATAGTTGTGAGAGTAGGATGTTATATTAAACAAATAACCATAAAATGATACTTTTTTTTCAATTACTTTTTTATTAAATTAAAGTAGTGAAAGTAGAATGATATCTCCTTACGTTGTCTTTGACCAACACTTCAAATCCTTCCTCAACTATCTCCTTCATGAAATTTAGCATTTAGTAGCCACATTCGGTACCTCTGGACTGAACTAGACACTACACAATTACATATAAATGATCATTGCAACACTGATCCAAAAAATAAAGTTAAAGTTGTAATTTCAATAAGGAATTAAGTGATGACCGTAACATTGACCCATTTTAGTTTAACCCTCTTGTTGGGTCCACTTTGTGTAGCGTATAGAACCATTGCCTTATAAAAACGTTAAGAAATAAGTATTTATTGTATTCACATCAAATGTTTTGATAATTTATATTATTTACGAATCAACAATTTGTTTCAACTGCATATTGAAATTGCTAGATCTCTGGGAATCAAGATAATAGCAAGTAGCCAATTTCATGTCTAGTATAGCTAGCACCCAATGTCTTCTATAA
Source organism: Lactuca serriola (assembly GCF_051521515.1). Taxonomy (NCBI): domain Eukaryota; kingdom Viridiplantae; phylum Streptophyta; class Magnoliopsida; order Asterales; family Asteraceae; genus Lactuca; species Lactuca serriola. Next base: position 199,223,431 of record NC_136411.1, read on the forward strand.
AAACCACAAACCAAATTAAGTTAAATAACATAATTGCAATCATTTTCAAAATAAAAGGTATTTATTATATTCAACATCAAATGGCAAAATCAAACCTAGGATTGTAGGGCAATAAATTGATGTCATTGTCCTTTCTTGTAGACAAACGATCTACAGTACTTCTACTTTCATCATCAATATTCTTAGATTTCCCTTTACGATTGTTGAGCGAGATTACAGCCAGGTTCATGAAACAAAGTCCGTGATTTCTTTTTGGCGGGTCATATTTGATTTTGTTAAACAAAACCATGTTAACATACAAACACTAAATTGATTAAACAAATTTTGTTTTAAGAACAACTATTTAAATTAAATTTAAGCACTTACATCATATAAGACACAATGACAGCACCGCCCAGCTCATCCAAAAATTGCTTCAAAATCATTCCCATTTAAGTAATTGTAACTTTCGTACATAAAAAAATTGTTGTCACGCTGCACTTTTATAAAATCAGCCTTTGAAGCTTGTCCATCATCCATTTTTTCAGTCATTTTATAAATACCACTTTTATCGATTCTTATCCTTGTCTTCATATGTGCTCTCGTCCAGCATCTATGCATGGTCTTATTTTGTTTCTCCATTTCTTTTCCCTTCTTTTTTCTCTTATTTTCTATTCCCTTCTCTTTTTCTTGGTCAACCATATTTCCTGTCTCCTTTCTCTCTTATTAGTTCCTATTTCTTTTTTTTTTTACAAGTGTTGAATGTTTTTTCACTGGTGTGGCATGTTTTTTTCTTAGGTGTTGCATGTTTTTTCATTGGTTTCGCCACTACTTTTCCCAACAAAATATATAAATAAAACATAATGAAACGGGAAGAAGGAAATAGAAGCACATTTTTTGCATGTGGTGTGATGTGAAGCAAGAGGCAGAAGCAGCAACAAAATGAAACATAATAACTGGAAAATCTGTTCTGGTATGGATTCATTAAGGTTGAAAAATATGTTGAATACTTTGAAAATTTTTTGGTTACTAAAAAAGAGAAACATAATGAAACTGAATACATTGAAAATTTGTAAAATACTTCGAAAATTTTCTGGTTGCTGAAAAAGAGAAACAAAATGATACAAGATATTTTGAAAAATTGTTAAGTACTTTGAAACAGAATGAGAAACATTGTGAGGTTGAAAAATATGTAAAATACTTTGAAAATCTTTATTCACGTCTACTTTAACTTTTTGTTATCCAATCTTTATCATTGTGAGGAAAAGGAGAAACGTAATGAAATAGGCATTAAATCTATGTAAATAGTATTACCAGGTCAAAGCATCGAATAACTAAGTGTCTCGACTAACTTAGTATGTGCCTAAGTACATCTTTGACCTTCACAATGAACTCCTCGTCAAGTTGAATGGGTAGTAAAGCTTCTACTTGTAAACTTGTTTCCATCATAACTTGATTGTTTTCATCTATTACATAAAGGTAAAAAGTAATTACGATCAAATTTTCTAAAAAATGAAAGTATATAAAGTAGTAATGATGCTAATGTTTTTTCATAATACCCACGCCACTATACTTTGTTATGGTTCCTTTAGCGACTACATTTGCGACAATGTCAACTACAAGAAGACATGATTTATCCTACAAATATAGCATGTTAGTTTGTAGCCAAGACTTACAATGAATTCTTACTTTCAAAATATACTTACAAATGATTCTTGAAGTGGTTCGTTTTCAAAATCTTCAATATTTCCCCATATTTGGCAACTTACGCCCTCAGAAACATTACATACACCTCTTTTTAGTTTCTGCAAGTCATCTTCAGTTTTGTTTATTCATTTATCCACCCTCTCGTTCTCAACCTCTAAGTAATGCTTAACATGCTTGGTTAAATAACAGTAATGTTGTGGCGTTATTAATTTACCAATCTCGCGTACACGCCACATTGTTCCTCAGTACCCAATGCCTCCTTAAGCACATCATGTGTTCCATATGTAACCTCTCCAAAACTTCCCAAATTCTGCAGCTCATCCCGTAAAAAATGGGACATATACTATAAAAAATTGGGACAGATTGTGAGTGAATCTATGGATAGATTCATATATATATATATATATATATATATATATATATATATATATATATATATATATATATATATATATATATATAGGGAAAAGTCAATAGAGAGCCATAATTATTGGTTTTTCATGGAACCAAATCTTTTTTTCAATTCTAAAGCTTATTCTTTATAAAAAAAATCTAAAAATCTAAAAATTCATATATTAACATTGTGAATGTGAAAAATATTTTTCGGATTCACCGTGTGAATCTAGATTCACGTTATGAATTTTCAAAAATTCACATTGTGAATTTGACGTAAAAAACAAAAAAATTCGAATTTTATATCACTGGAAAAAGGATAAAAATTTATGAATTTCTGTATTTTTAGTTTTTTTTTGATAAAAAATAAGTTCTAAAAGTTGAAAAAAAGATTGGTTCCTTCGTTAATTATGGTTCTCTATTGAACCTCACCACACACACACACACACACATATATATATATATATATATATATATATATATATATATATATATATATATATATATATATATATATACACAATGAAACTTACAATTCGAACAACAATCATCTTCACATATGAGTTGTATCCTCCTATTTTCAATTCTCTATCTTTTTTCCACAACATCGTGCTATCAATTTCCTCTTCCGTCATGCCAGTTTCTTGCATCTAAATTATCAAGAATGACAAAAGTAAATTAACATAAATATATACAAGTAAAGTATTCAATAATTTGTGGGATTCATACAAGTAAACTCTTTCAAAAAAAAAAAAACTATTCAATAATTTGTGGGATTCATACAATGTCATTAATGAGTCCGGTATATTCTTTTCTGCTCAAACGATGATCGTATTTATGATGTGCACAAAAATTTTTAACTTTCTTACTTTTTCCTGCATTTGAAACATTAAAATTGTCATGCATGTTTGTAAAATGTAATTATCAGTGAATAAATGCAGATACAAAATTTTAACGTGACTCCTATTTTTTTTAAGTGTTTTAGGATACAAAAATTTACAGTCTTCTTTCGTGAAAAACGGATAATCTTTCGTAGGTGTGAGTAGATTTTCTGAGGGATCTTTACTTTGCTTCTTAATGAACTTGGCATATAGATAATGTTTGAAGTTTCTCCACTTCGTCCCGATCGATTGGAGAGTGTGCTTCCGGCTCTTTGGGTTAACTATAAATTTTGCCTAAAACATAAAACATAAACAATATTATTTCAACAAATAAAAAAAGATAATTTGAGGTTAAGATCAGATGTTAGACTTACCAGAATATATTGCCACAACTCAGCCTTTTTTTCGGGGCTAACTTCCAACCAAGAGGCATAAGTTATAGGCACCATTGTTCTTGCAATTAAACCCTCAAAAATAGATAGTTTTGTGGCTTCATTTCCAACTGGGACACCTTTTTTTATTGTAAGTTATTACAAGTTTCACTTTATTAGCTTTTGATTTTATTGTTGGATCTCTTTGTTTGGAGTCCTCATCATGATCAGAAGCAGAATCCGATTCCATGTCACAAAAAACAACCTCTTTCAACAAGATTCAAATAAAATGGTTAGTTACAACATGGAAAAAATTAAGTACATTGTTATTTGCTGTAGTTGGTAAAAAATTAATCACATTCAAGATCTGAAATAAAAACATACCAAAAACTTTATTATTCTACAGAAAATATTTAAACTAATAAGGCCTTGCCATCCGAGCGCGTACACAAAAAATCATCGCCAAGGTCTAATAAAGAGGAGTCTTGTGTTAAATCAATAGTAGCATCAAATTCCAACATATCATCATTTTCATCATTTGCTCCATTCTTGTACATCTTATGTGGTGTGAAGTCAACAATAGACAAATTCTCATTTCGTTGATCTTGAACTTAAAGGACTTGTTTGGCTTGACTAGCTAATATGAAGAGTTCAGACTGCTGACCATGCCTATCAAAGTTAATTATGTTGAATCCTAAACTTCTTTTATTACTCCACGAATATCAACCCAATCACACATGAATACAAGAATAGTAAACATGCGATAATCAAGCTTCCATATCTCCTTTATACGACCGAAGTAGGTAATAAAACCATACACGAGATTAGAGTTTTTTGCACTAGCAATTTGAATAGTATGTGCAACTAAATATACTCCACTGCATTGAGTTTCTCTAGATTCATATTGAGATGTTGTATGAAAATGATACTCATTTATGGAAAACCACTATATTTACTAACAACAAAACTAGGCCCTTTGGCCAGCTAACAAACATCGACACAAATATCTTCCCCGTTAGCCAAAAGTTTTTAAATCTATTAGAAAAATATCTAATTAATGTAATTCAAACAAAATAATTAAAAATATTGTAATTCTAACAAACTTATTATAAAAATAAACCTCTTTCTTAAACCAACTACTAAATTTCTGACTGTGCTGGCTCTACAACCACGTACTCTTTCGAGAGGCACGAGGGTTAGGATCCTTCATTTCCAGCATATGTTGCATGAATCGTATTAAAAGTTAAAAGAAGTTTTATATAATAGAAAGAGTACCAATAATATACAGTTTCTTGTAATTCTTACTCTATATATGGCTCCATAACAGCAGTGTTGTGTAATACATAAAGATGAGCTTGATCAAGTAACTTAGCATCTACATCATTAATAGTAGCTTGCAATAAAGGATTGTCGACACAGATTCTTTCATCAACACATTCATGAGAATTGCCAATTGATTTCACATTTTTTAAGTAGTCTGAACAAAATTCTAAGGCTTGCTCTACCACATAACACTCTGCAATGCAACCCTCGGGTCGATGATGATTTCTTACATACCCTTTGAGTGTTTTCATGTATCTCTCAAATGGATACATCCACCTAAAATGAACCACGCCACACAACCTCACCTATCTAACTAAATTCACCATCAAGTGAATCATGACATCGGAAAATGAATGAGGAAAGTACTTCTCTAACAAACATAAGGTTAATACGATGTCACTTTGAAGCTTGCCTAGCTTACTAACATCAACAACTTTACTACACCACTCGTTAAAAAAATGACATAACCTTAGGATTGTTCTCCACAACTTAACGTCTAACACCCTTTTGATTGCAAAAGGGAGAAGTTGTTGCATTAGTACATGACAATCATTAGACATTAAACCATTCATCTTTAAAGCATTATTCGATACAAGATTCTTGAAATTGGAGCAGTATCCATTAGGCACTTTTATGTTAGACAGGGTATCATAAAATTGTTTTTTTTATGAGGTATTCAATGTGTAGCTTGTAGGCAAAAGCCAATGTCGATCCCCTTTTGGATGACTTTGTAATTCAAGGTTAATGCCCAACGCTTCAAGATATTGTTGTGATTTTAATCCATCTTTTGTCTTGTGAGGCAAATTCGACATTGTCCCATAAAGGCTCTCGGAAACATTTTTTCTATGTGCATGAGATCTAACTAATGAAGAACATCCAACTTCTTCGAATATTCAAGTTAAAAAAAATCAACTTTATATGCCAAAATTTATCTCTCTAATTGATACTTTAATTATCTTCTTTGACATTTCCTTCTTTGCCGTTTCCTTCTTTGAGGCTCCTTTCTTTGACTTTATCTACTTTAACTTTATCTTCATTAATCCAATCTTCTTTTACTTTCTCTTCTTACCCCCATCTATTCTCAAATCCCACCAGATAGTCATAAATATATTCACCAGATGAGGGTTGTTGCATAAAATCGTTCTCTGGTTGATTGTTGAAATGTTTTTTTCTTTTATGAAAAGCATGTTCAAGTGGGAGGAATCTTCTATGCCCAAGGAAGCATAGTTTTTTGGACTTTGGCAGCCATTGTGAACAAGTATTCTTTGAACATATTGTACAAGCATAATAACCTTTGGTAACACACCCCGAATGATTACCATATGTGGGAAATTCATTTATAGTCCAAAGTAATATTTCTCTTAGATTGAAGTATTCTTTCTTATAAGAATCAAATGTCTCAATCCCAGTTTCCCACAAGACAATGGTGCGAAGTAGACATCAGTAGTGTTACTAGGTTGGTTTGGTCCTAATATCAATAGAGTCAATATCATGAATTTTCTTGACATACATAAATAAGGGGGTAGATTATATGTTATTAGCATAACTGGCCAACAACTATGCTTGGAACTTAATGACTTGTGAGGATTGATACCATCAGATGACAAGGCTAATATAAGATTCTATTTTTCTTGTCCGAGTTCTTTCCACATGCTATCAACAAGCTTCCAATAAGGGGTATCACGAGGATGAGTCATCTTCCCATTATTGACACGACTTGTGCATGCCAAGTTAAGTCATGTACAAATTGCGGTGATGAAAACATTCTTCTAAATCTAGGGATGATAGGAAAATACCACAAAACTTTTGAAGGTACGTTTTTGGTATTCTTCTTCCAACAAGATGTGCTACAAGTTGGACATTAAGAAGCGTCCTTATGTTCTTTCCAGAAAAGAACACAATCGTTTTCACAAGCAAGAATCTTATCATATTGTAGACCTACTTCTTTTAGTAACTTCTTGGCCTCATATATCGAGCTAGGGATGATATTATTTGATGGTAAGATATCTTTTAGGAAACACAATAAAGCATCAAAACTAGAATCAGACCAGCCAAACTGACCCTTCAAATACTGGAATTTCAATAATCCATTAAGTGCATCATACTTTGACCTTACATAAAGTGGCTTATCACATTATTCAAGAAGTGATTTCAATGAATCATGTTCTTCTGTACATATTTGAAGTGTGAAAGTAAGGATCTACATGGACAAGGTTTGAGAACTCAAACTTTGAATTAACTTAAGATCAATGTCTGCTAATAATAAAGGTCTAGTCAAGTCCGGTAAACCCGTCTTGTCTCAGAATTTAGAATTTTAATTGTAACGCCCAGAACCGAGAAGGTTAATTGTTGAAAATAAGCCAAATTCAAGTTGAACTCGGCGAGTTGGAGGATCCAAATCGGCGTGTTGAGGATGATGAATCATGGGGATTTAATGGGTTAACTCTATAAGTTGAGGAGCCTCAAATCAGCGATTAGAAATTGTTTTGGTCATGAGGTTTAATGAGACAAATCGGCGAGTTGAGGAGCCTCAACTCGACGAGTTGGCAGTTGCGGAGGAAACCCTAATTTTAGGGTTCAAGCCATATAAATATGTCATTATGTCCCATGCCTCAGACTCCTCATTAGCCTTCTTAGCTTAGAAACCCTAAAGCCTAACCTACATCATCCTTGTGTGTTGTTGACGTTGTAAAGATCTTTTTTGGTAGCTTGGAGCCATGGAAAGAAGAAGAGGAAGTTGGTGAAGGAGAACTTGCCTTGTATTTTCTTAGATCTCTTCTTGGGTTATATTGTATGTTTTAACCATGTTTGGGTGGATAATGGGGGGTATAGGACGTCCTAAGTGTTTATTCTTTCATATATGTATCTTCATGAGTCCTTTTGGCATAAAGGTGCCAACTTTATGGAGCTAAGGGCTTCATGCATTCATTAAGTCCCTTATTAAGCCCTTCTTCAGCATTTGAGTTTCTCTCGTAGGCATGTATGAATGTAAAGTTGGCAACTTTACGTGGTCTTCTAGTCGTATGGGGTCATATCTACATTTTGGGGGGTTTGTCTTTGATGATTAAGTGCTTAATGGTCAAGCCCTCACCCTGTTAAGCCTAGGGTTTGGGTTTTGAACCCATTTTGGTGGTTCTTATGGGTAAAGTTGGAAACTTTACCCTTCTAGATGCCATGTTAATTGAGATCTGAATTCTGAAGCTCTTTGATTCATTAATGTTGGCTTAATGAATTAAGAGGTTGGATTACCAGTAAACTCGACGAGTTCATTGGTAAACTCGGCGAATTGGATCGGTTTTTCCTAACTTTGCAGATTAAGGTAGAAACTCGACGAGTTGAAGGACAACTCAGCGAGTTAGGTTAACATGGACCGTATAATTTAACTTTCGATTTATGTCCTTAAGCAAGTTTGTCCCAAGGGGTGCATATGGTAATCTAAATTTGTAGTTAAGGGAATTATGGGCTTAAAATATAGGTTTGGGCCCAATTTGGAAAATTGGGCCATTGGTGGGCCTTTGTGGATCTTTCGGTTTTGGGCCTTTTCGAAAATTGAAGTTGGGCCTCAGTTGTGGTTCTTGTTGTGGTCCGGGGTAAAATGATCATTTTACCCCACGTATAGTTGGTGGTCCTTGGAATGGAATGAAAATATTAATTGGGTGTTATTTGATCTGATAGTTTGGAGGTTTCATCAGGACAACAGTTAGGGAATTCTTTCAGTGAGCTTCTGCTTCGAGGTGAGTCTCCTCACTGTTTTATGGGTTGTTTGGCACCAATGCCGAACCATTTGGTTTATGTATTGTAGGAAGACCCGGGGGTTAGCCCTACACATTATGTATGAAAGACCAGGAGGCGGCTCCTGGCAACCTGTATGCATGACCAGGGTCTGAATTCTGGAAATTATTAGTTATGTATCATTAGATTGTATTCTAGTTGTCTTTGTGATGCTTGCATGGAAGACCAGGAGGTGGCTCTTGGCACTTGTCTATAAGACCCAGGGATTTGGCCCTCGTCCAGGCAAGAAAGACCACGAGGTGGCTCGTGGCATAATGGCATGACTATGGATGGTACATAGCACCTTTATTGATTATGATGTATGAATGATATGTATGGCTTGCGGTTATGTATGATACGTATGGATCGTTTGATATGTATGGTATATGGTATCTGGGGAACTCACTAAGCTTTGTGCTTACGGTTTTCATTTTATGTTTCAGGTACTCCAGTTTTTCAAATGACAGAGATGTATACGGTCGCAACGCATAGACCTATGTTTTCCGCAATATGTGATCTTTGGGAATGAACTCTGATAATTGTTTTATTTGAAATGCTTTTCAATGTCTGGATAAGTTTCATTAATGTTTGACTATAATAAACATGAAATTTTTACCCTATATTTTTGGGATTTACATCAACAAAGTGCTCAAAGTGATTAAATAATAAGTATGAACAATGTAAAGAGTTTTAAGAACAGTAAGAATGATAAAAAGAATGATTGACTAAATGATTCTTGGTATTGTTGATAAATGTGAATCTTGCACTCATGCATGCTTAACATTAAGGTTACAACTGTTGGATTAGGTGTCTAAGCTGATAACTATAATTGGTATGTGCTTAACCCGATAGTAGCATGGTCCTTTTGGGTTGCCTTCACTAGAGCAATTTGATAGGATGGATATTTGAGAAAGAGGTTATTTGTGATTTATTAATATATTATTTGAATAATATAATAATTGAGAAATCATATTATTTAATTGGTATTGGTCAAGAGTTAATTTGGAATTGAATTAGTGATCAAAAGAGACTGATTAAATTTACGGGGGCTGATTAGGTAAATCAGTAATACTTATAGTTTATTGATCCATGTTGATTAGGGATGGGTAAACCTATATGAGAGTTCATGAAGGTTTAGTCCAAAGGGCTTATCAAATCTGAAGAGTCATGGTGAATTAGGGTTTACATGTAAGAAACCCTAGGAATTCCACACTATAAAAGTAACCCCTAGCATCCCTGAAATCGGCCATAACGATTCCAAGGTGAAACCCTAGCCGATTTGTGCTTCCTAACCTCTCTCTCATAAGCCTCCTTTTGCTTTTGGTGTTTGTGACTCATTTGAGGTATCACACTTGAGGTACAAAGGTCTTGAAATGCCAAGAACTACAAGCTACAACTAAGAGGTATTCATCTAACTAGTGTTTATGTTGTATATCTCCAATTGCATGCTAGCTAGGGTATATGCTTTGGATAAAATGAAATTGCATGTATAACTTGAGAAAACTTATATCCAAAGCATTCGGGGTTGTATGTGCACCATAGGATTGTTATTGTTCTCATAAACCATCAGCGGTATCAGAGCCTAGGGTGTTTTCTGTTATATTGATGCATTGGTTATTTTTTCAAAGCAAAAGGTAATCGTTTTTTGGAATCTGTCTGATGACCATGACATGGTCAAAGTTACCACGACGTGGTGTCTCGTCAGATGACAGATTTTCAGTTTTTTTGGCCAAGAATTGGATTGTGATCATTATCACAAACTGTTTTGGCTGAAAAAAATTCGTTTTTTTATGATAAGGTAATGATTATCCTCATCCAATTAAATGATGATTGTTAATTTTTAAGATAATTACTCGATTTTGTGAAAAACTAATTATTTGTAGAATTTGAATCATCTTGTTATATGAAATTAAATTATGTCAATTATGTGATATAGTTAATTATATAATTAATTTAATTGTTTCCAAATTGATCCAAGGTTTTTGAAAAGTTTCAAAATTTGCCCTCAAGTTTGGGAATTTAAAAGGTTTTAATTTTGAAATATTTAAATTCTAAACCCTAGAGTTTTGAAAGTGTAAAATTCAACCCTTATACTATTATAATATTAAAAGCTTAATACTTATATATATGTCTAAGACAGTCAGTGTTACCGTTAGTAGGCCTCATTCACGAAGTTAGTGTTGGGTCAAAAATATGGTTTATACTTTACTTTTATAGGCTTTAATAGTTTTCGGTCTATTTTCGTCCAGCGGTTAGGATATCTGGCTTTCACCCCTTGAAACCAACGAGGAAGAAATACATGCTCAGTTTGGCCAAACTCCTGCACCAGCTTCAGTCAAGACTGAATAATCAGGGCCAACTGAGGGTGTTAAGATGAAAGATACTAATGTTTCTACTTCTTGTGTAGGTAAAGTAGTGGAAGATGAGAACAAGGAGAAAACTATTAAACAAACCAATGACTCCTTGAACTCTGAATTTGTTGCTTCTAACTCAGTTACTTCTGATTAACCTACTATTGGTAAATATAGGCCACCAATTCAAGCTAAACAAAGTGCCTGCTACAACTATGCTTGTGGGAACAATAATAGACAAGGCAAGAGAATGCCACCAGGGGCAGGAAGAAAAAACTCCTACGTGAAGAAGCAGACTTGCTTCCACTGTGGAACACTTGGACACATTGCCAGAAATTGTCCAAATCACGCATAAGTTCCCCACTTGTTAGGTCAAAATATGGTTTATACTTTACGTTTCTGGGCAATTATATTTTTGTGTAATATTTTATGAATTTATGGCCTAGTTTACGGCTGAGTTTACGGCGTAAACACCTTACGGCCGTAAACTCATTTACGGCCCATGTTTTGTCCGGCCCATATTCAAGTATAAATAGAGATGTTAAGGTGAGGAGTAGAGTTTGATGAACCTGAAGTAGTTTACGGCTAGAGAGAGAAATTGTGTGTGTGAATCTTTTGTATCCGGATCATAATTCTAATCAATTCATACATAGATTCATCATATTCTTGTTCTTCTTCTCTTCTATTTTATCTGACATCATCCGTTTGATTGGGATTCCGCACCATCAAACGGATCTGACTGATACACAGGCATATTAGGGACTTACAATTGGTATCAGAGCCTGGTTGCATCAGTCAAAAGGATTTATTGTTTCATCCAAAAATCGAATATTCTGTGTTTACGGTCCAAGCTTACGACCGTAAACACCGAGTTCTTGGGCCGTAAACCTATTTTGGGACATTATTTGATCTTATTTTCGAAATATATTTGCGTTTTTGGATAGATCTCGCAAAAATAAGGGGGGGTTTGTTCTTCGTGTTTTTCATAAAAATGGGTTTTTGATCGAGTTTTGGAGCTTCAAAGTCGAAAAATCGCTGTTTTTCACGAAATCGTTGAAGGGTTTTCGGCAGGAGCTTACTGCTGGAAACAGTTCACGGCCGGCGGCGGAGTTCGTGTTTGCGGATACGGTTTCCGAGCTTGCGGCTCGGTTGGAAGTATACGACTCGGATTTCGGCTCGGCTTGGATCGCGGCTTGAAGAATCGGCTCGGCTCGGATCACGGCTCGGCTCAGTGGATTGCGGCTCCTGCGTGCGCTTCATAAAAATAAGGACAACTTTGAAGGCTGCAAGGATCGATCCCACGACCTGCAATTCATCAGTCAACGCTTTTTCCATCTCCACCATCAGACCTCTTGTGACTTGACTCCGAAATATTAAACTTAAACATTCCCAATCGCATCTAACTTTCGATATTTTGTCAAATTCAGCCCAAAAATCAATTTTTTTAAGCTCCATTTGCAACCAAAATTTTAGTTTTTAAATTTTTGAATTTTATTTAAATTTTTGACTTTGACTTTTAAAATTTGATCTTTGACTTGAAGCTTTGACTTTCTCATTTGACTTTTAAATTTTCAAATTTAGCTTTTCGGTTTGACTTTTAAGTTTGACTTGTCAAGTTTGACTTGTCAAGTTTGACTTTTGAGTTTGATTTTTTTTTAATTTGACATAAAAAAAAGGCATTTTAAATTTGACGTTTAATTTTTATTTTAGCTTCTAGTTTTTTATTATTGATTTTAAGGTCTACAAGGGAGTTGAAAACATGAAAGAAAGTCGTCAGGATATGTTAAGACAAAATTTCAACTTTTTCGATTATGTCCCTGGAGAAACGCTTGAAACTCAGTTGCAGCGGTTTACTACATTCACTACTGAGATGAATATAGCCGGGATCTTCTTGACTAAGTCCGAGATAAACAAAAAGCTGCTAAATTCACTTCCGAAATCGTGGGATATGAACGTGGCCATCATCAAGAAGACAAAAGATCTCAATCATCTTAGTCTTGTTGATGTTATTCAAGAACTTGATGCTTTGAAGTGTAGAGAAACAATGAGTTCTGAAAACATTCCGGTCACTGAAGTTACATGTACTCCAGCTTGTGAAGCCACGATTAAATTTCTTCGAGAACAAATTGATATATTTAAAAGAGAAGTTGAGGACCTGAGATATGAAGGATATCAACTCAGGAAACGACAGAAACCCCTGAAGGCTGAGTTAGAAGCAAAAACCAAGGACTTTAGGAAACTTCAGGAAGAGTATAGCAGCAAGTGTGAAAATTATGATTATGTTAAGAGACAACTTGTTGCTGTAACTGAAGAACTTGACGCTTTAAAAATTAAGTGTGGAAAAACTGATGTCAGTTTCAAAAATTATACTGCGTCAAGTCAGATAGTCGAGTCCTTATATGAAACCCAGTTAAAATTCAAAGAAAATCAAAACAAGGGTCTAGGGTATGATAGTGTACCTCCTCCTTACAATCATAACTACACATCCATCCCTATGAAACAAGAAGAAATTGACAGGGAGGCACATCTTAAATACGGAAAACCAGCTGGATTTATTTCAGGAGGAGTTATTAATGTAGAAAATTCTTATGTTCTACTTCATGTGCAGGTAAAGTGGAAGAAGATGAGAACAAGGAGAAAACCATTGAACAATCCAGCATCTCCTTGAACTTTGAATCTGTTGCTTCGAACTCAACTGCTTCTGATCAACCTGTCATTGGTAAATACATGCCTCCAATTCCAGCGCAACAGAGTGCATCTGGGAACAATAAGAGACAAGGCAAGGACACGCCACCAGGGGCAGGAAGAAGCAAATTCACAGTGAAGAAAAAGGCATGTTTTCACTATGGAACACCTGGTCACATTGCCCGAAATTGTCCAAATCGCGCATACGTTCCTTACTACACACAAGGCTGGCAGAACGCGCCAAGAGGGAGATACTTCAAAAGAAACCCCTCGAGATCACGATTAGACATTGACGACTGGAATGCCAAGAAGGCCAAGAATGTAACTCCCAAGGCCAAGAATTCAACTCCCAAGGTCAAGAATCAAACTACAAAGGACAAGAATCAGAATCCCAAGGGCAATAAGGGAATGCCGGCCAAGAAGTCCAATCCAAGAGATGCTCCCGTGAAACCAAAATTAAAGTCATCTCAACGGCTGACATCAAGTTCAAAAGCAAGTACTGAGCCACCCATCAGATCGAAAAAGAACTGGGTTAAACCCAACTACAAATGGGTTTCGAAGGCACAATCTCCCAAATCTTCTAACGATTCTAATATTTCTATATCTTCTGTTTGTGATAAACAGGATATGTCATGGGAGAGAGTACCGTGCAAAGATGACAAAGGTCAACCCAGTTTCAAAATGGATTGGGTTCCAAAGACCAACTGATCCCGCTCTGTGTCGGAGCAGCTACGAAGGCATATCATCAGACTTCGGTTTGTTGGTAGTGGCTATTCCTGGCACTTGATAGGGGACATCTCTCAACTGTACAACATTCATACCTTTGTTTGAGAGTATGTGTCCTTTGCGGGAAAGGAAAGAAATGGAAGAAAAGAAGGGATCACATGGGGTTAGTGCTTAACGACATGAAGAATATTCGGATATGTTCTGAGATTACGTGTGCTGTTCTCAGACCTTCTGGATGCAAATTCAATCGGTGACTTACGGTTTGCGTTTTCTTCTCTATACTCCTGTTTTTTACTTAAGTTGATTCGCTTTAAAGACAAATTTTTGTTTTAGGATAGTTTAAATTTGCGCATTAACTTTTGTTTCTCTCCTATGCACAAATTTAGGGGGAGAAATAAAAAACAAAACAAAAATTAGAAAATTTTCAAAAATCCAAAAACATCAGAAAATTAGAAAATAATATGGTGTAAATGAAATGTGTTTGAGGGAGATGTTTTGGGAAGTGATATTATCAAGTGATAATAGGCAACCTGAGTCTACGTAACGTACCCGAAGTTGAAGGGTCTATGCTCTGGTTTAATGTGTCGGTAGGCACAAAAAATTTTAAAATGGACATGACTAGGGAGAGTTGAACTTAGGAAATTTATAGACCCTTCAAATCTTGACCTAGTTAGATACGTTCAGCCTGACAATGTGACGCTCGGATAGGTTGAGCAGGGAGATATATATGGGAATCTACTCGTCACATTAATTGAACCTGTACTTGGAACCGTGGTTTAACTTTTCCTCGATGTGCGGATTCTGTCCTTAATTCCAGTTAGATGGGGCGACTGGTAAATTCCGATAAATTAGGTCTGTAGAATATCATTTTCTTTCTTTCTATCTGTTAATCATATGTTGTCTCCTTTGCGTGACTTCCAATCCGACCTGGTACTCAACATATGCAACTCTATTTCTCTGCAGGCTATATATATATGTGTGAAATACTTCTTATCTGTTAGCCATATGCTGTCTCCTTTGCGCGACTTCTAATCCAACCTGGTACACAACATATGCAACCTTCTTATTCTCAACCCCTCTAAAGTAGTTAGCAATAGAATTCTGAATATCTTCTCTCTCTGAATGGTTGTCTGCTCACCTGGTGTAAGGAGTACTCTGGAAGTTCTTGATGGCTGGGGCATATCAGGAAGCGGGAAACACGTTCCAGTACACTTAAAATTGAACTCATACAGATTGTCTATAGATCTCGCTGCTCAATTTAGGATCAGATATAAATTTTAGGATTTTAAGTTCACCTTGTCTTGTAACAAATAGTATGTCCTAAATTTGTCACAATTTTTCGTGTTTAAGTGGACAACAATACCGACGATCGACCAGACAAAGATGTGAATATGGAAGGTACTGACAAGTGGATAAAGGCTGTCTAAAAACTTTGATCCCAAATCACTCTTAAAGTTAGATATCATTTTTGTTTTTGTTAATTTTTTCATAGATTCTTCTAATTTAAATATTAGGGGAGAATTAAAATTCAAAATAATGAAGATAAAAAAAAACAAAAAAAAAAAAATTCGAAAATCAAAGAAAAATCAAAAAAATTAAAAATCCAAAATTAGTGTTATTTCTGTTTTATTTCTTGTCTAGAAAAATAAAAAATCCAAAAATATTTTTGTTTCTATTTTAATTTGTGTGCTAAGTTTTCTTTTAGTTTTGTTTTTGTCTTGAATAGTGATTTCAAGTATAGAAAAGACTCATGGAGTTTGTGTTGAAGATTTCTGAGCAAAAGCTTCATCCGTGAGCATCGAAGAATTCGCATTCGAAGGAGCAAGAAATGAAGATTATTCTTTCAACATTCAATCCTTCAACCCCAGAAGCAAGGTGAAGCTGCAACTGAAGATTATGTGACGGATTGCATTGAAGCCTCCTCAATCAGTCTGCTGCTATCGTTGTACCTGCTGAAATGATCTAGAGGATTTATTCTCTCTGATGTTCTCTCTGAAGATTCTCAAGCTGAAAGCATTATCTTTCAAGAATCAGTACATCAAGCCTCCTCACCTAACGTGCGTTCAATGCCAAATTCTGAAGAAAAGCCCAACTGCTCAAGATGAAGTCATTCATTGAAGATTCATCAAGTTAATCTTGAAGTCGTGAAGAATTTGAAGATTAATGCTGAAGTCAAGTTCCCAATGAAGATTATCAAGAAAGCCAACTACTTTTTAGGGGGAGCTTGTTGGGTCATTAAGAAAAGAAAGCTATAAACCAAGGGGGAGATTGTTAGGTCAAAATATGGTTTATACTTTACTTTTCTGGGCAATTATATTTTTGTGTAATATTTTATGAATTTATGGCCTAGTTTACGGCTGAGTTTACGGCCGTAAACACCATACGTCCGTAAACTCATTTACGGCCCATGTTTTGTCCAGCCCATATTCAAGTATAAATAGAGGTGTTAGGGTGAGGAGTAGAGTTTGATGAACCTGAAGTAGTTTACGGCCAGAGAGAGAAATTGTGTGTGTGAATCTTTTGTATCCGAATCATAATTCTAATCAATTCATACATAGATTCATCATATTCTTCTTCTTCTTCTCTTCTATTTTATCTGACATCATCCGTTTGATTGGGATTCCACACCATCAAACGGATCTGACTGATACACAGGCATATTAGGGACTTACACCACTATGCACAAGGATGGCAGAACGCTCCAAGAGGGAGATATTTCAAAAGAAGCCCTTCGAGGCCATGTTCAAGAAATGATGACTGGAACGCGCAAAAGGCGAAAAATTAAAATCTCAACAACAAGAAGGGAATGACGGCCAAGAAGTCCAATCCAAGAGATGCTCCAGTGAAATCAAGACCGGTTAGGTCAATGTCATCTCGACGATCATATTCGAGTTCAAAAGCAAGTACTGAGCCACCCATCCACTCGAACAAGAAATGGGTTAAACCCAACTACAGATGGGTACCAAAGGTTCAATCTCCCAAATCGTCTAATGATTCTAACATTTCTTCATCTTTTGTTTGTGACAAGCAGGATATGTCATGGAAGAGAGTACCTTGCGTAGACGGTAACGGTCAACCCAGTTTCAAAATGGACTGGGTTCCAAAGACTAACTAATCCCGCACTGTGCTGGAGTAACTATGGAGGATATCATCGAACTTCGGTTTGTTGGTAGTGGTTGTTCCAGGCACATGATAGGGGACATCTCTCACCTGTACAACACTCAGAACTTAGTTTGAGAGTATGTGTCCTTCATGGGAAAAAGGAAGAAAGGAAAGGATCACACATGAGGTTTTATGCTTAACGATGTGAAGAATTTTCGGATCTGTTCTGAGATAGAAATATGCGTGTTGTTCTTAGGCCTTCTGGATGCAAATTCAATCGACGACTTATGGTTTGAGTTTTCTTCTCGATACTCATGCGTTTATCTTAAACTAATTCGTTTTGAAGACAATCTTTTACTTTCTTATAGATTTTCGTTAGTAGGTATTGTTTAAGAAGTGATATGAAGTATAGTGCTATAGGGAAATTTATGATGCATGTAATGCACTAACACCAAATTGTCTAGACTCTATATTCAATGTGCTGGTAGGCACAAAGGATTTAAATGGACTAGACTAGGCCTAGATTGGATGTGAAAAACTTGACAAATATGAACTTATTTAGTTTCATTTAGACTGACCATACGACGCTCGAGTAGATTGAGCAGTGAGATAAACATGGGAAACTGCAGGATACACTAAAAGTCATATGCATCTAGAACTGTGGCTTAACATTTCCTCGATGTCATATGTTGCTTTCTATCTATTAGTCATATGTTGCCTCCTCTACTTGATTGGAACATTTTCAACCTAGAATGCAACATATGCAAATCAATCTCTATGCATATCCTTATCTATGAAATTCTTTCTATCTGTTAACCATATGATGTCCCCTCTGCGTGTTCGGAAGATCCGACCTAGGACACAACATATGCACTCTACTATCTCTCTAATCCTTTATATATGTTAGACATATGTTGTTCCCTCTGTGTGATTGGAATACATCTGACCTGGTACACAACATATGCATTTCTATATCTGTCTTCTCTCTTAATGATTGAATACTCACCTAAAGTAAGGAGTTCTTTGGAAGTTCTTGATTATCGGGGTATATCGGGAAGTGGGAAACACGTTCTCGTGCATCTAAAATTGAACCATTTAATAGGTTGTCTGTAGATCTCCCTGCTTAATTTAAGTAGACAACAATATCCGAGGTCGTCGTCAGCTAAATGGTCCATTTATGAATATAGATCACAATGCACTGTCACTTATAACCTATCCAATTTGTCAACATCCTTTGTGCTTAATTGGATCACAATACCGGTGATTGACCAGATCTAAACATGCAGGTGTGTGAAGATAAACGATATTGAATTGCTTGTCAACTTTGATCCCAAATATTTTTGTTTTTATTAAATTTGTTCATAGTTTTCCTCTATGCACAAATTTAGGGGGAGAATTAAAAATTTTAAAATCCAACAAAAATCAGAAAATCAAAAATCCAAAAATATTTTTGTTTCTGTTTTATTTTTTTCAGAAAATATAAAAAATTCAAAAATATCTGGAGTTAAGTTTTCTTTTAGTTTTGTTTTTATCTTAAATTTTCTTTGTCTTGAAAAGTGAATTCAGATGTAGATGAGACTCACGGAGACTGTATTGAGATTTTATGAACCAAGGCTTCATCTGTGATCATTCAAGAACATTCATTGGAAGGAACTAGAAGTGAAGATCATTTTTCAACCTACAATCTTTCAACCCCAGAAGCAAGGTGAAGCTGCACTTGAAGATTATGTGACAGATTGCATTGAAGCCTCATCAATCAATTTGTTTCTATCTACAAACCTGCTGAAGTGATCCAGAAGATTCGTTCTCTCTGAAGATTCTCAAGCTGAAAGCGCCATTTTTCAAGAATCTCTACATGAAGCCTCCACACCCAACGTGCGTTCAATGTAAATTTTTGAAGAAAAGCCCAACTGATCAAGATGAAGTCTTTTATTGAGGATTTATCAAGTTCATCTTGAAGCTGTGAAGAAATCGAAGATTAAAGCTGAAGCCACGCTCTAAATGGAGATTGACAAGAATAGCTAGCTACATTTTTAAGGTGATTTTGTTGGGTCAAAGAAAAGCAAGCTATAAACCAAGGGGGAGATTGTTGGGTCAAAAATATTGTTTATACTTTACTTTTCTAGGCTTTAATAGTTTTTGGTCCGTGTGGTGTGTGCGGTTAGGAGGGTTCACGACCCAGGTGGGTGTTTACGGCCATGAACTGGTTCACGGCCGTGAACCCGTTCACGGATTATGTTTCCTATATATATATATATATATATATATATATATATATATATATATATATATATATATATATATATATATATATATATTGTTAGTCAGTCAGACGTGTGTGTGTTCCGTGTGTACTTAACATTTACAGCTGAATAGAACGTGTGCATTGTCGGAACTTCTTTACGTATACTCCTAATTCTTTCTGTTATTTCATCTTGAATGTGTTTTGATCACTGGTTGGTTCACGTTTGTGGGACTTATAGTTAGCCTATAAGGGGGTATAAGGAAATTGCCTATAAAATGGCGATTGAATGGGTGTCCACTCTCACCCACCGCTTCCTTTACTAGTGGAGGGTTGTTAGCCGAACGAGTAGGATGGGACATTTGTTGGATTAGTGTCTAAGTCCATAACTATATTTGGTATGTACTTGACCTGACAGTAGCATGGTTCATTTCGGTTGCATATCATCAAGACAATTTGATAGAATGGACTTTTGAGAAGAGGTTATTTATGATTTATTAATATATTATAAGTTCTAATATATTAATATGAAATCATATTATTTAATTCGTATTGATCAAGAATTAATTTGGATTTAATTTTGTGATCAAAAGAGACTAATTAAATATATAGGGATTGATTATGTAAATCATTCATTCTTGTAATGTGGGCTTATGATCCATAGTTCTTTATGCTGGGCTAAACCCATGTGGTGACCCATGGGTGATCCATGGAGGTTTAAACCCATGGAGCATGAAGAATATTGAAATTCATGCACATTAGGGTTTACATGGTGAAACCCTAATATTGCCACACTATATAACAAACCCCCATCTCATGAAATCTCCCCATGTATGTGTTCTTTTAGATCCATAGCCGATTTTAATTGTAAGACTTCTTCTCTTAAGTTATCCTTTGTCCTAGATGTGTTGTGATTCCATTTGATGCATTCATACTATCGGTGCTAAGCTCTTAAATCTTCAAGGCTTCCAACTACACATAAAGGTTTGTCATCTAACTTGTATTTCTTGTTGTTTCTGCTTCATTGTATGTTAGTTAGGATGATGCTTTGGAATATTGAATGTATGCATGTATAATAGAGAAAACTGATGGGTTTTGTATACTACAACATCCTATGGTGCACATACTACCCTAAATACCTTGGACCTATGTTTTCACTAATTATACATGCAAATGGTTTCCAAGGCATTAAACCTATAACTAGCATGCGTTTAACATAAACCATATAAGATACTAGTTAGTGTAACATACCTTTTATGTAGCTTGAAGTCTTGATTTATTTGGCCTTAAGAGCTTAGCCCCAATAGCGTAGAAGCCTCAAATGAAGTCACAACACCTCATGGACAAAGGTAGACATTTGAGAGAGACTCTTCATACACCAAAAACCATCCATATGAACTCCAAGAACATGTGTCACGTTTTTGGCTATGTACTCACCTATTTATATGTAGGATTCCAAGGGTCATGGGTAAAACCCAAATCCATACCCATGGGTTTTATGATCCATGGTTCATGTGGCCCAACTCTTTATATATCCATACACAAACTTGTTCCAACATGGATCATATGCCTAACACATATAAATATAACTAATTACAATAATTAGTCCCCATAGATTTAATTAGTCTCTTTTGATCACTAAATTAATTCCAAATTAATTGTTGATCAATACTAATTAAAACATATGATTTCATGTTAATATATTAGAACTTATAATATATTAATAAATCGTATATAACCTTCTCTTAAGATTCTATCCTAACAAATTGTCCTGATGATATGTAACCCAAATAGACCATGCTACTCTCAGGTCGAGTACATACCAATAATAGTTATGGACTTAGACATCTAATCCAACAGTCTCCCACTTGGATAAGTCTAAAACTTTTATTGCAAGTATGACTCCAAAACCTGACTAGCAAATGTAGCTCTTAAAAGTTGTTGTCAAACACTGACCTAGTCAATGACATGTCCATTACATAAGGATCATATATTCCTCCATTCTAGATATCATATGTGTAACGCTCGTAGATCCAGGCTAGTCAATTTAGAGATAATAGGGGTCGAAAACGACTTTTCGACAAAATATTATTTAGAATAAATAATCTTAACCTAGTTGTAGAATATGTCTTAAGGGTTCTGTACATATAAAGAACGCCGAAATCCAAGTTATAACAAAGAAGTTATGACATGTCGAAGTTTTACGGCAAAGCCGACACGACACCGGGATACGTAAATAGTGAATTTATGATATAGGACTTTTTAGTCTTTGTGATCCAAACAAAATTTATAGTATACATTAAACCGAGAACATACAAAAAAAGAACGCCCAAATCTGACTTCGTATGAGGAAGTTATGAATTTTCTAAGATTTGGCATAGTAGTGCACGACCCGAAACTCGAATTTTAGTTTGAGCAGTTTTTTGCCTACGCGACCTAAATGAGAGTTGAAGATCTCATTAATAGGAACTCAACGATAAATAGACAGGTGAAAACGGAGTCCGTATGTTGAAGTTATAAATTTTAGGCGGACATTTAACAGTATAATCTCCTCCTACTGTTAAATTTAAGATCGGTCGAGAATTAGCCAATAGAGTCTAAACGAAAGTTGTAGATCTTGTTTTTACCTATGCGTGGATATAAAGAACGTCGAAAACAGATCTCTTATGCAAGATTTATGATTTTTCTAAGTCAGGAGGGTGCTGTGCGAGTTTGGGTGACGTGGCGCGATCACAGCCTTTGCTTCCTCCCCAAGGCTAGCCACCAGATGGTGACAACTGGCCTGGAACTCGATGAGTTTTGGTGATTTCCAACCTATAAATAGAGTGTCGGGGCACCGTCATTTCTCACGCCTTCCAACTTCACCCTCTCTCTACTTTCGCTCTTAAGCCTCCCTTAAGCCCCCTAAAGTCTAGGTAAACCCCTAGCACCTGAAGGAAGCCCCAAGGCTCCCGGAGCCCCGAGAAAAAGAGCTTTTTGGCTCAGAAACACTTCTCCAACGAAGCCTGGTTTTGCGACAAACCCGCTGTAAGTGAGTTATGCCTACCCTATCGTTAGTATATCTTATGTTTTAATATAGTAATGTTATTAGGACCTTATAATAAGTATTTGGGCTATTATTATGAGTTATATAAGTGTTGTTATAATATATTTTAACCACTTGTGGTACGGGGAATCTGGTTTAAAGGGCCGCATAGGGTTGTTGGATTTTAGAAGTGCTATATGCCAAAATGGTCCTGCCATCCGGTGTTTTATGTCTGGCCCCTGTCTGTATATAGTGGTTGAGAAATATTGTTTCATGCTTATATAATAGTAATAATAGCAAGACTATTAATTAGTCTCGGTGAATATTAGACTAAACTCTAATGGTAATGATACTAGGTTTTGTCAAAGGAAAATTATGTTAAGAGCAACGAAGTGTTGTCCGAGTGCCGAGTCACCACCTTTTCAAGTGAGTGCATGGTCCCTTTCATCTTACACATAGATATGAAGTATTTTATATGAACTACGTGCTATGTGTGCATATTATCTTTATAATGTCTATCTATGTTGAATGAACAATTTTATACAATTTTTATATGATTTAAACCGTATATGTATTTATATCTACATAATATGTTGGGTAAAACATTAGTAGATGAAATATGAGTTAGATGATGCGTTGAGAGGTGATATAGATCATGAGGTAAGGGTGAGAGGTGGACGATGTGAGAAGCCTTCTTCCCAAATCCTGGCCCCGTCATCTAGCAGAGTATGGATGATAATCATGGACTATTCTAGATAGTCCAGTGGAACACTAGCAGGATCGCAACCTTTAGCTGTTGTGAACGATGTGTTCACCGATGTACTCTAAAAACCCATTGACATGTATAGCGAGTGGACTCTCGGAAATGATACTGTCAATAAACGAGATAACCCTAGCCGCTGTTCTCATAGAGAATGTCACAATTCTGGCAGTTGCGCCTAGTTATTAGAACTAGCAGCTATGCTTGACAGCTGTGTCATTGACAACGATGGATTTGTACCTATTACTTAGGATAATCCTTAGGAATGAATGAATGAGAAATAGCTGATTCTTAGGGTAGATCCTTAAGAGTAAAGAAGATAATGGTGATGGGTAATTGGGTTAACTGTTTGATGATTAAACATAATAATTATATTATTGTGGGTTGAAAAACCTATGTACTCACTAGGTTTCCCAACCTAACCCACTCAAGCTTATTTATATTACATGAGTTGATATGAAGTCACATTACAATGTGAGATTAAGGAGATATAAATCACTAGTGATAATGAATGTATGTTCTGTTTAAGCTTATGTTTTTGTATTGACGATGACATCCCAAATGTTTTAAAATGAATAAAAATACTTTTCTTTGGAAATGCTTTGATAACGTATTTATCATTTTTTAGTGGGAACAAATTTCGCAACATTTTTATTAAAGGAGGTACTCTGATTTTTATAAAGCATAAACAAAATCGGTCTTTTCTGGCCGTGAAAATGGGGATATCACAATATGGACTGAGACATGGATTATAATCATTCTCTCTGTCCATTTGTTGTTTCCCGATTTTTGATTTATGACGACCAACTAATTGAAAATTTGAAATAAGTCCAAGCCCGACCGAGCTTTTACGTTTGTCATCACTAAATCATTGAGGGGCCCTCAGATATCACTTTTATCCCTCAAGGGTAAAATGAATGGATAAAATTCGACTCATATGCTTGTACTAACTACTTCTTGAATCATACACAAAGGCACGTTTTATAACATCAAGTTACTGATGCATTTTTGTACAATCAATGTAGAACCAACTCATAATCAACAAGTCATATCTCTAGGTTTGAAGAATATAAGATATTAGCGTCTCATGATCACTCATGATAAAATCTATGAAGCGATTCATATGAGTGTGGGTTTAATACAATACTCGAATCTCATTCCAGGAGCACTCATGAATGCTCCAGCAACTTTTGCTATGTCTAAACACTTTAGACATCTACACTCTCAATTCATGACAGTCTTGATTCATACCTACTTCCAAAGTATGATTGACTACGGAGAGTTTGAATAACCTAGTTATTCGGGAAGTCAAAACATGCAAAGTAAAACACAAGAATAATACTAATCCTATATGGTCCCAAACACCTATAAGAGTAAATAAAACACGTTTTATTTAATCACCATATTGATTACTCATTCTTCATTGTATAATGTTTTGAATAATCAACTTAATACTTGAATTGAAACAATATTCATGCCATGCTCCAAGCATGCACGCTATGTTTTTCTAAAAAATAGCTATGCCATACTCCACGTATGCACATTATGTTTGTCTATGATCCTTACTTTGTGGAATAGATCAATTGAACATAATTCCAATGATTCTCATTTCACAATCCCAAATCGTTACAGCAAATGTAAGAATGCAAGATTCTTTTCCATTTACTAAAATCTGTTAGATTCTAAACTTATATGCATTGATCCTCTTGTAATGACTATGCACAAAAGTCACAAAGACTTGGCAACATACATTTACGAAGTATTCCAATGGAGAGCAATTCCATGGAGACGAAGTCTCAAATTCAAAGTACATTCCTTTGAACATCCTTCTTGGATTAAGTTTTCTAATCTTACACAAATTTGAAGAATAACTTCCTCTTATGGAAACATTTCCATATTCCTATTTTGACTATCACTTTTGAACAAGAGTTGCCTCTTTTCAGAATATGTCAATATGGTCCTTCCAAAATTAACACTATACTTCCAACTGTCCATGAACAACCAATCTTTGGTAAACCTCATATTTTCCTCGACAATTGCTTAATCACTTTAGTCATATCCAGTTCTCGTCCTTTCCCTCTTAATGCCCTAGGCATTTGGAAAATTATAAGAAATATTTAGCACATGTAATCGATCCTATACCCAAAGCATATGGGACACGATTCATGATGTCTCACATAAAGACATGATCCTAGACTAGCCGTTTGCTACAATATATATATATATATATATATATATTTTTATTTATTTTATTTTCCATTTTTTTTATAATTCGACTATGAAGAGGGATGCCGTAATCATAATTGAATTTTGAGAACGCAATATATATACAATTTCCTTATGTTGAACTATTCCGACATAAAATTTATATATATATATATATATATATATATATATATATATATATATATATATATATATATATATATATATATATCCTTGAAAAAAGATGATTAAAATCTCAATCTAAGCTTTTAGATTTGAAATGAAGTATAATTTCCTCTCCCATAATTATAGCAAAACAACTTTTCCCAATTGAAACTTTTGTTTTCTATAATTAACATTGCTAACTTGCAACACTTATCATAATTGATTATGCTCCCACTAGCATAATAATTACTAGCATAACAATTATGCTCCCACTAGCTTTGGCATGTATCTAGAAATCAGCTAGACTTCTAGAAATCAATACTTTATTGACTTTCTTACCAAAGTTCAAATTTTTGATACGAGATGCTTTGACAAGACTTTATCAATATCATACACCTTTCCTTAGATAGTTCACATGTGTGTCTAAACAATTTTTAGAACTATGAAAAGGGATGCCTTAATCATAGTCTCAATTTTTTAGACCTTTTCCATTTCTCACAAGTCCATGTTAGTGTGCCAGTTAACCACACACGCTCCACTAACGAATTTGAGAATGCAAATATCACAATTGCTATCTACTTAAAATCTATTTAGCGAAAGCGTTTCCTCACCATCATTTTCATTAATCGGAGAGAAACCTTATGACACTTTGATTTTATGGTGTATGTGTTCCTATCCATGTAAAATTTGGCATAACCACAAGAGGAGATTAGTGACAAATCCAAACTCATATGGAATGAACTTGTTCAATCTTAACTTCTTGCCACCTGGCAACACAAGGGCCTACCATTTCTTCCAATTAGTTATGCAAACAATTGAGAACTCATAGAACTCACATGCATAGTCAACTTTAACTAGAATGGGCACAGAAACAAGAATATGTCAACATGATAGGTTACAAACCTCAAGTCGTGTGCTAGCGATAAACAATAAGTTTTATTGATTAGTTCTTGAGACTTTTCAAGACCTTTAAGACTCGCACTGACCTCTTGACATATAAGATTCTCTTGTCAAGAACCATTCCTTGACAAATCAAATATTCAAGAGTTAGTGCAGATTTTTATCAAGACAAACACTTCACAAAATTGGCCTTGGTTGGTCTTTGTTTTATCCAAAACATCACAACTCACCAATTTCAAATGTACAAGAGCAGAAAACATTTTACTCTACATTTGATAAGTGTCATAAATCTTCTTAAGATTATGTCACTCAAGTTACAATCTTGGAGTATTACTCTAACATTAAATTTTGGAACGAAGTATGATTCATCTATTGATTTAACCATTTCAACAATTCACGATTCCCCTTCTTAGTCAAACAAATGCACTAAGATGTCCTTAGATGATCAATTGTGATATGGTTTTTCATAATAATTAAGATGATCATAAAACATGATATTGAAGTACTCTCCCATCTTTTCAGATTGGAGAAACTTTTATCTTTCTGCCTAATTTGATTCTTCTCATTCATCTTGCCATACACTGAAACTTTTCCAATGTTTCAGAGTTATACTTAAACTTTTAAGCACAACCATATTCACTAAACTTTAGTAAATCATGATGAATAGCCTTATTGTTCTTTGTCGTGGATCTAATCAGCGCACAACCAACTGTACCCGATCTCCTAGTCCTTGACTTGACTCACATATACATGTGAACAAGGAATTAGTCATAATTTCCCAAAGATGAAAATTCTCATTCATCATACAATACAAGTTGCACGATTTCAAGTTTCTATCCATCTGAAACTTGGGTGATGAGAATCTTTCCTTATTTTTTGGTAAATTATGACACTACCACAAACGAAAGAATCAAATCTATTTTCCAATATTGATATCAATGGAATCATATAAACATCAATTTTCACAAATGCCATTATAAGGATACTTAGAATAAATAAAATCAAAACTTTTCTTTTATTTTAAAACTTGCGGAAAAACTTATCCTTACAATGCAAATACATATGAAAAAATTATGTTACTATGCATTCCTAATCAATCTATCATAACTCTTAAGCAACAGCTCAAAATTCTGATCATCGAACCATGCAATCGAAATCCATCTATTCACGATCAGAATCAACTTACTCTTCCTTTAAGCTTCCTCTCTTTTCTTTGATTCATAAAACATCAAAATATGACCTAGTCACATTATGTAATAAGAATCTCAAAATAGGAACTTAATAGAGTTAGATGGTGGACTTTACCCGAAGTAGAGTCAAACTTTTTGACTTTACCATCCTTATGATCTTTCAGGTAAATAGGGTAGCTACGCAACCAATGCCCCTTCCTTTGGCAATAGAAACATATGGAATCTTTGGGAATGGTACATGGGACTATCTCAGAATTAGCTTTTCTATTTACCATTTGGTCAACCGAGTTGACTATGGCTGATCCCTTTCCATTGGGAAGAGAAAGTTTTTCTGGATTTCCAATCTTATCATTGTCAATGTCCATGGAAGTTTGGGAAGTCGATCTTCCAATAAAATTTGCTTTACCAGTGCCCTAAATCATTGCTAATTCAGTAGCAACAAGAAAATAAGTGTTGGATAAGGTGTCTAAGTCCATAACTATTTATGGTCCGTACTTGACCCGACCCGGCATGGTCCATTTGGGTTGCATGGCACCATTCAATTGGATAGACTAAATCAGAGAAATAACACTTGGAAATTATTAATATATTATAAGTTCTAATATATTAATAATATTATTTGATTAGTTTGATCAAAGAATTAATTTAGAATTAATTAAGTGATCAAAAGATAACTAATTAAATATATGGGTTGATTATGTAAATCATTCATATCTTGTATAGTGGGCTAAGAGGCTCCATGGATTATCAAGTTGGGTTCCACCCATAGGATGCTCCATGGATGCTCCATGGGAGTTACAAACCCATGGGTCATGGAAATGAAGAGTCATGACACATTAGGGTTTACATGGTGTAACCCTAGATGTGTCAACACTATATAAGGATCCCATTCTCCACCAAAATCGGTTACACATATGAAACAAGAGGGCTAGGCCGATTTCAAGAAGTGTGTGTTCTCTCAAAAGTCTTTCCAAGAGCATTTGGTGTTGTGTGAAGCATTTGAGGCATCATACTTGGGGTGCTAGGCTCACAAGGTTTCAAGGAACATAAGCAACAACAAGGTAAGTTATTCTATCTTTCATTCAAGTTAAAAATTGTTCCCCATGTATGCTAGATAGGAATATAACCTTGGAATTCAACTTTGCATGATAATTAGACAAACATAGATCCAAGGTTATTAGGGTTGCATGTACACTTAGGAAGTGTTAGAATGCTCAAAACCCATCAGTGGTATCAGAGCCTAGGCTTGTTTGTTTGTTATTTGTGCTTAAAAGTTGGAAAAAGTCGAAAAACTTGATGTCTGCTTGATGAACTCGTCGAGTCCATGGGGAGACTCGCCGAGTTCACTTGTATCTTCAACCTACTCACCGAGTAGGTTCATGCACTCGGCGAGTAGGAGCCACAGAGTGCAGATTTTCGACTTTAGTTGCTGAAAATGAACTAGAAACATTACCCTAAACTGTTTTGGTACTTGAAAACTTGTTTTAGATGGTGTAATGTCTTTGCTAATCCATTTACAACAACTAGTTATCAAAATTACAAAGTTTTAAGTGTAGTTTTGATTCATGAAAGTGTTCATGTTCATGTTATTGATCTTATGATGTTTAGATGATCATAGGAATTATTTGTAACCTGTGTGGTAGTTTAATTCTTGATCATAATGTGTTTTAATGGAGTCCATAACTTGTCCTCAAGTTATGGAAAACCAAAAGTCACTTGAGTTAAAACTATTAAAAGAACACAAGAGTTAGAAAAATGAAGAGTCTTCATTTTTATTACTCTAATAAACTCATAAGTTACAAGAAATGAAAAGTTTTGAAAGTTTACAAAACTTGCCCTCAAGTTTTGGAACAAGTAAAGTCATGCTAAAAACTTTAGTTCCAACCCTTAGAATTTTGAAAGTTAAAATTCTACCCTTATACTTATAATATTATAAGTTAATAATATATATATATATATATATATATATATATATATATATATATATATATATATATGTATGTATAAGATTAAAGTCGTCTTACCGCTAGTACGCCTGATTCACGAAGCCGGTCTATATGGTGGATATAAGGTTGTTGCCTATAAAATGGCAACTTAATGGGTGTCCACTCTCACCCACTGCTTGCTTGACTGGTGGAGGGTTGTTAGCCGAACGGGTAGGACAAGGTATGATGAATATTATAAAGTAACTAAATCTTTTATTAAATTCCCAATCTTAGTTACTTTAGGAAAAATGTGAATAAGGTGCTAATCCATGAAATTACACTTTACACTTTGTTTAAGTCGTTGGTGGAGCGTGTGTGGTTAACCGGCACACTAACTTGGACTTAACAAGGTAGGTAAAGGGTGACTTAAGGTTTATTATAGTATCGGTGGAGCGTGTGTGGTTTACCGGCACATCGATTGAGTGATAAACTTTAAGGGTACCAAGTGATTTGCATGGTTACTTCACACCTCGTTTTGTGATCCTCGGTATCCCAGTCACAAAACTTGGAGGGCACACTCGAGATTGAAACATGCCTTTGAAAAGTTCATTGAATCTCAAAGAATCTAGGAATTTCTAAGAACCAATCAAAAACCTAATATTTAATATTTCGGTTTTCGTGGTGGAAATTGGTGAATCGTCATTCACCTACCTTTCAAATATGTTATAGCTTGGATTACGGCATACCTCTTCTAAGTTATAATATATTGTGATTGGATCCTAGCCTTAATATTACATTTGGGTGTTTTATTAAGGATTCTCTAAATATCTAAACTAATCTTGTCCTTTTCCTTCGGATGTCTTCAAACAATGCTGCTTCTGGCTCTAATCCTAATGGCTCCTTTACCCTTATGAACTTGTGTGGGAAAGTCACTTTTGATGGATCCAACTTCAATGAATGGATCAGAAACATCAGGATGATTACCCGCTACGAGGACAAAGAATATGTCCTTGACAAGGAGCTTAAGGAGATTGATGAGACCACTGTAACTCCCCAGGAGATCGTTGACTTTCAAGCACATGAAAGGGATGCTACCAAGGTGGCATGCATCATGATGGCCACGATGACAGCAGAACTCCAAAAGTCCTATGAGGATTTCTACCCTTATGAAATACACCAAGAACTAATGGAAAGATACCATCAAAGTGCACGACAAGAAAGGTATGAAATCATCTGCTCCATGATAACAACCATGATGAAGGACGGGGAATCCGTCACGAGCCACATGCATAAAATGCAAAGGTATGTGGATCGATTGTTGAAGCTTAATGTGAACTTCCCTGAGGAGCTTGCAATAGATATCATTTTGCACTCCTTACCATCATGCTATGATCAATTCCGCATGACATATCACATGAATAAGGAAGAGGTCACACTCAGAAAACTTCAGGGACTTCTCAAGACCGCAGAAACAGGTCTTAAGGGGAAGTTGGTTGTTAACACTCCTACTCCAAACTCTACTCCGGTTTTGGCAATCGGGAAAAGTCGAGCGAAGAAGAGAAAGAGATCTTCAAAGGCTACCAAGGATCGGACCCTTGATGGCTCTTCTTCAAGTGGAACCAAGAAAGGTTTCGTTACTCCTTCTTCTGACCCAAAAGAGGTTGAATGCTTCTATTGCCATGAAAAATCACATTGGAAGCGAAACTGCCCAAAATACCAACAAGATGTGAAGGATGGGAAAGTTAAACCCAACCATGTAGGTATTTACACTATCATTTCTAATAACTCACCCCATTCTAAATCTTGGGTCCTAGATACCGGTTGTGGTATTCACATTTGTTGTGACTTGCAGGGACTAAGAAGAACTGAGAATGTGGAGCAAGGAAGAATAAACCTAATCACGGGGAATAGGAAAGCTTTACCTGTCACCAAGATTGGAGTTTATACTTTATCGCTAAGTAGTGGGTTTAGTTTAGATTTGAATAAGTGTTGTTATTCGCCAGAAATGGCAAGAAATATTATTTCCTTTCATGCATTGTATAAACAAGGTTTCACCTTTTCATTTGATAATGAAGTTTGTTCGATTAATGCTTTCTTTAATAATGTTCTTTATTTTAAAGCATTACCTTGTGATGGCATGTATGAAACAGTATCTGTGGTTGATAAGTTAGGAAATAATGTATTGTGTATTGATTCTGTTAATAATAACTTGGATAAAGCATCATTATGGCATTGTTGTCTTGGACATATAAGCAAGAAATGCATAGGCCAACTCCAAAAGGATGGAGTCTTGGAGTCATTTGACCTGAAGTCAGATGATAGTTGCGAATCATGCTTACTTGGAAAAATGACAAAGTCACCCTTCACAGGCTCGTGTGAGAGGGGTGAAGGTTTGTTGGACCTTGTACACACGGATGTGTGTGGAACATTCAAACATGCCACAAGGGATGCTAATCGTTATTATTTGACTTTTACTGATGATTACAGTAGATATGGATATGTCTACTTGATCAAGCATAAGTCAGAGACTTTCGAAAGGTTTAAGGAATTTAAACAGGAAGTCGAGAATCAATTGGGCAGGAACATTAAGATGCTTCGATCCGATCATGGTGGTGAGTATCTTAGTTCAGAGTTCCTTGACTATCTAAGGGAATGTGGGATAGTCTCACAATTGACACCTCCCAGGACACCATAGTTGAATGGTGTGGCTAAGAGGCGTAATCAAACCTTGTTGGATATGGTTCGTTCCATGATGAGTCGAGCTTCGCTACCAATCTCATTTTGGGGGTATGCCTTAGAGACTGCCGCCCATATCCTTAATCTAGTCCCTACAAAGAAAGTTGCATAAAACTCCTCACGAGATGTGGACTGGTAAAGTACCTAAACTAGACCACATCAAGATTTGGAGTTGCGAGGCTTTCGTGAGACGCGATACTCATGATAAGCTCGAACCCCGAAGCGAGAGGTGTATTTTCATCGGCTACCCACAGCAATCCTTTGGTTACCTCTTCTACAGACCTAGTGAAAATGTGGTTTTTGTAGCTAGGAGGGCTTTCTTTAGAGAGAGAGAGAGTTTATAAGCCAAGGAAACAGTGGGAGGGAAGTTGATCTTGAAGAAATTCAAGAGTCAAGCGGTGAAGGAACTTCAAACCCTAGCACTCAACTTGAGGATGAAACTCCTGTTGAGCCAATTGACAAGTCTGTACCTCTGAGGCGGTCTACAAGGGTTAGGAATGCTCCTGAGCATTACTATGGATTCCACATTACTGTAGAAGGTGATACACTTATCAGTGATGAGACACTGATAGGTCTGGATGAACCTAATAGTTACGTGGAAGCCATGGCAGGCCCTGAGTCAGCCAAGTGGAAAGAGGCAATGGACAACGAAATACAGTCCATGTATGACAATCATCTTTGGAACTTGGTTGAGAATGTACCAGGTCGTAAGACATTAGGGTGCAAATGGGTCTTCAAGAAGAAGACCGACATGGATGGTAAAGTACACACTTATAAGGCTCGACTGGTTGAAAAGGGCTTCTCTCAAATTCCTGGAGTGGATTATGATGAGACCTTTTCTCCAGTAGCCAAGATTAAGTCTATTAGGGTTCTGTTAGCCATAGCTGCATTTCATGACTATGAAATATGGCAAATGGATGTCAAAACCGCTTTCCTTAATGGAAAGTTGGATGAAGATGTTTACATGAGTCAGCCAGAGGGTTTTGTCAGCAACGAGTACCCTAATAAAGTGTGTAAGCTTGAGAAATCCATTTATGGATTGAAGCAAGCACCTCGCAGATGGAATCTTTGCTTTGATGAAAAGGTCAAGGAATTTGGCTTTTCTAGGAGTGAAGATGAGTCTTGCGTGTATGTCAAGGCTAGTGGGAGTATAGTTAGCTTTTTGGTATTGTATGTGGATGACATACTACTCATAGGAAATGACATCCGAACTCTGCAGGAAGTTAAGTCTTGGCTTGGGAAGTGTTTCTCTATGAAGGACCTAGGAGAAGCTGCCTATATTCTAGGGATAAGGATCTTAAGAGATCGGAGTAAAAGACTAATTGGACTTAGTCAGATTACCTACTTGGATAAGGTGCTAAAGTGATTCAGCATGCAGGACTCCAAGAAAGGAGAGTTACCCATCCAGAGTAACGCCAGATTGAGTAAGACACAAAGCCCTAGCACTGAGGCTGAGATTGCAGAAATGAGTCGAATACCTTATGCCTCGGCTGTAGGATTGATCATGTATGCAATGACGTGTACTCGACCTGATGTAGCCTTTGCACTGAGCATGGTTAGCAGGTATCAGGGGAACCCTGGCAAGGCACACAGGACTGCAGTAAAGAATATCCTCAAGTACCTACGGAGGACTAAGGACTGGGTCCTTACCCTCGGTGGGAGTGATGACTTGAGAGTTGTAGGGTATAGTGATCCTAGCTTCCAGACTGATAGGGATAATTACCGCTCTTAGTCGGGCTGGGTCTTTACCCTAAACGGAGGAGCAATTTCTTGGAAGAGTTCCAAGCAAGAGACAGTGGCTGATTCAACTTGTGAATCAGAGTATATTGCAGCTAGCGAGGCGGCAAAAGAGGCGATATGGGTGAAGAACTTCATTGGAGACCTTGGAGTTGTACCAGCTATTAGAGAGCCAATGGAAATTTTCTGTGATAGTGAAAGCGCTGTTGCCTTAGCCAAGGAACCAAGGGATCACGGGAGATCCAGACACATCGACAGAAAATACCATTTTATCAGACATCGGATAGAAGAAGGACTCTTCGTGGCAAAGAGGGTATCATTGGATGAGAACCCAACAGATCCCCTCACGAAGGGACTGACTCGGGTTAAGCATCTCCAGCATGCTCGGAGCATAGGGCTGAATGATGATATAAGTTTTAGTAGTTAGATAACCCGGAAATTTGTAAAGTGTAATTGACATTTGATGATGAATAAAAGGTGTTTCATTTATGAGTAAAGTGTTACTATCTCTTGTCGATCTTTTACTATATTTCTTTTGCATGTTTTGACTTCCAGAATAATTTTGTTTGGTATAACATATTATTCAAACCTCCACAATCGGTCATATGTCGGAAGTAGGTATGAATCAAGGCTGTCATGATTGGTTGCAGAGGTCTAAGGTGTTGGACAAGGCTACAACAATCATGAGTGATCACAAGTTCTGAGCATTGGACTCAACCCATGCTCATTGGAATCACTTCATGGAATTTATCTCGAGTGATCGTGAGACGGTAATATCATATAAGTCTTCAAACCTAGATATATGATTTGTTACTTACAAGTTGGTTATGCATTGATTGTACGAAAACGCATTGTAACTCGATGTTAAACGTGCTTTTGTGTATAATTCAATGAGTGGTAGAACAAACATATGAGTCGAAGTTTATATGTTCCTTCTTGGATTAGAAGCTGATATCTGGGCCCCTCGATGATTTTGTTTTGACCTATGTACCGGGCCCGGTTAGAACTAAGTTGATGTGTTCCATTAAGTTCTTTGTCAAACAAATCGGAAATCGAGAAACAAACTGCTGGACAATAAGTAAGACATTGTTCCATGTATTTGTCCGGCTGATATCTAGAACAGAGGATTATATGATCACTTATCTTAAATGGCGTATCAACATCTTCTCAGTTCCGAGAGACCTTGAAAGAGCTACGATTGCCGGTTGGTTCCTGAAGTACTGGAGTTATAGTTATTAGACTTATCCAAGTGGGAGACTGTTGGATAAGGTGTCTAAGTCCATAACTATTTCTGGTCCGTACTTGACCCGACCCGGCATGGTCCATTTGGGTTGCATGGCACCATGCAATTGGATAGACTAAATGAGAGAAATAACACTTGGAGATTATTAATATATTATAAGTTCTAATATATTAATAATATTATTTGATTAGTTTGATCAAATAATTAATTTAGAATTAATTAAGTGATCAAAAGATAACTAATTAAATGTATGGGTTGATTATGTAAATCATTCATATCTTGTATAGTGGGCTGAGGCTCCATGGATTATCAAGTTGGGTTCCACCCATAGGATGCTCCATGGATGCTCTATGGGAGTTACAAACCCATGGGTCATGGAAATGAAAAGTCATGACACATTAGGGTTTACATGGTGTAACCCTAGATGTGTCAACACTATATAAGGATCCCATTCTCCACCAAAATCGGTTACACATATGAAACAAGAGGGCTAGGCCGATTTCAAGAAGTGTGTGTTCTCTCAAAAGTCTTTCCAAGAGCATTTGGTGTTGTGTGAAGCATTTGAGGCATCACACTTGGGGTGCTAGGCTCACAAGGTTTCAAGGAACATAAGCAACAACAAGGTAAGTTATTCTATCTTTCATTCAAGTTAAAAATTGTTCCCCATGTATGCTAGATAAGAATATAACCTTGGAATTCAACTTTGCATGATAATTAGATAAACATAGATCCAAGGTTATTAGGGTTGCATGTACACTTAGGAAGTGTTAGAATGCTCAAAACCCATCAATAAGTAAGATCAATAAGGGTCATGTCGTGATCTGTCATCAGGGAGTGACTAAAGAACCAAGTCAACAGCCAGCTGCCTCGAGACTTTGACACCTAACTCTCCCAACCTGTCAATATGTTACTTCATCTCCAAGATGTAAGTACATGTAGACTTTTCTTCCCAATAGGGATTGAGTGACCTAGAACTTTCCAAGAACTTGTGGGTTAGGGAGAATAATTGGAGGAGGTGGAGGAAGAGAAGTATGATTTCCATGATCCAATCGTGGTACATCATCTTCATTAGGAATGCTTGTTCCAAGGGATTTGGGAAGATCATAGTTGTCTAAACCAGACATCTACAAAGGGAGAAATTCAAGTTAGTTGATTTAAGTCCTTAATATAACACCCAATATGAAATATTAAGGCTAGGACCCAACACATTATTTTATAACTTGGAAGAGGGATGCCGTAATCCAAGCTATAAAATATATCAAGGTAGGCGAATGAAGATTCACCAACTTCCACAATGAAAACCTAATAGGGTATTGGGTTTTAATTGGTTTGAAACTCTTAGATCTTTTGAGATTCGTTGAACTTTTCAATGGCATGTTTAAAATATCGGTTGTGCCCTCTCAAGTTTGTGACTGGGATGCCGAGGATCACAAACAAGGTGTGAATAACCATGCAAATTAACTTGGTACCCTTAACTTTATCACCTAATCGATGTGTCGGTTAACCACATGCACTCCACCGATCTATGATAAACAGTAAGTTACCCTTTGCCACTCTTACTAGTCTATGTTAGTGTGCCGGTTAACCACACACGCTCCACCAACGACTTGGTAACGTACAAAGTGTAATTTCATGGGTTACCACCAAATTCACATTTTAATTTTAATGAAAGGAGAATTAATGTCCTGTCAAACCCGTTCGGCTAACGATCCTCCACCAGTCAAGGAAGCGGTGTGTGAGAATGGAGACCCATTAAACTGCCATTTTATAGGTAGTAACCTTATACCCCCTTATAGACCTGCTTCGTGAATGAGGCCTACTAATGGTAAGATTGACTTACTCTTATCCATATATATAAATATTAAACCTATAATATTATAATA
Organism: Lactuca serriola; assembly: GCF_051521515.1. Classification (NCBI taxonomy): domain Eukaryota; kingdom Viridiplantae; phylum Streptophyta; class Magnoliopsida; order Asterales; family Asteraceae; genus Lactuca; species Lactuca serriola. Next base: position 199,260,731 of record NC_136411.1, read on the forward strand.
GTATAAGGGCTGAATTTTATACTTTTAAAATTCTAAGGGTTGGAATTAAAGTATACATGGGGGGGGGGGGGGACTTTACAAATTCCAAAACTTGAGGTCAAGTTTTGAACAATTCAAAAACTTTTTGATTCCATAACATATGAGTTTAATGTATGATTTAAAACTTTTAATGAAGAGACTCTTGAACATCCATAACTTGAGGACAAGTTATGGAGTTCATAAAACTATTTATGAGAAAATGTCTCTTCAAGTTGTGTAACCTATGGCTTTAATGGAGATTTAACACAAAATTTTTTGGTTTTCCATAACTTGAGGGAAAGTTATGGAATCCATTAAAAACATTAAGATCATCAATTCAACTAACAAGCATGTCAAGAAAACTATGATCTAGATTAAACTCATATAAACAAGACAATTCAAATCAAACAATTTTCATGTAATTAGCCTAACCATTAAACTAATACAAAACATGAATCTATTTACAATTATCTTTTGAATTGTATTAGAATGATCATTACCACATCAAAAACAAGTTTATAAATTCAAAAACAGCTTAGGGTAATGTTCCTAGTCCAATTCCAGGCTTAAAAGTCGAAAATCTGCACTCTGGGCCTCCTACTCGCCGAGTGTATGAACCTACTCGACGAGTAGGATGACTTTACTCATGGACACGACGAGTCCCCCAGTGGACTTGGCGAGTCCACAGTCCAGAAATCCAGAAAATCGATTTTTTCTACAATGCATCAAGTATAATTGATAACCAAGCCTAGGCTCTGATACCACTGATGGGTTTTGTATACTACAACATCCTATGGTGCACATACAACGCTAAATACCTTGGACCTATGTTTTCTCTAATTATACACGCAAATGGTTTCCAAGGCATTAAACCTATAACTAGCATGCATTTGACATAAACCATATAAGATACTAGTTAGGGTAACATACCTTTTATGTAGCTTGAAGTCTTGATGTATTTGGCCTTAAGAGCTTAGCCCCAATAGTGTTGAAGCCTCAAAATAAGTCACAACACATCATGGACAAAGGTAGACATTTGAGAGACACTTTTCATACACCAAAAACCATCCATATGAACTCCAAGAACACGTGTCAAGTTTTTGGCTATGTACTCACCTATTTATATGTAGAATTCCAAGGATCATGGGTATAACCTAAATCCATACCCATGGGTTTTATGATCCATGTTACATGTGACCCAACTCTTTATATATCCATACATAAACTTTGTTCAACATGGATCATAAGACCAATACATATAAATATAACTAATTACCATAATTAGTCCCCATAGATTTAATTAGTCTCTTTTGATGACTAAATTAATTCCAAATTAATTCTAGATCAATACTAATTAAAACATATGATTTTATATTAATATATTAGAACTTATAATATATTAATAAATCATATATAACCTTCTCTCAAGAGTCTATCCTAACAAATTGTCCTGATGATATGCAACGCAAATGGACCATGCTACTCTCGGGTCAAGTACATACCAATAATAGTTATGAGCTTAGACCTCTAATCCAACAAAAACATAGATCTGAAGCATCTAGGGTTGCATGTACACCATAGGAGTGTTAGACTGCTCAAAACCCTTCAACATTAATTCTCATTAAAAAGTATAATGATAATTTTAAAAGTAACTTAACGTTTTTCATAAATTCCCAATCTTAGTTACTTTAGGGAAAATGTGAAAATGGTGCTATTCCACGAAATTGCAGTTTGCACCTTGCCAAGTCATTAGTGGAGCATGTGTGGTTAACCTGAACACTAACAATGGTGGAAAAGGATAGCTCGAGAATTGTCATAGATGAATGGAGCGTGTGTGGTTTTCCGATACATTGGTTAGGTGGTAAATGACTCGAGAGTGCAAAACAAATTTGCATGGTTATTCACACCTTATCTGTGATCCTTGGTATCCCAGTCACAAAACTTGAAGGGCATAATCAAGATTTAAACATGTCATTGAAAATTTCAATGAATCTCAAAGAACTAGGAATTTCGTAAAACTTAATTCTTTAAAATTTTAGTTTTGGGTGGTGAAATTGGTAAATCGTCATTTACCTACGTTCAAATATTTTGCAATTAGATTATGGCATCCCTCTTCCGAATTACGAAATATTGTGTTGGGTCCTAGCCTTAATATTTCATTTGGGTGTTATATTATGGAATTTATATCTAATGAAACTTCTCCTTTCTTTTCAGATGTCTACTTCAAACAACGCTTCGAACTCAAATGCTTTTGGCTCTTTCTCCCTCATGAACTTATGTGGGAGGGTCATTTTCGATGGGTCAAATTTCAATGACTGGATTCAAAGCATTCGCATGGCAATTCGACAAAGAGCTAAAGGAGATTGATGAATAAGCTGCTACTCCTGAGTAATTGGCTGAGTATAGGGCTCATGAGAAGGACGCGACAAAGGTGTCGTGCATCATGCTAGCCACTAGGACTTCTAGCCTTTCGAGATGCACCAAGACATGATGGAAAGGTACAATCAGAGTGCTTGACAAGAAAGGTATGAAATCGTTGCGTCCATGATAACAACAAAAATGAAGTATGGAGAATCCATCACGGCCCACTTGCAAAAGATGAAAAGATATGTGGACCGCTTGCTAAAGTTGAATGTCAATTTCGACGAAGAGTTGGCTATTGCCGTTATCCTACACTCATTGCCTCCTCGTTATGATCAGTTCAAAATGACTTATCATATGAACAAGGAGGAAGTCACTCTAAGCAAGCTTCAAGGCTTACTGAGAACTGCTGAAAATAGTTTAAAAGGCAAATCTGTTGTACCCAGTCCTACTGCTACTGCCCCAGTCCTGGCAATTGTACATGGGAAGGGAAAGAATAGGAAAGCTTCCTGAAAGAGCCACAAGGGAAATTCTCATGATGGATCCTCTTCCAGCGGGTCCAAAGGTGGTCCTGCTGCTTCCTCATCCAATCCAAAGGAAGCAAAGTGCTTCCATTGTCATGAAAAAGGGCACCAGAAATGAAGCTGCCCCAAATACTTGCAGGACATTAAGGATGGGAAGATAAAGCCTAGCTTCACAGGTATTTATACTATTCAATCTAACAACTCATCACATGCAAGTTCTTGGGTCCTTGATACAAGATGTGGTTTTCACATTTGTTCTGATTTGCAGGGTCTTAGAAGAAGTAGGGATGTGGAGCACGAGAAGATGAACTTGATCATGGGGAATAGGAAAGCATCGCATGTCACCAAGATTGGAGTTTATTCTTTATTGCTTAGTAATGTGTTTCGTGTAGAGTTGAACAATTGTTGCTACTCGCCAGATATGGCGAGAAACATTATTTCTTTTCATGGTTTGTATAAACAAGGTTTTAGATTTTCATTTAATAATGAAATTGGTTCTATAAATGCTTTCTGTAATGATAATTTTTATTTTGAAGCATTGCCTTGTAATGGTATATATGAAATCGTGATGGTTGTAGACAACTTAGGAAATAATGTATTGCATATTAATTCGTGCAATGGTTTGGACAAGGCATGCTTGTAGCATTGTCATCATGGACGTGTCAACAAGAAGCACATAGCCCAACTCCAAAAAATGGAGTGTTGGAGTCATTTGACTTAAATTCGGATGACACGTGCAAATCTTGTTTGCTTGGAAAGATGACCAAGTCACCTTTCACCGGTACTAGTAAAAGAGGTGAGGGTTTGTTGTATCTCATACACACCGATGTGTGTGGACCCTTCAGATCCGCCATAAGGGATGCTAACCACTTATATATAAGCTTTACTGACGATTATAGTAGATGTCGGTATATCTAATTAATCAAGCAAAAGTCAGACACCTTTGAAAAGTTCAAAGAGTTTAAGAAAGAAGTGGAGAATCAATTGGGCAGGAAGATAAAGATGCTCTGATCCGATTAAGGTGGTGAGTATCATAGTATCGAGTTCCACGGCTATCTTAAGGAGTATGGAATTTTTTCACAATTGACGTTACCTAGGACACCACATCTTAATGGTGTGGATGAGAGGGGCAATCGAACCTTGTTGGACATGGTTCGTTCCATGATGAGTCGAGCTTCATTACCTATCTCATTCTGGGGGTATACCTTAGAGACTGCCGCCCATATACTTAATCTAGTCCCAAATAAGAAGGTTGCCAAAACACCTCATGAAATGTGGACATGGAAGGTTCCCTCGTTGGCGCATATAAAGGTTTGGGATTGCGAGGCTTTCGTAAGATTAGAGACTCACGAAAAGCTCGAACCTCGTAGTGAGCGTTGTATTTTCATCGGCTATCTACTAAAATCCTTTGGATATTTGTTCTATAGACCTAGTGAGAACGTGGTCTTCGTTGCACGAAGGGGTGTATTTCATGAAAGAGAACTCATATGCCAAGAGAATAGTGGGAGGCAAACTGACCTTGAAGAGCTTCAAGAGTTAAGCGTTAAAGGAACCTATAACACTAGCAATCAACCCGAGGATGAGACTCCTGTTGAACCAGTTGACGAGTCACTACCTCTTCGACGTTCCTCTCGAGTTAGGATGGCACCAGAGTTTTATGGTTTTCATATTACTACGGAAGGTAATACGTTCATCAGTGATAATACACTGGTAAATTTGGATGAGCCATCTTACTACAAGGAAGCCATGGCGGGCCAAGATTCTGCAAAGTGGAAAGAGGCAATGGACAACGAGATTCAGTCCATGTATGACAATCAAGTTTGGAACTTGGTTGACAATGTACTAGGTCGTAAGATGGTCGGGTGCAAAGGGATCTTCAAGAAGAAGACCGACATGGATAGGAAAGTACACACGTATAAGGTGCGATTAGTTGCGAAGGCCTTTACTCAAACTCTTGGAGTTGACTATGATGAGACCTTCTCACCAGTAGCGATGATCAAATCAATAAGGGTTATGCTAGCCATAGCTGCATTTCATGATTATGAAATATGGCAGATGGATGTCAAAACTACTTTCCTTAATGGGAAGTTGGCTAAGGATGTTTACATGAGTCAGCCAGAGGGTTTTGTAGATGCAAAGTACCCTAATAGAGTGTGTAAGCTTGAGAAATCCATTTATGGATTAAAGCAAGCATCTTGTAGATGGAATCTTTGTTTCAACGAGAATGTCAAAGAGTTTGGTTTTTCGAGAAATGAGGATGAGTCCTACATATATGGCAAGGCTAGTGGGAGTATAGTTAGCTTTCTGGTGTTATATGTGGATGACATATTGCTCATAGGAAATGACATTCCAACCTTGCAGGAGGTTAAGTCCTAGCTTGGGAAGTGTTTCTCTATGAAGGACCTCGAGGAAGCTACTTACATTCTGGGGATAAGGATATTGAGAAATAGGAGTAAAAGACTAATAACACTTAGTCAAAGTACATACTTAGATAAGGTGTTGAAATGTTGCGACATGGAGAATTCTAAGAAAGGAGAATTGCCTATCCAGAGCAATACCAAACTGAGTAAGACTCAGAGTCCGAGTACCGATGCCGAAATAGTAGAAATGAGTCGAGTACCATACGCTTCCGCCTTTGGCTCGATCATGTATGATATGACATGTACTCGCCCTGATGTGGCTTTTGCTTTGAGCATGGTTAGTCGATATCAAGGGAATCTTGGTAGAGCACACTGGATGGAAGTAAAGAACATTCTTAAGTACCTGTGGAGGACTAAGGATTGGGTCCTTACACTCGGTGGGAGTGATGAATTGAGAGTGACAAGGTGTAGTGACGCCAGCGTTCAGACCGACAGAGATAATTTCCGCTCTCAGTCGGGCTGGGTATTTACCCTAAATGGAGGAGCAGCAACATGGAAAAGTTTCAAACACGAGAGTGTATCAATTCAACGTGTGAATCCGAATACATAGCAGCAAGCGAAGCGTCGAAGGAGGCACTATGGATGAAAAGCTTCATCGGAGACCTTGGTGTTGTACCAGTTGTAAAGGAGCCTATGGAGATTTTCGGTGACAACGAGGGTGCGGTTACCTTAACCAAGGAACCGAGGGATCATGGCAAATCCAGGCACATCGACAAAAAAAATCACTTCATAAGACATCGAGTAGAAGATGGACTCCTCGTAGTGAAGAAGGTATCGTCAGAGGATAACCCATCAAATCCCCTTACGAAGGGACTAAGTAGGGATAGGCATTTGCAGCATGCTAAGAGCATTGACCTAAGAGACGGTATTAGTTTTAGTAATTAGATAGGCAGTTAGAAACTTGTAATAAATTATTGTAATTGTCATTTGATGATTAAATAATAAGGATTTTATTTATTAGTAAAGTTTACTTTCTTTTGTCAATTGGTTATATTATGTTTCACTTTTGCATGTTTTGAGTTCCAGAATAATATCCGCAGACAATCATACTTTGGAAGTAAGCTATAAGGTAAGACTTTTATGAATTGTCTTGTAGATTGTCTAAGGTATTTAGACATAGCAAAAGTTTGCTACAACGTTCATGAGTGCTCCTGAAATAAGATTTGAGTATTGGATTAAACCCATGCTCACGTGAATCACTTCCTGGAATTTATCACGAGTGATTGTGAGACGATAATATCGTATAATCTTCAAACCAAGATACATTAGTAGTTGATTACGAGTTGATTGTGCATTGATATCACGAAGACGCATTAGTAACTTGATCTTATAAAAAGTGTTGTTGTGTATAATTTAACAAGTAATTAGTACAAGCATATAAGTGGAAGTTTATCTGTTCCTTTTATCATAAGAGGATTAAAAGCGATATCTTGGGCCCCTCGATGATTTTGTTTTGACTTATGTGTCGGGCCCGGTCAGGACTCAATTGATGTGTACAATTAAGTTCTATGTCAAACAAATCAGAAATTGGGAAACAAACTGTTGGACAATGAGTATGACATTATTCTATGTCTTTGTCCACACGATATCTTAAAGAACAAAGGATTATATGATCCCTTATCTAAAGGACACGTTATTGACTAAGTAAGAGTTCAACAACGGCTTTTGAGAGCTATGATTGCTAATCACATTTTGAAGTTGCATTTGGAAGTTATAGTTATTAGACTTATCCAAGTGGGAGACTGTTGGATTATGTGTCTAAGCCCATAACTATAATTGGTATGTACTTGACCCGATAGTAGCATGGTCCTCTTGGGTCGCCTTCACTGGAGAAATTTGATAGGATGGATATATGAGAAGAGGTTATTTGTTATTTATTAATATATTATATGAATAATATATTAATTGAGAAATCAAGTTATTTAATTGGTATTGGTCAAGAATTAATTTAGTGATCAAAAGAGACTAATTAAATTTACAGAGGCTGACTAGGTAAATCAGTAATACTTATAGTTTCGGCTATTGATCCATGTTAATTAGGGATAGGCTAAACCTATATGAGAGTCCATGAAGGTTTAGTCGAAAGGGCCTATCAAATGTGAAGAGTCATTGTGAATTAGGGTTTACATGTAAGAAACCCTAGGAATTCCACACTATAAAAGTAACCCCTAGCATCCCTAAAATTGGCCATAAGGATTCCAAGGTGAAACCCTAGCCGATTTGTGCTTCCTAACCTCTCTCTCATAAGCCTCCTTTTTCTTTTGGTGTTTGTGACTCATTTTAGGTATCACACTTGATGTACTAAGCTCTTGAAAGGCCAAAAACTACAAGCTACAACTAAGAGGTATTCATCTAACTAGTTTTTATGTTGTATATCTCCAATTGCATGCTAGTTAGGGTATATGCTTTGGATAAAATGAAATTGCATTATAACTTGAGAAAACTTAGATCCAAAGCATCTAGGTTTGTATGTGCACCATAGGATTGTTATAGTTCTCAAAACCCATCAACAACTCCTTAAATATACAAGGAGTGACAATAAGATAAATTTGATAAAGTGCATGGACTAAAAGATATCTTAAGATCAACAGACTGACACGTCCTCTTCTATTGATCTTATCCCATGTACTATACTATTAAACAATAACTAGAGAACAAAATAGTACTTGGAACACTAAATGCACATTACAGACTCAAAATAACAAATAACAAAAGATGCATCTTGGACTGAATTTCACTTTGGATTTAACTCCACTTCGGAAGACTTCTCACTTCAAACATCCTTTATCTCGGATTGGTAAAGGATCACTTTTCATGTATCAACAATCTCCCCTAAGTTTCCTTAGGAATCATTTGACTCATCACTTAGTTTCATCAAACAAAAAAAAGATAAGCACTCTAGAGCCAACTTCAGACTTCGATGTATTATTTGAGATGCTCAATGAATTTCTTCTTGACGTGGTAGGAGGAATCACTCTTGGCAAAATTTGAGATGAAATTTTGAATAATCTTAGTAGGAATGAGATGTTTGTCAAGCACTCGAAAAAACTCCTTTTGATTGGTCTTCTTCTTGAGGTAGACATAACCATGTTATGGTTCTTCGATTAGTCCTTCTACTAATATATAGGCTTCAGGAAGCTCAGTGGTGATTTTGGCTAAGAGATTTTCCGTTCCGAAGAGATGAGAAAACTCTACATCGGATCTACAAAATTCAACAATGTAGTCCTTAAGAAATCTGATTGTGGTGTTGTATGCTCCAATGCTTGATTCATTTGTCTGATGATCTCAGAAATGAGCAGGTATAGTGAGAATTTCATTTTGATTCATTGAGGGGAAGTCTGCATCTATGATGGTGATAGTGGATTCTTTGTTCCGAGATATGAAATGTCTATGAAAAAGACAGTCTAGATCAAACTTACATTAAACCTTATTACCATATCCAATGATTTTGGTATTTCTTTTCCGAGACCACACTTCCTTTTGGGGTCATGCGTTGGTGGAATAGAAGGTTCTCAATCTCTCATGCTCAGTTCGGATGATGGTTTGAGGTTCATCAGTTGGATGAAGAAGTGTGGACTTGATATAGTAGTATCCATGTGGAGAGATTGGCAAGTCCAGTTGATCAACATGTTGAGTTGGAAGATCAAAATACATGAAGGGAAAAAAAGAGATTGGCAAGTCCAATTGATCAACATCTTGAGTTGGAAGATCAAAATACATGAAGAGAAAAAAGTGTATATCATGCATGAATAATTCCCTCTCGGAAGAGAGTAGAAATACCCAACATCGGATTCGGATTATCTTTGTTAGCTTGAATGCAAATTCTTTCTTCTGATGCTTGTTGTATTTGTTCCTTGGACCAGCCATTGGACTTTCTAAATGAATTCACCGGGATGTACGGACTAGTAGCGATCTTTTTTCCTTTGTCTTTGGCTTGGTCATATTGGGAAGAAATAGAGTAGATGATTTGTTTACCAGACTCAATGATGAATAGCTCGGATGGAGGAGGAATCGAAGGCTCTTCAGGGATCTGATGAGGTTTCCTGGTGGGAGACCCTTCATCTATTTGAACAATCCTTGGAGCAGGAACTGGAGGAAGCATTGACTGTGTGGCTGGGAAGGCGACGATTGTTAGCTTGGTTTTTACCTTAGCCATGTGTTGGCTCCATTGAAAAGTTTTGTATAGAGATGATGACCAAGTAACTAAGGACCATTTCATCTCCTCTATGTCCGAAAGGACTTTGGTAGGTGGTTCCCTGACGGGTTGAAGTCCTAAAATCACATCTTTTGCTAAGTAACCTTCATCATCTTCAACATCTTCGATATCAATAGCTTCCATTTACAAAATCTCTTTATCAGTAGATTCATCTAGGAGTGTATAGTCTGAGACAAGTTTCCATTGTATCGTTCTTCTTTCTCCCCCTCTTGAATGGGATGGCCCTACTTCCGATGCAAGTATAGATTCCGACTTGGTCTCCTCCTATTGTCTGAATACTCATTGAGAACTCGTATTGAGTTACTTGGTGAGTGCGTCATATGCCTCGGCTGTCGGAGCTTCAGCTTTGAGGTGAGCAAAGGTTTCATTAAGAATGACAATCATTTCATCAAATTTGTGGTTCGGAACATCCACAATATGCCAGGTTGAACGAATGAGCTTAATGAGCACCTCTTGCATGACCATGTTCATGGTATTTTTCTAAAGAATTTCTTTTTCAAGTCTTCGAATTTCTTTTTCATGATGAACATGAGTCTGCTTGATAAGTTTATTGGTAGCAGATATCATGTCATCATGGATCTTAATCATGGTGTTGATGGTGTCGAGATAATCATCCAGATTAGACTTGTAACATTCTTTGGCTTCTTTGATAGTACAACTCAAGCGATGAGAGATAAGCTGGTCTAACTGTTTAGCTCGGTCAATTTCCGAGGGAGCAACAACTTGGATTTCGGAAAGAGACTTGAATATAAGTTCGAGCTTGGAATCAAGACCTCTGACTTTCTAATCATGTTTTTTTATCAAGGTTTCCTACTTTCTGATCGAATTTATCAACCTTGGAGTTTGCTGAATCAATATTATCTCGGAGTTCCAACAAGGCAAAACGATCCACAATATTTTCATCGGAGGATCCTATGTCTGAGGTGGAACTTTCAGATTTCTTTTCGTCTTTATCTTCGTTTTCATCATCATTTGGCTCGACTGGATAGCCTTGGGTTTTATCATGATGATCAACTTCCAAGGTGCCTTCAAGAGGAGGAGATGAGTGCTTGTTTCCTTCAATATTTTCTTCTTCTCTAGATTCCTCGGAGGACGAGGAGAGACTAAAATCAAAACATGGACTTAAGGAAGAAGGTTTCTTCAGTAGATTGAAGGTAGTGGGAACCGGAATAACACCAACAATAGTTTTTTCATCTTCAAACACGATCTGATCGGAGAGATCATCTTCGGCATTAGGCTTGGGAACTTCTGAACTGGTAAACGTTGGAGGAGGATCATCTGAAACATTTGAGTAATCGGGAACATCTCCTTTTGCAGCAACTTCTTTCTGAGGAGGTTCATCCACTGTAACGTCTGTAGTGGGAACATTTCCTGTAGGATTAGTCTTGAATGCATCGTCGGAAGGTTTGAACGCTTGGTTTATTTCTTCATCAGATGGAATGGAGAAGTGAATGCGCATTTGGACGGCTCGTTGACACATTGAAATCAACGGATATTCAATTCGGTCTCGGGTGAGCTTTGGATTCCGGGAGTGAGTTATGTTGACAAAGGCAATCCAATCATCGTTAAATATACCTGATCGTCCTTTACTTGTGGTAGGTATCGGATTGGTTGAGGCTACCGAGGTGGGAGGGACTACTCATGTCTCGATAAGCTTGGAATTTGAGGCAGGGACCCCTGATTGTGCTTGTGTACAAACGAGACGGATATTCAAGATGACTCATGAGTGTGTCCCAGGGGGCTTCAAGGGATTGTGTTCAATACTAGCAACATCTTTTTTAGAAGATGGGGTAGATTATGAGCAGACTCCCCGTGTATGTGTGCATATGATTTTAAACCTCCGAAAGGTACTTCATAAGAGTGGCTAGGAGGGGTAGGTTGAAACCCAGAATCATATCGAATGTTGAATTGTGAATCCTTTTGAGAGGATTCAATAGCTTTGGTTCTCTTTTTGGCTCGGACTTCTGAAGGGGGTGCCTTCCATTTTACAATCTGTTTGATGCGTCCTCCACAAGTAGTTGATTTATTCTCATCTGAGGTTGTATCATACGATATCAGGGCAGGTTGTGTTGCATAAAACACAAACAAGATGTCAAGATGATGTTTGAGATGTTGTGAGTCGGTGGAACAGTGGCCAACATGTGTTCAGTTAATCGTCTAACAATTCTGAAAGTAATTTGACGAGGCAACCTATAAGTTTTGATAGTCTTGAAAGAACAATATACCTCTTGGATATCTGAATTGAGTCGAATGGCTTCATGTATTTCAGAGTATAGTTGTTGCAGAGTCATAGCCCAAAATCTTGTACTTGGTATCTCGTTTGGTTTTCTCTTGATAGCAAATTTCCTAAAGTCTTGCCATAGCGCCTTCGGTAGATCAACGGTGTTTACTTTTCTAGTGAAGATGTTGTACACCACTTATTGCCAATCTTTTCTCATGGTGTCTGTGCCACCATGTTTTCCAAACAAATCTCTAAGAATTAGGTGCATCAAGATAGTCTATAAGCTAGGAAAGTCTGACTTCTTGAACTCCTTTGCCTTGAACTCGCCATTATAGCCAATTTGGGTCAAAAACAATAGATGTAACAGCCCGGATTCCCAGGTATTATTCATTTTTATAATGGTGGTGATTGTGAGGAGACTCGGTGAGTTGGAGCTCAAACTCGCCGAGTATGATCACGGCTATGGGCACGGGTTCGCGTCTGGACTCGGCGAGTCCAAAAGTGGACTCGGCGAGTCCACACTGTTTAATGAAACCCTAATTCCCCGGGTTTGGAGCCTATTTAAGGGCACTTATAGCCTCCCATTGCGGCTACCAGTCCCTTGAGAGAACCCTAAGAGAACTAAATCGTTTTGGGAGAGAGAAAGTCACTTTTGGGCCTTTGTATTCCTTGTTTAGCAAGAAGAAGGTGGCAAGAGCAAGGAGGAGGTGAGATTCCAGCAGATCCAGAGTCCAGAGGCTTCATTTTGAGGTAATAGTTCGAACCTCCTTTAGTTTTAGGGTTGATCTTTAGAGTTAGGGTTTTCTAACCTCCTTGGAGAGTGATTATGAGAAGCAAATGGTCCCTCTTCGAGTTTGTGCCTTGGATCTGGACTCAAAGAGGTCCAGAGACCCTAACCCTTGGAGCTTTTTGGGTTATTATGGAGTTATTGGACCTAGGTTGTCATTTTTGGGACCAAATCTCCTTTTGATCCCTTGTGAGGGTTATACAAGCATCAAGTTTGAAACTTTACGTGACATTCATGCTTGGGAAGGCCAGATCTATGTATTAGGGAAGCAGATCTGACCTCAGAAGGTCAATAGAGTTTGTGCATGGCATGAACTCACCGAGTTGTTCTTGAGACTCGGTGAGTAGGGTTGGGGTTTTACGTAAATTGTTCAGCGAGTAGACTCGCCAAGTTGGGGGATGACCCAGTGAGTCAAGGAGAGTCAATAGGGGCTGAGTCAAGCCGGAACTCGTCGAGTTGTTCTTGAGACTCGGCGAGTTGAGTCGTGGTGGCCCCGCGATTCATGCCAGGTGGAAGTCGTCGAGTTAGGGAGGTACTCGATGTGTCAAGAGAGGATCCGAGGGAGTCAGTGAAAACGTATAGACTCGCCGAGTCGCTCTAGTGCACTCGCCGAGTCCGGTCAAAGTTGACTGTTGACCATTGACTAGAGTTGACTAGTGTTGACTTGATAGGGTTAGTCAGCCTTAGTTGTGAAAGTGTTAATTAGAGATATATTGTGTTATAGGAGAATTATAGCTCGGGGGATCGAGCACGAGTGATTTCCGGGATTTGCGAGTTATCGAGATACGCGAGGTGAGTCTTCTCACTATACTTTACCTTGAGTAGGTAATCAGAGTTATGTGACAAAGTATTTGTATGCTATATGTTATGTGTTGTGCTGCATTATTTCTATGAGATTTATGTTGTGCATGTTTATAGAGTTGGAACCGGAAGGTTCACGGAGATAGAACCAGAGGGTTCACAGAGTAGGGTTCACGGACCCACAGAGTTACAGCCTCGAGTGGCTAATATGTGTTATGTGTGGTATTTTGGGGAACTCACTAAGCTTTGTGCTTACAGCGTTTGGTGTTATTTGTTTCAGGTACTAGTGATGACCGTGGGAAGGCGCCGGCTTGATCAGTACACACACACGAGATTTTTATGTTATGAGATCTTGGGATTTTTATATGGAATGGATTGAGTTTCAAACATTGATGTTTTTATGAATATTAAATGAATTATGTTTTTATAAAATGCGAAAAATTGTTTTGAAATTTGCGGTGTTACAAGTTGGTATCAAAGCCTTGGTTTGAGGGATTCGAGTACACCTTCGGGCGTATTTGAACTCAAACTGAGGATTTGAGAAGTATTTTCAAAAAGAGTAAAAGATTTTTGGAAAAACTCAGAGCAGAGTTGTGTGTACGATTAGTCTGCGCCCGAACGGTGATTTCCCAAAATACCCTCATGTTATGTGATATTGATATGGATATGATGTCTTCTCATGCTAGAGTAGGCTAGGTACTCCTATTAGGACTAGAGTGGCCTGATTTGTGGTGCCTTAGCCTAGGGAGAGGTGAGCTGCTATGAGATGCTTGAGAGTGAGTAGGTAGCAGCGAGGGACTTATGAGAGATCTGTTAGAGAGTGGATTATGCATAATAGAGTACTTGGAATTTGGGATCCGAAGAGGAGAACTTGGGGTGTATTCTGATACGGTGTGGACAGTAGTATTGGGCCCGTACTACTGAAAGCACCGGGGCGGTGTACAGCCCAAGTAAGAATCTTTGGAATGCCAAGGATCAAGGAGGAATGGGTTGTCGAGTGTGAGTATGCTCGAATGGATTCTAATTTATCGTATGTTGTATTTCAGAGGTAGATCATGGTCAGGACACGTCTTATGCCTGAGAGCAGTGGGGCCAGTGATGAAGAGATCTGCCGGATCATCCATGAGGAGGTGGCTGCGGCCATCAGGGCAGAGATACCAGAGATGTTCGGGTCTATTAAGACCACGTTGATTGAGACTTTCGACGACCGTTATGCTGCTCTTTCTGAGGCTGCTATTGCAGTGGCCACCGTAGCTATTGCTGCCGCGAGGCCGCAGGGTGGTGATGCGTTGCTGTTCCGAGAGTTCAGCAACACAAAACCGCTGGAGTTTGATGGGACCTAGGACCCGGTGGCGGCTATGAGATGGATTTCTGACATAGAGGGGTGTTTCTTCACTTGCTCATCTCCTGAGCATTTGAGGGTTCGGTTCGCGCTGAACCAGCTTCGCTTGGGAGCGAAGGACTGGTGGAAGTTTGTGACCGCGCACTTTACGCCTGCTGAGCTTGCGGCAGTGACCTGGGAGAGGTTCACTGCCATGTTCTGAGATGAGTACATTCCCCAGGTGGAGAGGGAGCATTTGGCCCAAGAGTTTCTGACCCTCAAGCAGGGTACTGAATCTGTTACGGTGATTACGAGGATGTTCCACGAGAGGGCAATGTTCTACCCTGAGCACGTGTCCACTAAGCAGGCACGTATGAGCCGATATTTGAGTATTTTGAGGCGAGACATTCGGGAGTTCGTGGCGAATTCCTCGTACCGGACATTTGCGAGCTTCAGGAAAATGCCCGGAAGAGGGAGATCGAGCTAAAGACTCAGGCCAGGGAGGAGGCGGAGTCTCAGGGGAGGGATCGGCGACCGGCACAGTCCCAGCCGGCCGCCAAGCAGGCCAAGCCCGCTGATCCCAAAGCGGGGAGCCAGAAGGGCCATACTTGTTGAAAGTGCGGCAAGGGTCATGATGGAGTATGTAGAGTTGGGTCTTGCTACAAGTGTGGAAAGGAGGGGCATATGGCCAAGGACTTCCCCAAGGGGTTTGCAGTGTGTTTTCACTGCAACCAGACCGGACACCGGAAGGCGGAATGTCCGCAGTTGCGGGGATCAGCTCAGGGAGCACCTCAGGGATCTGCTCCTGCCGCCATCAGAGCTACCGAGAGTCGGCCAGTGAAGGCCGAGGCGCCGAGGGCACGAGGGAGAGCCTTTTAGTTGACCGCGGAGGAGGTCCGCGCAGCGCCCGATGTCGTGGCTGGTATGTATTCTTTCGTGTATATATTTTGATGTTGAGATATTATGCTTATATTATGTTATGCGTAGGTACTTTTCTTGTGAATTTTGTACCTGCCTTGGTGTTATTTGACTCGGGTGTGAGTCGGTCTTTTGTATCTTTGGCTTTTAGTCAGTATATCAGTGTTAGTCGTGAGGCATTGATTCGGCCTCTGAGAGTTTCCATAGCTGACGAGAGGGTGATATATGCCACGGAGGTTCTCCAGGGGTGCGTGTTTGAGATTTTCAGTGTTGAATTTCCGATTGATTTGGTTCCTATTGCGATGGGTGATGTCTGTGTCATTGTGGGCATGGACTGGTTGAGCAGATTCGGTGCGGTTATTGACTGCGAGCGACAGCTGGTAACCATACGAGACCCTACTGGGGGAGTCCTTACGGTGTACGGCGAGGGTACACGTTCTGGGTCAGCGTTTTGTTCGGCCACTAGGGTGAGGCAGTGTCTTCAGCAGGGCTGTAAGGGTTTTGTGGCGTATGTGATGGATACACGAGTGGATTCCGAGAGGCCGAGGTCAGTTGAGGAGGTTCCGATAGTGCGTGAGTTCCCGGATGTATTTCTAGAGGAGTTTCCGGGTGTGCCTCCTGTGAGGCAAGTGGAGTTCAGTGTCAATTTGGTTCCGGGGGCCGCGCCTATCGCTAAGGTGCCTTATCGCATTGCACCTCCAGAGATGCAAGAGTTATCCTCGCAGCTTCAGGAGCTGCTGGGAAAGTGGTTTATTCGGCCGAGCAGCTCGCCGTGGGGAGCGCCTATCCTGTTTGTCAAGAAGAAGGATGGTTCACACCGGATGTCCATTGATTACCGGGAGTTGAACAAGCTGACGGTCAAGAACCGTTACCCGTTGCCGAGGATCGACGATTTGTTCGATAAGTTACAAGGAGCATCTTGGTTCTCCAAGATAGATTTGAGGTTTGGATATCATCAGGTGAGGGTGCGAGATGAGGACATCCAGAAGACAGCGTTCAGGACGCGTTATGGGCATTACGAGTTTGTGGTGATGCCTTTCGGGCTCACCAATGCCCTGGCAGTGTTCATGGATCTCATGAACCGAGTGTGCAGGCCTATGCTGGATCGGTCGGTGATTGTATTCATCGACGACATTTTGGTATATTCGAGATCTAGAGAGCAACATGAGGAGCATTTGAGGGAGATCCTCGGAGTTCTGAGATCGGAGAGGCTTTATGCCAAATTCTCCAAGTGTGATTTCTGGCTGCCGAGAGGTTCAGTTCCTGGGTCATCTCGTTAACCAGGAAGGGATATTGGTCGACCCGGCCAAAGTTGAGGCGGTGATGAGTTGGGAGGTGCCGAGGTCACCCTCCGAGATTAGGAGTTTCCTAGGGTTGGCAGGTTATTATCGGAGATTTATCAAGGATTTCTCAAAAATCGCAGTGCCACTCACCAGGTTGACCCGGAAGGGTGTCGCTTTTTCATGGGGACCCGAGCAGTAGGCCTCCTTTGAGACGCTTCGCCAAAGGTTATGCGAAGCCCCGGTGTTAGCCCTCCCGGAGGGGATGGAGGATTTTGTGGTATAATATGATGCATCGATCTTGGGGTTGGGAGCGGTGCTGATGCAGAGAGGGCATGTGATAGCATACGCATCGAGGCAGCTGAAACCTCATGAGACGAGGTATCCCACCCATGATCTAGAGTTGGGGACAGTAGTGTTCGCCCTCAAGATTTGGCGTCACTATCTGTATGGGGTTCGGTGTACGATATATACAGACCATAAGATCCTGAAGTATTTGATGGATCAGCCCAACCTAAATATGCGGCAGAGGAGGTGGTTGGATGTGGTCAAGGATTATGATTGTGAGATTCTATACCATCCGGGCAAGGCTAAAGTGGTAGCCGACGCCCTGAGTCGTAGGGTGGAGAGCGCCCCATTGCGAGGTGTATGTTTGCAATTGACCGTGATGGCTCCGGTGTTGGACACCATTCGTGGAGCGCAGGCTGAGGCCGTGAGATCGGAGAACCAGAAGAGGGAGCGAGTTGTTGGGATGGTATCGGAGTTTGTTACCGATGGTCGGGGGCTTATGACTTTTCAGGGGCGTATATGGGTACCGTTTGTGGGAGGGGTGCGTACCATTTTGATGGAAGAGGCTCATTGGTCGAAATTCTCGATCCATCCTGGGGCTACTAAGATGTATTTGGACCTGAGGAGGGAGTATTGGTGGACCTGTATGAAGAGGGATGTTGTGTGGTTTGTTAAGAGGTGCTTAACCTGCCGTAGGGTTAAGGCCGAGCACCAGAGACCGCATGGTAAGTTGCAGCCGTTGGAGGTTCCCGAATGGAAGTGGGAACAGATCACCATGGATTTTATCACCAAATTGCCAAGGATTGCTAGGGGAGTCGATGCAACTTGGGTGATTGTGGACAGGTTGACGAAGAGCGCCCACTTCCTTGCTATTAGTGAGAGCTCCTCCGCAGAGAAGTTAGCAGAGATATACGTGAGGGAAGTGGTATCTCGGCATGGGGTGCCGATCTCGATTGTCTCAGACCAGGATGTACGTTTCACTTCCAGATTCTGGAAGAAGTTTCATGAGGAGTTAGGTACTAGGCTGCATTTTAGTACCGCATATCACCCCCAGACAGACGGACAGAGTGAGCGGACGATTCAGACGCTTGAGGACATGCTCCGGGCATGTGTGTTGGATTTCGGGGGGAGTTAGGATACGTACTTTCCCTTGGCAGAGTTTTCCTACAACAACAGCCATCATTCGAGCATTAGTATGCCGCCCTTTGAGCTGTTGTATGGGAGGAGGTGTCAGACCCCCATTTGCTGGGGAGAGGTCGGACAACGTGTGATGGGCAGTACAGAGATCGTGCTTTAGATGACAGAGCAGATCCAGCAAGTCAGACAGAGGTTGTTGACCGCTCAGAGTCGTCAGAAGAGTTATGCGGACAGATACCGGTTCGAGCTTGAGTTTCAGGTCGCCGATTTTGTGCTCCTAAAGGTCTCCCCTTGGAAAGGAGTGATTCGATTCAGGAAGAGGGGCAAATTAGGGCCCCAATATATCGGTCCATTTCGAGTGGTCGCGAGGGTAGGCAGGGTAGCCTATCGTTTGGAATTTCTAGCAGAGTTGGGGCAGATTCACGACACTTTCCACGTGTCGCAATTGCGGAAGTTCATAGCCGATGAGTCGGCAGTGGTTCCATTAGAGGATATTCAGGTGAATGAGAGCCTAAATTATGCTGAGAGACCAGTGGCAATCAGAGATCGGAAAATCAAGGTTCTGAGGAACAAGGAGGTACCCTTGGTTTTGGTTCAGTGGTAGCATCGGAAGGGGTACGAGATGACTTGGGAGCCGGAGCGTGAGATGCGCGAGCAGCATCCAGAGTTATTTGCAGAGCGAGACTTCGAGGGCGAAGTCTAGTTCTAGTGGGGGAGAATTGTAACAGCCCGGATTCCCAAGTATTATTCATTTTTATAATGGTGGTGATTGTGAGGAGACTCGGTGAGTTGGAGCTCAAACTCGCCGAGTATGATCGCGGCTATGGGCACGGGTTCGCGTCTGGACTCGGCGAGTCCACGCTGTTTAATGAAACCCTAATTCCCCGGGTTTGGAGCCTATTTAAGGGCACTTATAGCCTCCCATTGCGGCTACCAGTCCCTTGAGAGAACCCTAAGAGAGCTAAATCGTTTTGGGAGAGAGAAAGTCACTTTTGGGCCTTTGTATTCCTTGTTTAGCAAGAAGAAGGTGGCAAGAGCAACGAGGAGGTGAGATTCCAGCAGATCCAGAGTCCAAAGGCTTCATTTTGAGGTAATAGTTCGAACCTCCTTCAGTTTTAGGGTTGATCTTTAGAGTTAGGGTTTTCTAACCTCCTTGGAGAGTGATTATGTGAAGCAAATGGTCCCTTTTCGAGTTTGTCCCTTGGATCTGGACTCAAAGAGGTCGAGAGACCCTAACCCTTGGAGCTTTTTGGGTTATTATGGAGTTATTGGACCTAGGTTGTCATTTTTGGGACCAAATCTCCTTTTGATGCCTTGTGAGGGTTATACAAGCATCAAGTTTGAAACTTTACGTTACATTCATGCTTGGGAAGGCCAAATCTATGGTTTAGGGAAGCAGATCTGACCTCAGAAGGTCAATAGAGTTTGTGCATGGCATGAAGTCGTTGAGTTGTTCTTGAGACTCGGTGAGTAGGGTTGGGGTTTCACGTAAATTGCTCAGCGAGTAGACTCGCCGGGTTGGGGGATGACCTAGTGAGTCAAGGAGAGTCAATAGGGGGCTGAGTCAAGCCGGAACTCGCCGAGTTGTTCTTGAGACTCGGCGAGTTGAGTCGTGGTGGCCCCGCGATTCTAGCCAGGTGGAACTCGTCGAGTTAGGGAGGTACTCGATGTGTCAAGAGAGGATCCGAGGGAGTCAGTGAAAACGTATAGACTCGCCGAGTCGCTCTAGTGCACTCTCCGAGTCCGGTCAAAGTTGACCGTTGACCATTGACCAGAGTTGACCAATGTTGACTTGATAGGGTTAGTCAACCTTAGTTGTGAAAGTGTTAATTAGAGATATATTGTGTTATAGGGGAATTATAGCTCGGGGGATCGAGCGCGAGTGATTTCCAGGATTTGCGAGTTATCGAGATACGTGAGGTGAGTCTTCTCACTATACTTTACCTTGAGTAGGTAATCAAAGTTATGTGACAGAGTATTTGTATGCTATATGTTATGTGTTGTGCTGCATTATTTCTATGAGATTTATGCTATGCATGTTTATAGAGTTAGAACCGGATGGTTCATAGAGATAGAACCAGAGGGTTCACAGAGTAGGGTCCATGGACCCACAGAGTTACAGCCTCGAGTGGCTAATATGTGTTATGTGTGGTATTTTGGGGAACTCACTAAGCTTTGTGCTTACAGTGTTTGGTGTTATTTGTTTCAGGTACTAGTGATGACCGTGGGAAGGCGCCGACTTGATCAGTACACACACACGGGATTTTTATGTTGTGAGATCTTGGGATTTTTATATGGCATGGATTGAGTTTCAAAGATTGATGTTTTTATGAATATTAAATGAATTATGTTTTTATAAAATGCGAAAAATTGTTTTGAAATTTGCAGTGTTACAATAGAAATTCTTCAGATGATGGTTCCTGCACTCAAAAACCTTTGGGGTTTTCATAAATTCCAATTGCTATGAGAAAAGTTGTCTTGTGAACTGGTACAATTCTATCGTCAATTATCTTTACTTCAAGAATGCCATTTTCGATCTTAACTCTTCAAAGGCTTTATGAAGAAGCCTGAGAGGGAAATTAGGGTTATGGATTTTGGTGAGAGGAATAGCAATGGGATGGCGGGAGATAAACTCGATCATGATCCTCACATATTCATCATAATCCAAGGTGTCAAGAGAAAACAACTGAGTTGTTTCTCTGAGAATGAAATCAGTGGATGAAGATGAAGCAGACCCTTTCGAGGATTTCTTCTTAGTTGCAGGTTTTGAATATTTAGATTCCATTTCAGAAGGTTTGGACACCATTTTAGGTGATTTGGAAAAGCTTTGAGGAACAGAGTACGGAATAAAAAATCTCTCTAAGAAGAAGATAGCCAAAGTGAAAAGTTGGAACAATTAGGATTCAAAATCCTTATATAGGTTGGAAGTTTCGGCTCGGGTCTTAGAGTGGAATGATGACACTCGAAAACCGAAACAGGTTGCATTTAATGCATAACCCAAAAATTATTCCTATGTGACAGTTGAGAACAAAATGATGGGACGTTAGTTTGATCAAAAAGGGAAATTGTCGATTAAGTTCTGAAAACACTTAGTACTTTATTGAAACATGTGCCAAAGCTTTTTTATGAGAATTAAGAGAATAATCATAAAGAAAATTATTGTTAAGGTATCCATAAAAAAAATTTCGGAATAAAATTTTTAATGATAACCTTAAAATTCATTTATTGAGGAGAATCTCGGAGTAATCAGACTCCAAGATGGAATCTCATAAGATACTTCGGAAAGAATTCAAACATATCATTAGTACATGATATAGAATTGGAGATGACACAATATCTAACTGAATATCAGAGGTAAAAATTCATGAAGATCTTAGAGTAAAAGTTTTGAAAAAGACTTGAAATTCCAAGAGTTGAAGGAACAGAGCTCGGAAGGAGATAAGTGATGAGATTACATTACCATTTTCAGATTTGAATTCCGAGGTGTACTTCATAGATATCGTTCCAAAATAAAATATTCTGCAAAGCGAATTCTCTCAAGGTATTTGATGTAACTATATCGGACTGTACTTCGAATGATGAGGAATACTGAAAAATATAAGACTATAAGAAAAAGGTTAGACAAAAAAGACATATAATTATCCTTTATATATCGAGAAGAAATAATCTGAAGTGAAAAAGTTTTAATTTGGAATTATTTGACTTTCTAATGTTTCCATTAGAGAGTGCAAACGTTTTTGGAGGAATTGAAGATCAAGCATCATCATTCCCCTTTGGTACATAAACCCAATAAATTTGGTTCATCTAATGCCTTTGTAAAGACATCAACAATTTCTTCATCAGATGGAACAAAAAAGAGCTCAATGTTACCTTTTAGAACATGATCTTTAACAAAATGATATCGAATATCAATGTGCTTGGTCATGGAGTGTTGAACTGGATTGTGAGAGATCGCAAATGCACTTTGAGAATCACAATAGATAGGAATCTGTTGAAATTGGTAACCATAGACCAAAGGGTGAGATTTCATCCATAGAACATGTGAGGTAAAGCTTACAGCATCAATATATTTCGCTTTGGCTGTTGAAAGAGCAATACAGTTCTGTTTCTTGGATAATCAGCTAACCAAATTTCCACCCAAAAATTGACAACCACCAAAAATGCTTTTTCTATCATGTTAAATTCCTCGAGAGTTTAAGTCAGAATAGGCTGGAAGAAGGAAACTTTCATTTGCAGCGTACCAAATTCTGAGGTGCTTAGTTTATTTCAAATATCGGAAGATTTGCTTGACAGCCAAAAGATGAGACTGTTGGGTTTTGAGCAATCTAACACTCTTATGGTGTACATGCAACCCTATAAACCTTGGGTCTATGTTTTCTCTATCATACATGCAAATAAGAATTTTCCAAGGCTTTAATCCTAACTAGCATACTATGAGGCAACTATACTACAAAGACTAGTTAGATGACATACCTTTTAGTGTAGCTTGATGTCTTCAAGCTTTAAGAGCTTAGCCCCAATAGTGTGGAAGCCTCAAGTGGAATCACAAATCACCAAAACACCTTGGAAGACTTTGAGAAAAAGAATACTCTGGTTCTCTCTATTGAAATCCGTTAGCCCTCTTAGTGTACCCACACTAGTGCCAATTTCACCAACCAAGGACATCTTTATATAGTGTGGAAACTAGGGATAAACCCATGAACTTTCATTTCATTTGATCCATGGGTTAAACACTCCATGGACTATCCATGAAAGCTTAGCCCAACCTAAACGAACTTGGCCCATCACACACATATATGTAAGAGTCAATATTTAATTAGTTCATTTCGATCACTTAATTAGTTCTAAATTAATTCTTGATCAATACTAATTAAATAATATGATTCCATATTAATATATTAGAACTTATAATATATTAATATAATCATAAATATACTATTCTCAAAAGATTATCCATATAAATTGTGTCGGTGAAGTGCAACCCAAATGGACCATGTCGGGTCGGGTCAAGTACATACCAAATATAGTTATGGACTTAGACGTTAATCCAACAGTCTCCCACTTGGATAAGTCTAAAACTATTATTGAGTATGACTTCAAAACCTACCTGGCAATCATTGCTCTTAAAGCCGCTGTCGAACTCTGATCTTTACAATAACTTGTCTATTAGATAAGGGATCATATATTCCTCCATTCTAGATATCATATGGATTGAGACATGGATTATAATCATTGTCTTTGTCCATCTGTTGTTTCCCAATTTCCGATTCATGATGACTGACTGATTGAACAAATCAAATCAGTCCTGGCTTGGCCAAGCACTCACATGTGTCATCACTAAATCATCGAGGGGCCAACAGATATCGCTTTTATCCCGAAGGTAAAAGGAATGGATAAACTTTGACTCATATGGCTTGTTCTGCTACTTGTTGAATCATACACAAAGGCACGTTTTATAACATCGAGTTACCAATGCGTTTTCGTTTAATCAATGTATTATCAACTCATAGTAACAACCCATATCTCTAGGTTTGAAGAATATAAGATATTATCGTCTCATGATCACTCGTGATAAAATCCATGACGTGATTCTAATGAACGCGGGTTGAATCCAATACTCAGAACTTATGAGCACTCATGAGTGTTGTAGCACAACTTTGTCCACCAACATGGACCTCTACAAGCTAACCCATGATAGTTTGGATTCATATCTACTTCCAACATATGACCGAAAGAATAACCTAGTTATTATGGAAGTTAAAACATGCAAAGTGAAACACAAGAATAAATGAATCTAATATGGTATCAAAACCTATGAATATAAATAAAACACTTTCTATTTATCACCATACTGATTACTCATTATTCATTGTTTCGGTTTTATCAACTTTATACTTGAATTAAAACACTAGTTTTCCCATGCTCCAAGCATTTACACTGTGTTTTCTAAACACTAGTCATGCCACACACCAAGTATGCATATTATGTTTGTCTATGATCTTTACTTTGCGAAATAGACCAGTTGAACACAACTCCAATGATTCTCATTTCACAGTCCCAATTCTTTACTACAAATGCAAGAATTCTAAATTCATGCCATTTACTGAAATCTGTTAGATTCTAAACTTATATGCATTGATCCTCTTGTAATGATTATGCACAAATTCACAAAGACTTGGCAACAAGCATTACAGAGTATTCCAAAGGAGATCAACTCCTAGGAAACATCCTTCTTGCATTAAGTTTCCTAGTCTTACAGATTGAATACTTTCTAACTTTGAAACATTTCCATATTCCATTTTGACTATCACTTCTGAATAAGAGTTGCCTCCTTACAGATTATGTCAATATGGTCACCTTAGATTGTCCTCAACAATTGCTTAATAATTTTAGTCATATCTAATTCTAGACCTTTTTCCTTCTTAATGCCCCAGGCATTTCAAAAATTTTAGAAAGGATGAATATAGCACATGTAATCGATCCTATTACGAAGCATATGGGACACGATTCATGATGTCTCACATAAAGACTAAACCAGTCTTTTGCTATAATATTTCGATTTCTATTTGCCAAGTTCTCATAATTCAGATTATGAAAAGAGATGCCGTAATCATAATCGAATTTTAGAACACAAATAATGAACCCATATATAGAATTTCCTTATGTTGAGCCATTCCAACATGAAATTCATATATATTCTTGACTAAATATGATTAAGACCTCAATCTAAGCTTTTAGATTTGAGATGAAGTATAATTTCCTCTCCCTTAATTATAGCAAAACAACTTTTTCGCAATTGAGACCTTTTGTTTTTCTATAATTAACATTGCTAACTTGGAACCTTTGTCATAATTATCATGCTCCCACTAACATGATGATTATTAGCATAACACTTATGCTCCCACTAGCTTTGACATGTACTCAGAAATCAGCTAAACTTTTAGGAGAAACACTAGTTTGTTGACTTTCTTACCAAAGTTCAAATTTCTGATACTAGATTGCCTTGATAAGACTTTATCAAAATCATACACCTCTCTTAGATAGCTCACAGGTGTGTCTAATCCATTTCAGAACTATGAAAAGGGATGTCGTAATCATAGTCTCAATTGTTTAGACCTTTTGCCATTTCTCATAATTCAATGTTTGTGTGCCGGTTAACCACGCACGCTCCACTAACGACTTTGAGAACTGCAAATATCACAATTGCTATCTACTTAAAGTCTAGTTAGTGAAAGAGTTTCCTTATCATCATTTTCATGAATCGAAGAGAAACCTTATGACACTTAGATTTTATGGTGTAAGTGTTTCTATCCATGTGAATTTGTCAAAACCAAAATGACAAGACTAGGTTAGTGACAAATCCTAACTCATATGGATTGAACTTGTGCAATCTTAACTTCTTACCACTTGGCAGCTCAAGGATCTGCCATTGCTTCCAGGTAGTTATGTAAACAATTGAGAACATGTAGAACTCAAATGTATAGCCAACTTAACTGGAATAGACACAAAAATGTCAACACGATAGGTTATAAACCTCTAGTTTTGTGCTAGTGATGAAATACAGGTTTTATTGTTGATTACATCTTGAAACCCTTTCAGGATCTTTTAGACTCCCACTGTCTCCTTGACCTATAATACTTTCTTGCCAAATATTCAAGAGATAGTGTGGATTCTAATCAAGACAAACACTTAACACAATTGGCCTTAGTTGGTCTTTGTTTTTTCCAAAACATCACAACTTACAAATTTCAAATGTACAAGAGTAGAAAACTTTTACTCTTACATTTGACAAGTGGTTTAAACCTTCTTTAAGACATGTCACTCAAGTTACAATCTTAGAGTATAACTCTATGAATTGTTATTTGGAACGAAGTATGAATCATCTTCTTGATTTAACCACTTCAACAATTCATAACTCCTCTTCTTAACTATCATAATGCACTTAGAGGATGAATTGTGATAAGGTCTCAAAATCATGAAGATGATCTTAAAACATGATACTAAAGTACTCTCCCATCTTTTCAGATCTGAGAAACTTTTATCCTTCTGCCTAATTTTGATTCTTCGTATTCGTTCTGTCATACATTGAAAAATTTTCAATGTTTCGGAATTATACTTAAGCTTGCAAGTATAATCATATTTACTAAACCTTAGTAAATCATGACGAGTAGTCTAATCCATCTTTTGTGGTGGACTTTGACAAGTGCACAAGAAAGTGTACTTGATCCCTTAGTCCTTCTCTTGAGTCACACATACATGTGAACACGGAACTAGTCTTAATTCTCCAAAGTTGAAAATTCTCACACATCACACTCAACACCTTGTATGATTCCAAGTTTCGGTCCAATTGAAACTTGGGTGATGAGAATGTTTCCTTATTTGGTAAATTTAGACACTACCACAAATGAAAGAATCAAATTCATATTTCCAATATTGCTATAAACATACAAACATCAAGTTTTCATGAATGTCATTGTAAGGAGATAAAAATAAAGTAAAACAAACTTTTATTTATTTTAAAATGCGGAAAAAACTTTTTCCTTACTATGTAACTTGAAATGAAAACTATGTTATTACATGTTTCCTAGCAATCTATCATAACTCCTAAGAAGTAGCTCAAGAATCTGATCTTCAATCAAGCGATAGAAATCCATCTTCGCGGTCAGATTCATCATACTCTTTCTTTAAGTTTCCTTCATTTTTCCTTTGATTCTTAAAACATCAACATGTGACCCAGTCATATCATGTAATAAGAATCTCTGAATAGAAACTTAATAGAGTTTGATAGTGGACTTTACCTGAAGTAGAGTCAAACTTAATGGCTTTACCAGCCTTATGATCTTTCAATTAAATTTGGCAGCTTCGCAACCAATGCCCTTTCCTTTTTGGCAATAAAACCACATGGGTCCTTTGTGAATGGTACATGGTATAATCTCAGACTTAGCCTTTCTCTTTACCATTTGGTCAACCAAGTTGACTATGGCTGATCCTTTTCCATTGGGAAGAGAATGCCTTTTTCTGGATTTCCAGTGTCTTCATTGTCAATGTCCATAAAGTTTTGGGAAGTCGATCTTCTAATCAAATTTTCTTTACTAGCCTTCCAAATCATTGCTGATTTAGCATCACCAAGAAGATAGATAAGATCATTAAGGGTCTTGTCATAGTCTGTTTCATAGATGTCCCAAAGAACTCACTATATGACTTAGAAAGTGATTGGACCACTAACTTTCTCAAGACTTTGAGACCCAACTCTCCCGGATTGTCAATATATGAGTTCATCTCCAAGATGTGATCACACCTAGACCATGCCTTGCCAATAGGGCTTCAGTGACCTTGAACTTGTGGGTTAGGGAGAATAATTGGAAGAGGTGGAGGAAGTGAAGTTCCAAGAGATTTGGTAAGATCATAGATGTCTGAACTAGACATGTTTTGGGAGATATTCAAGATAGTTGATTTAAAGTCCTTAATATAACACCCAATATGAAATATTAAGGCTAGGACCCAACAAACTATTTTATAACTTGGAAGAGGGATGTCGTAATCGAAGCTATAGAATATTTGAAGGTAGGTGAATGACGATTCACCAATTTCCACCATGAAAAACGAAATAAATTTAGTAGGTTTTAATTGGATTTGAAACTCCTAGATCATTGAGATTCATTAAACTTTTCAATGGAATTTTACAATCTCGAGTGTGCCCTTCAGGTTTTGTGACTGGGATGCCGAGGATCACAAAACAAGGTGTGAAGTAACCATGCAAATTACTTGGTACCCTTAAGTGTTTACCCCTCAATCGATGTGTCGGTTAACCACATACGCTCCATCGATACTATGATAAACATTAAGTTACCCTTTGTCTACCTTGTTAAATACGATTTAGTATACCGGTTAACCACACATGCTCCACTAACCGACTTAAACAAAGTGTAAAGTGTAATTTCATGGATTAGCACCTTATTCACATTTTCCTAAGTAACTAAGATTGGGTATTTATAAAAGGTTTAGTTACTTAGTATTTATCATTAATATTTTTAATGAAGGGAGAATTTTTAGTCTTTGTCCTACCCATTCGGTTAACGATCCTCCACCAGTCAAGGAAGCGGTGGGTGAGAGTGGACACCCATTAAACTGTCATTTTATAGGCAGTAACCTTATACCCCCCTTATAGACCGACTTCGTGAATGAGGCCTACTAACGGTAAGACTGACTTGCTCTTATGTGTGTGTGTGTGTGTATATATATATATATATATATATATATATATATATATATATATATATATATATATATATTATTAACTTATAATATTATAAAGTATAAGGGTTGAATTTTAACTTTTAGAATTCTAAGGGCTTAACTTGGAACTAAAGTATTCAAGAGAAAACTTTACAAATTCCAAAACTTGAGGGCAAGTTTTGAAACTATTCAAAACTCTTCAATTCCATAACTTATGTGTTTAAAGTAGTTTTAATTAAAAACTCTTCAAGTTCCATAACTTGAGGACAAGTTATGGAAGACTTTAAACTAATTAAGAAAGTGACTCTTCATAATTCATAACTTATGGAAGCTTTATGAGTTTAACTAAGGTTACACATATTTTATTTAATGAAGAGACTCTTGAACCTCCACAACTTGAGGGCAAGTTGTGGAGTCATAAAACAATTTAATGAGAACAAGACTCTTTATTTTGTAACCTATGACAGTTTTTATGAGTTTTAAGAAACTTAAATGTGACTTTTCATGCAACTTGAGGAAAAGTTACACAAACACATTTTAGAATCAACTTTTAGATTAAAATAGACTGAAAATAACTATTCAATTAACTTATCTTTTAATCTAAGCAACTCATATGAACAAAGACAATACACATCAAACTTTTTCATGTAATTAACATAACTTTTAAACTAATACAAAACATGAATCTACTGACAATTATCTTTGAAATTGGATTAGCATGAACATTACCACATCAAAAACAAGTTTATAAGTTCAAAAACAGCTTATGATAATGTTCCTAGTCCAATTCCAGCCAAAAACCACGAACATATGCTGTCAAGAGGCAAAACTCGTCGAGTTCTTCATGGAACTCGTCGAGTTCATGCTCTAATACATGAACTCGTCGATTTTTCTACCAGAACTCGTCAAGTTTTAGGCCCTGACAGATTCTTGGCTTCAAAAAATCTATTTGCATCAAGTATAAGAGAAAGCAAACCTGGCTTTGATACCACTGTTGGGTTTTGAGCATTCTAACACTCCTATGGTGTACATGCAACCCTATAAACCTTGGATCTATGTTTTCTCTATCATACATGCAAATAAGAACTTTCCAAGGATTTAATCCTAACTAGCATACTATGAGGAAACTATACTACAAAGACTAGTTAGATGACATACCTTCTGGTGTAGCTTGATGTCTTAAAGCTTTAAGAGCTTAGGCCAAATAGTGTGGAAGCCTCAAGCGGAATCACAAATCACCAAAACACCTTGGAAGACTTTGAGAATAAGAATACATTGGCTCTCTCTAGTGAAATCGGCTAGCCCTCTTAGTGTACCCACACTAGTGCCAATTTAACCAACCAAGTACATCTTTATATAGTGTGGAAAGTAGGGTTAAACCCATGATCTTTCATTTCATTTGATCCATGGGTTAAACACTCCATGGACTATCCATGAAAGCTTAGATCAACCTAAATGAACTAGGCCCATCACACACATATATCTAAGAGTCCATATTTAATTAGTTCATTTCGATCACTTAATTAGTTCTAAATTAATTCTTGATCAATACTAATTAAATAATATGATTCCATATTAATATATTAGAACTTATAATATATTAATATAATCATAAATATACTATTCTCAAAAGATTATCCATATAAATTGTGCCGGTGAAGTGCAACCCAAATGGACCATGCAGGGTCGGGTCAAGTACATACCAAATATAGTTATCGACTTAGACATTAATCCAACAGAGACATCTTCGGATTAACCTGGAATCTAACACACATACATGTAGAGAACATGATGTCCAGACGACTTGCAGTGAGGTAGAGTAGTGATCGAATAATTCCCCTATACTTCTTCTGATCAACGGAAACACATGATGGATTTGTGAAGATCTTGTGTTTGAAACCCATTGGAACCTTTGCAGAGGCATGGGTGTGTATTGAATATTTCTTCAGAAATTCGGAAATGTATTTTTCTTGATGAATGATGATTCCTATGTTGGTATGTTTAAATTGAAGTCTGAGGAAGAAGCTCAATTCACGATCCACACTCATCTGGAATCGACTAACCATCAACTTGGCAAAATCAGCAACCATCGTCAGATCATTTGATCAAAAGATGATGTCAATGACATATATATAAACTAACATGAGATGGTTTCCATTCAATATTTGTAATAATGTAGGATCAAGAATTCCTCTTTACAAACCAGAACACTTCACAAAATCAGTGAGTGTCTCGTACCATGTGCATGGATCTTGCTTGAGGCCACAAAACCTTTTTGAAGTTTGTAATAATATTTCTGATATGAAAGATTCACAAACCCAGGAGGATGTTGAAGATATACTTCAGTATCAAGTTCACCATTGAGAAAAGTACTTTTGATGTCCATTTGGTAAACTTTAAAGTCTTTGTGAGTAGCATAAATGAGAGAAATTCGGATAGCTTCAAGAAGAGCAACATGAGCAAAGGTCTCGTAGTAATCGAGTCCTTCGATCTGAGTAAATCCTTTGGTTACCAATATCGCTTTGTTTCTGATTATGAATCTGGTGTCGTCGAGATTATTTCGGAAGACCCATCTTGTACCAACAATAGGGTGATCCCGAGGAGGAAGGACAAGAGTCCACACTTGATTTCTGGAAAATTCTATTAGCTCTTCTTGCATGGTTGTAATCCAATTAGAGTGTTATAATTCTTCTTTGATGGATTTAGGTTCAACCATAGATATGAATTCTGAAAAGTGACACTCGTTTTGAATCTTAGCTGCAGAGCGAGTTTGAACTCCAGCATTAAGATATCCAATAACTTGATTCGGAGGATGATCCCTTGTCCAGATATGCAATCTCGGAAGTTCTTGTGCGGAAAATGATCCGATATCAACAATAGGGTTATGTTTCTCCCCCTGAACAGTTTGAGTTTGAGGATGATGCTCCCCCTAAACTTTTGAAACGGATATGTCAGCATCGTCATCGTGTGGAAAGTCAAAGAAGTTAACATCATCTTCATTGTTGTTCAGAATAGGATCAAATTCAGCTAATTAATCTGCTACATCTTGAAATTCGTCGACATTTGATTCGAGGGTTGGATGACTATTCTCCCCCTCAACATGAGAAGTTTGAAATGGATCAGAATCAAATGGAGGAATGGTTGGGGTCAGACCATAGACATTTTGAGAAACCAGAGTGGCCGATGATGATGGTCTTGATCGAGATTTGGAATCAAGAGTAGTTTCTATCAGTCTGAATAGACTTTCGAAATCAACTTCATAGATACTTTGAGGATTCGAAGACCCAGGGTGGAGTTTCAGACTCCATGATATGTGCTGTAGTATGAGTAGGATCTGAGTTCCGAAAAAAATTATCATCAAAAGTGATATCCAACTTTCTTCAATCACACGAGTTCTACGATTTAGAACCCTTTAAGCTTTACATTTGGCTGAGTATCCCAAATAGATGGCTTCATCAGATTTTCGTTGAAACTTGATGAGTTGATCACTATTGTTCTTGATAAAGTATCTACACCCAAAAATGTGCAAGAATGAGATACTTGGTGTCTGAACATTCATTGCTTCATATGGTATTTTGTTGAGACAACGTTTCATGAAGCTTTGATTTTGAGTGAAGCAAGCCGTGGAGACGGCTTAGGCCCAGAGATAGAGAGGAAGGTTTGCAAAGTTCAACATCGAATGAGCAGCTTCAACTAGAGTTTAATTTCTTCCTTAAACCACACCGTTTTGCTAAGGACTGTAAGGAGCAGAAAAGTTGTGTTCAATGACTTTTTCGGTGAGAAAATTCTCAATGTTGGCATTTGTGAGCTTAGATCCATTTTACTTTGAATTCTTCTGACAGGAAGTTTAGTCAGGACTTCAAACGCACCGTTTTGCTGAGGAGTGTAAGGAGCAGAAAAGTTGTGTTTAATGCCTTTGTCGGTCAGTTTCTGATTTTAACCTTAAGAAGAAAACCCATGTTAACCTTGTGTAGTCATCAACAATCACAAGAATGTACTTTTTATGATGTAAACTTTCTACAACAAATGGTCTACAGAGATCGATGTGAAGAAGTTCTAGTGGTTCCGAAATGGATTTTTCAATTAGAATTGGATGTCCTTTCTTTGATTGCTTCCCAGATTCGCACGTAGAGGAGAGATGATTGTTTTCAAATTTCAGGAGTGGAAGACTTCAGAACATTTAACCAGAGACCAGATCATTCATGTATCAAAAGTTGAGATGAGCAAGCCTCCGATGCCATAGTTAACTTATGTCAGAAACAGCCTTTGAAAAAAGACAAAGTTGAGGCTTTCTGATGATCATGTTGATGTCTAAAGGATACATATTCTAAATACGATTTGATACGACATTCTTTTCGGCTTCTATCATAACGTTTTTGTTCTTCTCACAAAATGCTACTCTCCGATTTGCATTAATAAGTTGGGCGACACTTATCAGATTATGCTTGAGATCAGCTACATACACCACATTAGAGAAACTTTTCATTGGTCAAGATTACATAACCTCAAATTTGATAATTTGTATTATTGCCATAAGTAACATAATCAGCTTTCGGAGCAATCTTCAGATCACGCAGAAAATCTTTTTGCCCAGTCATGTGCATGGAACAAGTACTATCAATGTAACATCCTAAAATTTGAGACTAGATTCATAAATTAATAAATTAAATAAGGGAAATATGATTTATTAATTAAATCATTATGGGTTAATCATATGACTAATTGAAACGGAGTTTAGAAATTTACAAATGAAAATAATAACATATTAAACGTTTAAGGACCAAAAGTGTCGAATTGGCAAAGTGAGTTGACCAAAGTGTTGACTCCGTTAGTGGAAATGACTACCAAACTTATAAAAAATGGATGAGAGAGGACCCTATATGCGAAAACTAAAGTTAAAAACACCAAACATGAGTTTAGGATGGAAATTGAAAAAAATAAGCAAACTTGAGGGACCAATGATGAAAGAGTTGGGAAATAAGATGCACACACTCCTCTTTATTCTCTTCAGGTCGTGTTTTACATCCAAGAGACTTATTCAATGGAGATTCTTCATCTTCTAACCATCTAGGGTTTCATTCATGAGGGGAATTGAGTAACCAAGCAAAGAAGAGAAGGAAGAAAGGCGTACAAGGTAGAATCCCTTCTCACTTAACCTAGAAATTCGAATTGGTAAAGTGGGTTTAACCCTAATGTCGATTTTAGCTTGTCATGATTGTTAAGGTTTGGTGCTTAACCTCCCTTAAGTAGTTTTGATGATTCCAATCTCAAACCAATCACTATATTGGTGGGCTGGATGATTTAGGTGAAAACCCTCATGATCCCTAGAAATCCTAAATCAGGAATAATGTAATTGATGATGAAATGGGATTGGATTTTATGACCTAGATGATATTTGATAGCAGCCAAGACAATTAGAATGCTCAAATTCATCAATGATGGTAGAATCATGTTTATGCTAGAATTGGAATGGAATTGAGTGAAATGTGATGAAAACAATGGAATCCTTTGTTTATGATCATTTGATGAGTATGTGATAATCATGAATATGATTTGATACTAATAATATGATTTGAATGCAAGAAGCTAAAGACTTGGATGACTCCTAGTTGAGTTTATGGAATATTTGGCCATAAGGGCATTTTGGGAAATATATTGATAATTACATAATTAATCTCATATAAGAAGTGAATGAAATTCATTAACATGAATCGACACTCTAAAGATGATAGTGAAACATAAACATGAATTAATGTTAGCAAAGATCTAACTCTAGTGATTGTTATGACCCACAGGCAATTTTGGAACATGGAATGGAATTACGAATTTCATAGTTAGATTAGGCATTTTTAAAGAGATTAATAGTGGTTTTACATGCTTAACAACTTACATATGAGTATTCAATAAGGTTGGAATAAATCTTGTGAGTTTTTGAATGCTCAATCGAACAATTGGCTACGTAACCCTTCTTGTGGAACTTAAGGATTTATATGTTCTTAAATGGTTTCAATGAGCACTTAATGAATTAAGTGGGGTGTTTTAGGACGATAAAACACCTCCTAAACATGTGCTAGAACCTAAATAAATGGTACAAATTGAATGGGAAAAGGGTCTTCGAGAACTATCCATAGTAGGGTGTTTTATTGAGAAAATTCTAGAATTTGTGTGTACAGACCTCATTCCACGCCCGTGGAAAGGCAAGGCAAATCATTCCATGGCCGTGGAATGCCCTGATCAGTGTCATATAACTTTTGCGTAACTTTTGCATACAGACTCAGATTTACGCGTTGTTTTCGACTATGTTCATATTTTTACATAAGGAACGAGATGAAACAATAAAACTTAGTAATGGAACCTACACGGGTATTTTGGTAGGTTTAATGACGTTTTTCAATGTTATATAGGTGATTTTTTAGAGTATTGCTTTAAGGGATTGAACTAGAAGAGGACTAGCTAACCTACATGTGATTGAGGTGAGTACGTGTAGGAATTTTTCCCACTTTGGGGTACATGGAAAAATTATTTTATTATAATGAAATGCAATGCTTTGGTATATGAAATGTTTTGAAATTAAAGAGTCAAATGTTTTTGGAAAGGGTATTTTGAAAGAGTGCCTTAAAGGCAAGAATGTTCTTGAAAGAAAAGAACGTTTTGGAAGATCGAATGTTTTGAAAATGTGTTTGAAATGTTTTGAAATATAGATGCTTTACTTTTGAAATGAGTTTATGATACTAATCTATGAAATGTGTAAAGCATGAAAAGTAATGACAAGAAAAGTAAAGTAATGAATAGGAATGGAAAGTAATGAAAATAATTGGAATGTAATGAAATGAAAACTGCCCTGGTCATGATACCTCGTAAGAGGCACTAGAGGAATCTATTGGGGTGGTGCCTATCCTTCACGAGATAGATGTACTAATGGAAATGATGCCTTGGTGGATTGATTTGTTCTTTCCACCTTGCTCTATACTTAGGAGTGGTTCCTTTATTGGACGTAGACCCTAAGTATAAAAATGACAATGGATTAATATTGAAATTAGCCTTTAATGATAAATTAAAATTGAATATGGAAAGATATCTTTTGAAATGAAATGATAAAATATGAAACTAAATGTAATGATATTTATGATGTGTACGAAACGAGTTTTCCTTGAAAATTCTTGAAACTAATTTATGTTCTAAAACTATGTTTTACAAAGGTGAAACGTTTTTTTTTATGAAAATATGATAAATGTTTTGGGTCACAAACCCGCGTAGCTCACGAGACATTATTGTCTTATGTATCCCTTTTTAATGTCATGTATCTCAGGTTAAACTTACGAGAGAGAATGGTAGATGGAAGTTAGAAGTCAAGTGATAGAGAATGGAGTGGAACTTGTTAAGTTCCTTATTAATTGTATTGGTGTAATTCTTATTTGCTTGCTATGGTTGTATTTACGCTTAATGGTAACATCCAATGTTTAAATTTGTAAGAGTTTTGTGGGACTGATTTTGTTTGAATGTGGGTTAACACCCGAATGCTTTTAAAACCATAGCATTTTAAAGTTTGAAAAACAATTGGGGTGTTACAATCAATATACCATATTATATCTTGTTCTGAAGCACAAAAAGCTGGCGAAATCAATGAGTTTTGGAGTTTTTAGGCTCCAAATTAGATTTAGGGAGCTTAGCATGGGCTTTGAACTTGGTTTGTGATTTCTGAGCAACTGGTATCTCGGAAGGATTTTTCAGTGATTCGTTTGGAAAAATGAATAATGTCAAGGTCTTTTCATTTATCCAAAATTCATACTCAATCATTGGTCATTTGGGCACTGCTTTTCTCGGAGGAACAGTTTTCCAAGATGGTGCTGGAAGAACTATTGTCAAAGGTATTTCAGTTGAGTTTTCAAATTTTTTAACTTTCCATTCAAATTTTTGTTTTGAACCTTTGGAATGCTTCTAAACAACGGTGTTGCAAGCATCTTTTCCTTTGTTCACTGTATTCGTAGGCACATTAGGTTTTATAAAAGGTTTAGGTTTAAAATCATGCCATCCGAGGTAGCAATAAACATAGAAGAAGAAACTGTCCAAGGAGAGCCATTTTTTATTAAAATGAGATCTCAACAGTAACATTTTTCACACAACTATTGACAGTTATGTTCCGAACATCCGAACTAAAAGGATTAGATGGCCTCTTAAGAATCTTAAATGGCATGAAGGTGTTGTGATTCCTAATAGTTGGACTGACTGTTTGAGATACTTTCTTCTTGGATCTCTCAAGAAACCTAGAGCATTTCATAGACCGAGTTTCTTTTTCAAGAGCCTTCCTAACTTCGGTCTTTGGATTAACGATGTATTTCTTATTCAACCAGGTTTTCTTCCGAGAGTCAGATGATGACTTGGAAGTTTGTCTAATTGATGGATTGTTGAAATGAGGCTTAATTGGCACTAGAGTCGATTTTGAGACTACCTTAGAGTTGGAGATGCAAGAATCAGACGAGATGTCATCATCACTCTTAAGTTCAACGTCACTATCCAGAGATGCCCTAAACGAAATGGATTGGTCTGATTCATGTCCGTTTGTCTCAGGAATTATTTCCTCAATTACACAATTGTTCAGAGGACCAAAGTTTGGAAAATGAACTTAAGTACAACCTGTGTTACGTAAGGATTCCAAAGACTGATTCAGGTCTAGGGATATCAAAGGCGGAAGAGGCATGGAATCAGGACATTTAACAATGATAGGTTTGAACTCAGGAATCAATGAATGATATTTCTTTGAAGGCTTATAAATGGATGAAAATGGTGAGACAAGGGTATCCAAATAGGTATGGTTTGTAACGTCTCCCATGAACGTTAGTTTTTGAAGTTCCTTCAAAGGACGAACAATAGGTTTCGGAAACTCGCTTCCGACACAAGGTACTTCAGACCAAGGTTGACGAAAATTATTTGTCATTCTTTCGTTAGCTTCAAGAACATGAATAGAATTATGCTAAGCAACAATTTTTGCATTAAGACGTTTATTATCAGTAACCAACATATTCCTTTCACTAAGAGTAATTTCACATTTGTCATTTAAAATTATAGATTCATCCTTAGCCATTACAAGTTCTCTCTCTAATGATTCAATCTTAAGCCTGCGGTCTTCAGAACATAATCTAAGATGGGTCAATTCACTATCCAGCTTCTCACTAACTTCTATGGAAGACTCATAGACTCTATGAATAACTTTTATATATGATTCAATTTGAGTAAGAAAACGTTAACAAACAAAAAAATGAAAATTATTATCAGTGATCATAGATTTTACATGTTCGATGATACTTCGGCCAGGTGGATCGCATGTTGCCATGTATCAGTAGTTTGGTTCAACATCGTCATCATCAACTTCTGAACCAAAAGACCAATAACCTTCATAACACTCAATTGACTGTCTAGCCACAAGACACAAGTTCCTTGCCGATTTTTCTTCACCCTCATCACCAGATGACTAATACCCGTCAGCAATCCTTGAAACCGTGGTGACAAAAGCCTCTTCAATTTCATCAACTTCTTGTGCTCTACGAGCATAGTAGGCAGAGTCGTTCACCTTTGGTTTCTGAGGAATTTCAGCCAAACAGTCCTATGCAAAGTGGTTTCCGAGACCACATTTGTGACATACAATCTTAGGCTTGGCTAGGTTCAGAACTTCTTGAGGTTCTAAGGAGCGATTCGAAATGTTGGGTCGATATGTCGATGGATTTTCAGTGGATTTAGGGTAAGGTTGCAGATTGCTTGGGTGAGGAGTTTGAAATTGGTTTTGAGACGATTTTTTATTGGGATTCGAAGGGTGTCTGTATTTCATAGATCTAAGTGCAAACTCTTGTTGGAAATGAAGTTCAGAATTAGCGGCTTCTGGATAAAGGTCTACATCATAAAGCTAGTTTGGAATCGGGGGAATATGTGCAACAGGTTGAGTGTGTCTTTTAGGTTGAACAGGTGGAAGGTGTCAAAGTCATTTAGAACAGATGTCAAACTCTTATGCTTCATGTTCTCTGATACTTCAAACAATCTTGTAGTGTGTCCCAAATCTCTTTTGCAGATTTACACAACTTAATGTGCTCAAAAAGAGATGGAGGAAGACACAAAACCATTTCAGATAAGGCGATTTGATATGCCTGAAGTTTCAGAATGTCATTTGCAGCCAGCGGCGCTGGATGGAGCTCTTCTTGACTCATAAGTATAGCAGCAACATCTCTGACCATTTGTCTAATAGGAACATGAGGACCTTCTATTACTGACCTCCATATTTCTTCACATTTTTCTTTACCAACTAAGAATATCTTGTTGGGTTTTGAGCATTCTAACACTCCTAAGTGTACATGCAACCCTAAATACCTTGGATCTATGTTTTCTCTATTATACATGCGAATAAGAACATCCAAGGTATTATCCTAATCTAGCATATAAAATAATGAATATAACAAGATAGAATACATACCTCTTTTATGTAGAAAGTCTTCATGAAGCTTGAGTGCCTAGTGCCCCAAGTGTGACACCTCAAATGGAATCACAATCATCAAAACACTTAGAATAACTTGAGAGAATTCTACAACTCATGAAATTGGCTAGCCCTCTCTAGAATGATACTAGTCGCCAATTTTGTCAAGAATAAGATCTTTATATAGTGTTACAATTAGGGCAAACCCTAATTGTCATGACTTTCCATTTCCTTGGATCCATGGGTTCAAATACACCATGGAGCATCCATGGACCATCCTATGGCTTTAGCCCAACTTGATTATCCATGGAGCATTAGCCTACTATACAAGTATGGATGATTTACACAATCAACCCATATATTTAATTAGTCTTCTTTTGATCACTTAATTAATCCTAGATTAATTCTTGATCAATACTAATTAAATAATCTTATTATTCTTATTATTAATATACTAGAACTTATAATATATTAATAACCATAAGTGTCTTTTTTTCTCTCATTATAGTCTATCCAAGTGCATGATGGTATGCAACCCAAATGGACCATGCCGGGTCGGGTCAAGTCTTACCAATTATAGTTATGGACTTAGACATTAATCCAACAGTCTCCCACTTGGATAAGTCTAAAACTATTATTGCGTATGACTTCAGGAACCACCTGGCAATCGTATCTCTCAAAAGCTTCTGTCGAACTCTGACCTTGTAGATGAACTCTGACCTTTGTCAATGACTTGTCCATTAGATAAGGGATCATATATTCCTCCATTCTAGATATCATATGGACTGAGACATGGATTATAATCATTCTCTCTATCCATTTGTTGTTTCCCGATTTCCGATTTATGACGACTGACTAATTGAACAAATCAAATCAGTCCTGGCCCGGCCGAGCACTTCCATTTGTCATCATCAAATCATCGAGGGGCCCACAGATATCGCTTTTATCCCGAAGGTAAAAGGAATGGATAAACTTCGACTCATATGGCTTGTTCTACTACTTGTTGAATCATACACAAAGGCACGTTTTATCGCACCGAGTTACCATATGCGTTTTCGTGCAATCAATGTACAACCAACTCATAGTAACAACTCATATCTCTAGGTTTGAAGAATATAAGATATTTGTGACAACCCCAAATCTAATTCCGTTACAAACCCCATTTTCACTAACGGAACGTGTCCCTATACGTTATTTTATGCAATATTTGGAATCGTCAATATCCGAATATCTAAATTTATGCATGGCTTAATATTATCATAAGAAATATAACTCGTATGTGTTAACCCCGTTTAACCTAATAGAGTTGTATTACCTTTCCAACCACTTCACCCGGGTAAAAAGTTTTAACCCAGGTAACTTTAAACATCGGGTAGCCGTGTATCGGGTGCGATTCCCGAGACATATGCAATGGGTGTGCACAACATTTGAACACTCATTTACTACACACCCACTCTCTCTCTCTACTTTCTCTCTCTAGACTCGAAAACGACCCCGATTCCGCTAATTTCCGACTTCCAAACGTAAGTACTCATCCTCTATCTTATTCTAGACATGCTTCATTGAATTTGAGGGCCAAAAATCATAGGAATCAAGGTTCAAAGAGGAGTTTACGGCCTAAGAAGCTCCTTAGGCCGTAAACCCCCAAATCCAAGCCAAAGACCAAGTTTTTCCTTCTTGTATGTTAGTATACTAATTAAGGCTTATAACTAGAAGGGTTTGGACATTAAAACACAAGAAAATGATGCTTAAAAAGGAGTTTACGGCCCAAGCATGTGCTTAGGCCGTAAACACCTCAAACACCCCACAAATCCATGTTTAAGGCTCCAAAAACTCTCCTAGGGTGTTTAGTAATTTAGACTTGACAACAAGGAAGGCTTAAAGGCATTAAACATCATCATTTGAACATAAAAAGTGGAGTTTACAGCCAAGGCTAAGCTTGGGCCGTAAACACCCAAACTTTTGTGTCAAACAAGCCCCTAAACTACCCTAATGCATGAAAGGAATTTATCTAAGGCCTATGGAAGTGTGTTGTACCATTAAACACTTCATTTTGACACCAAATGAAGAGTTTACGGCCAAGGATGTTCTTGGGCCGTAAACTCCCCATAAATATGTGCCAAATTGTTCCAAACTCACTATAGGGCCTTCTAGGATTTTTCTAAGCCATTTGGGACCATGTTGTACAAGTAAAACCATCATCTTAAAGGACTTATAGGAGTTTACGGCCCAAGAACAAGTCTTGGCCGTAAACTCCCCAAAAATATCACAAAATATGATGTTTAATCCTTCCCTCTTGGTCCAAAACACACACCACTAAATCAAGGAAGTGAGATAAGGCCTTAAAACACACATTTTGAAGTCTCACAAGAGTTTACGGCCAAGCCTAGGGGGCTTACGGCCGTAAACTCCCAATGGGTGGCTTTTAGGCTATAAAATCTAAGAAAGTGAGCTCATGGACCCTCCTATAAATCATCCATGGCCTTGTACCACTCCCGGGGACCCTTTCTAGGCCTTAAAACCCCGAAAACGACACTAGGATGTCCAAATTCTATAATGAAAAGCATAAGATGATTAACTTCTTGTAAAATACATATTTCATATGACATTAGGGTTCTAAAAGGTGCTCAAGTGGTTATCTGGTACCAAACGCTCAATCGACACTATTACCCGATTTACCCGATTCACCCGATTTCCGCGATTTCAGGTGAGTTCATACCCCTTTAATGAACCTTTCAAGTGTTTTACATGTTTTAGGGGGGGGATACAAGTTGCTTATAAATGTTTACGTAAAGTTTTACAGAACGATTTCCGAGTTACAAGGATTAATCACATGTGATTCACTACCCTTAGTTCGAATCACATGTGATTTGTCCCTATGCCTTAAAAACGGGTTTTACCCTTTTCAAACTATTTTTAGACAGTGAATCAGAATTTAAATGTTCTTTTGGAAAAATACTTTTATTTAATCAATTTGCTTAGAAAATGTAACCACTCTGATATATTTATATAAATAAGACTTGGAGGACTTAGGACCGATATCTCGCCTTATTTCCTGTTCTTGTTTGATTGTGGGCTTAGGGTAGTAGTTATCCGTCCGACTGTCGTTGATTTCTTACTTATATAATCTGTATATCAGTATGGTATACGAATATTTCTGCTCTCACTTAACGCTAAAGTCACTAACATGCTAAGAAACATCCCCTCTAAGATAACCATAATAGGTATGGTTAGGGTCGCTACCGCTACTACTCGCTAAAGTTATTATTATCTACACTATAATACTCACTACTACTAGACGATACACTAGTAAGAGAATACACTATGAAATATTAAAAGATTACTACACTATAACCATAGAGAAAACACTAAACAAACAATAATACACTAACCCACTACGAGATACTCTATTCGCTATTCACTACGCCCGGAGTGTTCCAGCAGGAGACGACTCTTCATGTATAGATCTATACGGGGCAGACGCTATTACATCCCGACTGTTAATCTCAGTCCGCGCCGTGCAGGCCCAGGGATGCCACTACTCACTATACTGTGCATGACCGGGAAGGTCATGGGATCCTCTATTATCCTCACTATTAGTGATATGCAAGGAATACACTACAACTACTCTAAAATACTACACTAAATGCTAAACTACATCCCGAAGTAAGTAAGTATCTATCACTAAAGGAAGCTTGCACCTCTATCACTGATTACATGCTTAACCTATTCTATCACATTTACTATTTGAAGATTTTCTAATATATTTTTACAATATACTGTTTTCAAAGAAATAAAGACTGCATACTTTTCACAGATTGTCACTTACAATGTATTTCCTGGAAAATATGGGATTTTTCTAAGTTTCTACTACTTATGAACCTAAATGATACATCTTTAACACAAATGCTTTGTATACAAAAACTCACACTAAACTCTTATGAACTCACCAGCTTTATGCTGATAATTGTTTTCAAAATAACTTGTATCTTCAGGTCAAAGATAGACAGGTACAGACGCGGCATTTTTGGAGAAGGTGGAGCACACAAGACCCAT
Source organism: Lactuca serriola (assembly GCF_051521515.1). Taxonomy (NCBI): domain Eukaryota; kingdom Viridiplantae; phylum Streptophyta; class Magnoliopsida; order Asterales; family Asteraceae; genus Lactuca; species Lactuca serriola. The sequence goes on from NC_136411.1 coordinate 199,303,774, forward strand.
CTCTTATTTTTGATTCACTTTTGGGTGATTGTTAAACATTACAAAACATGCATGTAATTAAATTCGCTATGTAATACTATGGTTGTATGTTTCTTGTTTCTACTATTATGCAATTGTGATGATACTGTTCACTACATCATCCACCCCGAAACGTATTCCGCCGTTATCGGTTTTGGGGTGTGACAGATTGGTATCAGAGCATTGTTTATAGTGAATCAAGTATATCAACCTATAAAAGATATACGAACTATAAACACTTCGGGACTAAAACACTCTGACCAAGAATATATATACTGTTAAGTATCTAAAAGATCTAACTAAGTATATATACTCACATCACTATAAAACACAGGAATTCGTATTATTCTAGAACAAAACAAAAGTATTAAGATTGTTGGGCAGCGCAATTGGGTTTAGAGACATATAGTCACATTCAGGATGATGTAGCCTGATCAACTACGTTTTCCTGGGAGTGACTAGCATGTGCCTAAGTTTGGTGGTGATGTTGCAACAAGTCTAAAACTTACCAACAATACCACAATAACGCTGCCATAAGAATACTATAGGAGTATTCTGTATCTCTAGATTATACGTATGTGTTAACAAAAACGGTCATTACTAGTAGGACAGTAGTTGCTAAGTGGATACACCACGATTGCATGTGATTAGGGCGCTATAGACTCAGAATCTGCAGCCTTTGCTTCATTCTCTGTTCTTGTTTGATTGGGGGTCTGAAGTTAGGGTGGTTTATTCGAAGGACTATCTTGCTTCGATTACATGTAATCGGTATGCACTATGCAAGTATTGGGTCAACTGGTAATGATTCCTTCTATAAGTATCTTAGAATAGTACGTCTATTAATCTTCTTTCCCCCTTTCTCGCGTAGATAGCATGGCTGGCTTCCCCCTACCCGGTGATCCGTACTTTCCGAACCAGGGCAATGGAGGATGGCTCGAAGAGGAGTCAGACGACGATTACCCTATTCCTTTGGATGATCATCATGCTGAAGGCTTCTCGGATAGCTCGAGCTCCGAGCCAGAAGTCAACAATCAACCTCCTGATGCCCCGAACCCTAACCCCCGACCCGCATTTCAGGGCCCCACTCCTATGTGGGCAATGTCCTTTCATCGATGGAGCGAGGAGCAGGGTCAGACTTTGCCTTACAATGGAGACCGAAGCTTCTACAACATAAGCGAAGGGGGATCAGCAGATCGGGTTCTGCCCATCATGATCCGAAGAATTGCCAGGAATGTTGAACAAAGTCAAGCTGCCATTGGTCGAGTGGTAGAAGTGGATGCCAACTCAAACCTCAACACTGTTCACATCCGCCAACTCGAAGAAGCCATGGACAGGACAAGGAGGACCAACGAGGCTCTGCAGCATCAGCTGGCAGCATCCCGAGCTGAAGTTAGGGAACTCCGAGCACGCCAAAGGACTCAGGATCGACACCTTCAAGAAGTTATGCGTCAACTGGAGGATCTGAGAATTCGCCCGACAAGCAGCCGTCGACAGTAGAAGACATCTAGTTACCTCACTCTTTTGTTTAAAGGACTAGCCTTTTATCTCTATGTTCCGTAGGTCTTTTGTCTGTAAGCATTCCTAGTTTAAAAGTACTCTAGTTGAACCTCTAAACTGCCAATATTTTCTCTATGGTGTGATGTAAGACCTACTGTTAGGTCAATTTTCATGAACTTCTGTTGCATCATTAATACTAGTATATTGGCAGTTGATTTCTCTATTGTTATAACTCTTACCCTGATCTTGGATTATGTTGATTTAATCCATGAAACGCACTATTCATGTTCGCAATAGGCTCTTACTATTGCTATCATATGATCTTCCAGTGAAGGATGCCTCCACGAAAGCGTCCCAGCAGAGGAAGACCTGAAACTCAAACCCCTCCTCCACCACCTCCTCCTCCGCAGTTCGATCCGGTGTTGTTCCAAGCGGCTGTGACTGCAGCTGTAACAGCAGCCATGGCCCAAATGAACTCGGGTGATGCGAGCGGTGCAAATTCTAGATTCGGTGAAGTCCACCAGCGAGTGCAGGGATGCACTATAAGGACTTCATGAATTGTAAACCTGCTTTCTTCGATGGTACCGGAGGAATTCTGGCATTGTCCCAATGGTTCGAAAGAACCGAAGTTGTATTCGAAATGTGCTCTTGTCCCGAAGAGAGCAAAATCAAGTTCGCTACTGCTACCCTCACTAACAGGGCTTTGTCATGGTGGAACGGCCATGTCAATGCACTCTCCTTGGTCACAGCCAATGCCATGGGCTGGGACACTTTGAAAGATCTTATGAGAGGAGAGTACTGCCCTAGGGGCGAAGTTCAGAAGCTTGAGGAAGAACTCTGGAACCTCAAGATGAAGGGGACCGACATAACGGCTTATACGGCCAGGTTTTGCGACTTAGCGGCTATGTGTCCCAACATGATCCCCTCTGAAAGAAAGAAGATTGAACGTTACATCTGGGGTTTAGTGCCCCCGTATCGAGGAAATGTTCTGGCTTCACGCCCTACCACTTTCGACAGCGCCAAGGAATTGGCCCAGAGTCTGATCAATCACGAAATCTCCTCCACTCCGGCAACAACAACCACAACAACCACTGCACCATCCGGATCATCTGACAGAAAAAGGAAACGATGGGATAAGAAGAAGGGCAAGAAGACTCAAACCGCCTCCAGGGATCAGCAAATTGTGGCGGTTCATGCTGCCACCACCCCGGCCGCACCAGCTGCTCCAGCCCCACCGAAAGCTTATAGTGGGAATTGCCTAAGTGTCCCAAGTTCCCTTTTCACCACAACGGTCCATGCCGTGAATTGCAGTGTTCCAACTGCGGTCGGAAGGGCCATAATGTCCGATTTTGCAAGGCCCCTCCCAAACCTATTACACAGGTTCCTAGTACGGGAGTGACCCCGACGTGTTATGGCTGCGGCGAAGCGGGTCATTTTAAGAAGAACTGTCCGAAGACTACAAATGCTGGGGGAACTGGAAGGTTACTTGCTATCGGTCACAATGAAGCAGTAGCCGATCCCACAGTGGTCACGGGTACGTTTCTTCTCAACAACTCTTATGCCTGTGTCTTATTCGATAGTGGTGCAGAAAGAAGCTTCATAAATCAAAACATTAAACACTTACTCAAACAAACCCCTCAACCACTAAAAGAAACATTCGTTGTAGAAATGGCTAATGGGAAGACAGAAAGCTCTAATGAAATCTATATAGGTTGTACTCTCACGTTAGATGATCACCCCTTTTTAATCGATCTTATACCAGTCTCAATCAAAAATTTCGATGTCATTGTTGGTATGGATTGGCTAAGCCTTCACTACGCCGACATCCTATGTTCCGAGAAAGCCATTCGCCTGAACTTTCCGAATCGAGAGGCCCTATTGATATACGGAGATAAGCCAAGTACAAACCTTCGTATCATCTCTAGTATTCAGGCTCAGAAATACTTGCGCAAAGAATATCGCGCCTTTCTTGCTCACGTCGTCGACACTAACCAGAAGTCGAAAGATCCAAAAGACATTCCAGTAGTAAGCGATTTTCCTGATGTCTTTCCGGAGGATCTTCCAGGCCTACCTCCCAAACGACAGGTTGAATTCAGAATCGACCTAATCCCAGGAGCTACCCCTGTAGCTAAGTCGCCCTACCGCCTAGCGCCCGCCGAAATGCAAGAACTATCCGGTCAACTCAATGAACTGCTTAGCAAGGGTTTTATAAGACCGAGCTTCTCACCTTGGGGAGCTCCGGTCTTCTTCGTGAAGAAAAAGGATGGGTCATTTCGGATGTGCATCGATTATAGGGAACTCAATAAACTCACGATCAAAAATCGCTATCCTCTCCCTCGTATCGACGACCTATTCGATCAACTCCAAGGAGCCAGTTACTTCTCCAAGATTGATCTTAGATCGGGGTACCATCAGTTGCGGGTGCTCGAGGAAGATGTTCCAAAGACAGCTTTTCGAACTCGCTACGGGCATTTCGAGTTCGTAGTGATGCCCTTTGGACTGACTAATGCCCCTGCAGTATTCATGGACTTGATGAATAGGGTATGTCGTCCATATCTAGATCAGTTCGTCATCGTCTTTATTGACGACATACTTGTCTACTCTCGGAGCGAGGAAGAGCACAGAAGCCATTTACGATTAGTACTAGAAACCCTGCGATCCGAGAACTTGTATGCGAAGTTCTCTAAGTGCGAGTTTTGGATCCGGAGAGTTGAATTCTTAGGACACGTGGTCAGTGAAGAAGGAATCCACGTGGACCCCTCCAAAATCAAGGCTATTGAGAACTGGTCAGCACCAAAGACGCCTACGGAAATTCATCAATTTCTAGGCCTCGCTGGCTACTACCGACGATTCATCCAAAATTTCTCTCGGATTGCGAAACCTCTCACCACGTTAACACAGAAGGGTGTGCCATTCGACTGGGAAGAGAAACAGGAGAAGGCATTCCAGACCCTGAAGAGAGCCCTATGCACCGCACCAGTATTATCCCTTCCCGAGGGAACAGAAGATTTCGTCGTTTACTGTGATGCATCCAATCAGGGACTCGGTTGTGTCTTAATGCAACGAGGCAAGGTTATCGCCTATGCCTCGAGACAGCTAAAGAACCATGAAGTGAACTACACTACTCACGACCTCGAGTTAGGAGCGGTCGTTTTCGCACTAAAAATCTGGAGACACTACCTGTATGGGACGAAGAGTGTGGTGTACACTGATCATAAAAGCCTCCAACATATACTGAACCAGAAGGAACTCAACATGAGACAGCGTCGATGGGTCGAACTACTTAACGATTACGACTGCGAAATTCGATATCATCCGGGGAAAGCCAACGTAGTAGCAGACGCCCTGAGCAGAAAAGAATATTTCGGACGAAGGACCAAGTCGCTAACCATGACCATACACTCACATCTATCTATGCAGATCAAAGAGACTCAGCAGGAAGCTTTAAAGCCTGGAAACGTGACGGGAGAATCCCTGCGTGGAATGGATAAAAATCTGGAGGTTAAGGGTGACGGAGCCTGTTACTTTATGGACCGAATCTGGACTCCACGCCATGGAGGCCTCAGAGATTTGGTTATGAGAGAAGCACACAACACTCGTTACTCCGTCCACCCGGGTTCAGATAAGATGTATCTGGATCTCAAAAAGCTTTATTGGTGGCCAAACATGAAAGCGGAGATCGCTACCTTTGTAGGTAAGTGCCTTACTTGCGCGAAGGTCAAAGCAGAATGTCAAAAGCCATCAGGACTCCTCCAACAACCAGAAATACCAGAATGGAAGTGGGAGCGAATCACAATGGACTTCATCACCAAGCTGCCCAAGACAGCAGGTGGATTAGATACCATTTGGGTCATCGTTGACAGGTTGACCAAGTCCGCCCACTTCCTACCCATCAAAGAGACGGATAAGATGGAAAAGCTCACTAGGACTTATATAAAAGAAATAGTGCGATTGCATGGCGTCCCTATATCTATTATATCAGACAGAGATAGTAGATTCACCTCTAGATTTTGGCAATCATTACAAAAGGCACTAGGGACGAGGCTGGATATGAGTACAGCCTACCATCCACAGACTGACGGGCAAAGTGAGAGGACGATCCAAACATTGGAAGACATGTTGCGAGCTTGTGTGATCGACTTCGGGAAATCGTGGGATACACACTTACCTCTTGTGGAGTTTTCCTACAATAATAGTTATCACACGAGCATCAAGGCAGCTCCATTCGAAGCTCTCTACGGCCGAAAGTGCAGATCCCCGTTGTGCTGGGCCGAGGTGGGAGACACTCAGTTAGCTAAAGGACGAGTTCCTGATAGCGCCCTCACTGGTACAGAGATCATTCGAGAGACGACCGAGAAGATTGTACAGATACGTGAACGACTAAAAGCCGCTAGGGATCGACAGAAGAGCTACGCCGACAAACGAAGGAAACCCTTGGAATTCCAGGTCGGAGACCGAGTCCTTCTGAAGGTCTCGCCCTGGAAAGGCACGATACGCTTCGGGAAGCGTGGAAAGTTAAACCCAAGGTACATAGGGCCTTTTGAGATTCTTTCCAGAATCGGCCCTGTAGCTTACAAACTAAACTTACCCCGCGAGCTAAGCAACATACATCCGACCTTCCACGTCTCAAACTTGAAGAAATGTCTATCTGACGAGACTCTCGTGATTCCCCTCGACGAGATCGAACTCAATGAGAGCCTCAACTTCGTGGAAGAGCCTGCGGAGGTTTTGGATCGTGAAGTAAAGCGGACGAAACAAAGCCGCATCCCAATTGTGAAGGTTCGGTGGAATGCCAAGCGAGGACCAGAATTCACCTGGGAGCGCGAGGATCAAATGAAACTCAAATACCCTCATCTCTTTGCTTATTAGTATTGTAATATCGTATCTGTTTGTATTCTGAATTTCGGGACGAAATTCCCCTAACGGGGGGATGATGTGACAACCCCAAATCTAATTCCGTTACAAACCCCATTTTCACTAACGGAACGTGTCCCTATACGTTATTTTATGCAATATTTGGAATCGTCAATATCCGAATATCTAAATTTATGCATGGCTTAATATTATCATAAGAAATATAACTCGTATGTGTTAACCCCGTTTAACCTAATAGAGTTGTATTACCTTTCCAACCACTTCACCCGGGTAAAAAGTTTTAACCCAGGTAACTTTAAACATCGGGTAGCCGTGTATCGGGTGCGATTCCCGAGACATATGCAATGGGTGTGCACAACATTTGAACACTCATTTACTACACACCCACTCTCTCTCTCTACTTTCTCTCTCTAGACTCGAAAACGACCCCGATTCCGCTAATTTCCGACTTCCAAACGTAAGTACTCATCCTCTATCTTATTCTAGACATGCTTCATTGAATTTGAGGGCCAAAAATCATAGGAATCAAGGTTCAAAGAGGAGTTTACGGCCTAAGAAGCTCCTTAGGCCGTAAACCCCCAAATCCAAGCCAAAGACCAAGTTTTTCCTTCTTGTATGTTAGTATACTAATTAAGGCTTATAACTAGAAGGGTTTGGACATTAAAACACAAGAAAATGATGCTTAAAAAGGAGTTTACGGCCCAAGCATGTGCTTAGGCCGTAAACACCTCAAACACCCCACAAATCCATGTTTAAGGCTCCAAAAACTCTCCTAGGGTGTTTAGTAATTTAGACTTGACAACAAGGAAGGCTTAAAGGCATTAAACATCATCATTTGAACATAAAAAGTGGAGTTTACAGCCAAGGCTAAGCTTGGGCCGTAAACACCCAAACTTTTGTGTCAAACAAGCCCCTAAACTACCCTAATGCATGAAAGGAATTTATCTAAGGCCTATGGAAGTTTGTTGTACCATTAAACACTTCATTTTGACACCAAATGAAGAGTTTACGGCCAAGGATGTTCTTGGGCCGTAAACTCCCCATAAATATGTGCCAAATTGTTCCAAACTCACTACAGGGCCTTCTAGGATTTTTCTAAGCCATTTGGGACCATGTTGTACAAGTAAAACCATCATCTTAAAGGACTTATAGGAGTTTACGGCCCAAGAACAAGTCTTGGCCGTAAACTCCCCAAAAATATCACAAAATATGATGTTTAATCCTTCCCTCTTGGTCCAAAACACACACCACTAAATCAAGGAAGTGAGATAAGGCCTTAAAACACACATTTTGAAGTGTCACAAGAGTTTACGGCCAAGCCTAGGGGGCTTACGGCCGTAAACTCCCAATGGGTGGCTTTTAGGCTATAAAATCTAAGAAAGTGAGCTCATGGACCCTCCTATAAATCATCCATGGCCTTGTACCACTCCCGGGGACCCTTTCTAGGCCTTAAAACCCCGAAAACGACACTAGGATGTCCAAATTCTATAATGAAAAGCATAAGATGATTAACTTCTTGTAAAATACATATTTCATATGACATTAGGGTTCTAAAAGGTGCTCAAGTGGTTATCTGGTACCAAACGCTCAATCGACACTATTACCCGATTTACCCGATTCACCCGATTTCCGCGATTTCAGGTGAGTTCATACCCCTTTAATGAACCTTTCAAGTGTTTTACATGTTTTAGGGGGCGATACAAGTTGCTTATAAATGTTTACGTAAAGTTTTACAGAACGATTTCCGAGTTACAACGATTAATCACATGTGATTCACTACCTTTAGTTCGAATCACATGTGATTTGTCCCTATGCCTTAAAAACGGGTTTTACCCTTTTCAAACTATTTTTAGACAGTGAATCAGAATTTAAATGTTCTTTTGGAAAAATACTTTTATTTAATCAATTTGCTTAGAAAATGTAACCACTCTGATATATTTATATAAATAAGACTTGGAGGACTTAGGACCGATATCTCGCCTTATTTCCTGTTCTTGTTTGATTGTGGGCTTAGGGTAGTAGTTATCCGTCCGACTGTCGTTGATTTCTTACTTATATAATCTGTATATCAGTATGGTATACGAATATTTCTGATCTCACTTAACGCTAAAGTCACTAACATGCTAAGAAACATCCCCTCTAAGATAACCATAATAGGTATGGTTAGGGTCGCTACCGCTACTACTCGCTAAAGTTATTATTATCTACACTATAATACTCACTACTACTAGACGATACACTAGTAAGAGAATACACTATGATCAATATTAAAAGATTACTACACTATAACCATAGAGAAAACACTAAACAAACAATAATACACTAACCCGCTACGAGATACTCTATTCGCTATTCACTACGCCCGGAGTGTTCCAGCAGGAGACGACTCTTCATGTATAGATCTATATGTGGCAGATGCTATTACATCCCGACTGTTAATCTCAGTCCGCGCCGTGCAGGCCCAGGGATGCCACTACTCACTATAATGTGCATGACCGGGAAGGTCATGGGATCCTCTATTATCCTCACTATTAGTGATATGCAAGGAATACACTACAACTACTCTAAAATACTACACTAAATGCTAAACTACATCCTGAAGTAAGTAAGTATCTATCACTAAAGGAAGCTTGCACCTCTATCACTGATTACATGCTTAACCTATTCTATCACATTTACTATTTGAAGATTTTCTAATATATTTTTACAATATACTGTTTTCAAAGAAATAAAGACTGCATACTTTTCACAGATTGTCACTTACAATGTATTTCCTGGAAAATATGGGATTTTTCTAAGTTTCTGCTACTTATGAACCTAAATGATACATCTTTAACACAAATGCTTTGTATACAAAAACTCACACTAAACTCTTATGAACTCACCAGCTTTATGCTGATAATTGTTTTCAAAATAACTTGTATCTTCAGGTCAAAGATAGACAGGTACAGACGCGGCATTTTTGGAGAAGGTGGAGCACACAAGACCCATCTCTTATTTTTGATTCACTTTTGGGTGATTGTTAAACATTACAAAACACGCATGTAATTAAATTCACTATGTAATACTATGGTTGTATGTTTCTTGTTACTACTATTATGCAATTGTGATGATACTGTTCACTACGTCATCCACCCCGAAACGTATTCCGCCGTTATCGGTTTTGGGGTGTGACAATATTATCGTCTCATGATCACTCGTGAAAAAATCTATGAAGTGATTCCAATGAGCGCGGGTTGAATCCAATACTCAGAACTTATGAGCACTCATGAGTGTTGTAGCCCTTTGTCCAATACCTTAGACCTCTACAAGCCAACCCATGACAGTCTTAATTCATATCTACTTCCAACATATGACCGACTGTGGATGGTTTGAATAACTTAGTCATTTCGAAAGAATGACCCAGTTTATTCGGGAAGTCAAAACATGAAAAATGAAACACAATAATAATTGAATCCAATATGGTATCAACTCTTTGAACACCTTTTATTTATCACCATATGATTACACATTATTCATTGTATACTGTTTCAGCTATCAACTTTATTCTTGAATTTAAAACAATAGTAATCCCATGCTCCAAGCATGTACACTATGTTTTCTAAACACTAGCCATGCCATACACCAAGTATGCATACTATGTTTGTCTATGATCTTTACTTTGTGAACTAGATCCATTCACACTCCCAAATCCTTACTGCAAATACAAGAATTCCAAATTCATGTCATTTACTGAAATCTTGTTAGATTCTAAACTTATATGCATTGATCCTCTTGTAACGATTATGCACAAACTCACAAAGACTTGGCAACAATCATTACAGAGAATTCCAAAGGAGATCAACTCCTTGGAAACATCCTTCTTGCATTAAGTTTCCTTAATCTTACACAGATTGAAAATTCTAACTTTGAAACATTTCCAGATTCCATTTTGACTATCACTTCTGAACAAGAGTTGCCTCCTTACAGATTATGTCAATATGGTCCTTCCAGAATTATCACTATACTTCCAACTGTCCTTGAGCAATCAATCTTTGGAAAACCTTAGATTGTCCTCGACAATTGTTTAATCCTTTTAGTCATATCTAGTTCTAAACCTTTTCCCTTGTTAATGCCCTAGGCATTTGGAAAATTTTAGAAAGGATGAATATAGCACATGTACATGTAATCGATCCTATATCTGAAGCATATGGGACACGATTCATGATGTCTTTCATAAAGACTAAACCAGTCTTTTGCTATAATATTTCCATTTCAATTTGCCAAGTTCTCATAATTCAGATTATGAAAAGGGATGTCGTAATCATAATCGAATTTTAGAACGCAAATAATGGACCCATATACAGAATTTCCTTATGTTGAGCCATTCCAACATGAAATTCATATATATATCCTTGACTAAATGATTAAAACCTCACGATCTAAGCTTATAGATTTGAGATGAAGTATAATTTCCTCTCCCTTAATTATAGCAAAACAACTTTTCCCAATTGAAACCTTTTGTTTTCTATAATTAACATTGCTAGCTTGCAATACTTATCATAATTATCATGCTCCCACTAACATGATGATTATTAGCATAACACTTATGCTCCTACTAGCTTTGACATGTACTCATAAATCAGCTGACTTTCTCACCAAAGTTCAGATTTCTGATACAAGATTGTTTTGATAAAACTTTATCAAAATCATACACCTTTCCTTAGATAGCTCATGGGTGTGTCTAAACAATTATGAAGAGGTATGCCGTAATCATAATGGTTAGACCTTTTTGCCACTTCTCACAAGTCCATATTAGTGTGCCGGTTAACCACACGCGCTCCACTAACGACTTTGAGAATGCAAATATCACAATTGCTATCTAGATAAAATCTACTTAGTGAAGTGTTTCCTCACCATCATTTTCATGCAACGGAGAGAAACCTTATGATACTTAGATTTATTTGGTGTATGAGTTCCTACCCATATGAATTTGTCAAAACCATAATCACAAGACAAAGATAATGACAAATCCAAACTCATATGGACTGAACTCAATCTTAATTTCTTGCCACCTGGCAGCTCAAGGGCCTGCCATTGCTTCCAAGTTGTTGTGCAACAAATTGAGAACTCTAAGGACTCATATGCAAAGACAACTTTAACTGGAATGGGCACAGATATGTCAACACGATAGGTTATAAACCTCAAGTTGTGTGCTAGAGAAGAACTTCAGGTTTTATTCTTGATTAGTTTTTGAGACTTTCAAGACCTTTAAGACTCCCACTGTCCTCTTGGCATATAAGACTCCCTTGTCAAACAACCAAGAGATAGTGCGGATTCTAATCAAGACAAACACTTCACAAAATTGGCCTAAGTTGGTCTTTGTTTTATCCAAAACATCACAACTTACCAATTTCAAATGTACAAGAGTAGAAAACTTTTACTCTTACATTTGACAAGTGTTTTAAACCTTCTTTAAGACATGTCACTCAAGTTACAATCTTGGAGTATGACTCTAAGACTTGTATTGGAACAAAGTATGACTCATCTTCTTGACTTAACCATTTCAACAATTCGAGATCCCTCTTCTTAGTCATAAGAATGCACTAAGATTTCCTTAGAGAACTAATTGTGATATGGTTTCTTAATCATTAAGATGATCACAAAACTGATACTAAAGTACTCTCCCATCTTTTCAGATTTGAGAAACTTTTATCCTTCTGCCTAATTTGATTCTTCTTATTCGCCCTGCCTTACATTGGAACCTTTTTTCCAATGTCTCAGAGTTACACTTAAGCATGTAAGTATAATCATATTTACTGAGCTTTAGTAAACTATGACGAATAGTCTTATCAAACTTTTATGGTGGACTAAATCAGTGCACAAGAATGTGTACTCGATCCTTTAGTCCTTTACTTGACTCACACATCCATGTGAACAAGTAATTAGTCTTAATTTTTCCAATACTTGAAAGTTCTCATTCATCATGCTATACAACTTGCATGATTCCAAGTTTCGGTCCAATTGAGACTTGGGTGATGAGAATCTTTCCTTATTTTGGTAAATTTTGACATTACCACAAATGAAAGAATCAATTTCATATTTCCACTCTTGCTCTTAATGGAATCATATAAGCAACAATTTTTCCTCAAATGCCATTGTAAGGATATTTTAAAATAAATAAAATCAAAAATTTTTCTTTTATTTTTAAAACTTTGCGGAAAAACTTATCCTTACAATCCATATGAAAACTTGTTGTTACCTATTCCTAAGCAATATCTCATAACTCCTAAGAAGTAGCTCAGGAATCCGATCTTTCAAACTATGCGATAGAAATCCATCTATGCGATCAGATTCAGCATATTCTTTCTTTAAGTTTCTTCACTTTTCTTTGATTCTTAAAACATCACCAGGTGACCCAGTCACATCATGTATCAAGAATCTCAGAATAGAAACTTAACAGAGTTAGATAGTGGACTTTACCTGAAGTAGAGTCAAACTTATTGACTTTAACATCCTTAGGTAAATTTTGGCAGCTTCGCAACCAATGCCCCTTCCTTTAGCAATATAAACATATGGACCCTTTGATAATGGTACACGAGACTATCATAGACTTAGCTTTTCTCTTTACCATTTGGTCAACCGAGTTGACTATGGCCGATCCCTTTCCATTGGGAAGAGAATGCTTTCCGGGATTTCCTGTGTCACTATTGTCAGTGTCCATCAAGTTTTAAGAAAGTTGATCTTAGATAAGATCATTAAGGGTCTTGTCATAGTCTGTTTCATAGGTGTTCCAAAGGAACTCACTATGTGACTTAGAAAGTGATTGAACCACCAACTTTCTCAAGACTTTGACACCCAACTCTCCCGGCTTGTCAATATGTGACTATATCTCCAAGATGTGATCACACCTAGACCTTGCCTTGCCAATAGGGCCTGAGTGACCTTAAAATTTTTCAAGAACTTGTGGGTTAGGGAGAATAATTGGAGAAGGAGAAAGAAGTATGATATCCATGGGACATCATCTTCATTAGGAAACCTTGTTTCAAGAGATTTGGGAAGATCATAGGTGTCTAAACTAGACATCTTTTGGGAGATATTCAAGATAGTTGATTTAAAGTCCTTAATATGACACCCAATATGAAATATTAAGGCTAGGACCCAACAACCTATTTTATAACTTAGAAGAGGTATGCCGTAATCCAAGCTATAAAATATTCGAAGGTAGGTGAATGACGATTCACCAATTTCCACCAAGATAAACGAAATGTATTATTAGGTTTTAATTGGTTTTGAAACTCCTAGATCTTTGAGATTCATTGAACTATTCAAAGGCATGTTTCAATCTCGAGTGTTCCCTTCAGGTTTTGTGACTGGGATGCCGAGGATCACAAAACAAGGTGTGAAGTAACCATGCAAATTACTTGGTACCCTTAAGTATTTACCCCTCAATCGATGTGCCGGTTAACCACACACGCTCCACCGATACTATGATAAACATTAAGTTACCCTTTGCCTACCTTGTTAAATACGAGTTAGTGTGCCGGTTAACCACACACGCTCCACTAACCGACTTAAACAAAGTGCGAAGTGTAATTTCATGGATTAGCACCTTATTCACATTTTCCTAAGTAACTAAGATTGGGTATTATTAAGAGTTTAGTTACTTAGTATTTATCATTAATACTTTTAATGAAGGGAGAATTTTAGTCTTGTCAAACCCGTTCGGCTAACGACCCTCCACCAGTCAAGCAAGCGGTGGGTGAGAGTGGACACCCATTAAGTTGCCATTTTATAGGCAACAACCTTATACCCACCTTATAGACCGGCTTCGTGAATGAGGCGTACTAGCGGTAAGACTGACTTTACTCTTATACATATATATATTATTAACTTATAATATTATAAAGTATAAGGGTTGAATTTTAACTTTTAAAATTCTAAGGGCTAACTTGGAATTAAAGTATTCATACTTGAAAACTTTTTCAAATTCCAAAACTTGAGGGCAAGTTTTGAAACTATTCAAAACTAATTAATTCCATAACTTATGTGTTTAAAGTAGTTTTAATCCAAAAACTCTTCAAGTTCCATAACTTGAGGACAAGTTATGGAAGACTTTAAACTAATAAAAGAATTAACTTTTCTTTATTTTATAACTTATGGATTTAATTATGGTTACATATTTTTTTTCTTTAATGAAGTGACTCTTGAACTTCCATAACTTGAGGACAAGTTATGGAGTCATAAAAATTATTCAATGACACAAGACTCTTCATTTTGTAACCATTGCCAACTTTTATGAATTTTATGAGTCTTTAATGTGACTCTTCATGTAACTTGAGGACAAGTTACACAAACACATTTTATACTCAACTCTTAGATTAAAATGGATTGAAAACAACTATTTCAATTAACTTTTCTATTAATCTAAGCAACTCATAAGAACAAGATAATTCAAATCAAACTTTTTCATGTAATTAGTCTAAACCTTAAACTAATACAAAAAATGAATCTATTGACAATTATCTTTGAAAATGGATTAGCATGAACATTACCACATCAAAAATAAGTTTATAAGTTCAAAAAACAACTTGGGGTAATGTTCCTAGTCCATTTCTAGCCAAAAACGTCGAATATATGCTGTCTGGGGCTCCTACTCGGCGAGTGCATGAACCTACTCGGCGAGTAGGATGATTTTACTCATGGACTTGGCGAGTTCACTCAGTGGACTCGGCGAGTCCAGTGCCCAGAAAGCCAGAAAATCGAGTTTTTCAGCATTTTTCAGCAATTTGCATCAAGTATAAGAGAAAGCAAGCCTAGGCTCTGATACCACTGTTGGGTTTTGAGCATTCTAACACTCCTAAGTGTACATGCAACCCTAAATACCTTGGATCTATGTTTTCTCTATTATACATGCAAATAAGAACATCCAAGGTATTATCCTAATCTAGCATATAAAATAATGAATATAACAAGATAGAGTACATACCTCTTTTATGTAGAAAGTCTTCATGAAGCTTGAGTGCCTAGTGCCCCAAGTGTGACACCTCAAATAGAATCACAATCATCAAAACACTTAGAATAACTTGAGAGAATTCTACAACTCATGAAATTGGCTAGCCCTCTCTAGAATGATACTAGTCGCCAATTTTGTCAAGAATAAGATCTTTATATAGTGTTACAATTAGGGCAAACCCTAATTGTCATGACTTTCCATTTCCTTGGATCCATGGGTTCAAAATACACCATGGAGCATCCATGGACCATCCTATGGTTTTAGCCCAACTTGATTATCCATGGAGCATTAGCCCACTATACAAGTATGGATGATTTACACAATCAACCCATATATTTAATTAGTCTTCTTTTGATCACTTAATTAATCCTAGATTAATTCTTGATCAATACTAATTAAATAATCTTATTATTCTTATTATTAATATACTATAACTTATAATATATTAATAACCATAAGTGTCTTTTTTTCTCTCATTATAGTCTATCCAAGTGCATGATGGTATGCAACCCAAATGGACCATGCCGGGTCGGGTCAAGTCTTACCAATTATAGTTATGGACTTAGACATTAATCCAACATATCTCCCTTCTAACTTTCCAGTGATCATACTCTTAAACAACTATTAATGGGGCACGTGATGAGCAACCCACGTTATTTGCTATTTGCAATGAACACATTTGTTAAGATTGATTAGAAGCATTCGTTGAAGTTAAGATATAAGTGTTAAAGCAATATGTAGAAGAACTTTTATCCCGAACACAGAAATGATTGATATACCAAGGTAATCTACAATCAACTATAATCTCTTCTTATGGATTCAAAGAACAACCAATTAGGCTCTGCTACCAATTGTGAAAGCAAGGATATGTGCGGACAAGGATTGAGAACTCAAACCTTGAATTAACTTAAGATCAATGTCTGGTAATAATAAAGGTCTAGTGAAGTTTGGTAAACCAGTCTTGTCTCGGAATTTAGAAGTTCAACAAAGTGCTCAAAGTGATTAAATAATAAGTATGAACAGTGTAAAGAGATTCAAGAACAATAAGAATGATAGAAGGAATGATTGACTGAATGATTCTTGGTATTGATGAGAAAGGTGAATGTTGAACTCATACATGATTGACATTAAGACTATAACTCCGTAAATAGACAAGGAGTGACAATAATACAAATCTAAAAAAGTGCATGGACTAAACGACATCTGATGATCAATAGACTAACACAACCTCTTTTGTTGATCTTGTCCCATGTACCATACTATCAAACAATAACTACACAACAAAATAGTACTTGGAACATTAAATGCACATTACAGACTCAAAATAACACATAAGAAAAGATGCATCTCTGACTAAATTTCACTTTGGAATTAACTCCACTTCGGAAGACTTCTCGCTTCAGACATGCTTTGTCTCGGATTGCTAAAGGATCTATTTTCATGTATCAGCACGAAGGCATCATGTAGCATATCCTTTGTACAAATAGCATCAGGAGGAATGGAATTATTAGGTCATCTAGAATCAATATTGGGTTGTTTTTCTCCATGGAAAGACCAAATCTTATAATTTTTATCAAATCCATGGGCAAACAAAAGATAACGGACATTGTCAATTGAGTGGTGACACAAATTGATACAATTTACACAAGGGCATGGAATAAAATCTAATTTTAGATAATTACTTTGTGCAAACTCTAGAAAATCCTTCACACCTTCATCATATGCATTTGATAATTTACTAGAGGACATCCATGATCTATCCATTAAACATTTGTCACCAACCTACATAATTATTTACCATTTAAAACAACAATTATTAGGCATGTATAAAAGAAAAAATTAAACTAATATTTGACTCTAATTAATTCATTTTTAGAACAAGAACCAAATGTAATTTATTTATTTTTATAAAAGAAAAGAAATCTAAAAACTATACATGGACCAAAACTATGCAAAAATAAAACTGTATAAGGGCCAAAACTATATAGGGACAAAAACTTCACATAGACAAAAAAAATTATTGGTATTGTAGAAAAAGAGAGGAGAAACAATTAAAAGAGTTGGTGAAGATGGTATTGTTACCTTAGCTACACTTCATGCATTCGGATCTTTGTGGCTGCTTTGTTCTTGATTTGTTAACTCTATAAACTCTCCACCACTTTGTTCTCTTCAACCTGAAAAGGAAATGGGAACCAATATGAAAGAAATATAAGTATCAAGTAATAGATGGGAACATAACATATGAAAGTAATTTTATTGTCATACTACTGTTGTGACATCTCTATTCACCACTCCCATTTTTTTGTATTAGAATGAAATGAAAGCATTTTTTTGTATTAGAAAGAAATGAAATCAATGGAGTCAAAACAAAAAACAGCTAAACACTTAACATAATAGTTATATACTCAAAAGTCAAAACATAACAATCAAATTGGTTTAATGTTGGAAAGAAATGAAGGTAATTTTTTTAATAGGTACATATGTTGGATATGGATATTGGTTTATAGAGGAAGTGATACATGTTTAACCCCTATATGTGTAAAAATTATATTTTCTAACATTTTTAACCCCTATATTAATTTTAGTGAAACATATTAATTATTTAATACATAGTTCAAGGTGTTGGTGCTTTTGAGGTTGCTTCTTGACAACATTTGATTAATGAACTGAAAAAAATTGTTAACTAATCTACCATTAGGTAACAACAGACAAAAAACTACTCGACAATATTTGTAGTGGACATTTCTTCCCCTAAAAGTGATGGGCTGAAGGGTAGATACGATGGTAGCTATATTGACAAAGATAGAACACAACCCAACGTAACACAACAGACAAAAAAAAGTGAGGAATCACAACATGCCTTTAACCAATCTACCGTCTGGTTTGAAAAAGAACTTCAAATTGTTGTGTATTAATTTTTTTTCATCATCATTACAGTAGTTATAAATCATACTACATGATAATTGTTGGTTGTTTAGATACTGGTATTTTGAGATTCTCCAGAGTTTAAAATTAAGGATTCAATGAGTCTTCGAGAGTTGGAACCGAAACAACATTACACTTAAGCACCATCACATATAAGTCAAACATAAGGTCAAAGTGGAGTCAAACAGAAGTTGAAAGTCGAGTTTTGAAAGATAGAAGAAAAATATGAACCAACTTAAAACATTGGTGGAGGTCAAACAAAAGGTCGAAGTGGAGTCAACATATAAGTTAGATAGTGGAACCAAAGTGTTAAAAAAAACTTGAAATCGAGCTAAAAGCTCATAAAGAATCAAACATTGATTTTTCTTTACAGCTGAAGAGAAATCAAGAATCGAATGCTGAGCTTGTGTGTATTCTTTATGAACTAGAGGATAAAGAGAATCAAACATATAAACTCATTTCATCATTTTGTATATCAGATTATATATGGTCGGTTTGAATGGAGAGAAAGAGAGACATGATTTCAGTTTAGGGAAGCTTATTGTTTCGGAAATTATGGAGTGAGGATAGAAGAATGAAAACATTACGAAGAGAGAAGAACCAAAACATATCATAGTCATACTAGGGCTTGTAGATCAATGTCGCAATCTCCAACGAGGTGATCATGTGAGTCGAGGTTGCCGACGAGAACTGAGCCTGAGTCACCAGAGGAGAAGTAGGCCTAACTTCATCAGACCTTATGTTGTCGGCAAGGCGAGGCAAGGAGAGGTGAATTAATGAGAATGTCGATTGTTGCAGAGATAGCACCAACAGAGAGAGTTCTTGAAAAAATCCCAATGAAAAAGCCCTAGGTAATGGTCCTTCGATTTTATGGAATGTGCGCCATTGTAAAAATTAAAAAAAAAACGACATTATTTCTACACGACACCCATTTAAGATATAAGTGCCTCCTTGTTTTTAATTTGTTTTCTGTTGGACACCAATTTATGGCGCGCATAAATATGTGTCCTCTATCCTTCAAATTTTTGAAAATTGTCACTTTTTTACGATACCCAAAAAAAGCGTATCATAAATCACCGTGTGTCATTGTTTGCGTATCATTGACGGGTTGTTTTCTTGTAGTTCGCATAACTACCTCTCTAAGGTTGTGGTATTCGTCTAATACATGCTTCTTTGTGTAAGCTTATTTAGATGCAGACTTGGGTGGATGTAGACTTGATAGAAAAATCACATCATGTGGTTGTCAATTATTTGATGGAAAACTCGTAAGCTGGTAATCAAAGAATCAAACATATGTTTTGTTATCTACTATAGAAGTTGAATACATCGTTGTTGAATCTTACACATCGCAAATTATATGGATTCCAAGCCAACTGTGAGACTATGGTTTAAGTATGAAAAATATCCCATTGTACTGTGATTTAGAAAATGCAATTTGCATATGTCATAACCCACTACAACACTCAAAGACAAAGCATATCACACTCTGATATCATATTATTAAGGATCATGTTGAAGATGGAAATATGGAAGTACATTTGGTAAGATCGTCGGATCAGTTGGCAAATATTTTCACAAAGGCAGTACTGGGAGCAACATTTAATCGTAGTCTCAATTTGAAACGGCAAGATGAAATTATTGTTAATCTGCGAAGGCATGCGAAACGTTGCAATGCATCGCAATATATTCATTGTCGTAGGTACACCTTGATTTAGTAGTTTATAGTTACAGTTCATCTACAAAGGCATGCGAGACGTCACAACCAATCGCAAATCTGAAAAATTCTAAAATACTTTACTTTATTAAAATTATCAAAAACCAAAAATATTTTGTTTTCTTAAAATTTCATAAATCCAAAAATAATTTTCTTTTTCTTAAATTTTTTAAAAACTAAAAAGTTTTTTATATACATTTAATGGAATTAATGGTGAACACATGTTGTTCAAGTATGCAACTAAGGAATTGATGGGGAAATATTTTATGTTTCGCATTGCCATGAACAACTAATGTTCCTATAAGCATGTTGCAGCATGTTTTCCTAAACCTTGCATTTCATCTGTTTATGAAGCCTTAATGAAATTTCTTATTCTAAGATTTTCATCTAAATAGGCTATATTCATAGAGACAAAAGAGCTACCCATATCTACTCATATATGAAGTAATGATATTTTTTATTGGTCTATCTTTCAGCAAGGGTACAATGTTTTCTTTCTTTAACTAATCTACGTAACCATTGACATCTCAGGTATAAACCAACTTGAACATAGGTTTGACAACTATGTGTTAATTATTTGTAATCATTTTCACCGTGATTTTAGTAAAACACTGCTATCTTTACACATAATGAAGTGACGGTGAATTTGGAAGTTAATTCTAGCATGAAACTATATGAATTGATAGAATCAATAAACTATGTTTCGTAGTACCAACTACACGTCATACCTTTCTTTCGTTCATATATATCTATCACAATTTCACTTAAAACCCTTGAGGATTCAGGTTAATTCCAACTTGAAACTTTGGTTTATTTTGTGTTGACGATCTTGCTACCATCATCGTAGTTAATGTGAGACACCAATAACCTTACCTACTTCTTTCTATTTCGTCTCTAGAAGAATCACACAGCCTCACTTAAAACCCATAAGGTTTCAAGTATAAGTCAACCTGTACCACATTTTTACAAAGTCTGAGTGTATGATTATATATCACTATCACCATGATATATATGACGCTCCTATCAATACCTACTACTTTCTATATTTCTCTCACACAAATACACTTAAAATCCTTGAGGTCTCAAGTAAAAATAACTTAAACAAAGATTTAACAAATATTGTGTTTATGATTCCAATCTTTGTCAACACGATTGCGATGAAATGCCACAAGTTTACCCTGGTTCTTATTAGGAAACATGTTTCTGATATGAAATAATTGTTATGATGTCCGTCTATATTGCGAGAAGCAAATTAATCTTTTTTTAATAGATGATGGCAAAACAGTTGTCTTCTTACCATTACAAGCTTGATGAGCTAGCAGATTTTTATTGGACCGTTATAAAAGTGACGATGAGCATGGGATTTAAAGCGGTTATTCTAACATGGGATGCATTTAATGCATGTTTTTGGTTGTATCTCTCTCCATTTATTATGGGGCTTTTGAAATTCAAAATTTTCAACCTTTGGTATTCCTGCACTTATAAATACTTAATTCCAACCCTAATTCCAACTTTTCGATCTGAATTTTTTTACTCCAACCTACCAACAAAGTCTTTGAATCTTCAAGTGTTCCTAATTTTTTCTCAATCATTCATCCAAGAATTGTTCTGCTAAGAACGTTTACTTTATGGATCAAACAGCATCGTCGATTACTCTCGTTGTGAAGCCTAATCAGAACATGATCACTGATCTAGATGCTTCTAAAAACTCCAATATTATTAAGTCGTTGATTTAATGTCTTAATCATTCGGTTCTAAAGAAAGCTTTGACTCATTTTGAACAAGTTCCTTTTTCATCTTTAACTCAAGCTTACTCAACGACTTGTTTATAGTTCATCTTTGGATTTGATGGATTTTGAAATTGAAGGTCACAAAACTGGAATCTCTAAGTCTAATTTCTACAAGTTACGGGGCTATCTACTAAAGAAGCAAATATAAACCCATAACTTGTTCCTAATGCAAATATTCTTAGGGTTTTTCATCAAATGGGTTATAGTCTATTATTGATGGTGTTATCTCGTTTCAAGAAGTCGTGTCTACGAGTTGTGTGGGATGCAATGCTCATAATAATTTTCAAGTGTTTCTGGGAATGAAAAATGGGATCAGATAATGCAAGCTAGTTGTTTCATACTTCAATGTATGGACTTTATACCAGGTGAGCAAATTGATCTTGGTCAGGTAATCTAGACTCAACTTGTTCAAAGTACTACGTCCTTTACGAAGAACTCAGAAATATCTTCTACTAGTTTTTTGTCAATAGTGGTAAAAATGCTTGTGATCATTATCATGTTCCTCCACTTGATAGTGTTCAAATGGATGTTATTTTGAAGATAAATACTATCACATTTGTGACTACTTATAATACAAATTTTTCGCATATTGGATCTATTCTAGAAACTATGCTTTCCATGGTGCCTGTGAACAGTGAAATTCTCAAGATGTATTAGAAAATTCCTAAGTTTGGTGAAAGGAGTATTGCACCTTCTTTACATGTTTTTGTTGATGTTGGTACTACAGAAAGAATTCCACATAATTCACTCGGTTTACCTAGATTTAATCATCTTTAACCAATCTTTCTATTTGATTGTGTGTTTTTCTTCTGTGATTATCAGTTAATACCCTTTAACTTTCATTTAGATTAGATGAGCCATAATACTAGGTGTTAGTTTCTCTTTTCATTGATAATTGATTTTGGTTTAGGTTGTGTTTGCTATATCACTACCTAGTATGTTAAAGTTACTATCGATATTGCTTATCATTCAAGTTTTGTGTATTTAGATGACCACTTTGATTGCATAAACATGTTGTGCTAGTTATTTATGACCATTAAATTATTAGAGCTAGTGATTCATCAAAATCCTAGATTAGGTGATAAGGTTAGTTGTTTAAACTGTGGTAGAAAGCATTACTTGATCTATGTTCTGTGGTTATTTGTCTTGTTCATAAATAATTAATCGTTATATTTATCATCCATAGCCCAAAATTTTCATAGTCAATTAAGTGTCCCATTTGTGCAAGACCATTGCCTAGTAGTTCATGAATTGGTGAAAGCATTAGAAGATCGGACCAAGACTTCTAGTAACATTTACTCTGGTGACCAACTAAAATTAATCCATGTATTGAAATTAACTGTATGATAAAGGGTGTTTCAAAGCTAAACAGAAGTATTTGTATCTCTTGAGTTTAAAATCATCTTTACTTGTTGCTTTAGTTTAAAAGTGTTTAGTAATTTATCTGAGTAAATAAAAACTTGAAAAATTAGATAAAAACCCCCAATCTTATTTCTTTTTCTAGTTTATTTATTAGTATTTATCTTATCAATTAAAATATTGTTCCCTGTTATCAACACCTTACTTACTCAACTTTACTACTATGTGACTAGGTACTGCCTAATTCTATTTAGCTAAGTCGAATAACTAGGTCTATAAATTTAAATCTTTTTGGTATATATAATAAACTACATCAGAAGTCTTGGTGAAGTTGTTGATAGTTTTTAGCAAATTGAATCTTAATCAAATTTTCCAACCCAAACTAAACTTATTGATGATTAAAAGACTAAATTTGTAAGTGATGGTATTATGAATCATCAACACCTTATAGACAAACATTGTATTACTAATCCTAATGGTCTTACCTCGTGTGTCACTCCCCTAACTGCTATTGACTGATCTATCAAGCCCCCTGCTCGTGAGTATGAGTGTCCTAATACAACTACCATAATTAAGTTTCCTACTTCTAATGGTCACTTCCATACTGTCAAGAACATTCTTTTTAAATTCCCTGAATGCACCAGCAGTGATTATGATACTCATGATTTCTCAATAACTTCTGACACTTATAATTTTGAATGTTCATCGTCTAAGTATCATGCCATTGATACGATATATTGTAACACTGATCATTCTTATGTGTCTAGAACTGAACAAAGAGTTTTTAAATTAAATGAAAGTGTCTCTACTCCTTTGAAACCCAAGTCTCCTGAAAAACAAAAATCCTTCTCAAAAAGAAAAACTTGTTATGGAATAAGGAACTTCTATAGATGTGGCGATCCATATCATAAATTGGAAAATTGTACATTTGAGGAAAACAAAAAAAGGAAGATAACATTTTAATTCGAAACAAAAAAATGGTTGAAGAAAAAAATTCATTAAATTGTCTCCCTGATGAATGCTATAATATTTTTAACTCTGCTAATTCTTCAACTGTTAAACCCATTATCAAATGGGTTACTAAAGTGTCGTAATTGTCTATAAGTGGCATAGGGTTAAGAGCACATTTGGTATCTCTATAGTGGATGCTCTCTACATATGACCGGATTCAAGTCTCTCCTATAGGATTATGTGAAGAAAGATGGCCCTATAGTCACCTATGGAGACAGTGGAAAAGGGAACACAAAAGGTTTTGGTACAATCAAATGAATGTCTATTTAATTTTTAAATGTGTCTTATGTGAAAGGAATGACGCACAATCTCATTTCAATTAGTCAGATATGTGATGTTGATTATGAGGTTTACTTTAATAAGCATAAAGGAAAGGTTATTGACTCCAATAATGTCAATGTTCTATCCGCAAAATGTTGAAGTGCATTTACGTCCTGGACATGTTCTCTATTGATAATTCTCTTAGTCGTTGTTTCTTCTCTCGTTCAGAATCTCAGCTGAATTGGCTGTGGCACAAGAGACTCTCTCAACTTAACTTTAAAGCTATATCTAAAATATCTAATGATCAGCTTGTGAGAGGTTTGCCTTAGATGATACTTTCCAAAGATAAAGTTTGTGTTGCTTTTGAAAAAGGAAAAAACCCAAGTATTCTTTCAAACCAAAGCAATGTTCCTCTATCAATGATCTATTTCATCTTTTGCATATGGATTTATTTGGACCTGTTCTTGTAGAGTCTCGCGTTGGAAAAATATACTCATTAGTTATTGTTAATGAGTTTTCAAGATTCACACGGGTTACGTTTTTACCCAACAAGAGTGATGCCGCTAATGATCAAACAAAGTGAAGTAGTATATGATGGTAACATCAAGCAACTCAAGAGTGATCATCGAACTGAGTTTAGAAATGTTTCTTTTGAAAGTTTTGTGAAGAGAAAGGTTTGTTCAAAACTTATCAGTTTTTAGAACCCTCGAAAAAAATGGAGTTGCTTAACGTCGTAACAAGACTCTTATTAAAGCAGTAAGAATAATGGTCATTGATGTTGGTCGTTCTCTCTCATTCTGGGTTGAAGTTGTTAATACTGCTTGCTTTACTCGGAATCGGCGAATCATTATGAAGCGTCATTGAAAAACTTCATATGAGCTGATTAAAGATAGAAAGACTGACATTTCTTGTTTTCATGTGTTTGGTTGTGCTTGTTTTATTCTAAATCATAAGGATTAGCTCTAAAAGTTTCAAGAAAAAACAGACAATTGTATCTTCTTTAGATATTCGTCCATCTCAAAGACATTCAGGGTTTTTAATTTGAGAAAACAAATTGTTGAAGAATCAATTCATATAATGTTTGATGAAGATTCTTATTCCAAAGATTTTATTGACCATTATGGGTCAACTTTAGATGAATTCATCACTTTCTCATCCCTTAAATCACTTGGTTCTGATGATCATGTTATAATTGATCCATTTGTTTCGTCAATTCTTGATCAAGATGGCTCCATTTCTCCTTGTCTTGATTCTGAAGTCATTGTTGATGATGATGTTTCTTCTCGTCCTGAGTCTGAGCTTCCCGCTGATGATAACACTACTTCTTATTATCAACCTTACCTCCATGATGTTCGTGATCATCCTCTCGCTCAAGTTATTGGATATCCTACTATTGGTGTTTGTACTCGTCGTCAAGCTTCCTCAAATTTTTGCATGTTTCTAAACTTCATCTCACTCATTGAAGCTAAGAAGTTAAATGATACTTTGGATGATGCTAATTGGATCAGATCTATGCAAGATGAAATTCATGAATTTAAAAGACACAATGTATGGACTCTTATTCCTCGTCCACAAGATAAAACAATTGTTGGTACTCGACATGTGTTTTGAAACAGGATGGACGAAGATGGAATCATTACAAGAAACAAAGCTAGACTTGTTGCCCAGGGTTTTAGTCAATTGGAAGGGTTGGATTATGATGAAATGTTTGCCTTGTTGCACGTCTTAAAGCTATCAATCTCTTTCTGGCTTATGCATCTTTTATGAATTTTAAGGTTTTTCATATGGATGTTAAAACGAAATTTTTGCATGGGGATTTTGAGCATGAAGTTTTTCTCAAACAACCTCTTGGCTTTGAAAGCAAAGAATTCCCTGATCATGTCTACCGGTTGGGTAAGGATGTATATGGTCTGAAGCAAACTCCAAGGGCATGGTATAATACGTTAATGTTATATCTTCTTCAAAATAGGTACAAGAGAGGAGCTATTGATAATACCCTTTTCATCAAGGAATCAAGAACTGATCTCATTCTCGCTAAAGTTTACGTCGATGATGTTATTTTTGGATCTACAAATGAATATTTGAGCAAGGAGTTTGTTGATGTTATGTCCAAGAAATTTGAGATGAGCATGATCGGTGAAAGGACCTTTTTCTTAGGTCTTCAATTGAAGAAGATGTCCAATGGAATATTTATTTGTTAGAGTAAATATGTTACTTATATGTTGAAAAAGTTTTCATTTACTAACTGCAAACCTGTAAAGACTCCAATGTTAACTTCCTTAAAGATTTATGTTGATTCAGATGGCATTGATGTTAATTCCACTTTGTATAGAGGAATGATTGGTTCATTGATCTATCTTACAACTAGTCACCCTGATATTATGTTTGCTACCAACATGTTTGCTTATTTTCAAGCAAAACCAAAGGAGTCACATCTTCTTGTTGTAAAGCGTATTTTTTTGATATCTGAAGCACACTCCAAATCTTAGTCTTTGGTATCCTCATAACCCTTATTTCAAATTAGTTGGATTTTCTAATTCTGACAATACATGTTGATTCCTAGACCATAAAAGTACATCTGGTGGTTTTCAGCTCTTGGAGAATAGATTGATAAGTTGATCCAACAAGAAACAATCATTTGTAGCTTGTTCAACAGCAGAAGTTGACTACGTTTTCAGTGTAGATGTTGTGCCCAAATTCTTTGGATTCAGAATCAGCTTCTTAACTATGGTTTCAAAATTTTGAAGTCTCCAAATGTTGTGATTACATAAGTGCTATTCTAATCACTCAAAATCCTATCCAGCACTCTAATACCAATCATATTGAGATTAGGCACCACTTTATCAGGGACAACATTCAAAAAGGAATGATTGAGTTGATGTATATTCCCACTGATAACCAACTCGCTGATATATTCATCAAGACACTAAATGAACAAAATATTATCTTTCTTATTGGTGAATTGGGCATGATATCTACGTCTTATGATTTTTGTTTCTTCTAGTTTTGTGTATTTTGCTAGTGTGATTTCAAACTTCTATATTTATAATTTATGCTCATTGCAAAAACAAGTTTTATATCCTTTGTTTTTCTTAAAATCTAAAACACAAAAATATTTTTATTACTTATTTATATTACATTTTTCTTACCAAAGGAGTATACATTGTTTCCTAATATCTTCTAATGGTTAAACCCTCGTGTCTTTTTCCTCTCAAGCACAAGGTTCAGGATCATGCATCTATCTTCTTCAAAGCTTTCTCTACGACTTTCGCATCTGCATATCTTATCATTGAGCTTGGTTGCATGACTGACATTAGATGACACTGCATTTTCACATTAGCAGGTGCAACTTTCAGTATTAGGGTGATTTTTGGTGAGTTTAGCATTGAGCATCTTACTATCGACACATGATAAGGAAGAGCTGTCATCTAGACATCTCTTATGAGTGATCTTATTACCTCTTCATAACCCATCACCTGTTTCTATGGATTCAAGTGAAGATAATGTGGGTGGCATGTATAATTTCCATAGAAGATGCACACTTCTTCACCGTCGTCCATTATAGATTCAAGTATCCATTATTTTCATAATGGTTCTTGTCTCTTATCTCATGGTTCATAATCATTTTTCCCTTTGAGTATCCGCTTGTTGATTTGCGTAACTCGAAGGTTACAAATATTATAGACCTTTAACTTAATGGTTACAAAGATTGTGTTCTTCTAAGCCTTCTTTCATAGTGATGAACTTGAAGTTTTCTATCCATGAGAATGATCAGGGTCAGCTCGGAAATTTTAAGGGCCCTGTACTAAGAAGAAAAATGGGGCCCTAAATAAATTAATTAAAAAGGAACATATGGAATTTTATAAAAAGTTCATGGGTTAATTATGTAATGTCTGAAAACTGATTTGTTGAACATATTGGAATGAGGGGTTGATTATGAAATATATAGCATAAAGTAATGGCCAAAAGTGTAAACGTATTGAAAGGAGGGGTTGATTATGAAATATATAGCATAAAGTAATGGCCAAATCTGTAACATGAATTTGAAACATCAAAATGTTGTGGACAAGAATCGAACCACCAACGCTTCATTCAAAATAGTGGATGCGCATATGCCAATTGGGCTACATAGACTTTATGCCAAACATTGAATAAATTCATATATATATATATATATATATATATATATATATATATATATATATATATATATATATATATATATATATATATATATATATATATTTAATTATTAAATATATAATTTAATTAAAACCAGGGCCCTATTTTTTTCGGGGCCCTGTGCGGCTGCACCTCTTCCCCCCCCCCCCCCCCTTAAAATCGGGTCTGAGAATGATGTTCTCTTCAAAGAAATAGGGAAATTCTTCTCTCATTTAAAAAGAAATATATGAGGTTGAGTGTGTGAAATGTTCTCTAACATGTCTCCTTGTTATAAATAGGTTCTAAAAGTCAGATATCTTGAAAAATGGGAAGTAATTTAATGAGCATTAATTTCAAAGATATGCAAAATCCAAACAATTATGGTCTTACTGAAAAAGCTACATGTTCCTCTTTTTTATGTGTCCTCTTTGACTAACTCATTTTATTTTTATTTTTATTTTGTTTTGTACCTTACTAAACAATTGATGGAGAATATCTTATCTAGCATGAAACTTCAACTTTAAATGTCCCTAGAAGCATTATGATGAATGTGGCTAAATCTATGTCTGTATCTCATCAGGTAGACCATCTGCTAAGATGTCATTGAGTCACACACTCACCCTGAACAATACGTATTGATTTATTTTTATTGGTGAGATTGATTAGTCATTCTCAAGAAGATCTTGTTATAAGGCTTGGTTTTTTTCTTTAAATATTGTCTTTTCTCCTAACCCTATCCCTAGAAACATGTTGTCGTGCGTATCAAGTCAAGTGTTCTGTTGAATAACTTTACATTACCTTGAGGCTTGCCCTGATTACAGTGTCATAAATGTATGATTTAATTGTCTGGTCCTTCAAAAACATAAGGTAACTTGTGTCCATGATCTCTCTTTTTGAGTTATGATATTGTTCCATCATATGAAATAATGGAGGAATCTTCTTTCCTAGATCTTACTGTCATCTTCCTTGATGTTAATGATTGGCTGTCAAACCAACAGTTAATGAAACATCTCTACCCTATGTTAATGATCTTACTATGACACTTATAGTGAGTAAAACATTCTAAATGTCGATGTCGAAGAATTTCTGTAATAAACCATACATTAAGGGAGTTTCAGCAACCAAGTGTCTAGGATCATGTTATATAATCCCATACAGGATGTGAGGCATAAAATAACAGACTGATGTCTTAGAACCATTGTAATAAAACATACAGTGCGTTAGCATCAAACCATCATATTTTGAAGATATTATATGTTACACCATACAACAAGTGAAACATTCTTTTTATCCCACCTTATTCACCTGTGCATATGTGTTCTCACTGATTATGCCTCAAAATTCTCTACAACATGTTCTCATAAATGTTGGGAAATTATGACTTTTGGATTAACATGGAAGATTCGGTTAGTGGGATTCGAAAATTACAATTAATCTTTATTTCGAATGATTGTTGATTACGTCATATATTTTCCTTCCATACACTATAAAAGGAAAATAATTTCCTATTCAAGGGTTTACGATCATCATCTCTCAAAGATTTCTCTATCAGAAAAAACCTATGAAGAACTCTAGCCTACAATCATGTCTTCACCACTTTTTGTTTATGTTCCAACTAATGACGTTCACAAATCTCGCAACACACCAACAACTCCCATTACGATCAACTCCACCAATGTTGCATTCTTTGATGTTATTCCCATCAAAAACAAGAACAAAGGAATAGAATTCTTTGTTGAGTTCTTGAAAAGTCATCCGCTGAGATACACTATTGCTGACACTACTAATTTAGTATTGCCCCAAAACATCTATGAGTCCTACTATACTGGCACCTATAATGATCATCCTGATATCATTCAAGGAACCATTGGAGATGGCCTACATGCAATTTTTCTTTGTGTCTCAATGCTTAGGGATACTCTTCGTCTTCCCAACTTGGTTAATTTTTCAGTCTCTCCTTTTGAGAAACAATACATGAGAGCCATTATGAATCAGGGTTATGATTCTTCAAAGCAAGGAAAACGCATCGGGTTGATTTTGCGTCAATGTCTTCATGTTGGATGGGAGTATCTGACTGGGGTTATTGGCAAGTGCCTAGGGCACAAAACTGGGAGTCCTGATTAGCTGAACTTGTTTGAGATACATATTTTGTATGTCATGGTGAAGAACAAGCATCTAGACTTTGCTCATCTTATATTTGATCAGCTTATTGTCTCCATCTCAGGAAAAAAAGAGGTCTTCTTATGTTCCTTATCCTTGTTGGCTCTCTCTAGCTCTTGCTCACATAGGATATGATTACAATTGTGATATTGATGATTATATTTCCAAATCCATCATGTCTTCAAAGTTGATCAAATCCACTCCTACTCCAGCTGATCCTCCTGTTACTCAGTGGATGGCTAATTAGATGTTAAATCCATATGAAGCTGCTATTCTTCCCTATAATCCATTAGGAGTCCAAGCTTACTTATATGTTTATGATGAAGAGCCTGATGAAGTGTTTTCTAAACCTAAGGATACTAAACAAGAAGAAGATAGTGATGGTAAGGAAGATTCTATAGAAGGTGATTTTGATACGGTGGACTCTGGATCTTCATCAATTACTATGAAGAGACCTATTTTAAGATGCCCCGATCCCTCTATTATTGCTTATTCCCCACCAAGAATAAACACTCACATACGCTTTCAGTCATCCTCCTAATATGCTTAGCATGATGAACTTGTTAATCCTACTATCTCTTAACATAACTTTGGCTTTGAAACTAATGAAATCTCCCCTAGTCCCATTACTGGTGAATCTCAATCTGCTCATAACTCTCAGACCCATGATCAAACTGAGGGGGAGTTTCATCATGATCAACCTAATCAACCTGATGTTCCTACCTAGGTTCTTGTTACTCTTCGAACACTTATTGGGTTAATTGGCGTTTTTGTTGCACATCAAGATAGATTGGAAAGAGATATTGTTAATATCTAAGAAGATGTTGCTTCTATCACGAGAGTTGATTTTCCATCTTCCTTATATGTCCATCATCAGGTGCACCTTATCAACCACCACCTCCTCTGTAACGCCTGTGTTTCTAGGCTAAGCATAAATAGTATGATGTAATAGTTAGGGTCAACAATTGTAACCTATTATGAAGTAATGAAGAGGAATTATTTGAGTATTATGTGAACTATGTGATTTTATGTTCATTATATTTGCTATATAACAAAGAAGTTATGACATGTCGAAGTTTTGTGACAAAACCGGCATGACGTTGTGTATCGTAAAAAGTGAGTTTGCGATAAAATACTTTTTAGCCTCAAAGATCTAAACGAAGGTTGTAGTATACGTTAAACCGAGAGTGTGCATAAAAAAACGTCCAAATTCGACTTCGTATGAGGAAGTTATTATTTTTCTAAGAATTCTAGATCGATCAATTTTTTCCCGACACAATCTAAATGAGAATTAAAGATCTCGTTAATAAGAACTCAACAATATAAAGACAGACAAAAATGGACATCGGATGACAAAGTTATGAATTTTTAACGACTTTGTATGTCTAAGCCTTTTAAAATATAATTTTAAAAATAAAATCAAAATTAGGCGATGGAGTCCAAACGAAGGTTGTAGATTACGTCGCCACCTATGTGTGGACATAAAGAATGTCAAAAACGAAGCTCGTACGCGAAAGTTACGGAATTTAAAATTTAACAGGATTAGGATGCAAGGGTGACATGTGGCACGAGTACGCCCCACGCAGCCGACATTACGCCCCGCATACTCGCATATGTGGTCCCAACTTTCTCCATGTGGTGCCATCTGGACCCTTGCTTTCTCCCCACAGCCTCGCATGCGGAGCAGACACCTGGCCGCTTACGCGCAGCGTACTGAGTACGTGTTGCGTACTCCGAAGCTACGCCCAACATAGTCCGAGGAGTTCAGCTATAAATAGATGCGAAAGCACCCTCATTTCTTCACACCTTTCGCATTCTTTCTCTCTCAATACTCCAAAACTATCCCACCCCTTCCCTAGTACTTCCTAAGTGCTAGAGGCGAGTCCCGGAGCACCAGAAGGCTCCGAGAAGAAGAGATTTCGGCTCAGAAGGTCTGCCCCGGCAGAGCCCGGTTCCTAGCTAAACCTACTTTTAAGTGAGTTATGCTTACCCTACTTTAAGTATAATTATGTTTAAGTTCATTAACGTTACTATGAACCTATAAAAAATATATGCACTAAGTATTATAAAATATAAAGTGTTTCTACAATATCTTTTAACTACTTGCGGTACGGGGAATCTAGTTTGAAGGGTCGCATATAGTTGTTGGATTTCAGAACAGCTTTAATGCCAAAATCGCCCTGCCCTTCGGTGTTTCATGTCTGGCCCTTGTCTATACATAGTGGTTGAAAAGTATTGTTTAACACTTATAAAAAAATATCACTCGTAAATAGTCGCAATAAATATTAGACTAAAATCTAGTTGTAATAATACTAGGTTACGTCGAAGGAAAATAAAATTATTAGAAGCGAAGCGCTACCTGAGTTTGGAATCATCACTTTAACAAGAGAGTCCATAGTTACTTTCATCTTCTTGGATTGCACCCTGATAGACAAGTAGAGTTTCAAATAGACTTGTTGACAGGATTAACACCAA
Organism: Lactuca serriola; assembly: GCF_051521515.1. Classification (NCBI taxonomy): domain Eukaryota; kingdom Viridiplantae; phylum Streptophyta; class Magnoliopsida; order Asterales; family Asteraceae; genus Lactuca; species Lactuca serriola. The sequence goes on from NC_136411.1 coordinate 199,337,015, forward strand.
AAGCGAAAGCATCATATCGGTTAGCACCGACAGAGATGAAGGAGCTTATGATGTAACTTCAAGAGTTGTTGGAAAATGGTTTCATCAGACCTAATTCATCACCCTGGGGAGCTCCGGTGTTATTCGTGAAGAAGAAGGATGGAAGCATGAGGATGTGCATAGACTATAGAGAGCTGAACAAGGAAATGGTGAAAAACAAGTATCCATTGCCAAGGATTGATGACCTGTTCGATCAGTTGCAAGGTTTGAGCTAATTCTCAAAGATCGATCTTAGGTCAAGATATCATCAGCTGAAGGTGAGAGAGCAAGACATTGAGAAAACCGCATTCAGAATGAGATACGGACACTATGAGTTCTTGGTTATGTCATTTGGACTAACCAATGCTCTATCAACATTTATGGATTTGATGAACAGATTTTGTAAACCATTCCTCAATATATCTGTGATAGTGTTCATTGATGACATTCTGATTTACTCAAAGAGCCAGCAGGAGCATGGTAAGAACTTACGAGAAGTATTAGAAGTTTTGAAGAAGGAGAAGTTGCATGAAAAGTTCTCCTAATGTGATTTTTGGATTCGAGAAGTCTAATTCTTGGGTCATGTGGTTAACCAAGAGAGAATAATGGTTGACCCAACAAAGATTGAAGCTGTAATGAAATGGGAACGACTAAAAAGTCTCACTGAGATTCGAAGCTTTCTGGGATTAGCTGGATATTACTGAATATTTATCCAAGGCTTTTCTTTGATAGTTGCTCCATTGACAGCTTTGACCCATAAAGGAGCTACCTATACATGGAGTGAGAAACACGAAGAAGCATTCAAGAAATTAAAGAACAAGTTGTGTGAAGCACCAATTATTTCTTTACCTGACGGAGTTGAAGACTTCACTCTCTATAGCGATGCATCTGGAGTTGGGTTAGGTTGTGTTCTGACCCAAAGAGATAAAGTGATAGCATATGCATCTAGAAAATTGAAAGAGCACGAAAAGAACTACCCCACTCATGATCTGGAGTTGGCAGCGGTAGTATTCGCATTAAAGGTATGGAGGCATTATCTCTACAGCACAAAGTGCAAACACTTCACTGATCATAAAAGTCTCCAGTATCTCTTTGATAAAAAAAGAATTGAATATGGGGCAACGATGCTGGCTAGAGTTACTCAAGAATTACGACTGTGAGATACTTTGCTACCCTGGTAAAGCAAATGTCGTAGCTGATGCTCTAAGTCGAAAGGTAAACCTGGAAAGAAATAGGCCAAGAGCGTTAAGAATAGAAGTTGTCTCGACGATTGTGTAAAGCATTAAGAAAGCTTAGGAAGAAGCTTTGGAGAAAAATGACCGAAAGGAAGAACATTTAGGCAAAACGTTGGTATTCGGTACAAATAATCAAGGATTGAAGGTATTCCAAGATAGGATTTGGGTACCTAAGATGGGAGGAATGAGAGATCTTCTGATGGAAGAAGCTTACAAGACCATGTACTCGATTCATCCCGACAGCACTAAGATGTATAGGGATCTGAAACCTTACTACTGGTGGCCGACGATGAAGCTTGATGTTGCAAAGTATGTGGGAGATTGTGTAACATATACGAGAGTTAAGGCACAACACCAGAAACCGTATGGGAGTTTAGAACTTTTACATGTACCCATGTGTAAATGGGAAGACATCACCATGGATTTTGTGACTAAACTGTCCATCATGAAGAACGGTCACGACATGATTTGGGTAGTCATGGATCGGTTCACAAAGAGTGCGTACTTCATATCAGCCAATGAGAAATGGTCTATGGATAAGCTTACAAATGATTACATGAAGGAGGTAGTAAGAGTTCACAGTGTACGATTAACGATTGTATCGGATTATGATAGTCGTTTCACATAAAGATTTTGGAAGAGTCTACAAGAGGGAATCGGTATGAAATTATGTTTAAGTACAGCTTACCATCCGCAGACTGATGGTCAGAGCAAAAGAACAAATCAAACATTGGAAGATACGTTAAGAGCATGTACCCTAGAATTTCAAGGTAACTAGGATGAGCATTTACCCATGGTAGAGTATTCCTACAACAATAGTTACCATTCGAGCATTAAGATGACACCTTATCAAGATTTTGACGGTCATAAGTTTACTACACAGTCTTGTTGGCTTGAGGCCGGAGAAAAACAGTTTATGGGCCCTAAGATAGTCCATAAGACTACGAAAAGCTAAAAGTGATTATAAAAAGGATGTTGGAAGCTCAGGATCTCAAAAAGAGCTATGCTGACAAGAAGTGATGACCAATGACATTCGAAGTTAGAGATTCGGTTTTGCTCAAAGTCTCACCATGGAAGGGACTTATACGATTTGGAAAGATAGGAAACCTGAGTCCAAGATTTATTAGATCATTTAAAGTTCTTCAGAGGATTGGGAACCAAGTTTACAAGATGGAATTGCCATAAGAACTACATGGTATTCATAACACTTTCCATGTGTGTTATTTGAGGAAGTTCACAGGAGAAGTTCCCGATATAATTCAACTTTCGAAGTTAAGGATGGATACAAATAAGAGGCTAATCAAAGATCCTGAGGCAATTATTGACCGTAAGACAAAGAAGTTGTGACACAAGGAGGTCAAATTGGTGCTTATGCAATGGAAACATTCGAATGTGCCGAACCTCAGCTGGGAAACAGAGAGTGACATGATGAGTCGCTATCCACATCTATTTGCTGATGCATGATTCCGGGACGGAATCATCCTAAGGAGGAGAGAATTGTAACGCTTGTGTTTCTATGCTAAGCATTAATAGTACTATTTAATAGTTAGGGTTAACAATTGTAACCTATTTTGCAGTAATGAAGAAGAATTATTTGAGTATTATGTGAATTATGTGATTTTATGTGCATTATACTTGCTATCAATGATGTAATAAAATAATAATAATAATAAGCATCAAAAATAAAATAACAGATATCTATGAAGAAAGTTGAAATAGTCGTAACAGGGATTTCGGGGATATAAGGAACGCTGAAATCCGACATATAACGAAGAAGTTATGACCTATCGAAGTTTTGCGACAAAACCAGCACGATGTTGTGTATCGTAAAAAGTCAGTTTGCTATAAAATAATTTTTAGCCTTAGCGATCTAAATGAAAGTCATAGTATATGTTAAACCGAGAGAGTTCATAAATAGAACGTCCAACTCTGACTTCGTATGAGTAAGTTATGATTTTTCTAAGATTTGGCATAGCAATGCACATCCCGGAATTCGAATTTTAGATCGATCGATTTTTAGCCGACACAATCTAAACGAGAATTGAATATCTCGTTAATAAGAACTCAAAGCTATAAAGACAGGCGAAAACGAACATCGGATGACAAAGTTATGAATTTTTAACAGACTTTATATGTCTAAACATTTCAAAATATAACTTTAAAAATAAAGTCAAAATTAGCCGACGGAGTCCAAACCAAAGTTGTAGATTACATTTCCACCTACGCGTGGATATAAAGAACGTCAAAAATGGAGCTCGTATGCAAAAGTTACAGAATTTAGAAGTTAACGGGATTAGGATGCAAGGGTGACACGTGGCACAAGTACGCCCCACGCAGCCTACATTACTCCGCACGTACTCGCATACGCGATCCCAACTTTCTCCATGTGGCGCCATCCAGACCCTTGCTTTCTCCCCACGGCCTCGCATCCGGAGCTGAAAACTAGCCTCGTACGCGCATCAAGCGGAGTATAGATGAGGACCACAGATTATTCTAGACAGTCTAGTGGAACTCTAGGAGGCTCGCAACCTGTAGGTGTTTGTGAACGATGTGTTCACCGGTGTACTCCATCCCCCTCATGGTTTCCTTACTAACATATATTGTTGAGGAATCCCCTAAGAAGTATTGTCATCCTAATGATGATCCTTAGGCTAGGTCCCTTGAATTAGATGCTTTAGGGACAACACCTGAGGGTAACAAGAATGAGTAATCGGGTTGAATGATTTGATGAAATTAATAAAGTTAATTATTATGGGTTGAAAACCCTATTTGCTCACCAAGCTCCCAAGCCTGACCCACTCAGTTTCTTGTAATACAGGTAGTGGCACAAGAGCATAGATGTGATGATCTGATGAGATATTATGGATTATAAGCTAGTAGAAATAAATAGAATGTTGTAAGGCCTATGTTATTTCTGTTTATGCTTTTGATATGTATTGACAATGACATCCTGAGGTTTTTAATATAATGAAATACATTTATTCGGAAATGCTTTGATAAATTATTTATCATATTTTTTGGAACAAATTCCACAACATTTTCTTCAAAAAAGGTACTCTGCTTTTTAAATAAAGCATAAAAAATCGGTCTTTTCTGGCCGTGAAATTGAGGATGTCACATCCTCCCTCAAGTAATCAATAACCTCAAAATATTGGTTCCACACTACTTCCTCCACCTTCTCATGCTACTCCTGCAGTTGAATCTACTCCAAAAGAACCAACCCCTACTCCCTCACCTCCAGGGGCTACTGGTGTATCCTCTGTTAATGTCAAAAAGAGTGAGAGCTCAAAACCACCTGCTTCCGACCTACAACTTAATTATGTATCTACATATTATGATGGTGAAGCTTCTTCATTTATTGCTCAAGATGAAGAAGGATTTTTAGAACTTGCTTATTGGTGACTCTATTGAAGCTGCTATTCCACTTGTTGTAGTTTTCCCATTTGATTAGCAGGTTGAGGGGGAGTCTTAGCCTTAGGGGGGGGCAATATCTCAATAGTGACATAGAATCAGTTGATGATCAGGCCCTCTCTAAAAAGCGCAAATCTTTAACTTTAACCTCTGACCCTGTTAAACAAAGAAAAGGTCCCAATATCACAGCGTGTTCTAAGGTTTTTGCTGAATATGGTCTGTCTAAAGAAGACGCTAGATCTTTTATTGTTGAGAAAAATGTTGTTACACGAGACAACATTCTTCTCAGGAAATTAGCCCTAAAAGTTACTTTTGCTGATAACTCCTTAGCTAAACATATGACTGCAATTAAACACTTTAATGTTGAGGTTGGCAAGAAAAAGAAAGTTAAAGATATTCTCAATAGGATTGATCATTCCAAATATGTTGATGTTCATCATAGAATATTCTCTCAAGATCCTATTGTGAAAGTTAAGTGTTCCAAACCTAAATGAGAAAGGATTTTCACTATACACCTAATCAGAAGAGATTATATAGGAGAATACCCTAAAAAGATTCATGTATTTGATCTTGTTAAATATGGATACAGTGAATGGTTAGAAATTCAAGAAATCATCAATAATCACAAGGGTATTCATGCATAAGAGTTAAAGCTTTCCATTATCTTAATGATCAACAAAGTTAGGAATCTCAACTTTCTTCTTCTTCCTAATGCATCCTCTATGCCTACTACTTCATTCTCTTCTAGTTCTTGAAGAAGGTCCCAACATTCAAGGTTCTTACTTCCCTATGGAACTATCTACATTAACAACACTTTTCCAGCAGGTGTTATGGGTATTCAACATATTTTCATCAGAGAACCTGAACGTGGATTGTTCTATGTTGATAATAATGATCAAATGTGCTTTCACCGATCTATTGATCTTCACAATGATCCTAATGAACATCTCTTTCATCTGAGGCAGGAGTGTAAAGGAAAACTAGAAGCTGACTGTTATAACTGGATTGTCTCCTATGAGTTGGACAAAAGAAGAGATGAGTTGGCTTGTAATGATTTCGAGTGGATCAAGCCAGAGATTATTTCGAATGCTGAAAAAGTCTTTGTCGAAGACATTGTTTAAAAAGTTTTTACATCATCATATTAGGGAAGATTGTAAGGTCAAACCTAATAATCTGATGATTCAAATATATATTATGTTGATTACATTATAAGCGACATTTGACGTTGATCAATCTTCATGACAGCGTGATAAGTTTCTTGGTGATTAAGCTTAATCACCAAATACTTCTTTTCTTGGTGATTAAGCTTCTGATTTGGAAAAGTGGACGCGGTGCGCCTTTGCATAGGTGGAAAGGCTGTCTCCAGAACTTGACATGTCATCTTTAGTAAGGAGTCTTTGCAATCTTCGAAAAATCATAACTCTCACATACGAGCTTTGTTTTCTATGTTCTTTATATCATCGGTTTCATATCGGCGAGTACTAAAACTTTCCTTTAGACTTCAACATCAAATTCACATTCTGTTTTTAATTTTTAGTCTATAAATATTACATTCTAAAAGTCTTTGTGAAATTCATAACTTCTTCATGTGAGCTTCGTTCACGATTTTCTTTATATCGACGGATTCGTGTTTTTGAGTACATTAACTCTCTTTTACATTGTTTTGGCTAAAAAGAAACCGATCTCCATTTCACTTCTTATGACACACATTTTTGTGTCGAGTTGAACGTGAAGCTTGAAAAATTATAACTTCTTCATACGAAGTTAGATATAGGTGTTCCTTACATACACGAGTTCGTAATCACGATTAGTAAGACTTTCGTTTAGATTATTTATCCTATATAATCTTTTATTTATAAACATTATTTTATCGCTCAACGATAATAAGAGTTTTTACAAACATTATATACTCATATTATTTGTCCACATAATGTGTATACAGTAAATAAATATTTATATAGTCCGTAACGTATACGGCGAACGATTATCATATTCGGGGATTTTAATTATTCAATAAAACGAATAATCATAACTAAAATCTCTTAAACATCTAGCACTAACTTAAAATGTTACATCGACCCATTGGGCAGACTACCTCTTCAAGTTCAAGCCCATCTTCTTTGTTCAAATCAAACCCGAAATGAGCATCTGGTGAAGAAGTGTAACTCGTCTTGGAAATTTTGGTTCTTTTCGAACCACCTTCTTCGCAACCATACTCTTTTTGCCATTTTGGGAAGCAACTAAAAATTTCTAAACATTGATAAATTTGAATGGCCTCCAATTGTTGTCAATTTTGAAAATTGCAAGCGTCGTCTTTAAAATAGTTGTATCGCATTCACCGTTTTTTCATTAACTTTGCAAGTTGTTGTACGTCCTATTGAATTTTTTAAATGTTTTGCTCATTTCACGAAACTTGCTTTTCATTGGTCCTTTGTACGGTACTCGCCACGACCCATAACCTCGTGAAACTGCTCCATAATGTGCCACAACAAATGATCATCTTTTTCGCATTTCCGGTTTTGGGATCCTCATAAATGTCGACCCATGATTCTGTTGATTTTTTCTCTTCTTCTATTATCCATCGTTGAGCGGCTACCTTTTCTTTTCTAACCGGTGCTTTTCTCCTTCCATTTTCTTGTTTGGGTTTCCCGAAAAATTTCAAGTTCAGGTTGGGTTTCCCGAACAAATTCGACTTTCGGTGTTAGGGGTTGGCTTCCCGGGATGTATTCGGAGAGAGAGAGACAGAGAGACAGAGTTTTGGAATAACGTTGCACTAAGGGGTTGCATGGAGTAATATTGTTCTGTTAATGAAAATATTGTGGTTGATAGGGGTGAGCGCGGTGCGGTTCGGTGCGGTTATTAGTCAAAACCTCACCACTAACCGCAAATGAGGTTAATCCATTTTCAAAACCGCATGGTGCGGTTATTTTTGCGGTGCAGTTAGGCGGTTATTTTTGCGGTGCGGTTTTGTTTTTTCTGTGTTGCGGTTATTAACCACATGGATTTGGTGCGGTTATTTTGTGTGGTTTTTAACCACAATTTAGAGCTCAAATAGTTTTAAGAGTTCAAACATATTACTTGTAATAATAAAAAAAAAATCATAATGTATAAGACAATTAAGTATTTAACTTAAACCACAAATAACTAATATCTTAAAAGCGTCAAATCAATAGTAATTAACAATAAATATCTTAAAATTTTCTAATTTCATCCTTTTTATAATATTAAACATAAGAAAAAACCAACACTTTTGTCTTCTAGTATTTTATCCGTCTTTCATTCATGAAACTTGTCTTATTTTTAATATTTAATAAATTAATAATTGATAGAAAAATTGTATATAATATATGCGGCGCGGTGCGGTTTTTGGAAACTAATAACCGCACCGCACCGCAAATTTGCGGTTTTTGAAAAACAGAAAACCTCACCATCAGTTTTTATTGCGGTTGCGGTTTTTCGGTTATGGTTTATGCGGTTTTATGGTTAATTTTAGTTGCGGTGCGGTTTTTGCTCACCCCTAGGGGTTGAGATAGGTGTTGGGGTCGGAGCAAAATTATAGAGGCGTCAACTTGGTAAATTGACGAATCCAAATGAAGAACATTTGCAGTCGGTGTTCTTGAATCACTAGCACACGATTTGTTTCGGTAGGATCTTATGGTGAGATTGGTACGAGGGTTGTTTGGATTCATTTTGATAGTAAAAATAATAGTGTGAATTAAGTAGTAGAATGAATAATGGTTGTGTGAAATGAGTTATATACAGTATGGTATTTATAAAGGTCAATTTAAAAAATAATAATAATAATAATAAAATTAAATTAACAGTTAAAAAAACGGTAATTAAAAAAGGAGATGTGTGGTACAATGGTATGGTGCAGGGTGGTCACTGCAAAAGCATATATAAAGCTCCGTTAGGGTACTTATTTTCAAGTTGGATGTTTGTTTCATCGATTTTTATGGTCTACGTGCAAATTTCAATGCTCTTTTCAGTGTAATGGTTTTGTCCTTTAAAGATTTCAAGAAAATTTGGTCACTTAAATTATCAATAACCAAAAGAATGCTCACATCAATATATATATATATATATATATATATATATATATATATATATATATATATATATATATATATATATATATATATAGGAGGGTTCAATTGAGAAAAAAAAATGTTGAGAATGGGGGAATCATTCTCAGCCAATCATTTAATTAGCACCTTAACATAAAATACACGGTGACAAACTTGTAAATATGATATGATATCCTTCAATCACAGATACGTAACTGTGGATAATTTGATAACAATTCAAATTCATTACTACTCAATTGTTCATCATCCAAATTTCTTCTTCAAACTTCAACGATCATCCAGATTTCTTCAATTAAATCCTTGATCAACATCATCCAGTGTTAACCAATCATCCATCTTCGTCAAAAACACGTTCATCAACGTCATTCAAGAGTAGACAAAAAAAATTTCGTTTTTGGTTCTTTCAATCCAACCTTCAATTTTGCTTGAATACGCTCAACATTTACGATTAATTATACTCCCAATGTCATTAGATCAACATCATCGATAATCAACAACAGCTTCACTTCATATCCTTCATTCAACATCGATCATCAAACAAAATTTCGAAATTAAGGTTAGAAAAACATCAAATCATTTTTTTTTTGAAAAATTTCATATAATACTCTATCAATCTACTATTTTGTAAGTTTTCAATAGTCAAAGTATCATATTTTTAGCATTTTTGAAAAAGCTTACTTGTATGCACTCCAACTGTTTGATGAAATGCATAAACTAAATTACCACGTTATATTCACATATGAATATGTTTTCGCACCTTAATCAGTATATGATTATTAAAACACAAAACAAATATATAATTTTATATGTTATTCATTTGTGAATAACATATAAAAATTATATATATTTGTGAATATACCTTGTAATATTCATATGTTAATATCCTGTGTAATATTCATATGTGAATAAATTGTGTAATATTCACATATGAATATATCATCTAATATTCATATGTGAATATATTATCTAATACTTACAATTGATAGTACTATGTAATATTCACAAGTGAATGCATCGTTTAATATTTAAATATAAATATATTGTATCATATTCACAAGTGTATATACTATATATTATTCATATGTGAATATACTGTGTAATATTCATGAATGAATATACCATGCAATATTTAGATGTGACTAAAATGTGTAATATTCACAAGTAAATATACTATATAATATTCACATGTAAATCTACCATATAATATTCATATGTGAATATACTATGTAATATTCATTTGTGAATATACCATGTAATATCACATGTAAATATACAATATAAACAACATATATCATATAATATTCACATATGATTATACATTCATGTGTGAATATATCATGTGATAATTAGAATGTGATAAATCGCTATTATTATGAACTAAAAGTATATTTTTAACATTTTTTTATGTGTATTCACATGTTTTTCAGGTATCGTTATAACTCAATAAAAGAATAATATTTCAATCAATGGTTTGTTCATATCCTGGTGGTTGACGATTGGTTGACGTAATTGAGAAGATATCATTGACGAAGACAATATGTTTTTATATTCACGTGTAAATGTTATACAATTTAATATATTCTTCATTTTGATCGTGTTAAATTCAAATTCAAATGCAAATGATATTCATTAACCAATACAATGTTGTTTGTCTTAGTATAATGTTGATTTTACATGTAAAATAATATTGTTACAATATACAAAAAAAAAAAAAAAAAAAAACTATTCACAAACCAATTCGTATAGTGTATTGTTTATTTTTATATATAAAGGTTGTATTCACAAAATAAAGAAATATACATGTATAGTTTATTCACATAAATGCAAATAACAAATTACATTGATGTTTTTACTAGTGTGATGGAAGTTAGTAACATCAACAATAAATATGTCGTAATGATTTCTAAACTTTATTCATATATGAATAGATAGCATGTCATGATGATGTCATCACTAGTAGGAATGAAAATTTAGTGACATCATCAAAACAATTTGCCGCAATGAAGTTTAGTCTCGGAATTAGACGAAATTCGCATATTTGATGTAAAATGGTGCGATTTACAAAACTCACCGCTATGCCATGACGTACGGTGTTTTTCGGCCATTCGGGACTGTTTAGGGCCTCAAAATGACGTTTTTCTATTTTTATAATTTTCCGAAAAAAAAGTTATCATTTATTCACAAATGAATATAACATTAATAAAAATATATATGCTTATATAATTATTTTATTAACCTAAAAAGATTAGTTGTATGTGAATAAATATACCTTCTTATCAAATATTTTTTTATCTTTAACTTTATATATTTTGTAGTCCTCGGTTTTATTGACAGTTTTATTCATTTGTGAATAATACATACACACACACACATATATATATATATATATATATATATATATATATATATATATATATATATATATATATATATATATATATATATATATATATATATATATATATGTTCAGGTTCATTTGAGACCATTCTAATTTTGTGAGACCGTGAGACCAAATCTAAAAATAATTTTAAAATCCAAAATAAATGGAAAAATCCAAAAATTCTTTTTTTAAATGTTATTTTCGGAACTTGAATTAACTAAAAAAATATAAAAAAAATAAAAAAAAATAAAAAAAAATCCGTTTTTTTTTTTTGAAAAATACGTGAAATATTCTAAATAGAATATTTCACTGACATATTCTAAAAAATAATTTTAAAATGCAAAATAAATGGAAAAATCTAAAAATTCTTTTTTTAAATATTATTTTCGGAACTTGAATTAACTAAAAAAAATTAAAAAAAATTAAAAAAAATAAAAAAAAAATTCTATTTTTTTTGAAAAATACGTGAAATATTCTAAATAGAATATTACACTGTACATATTCTAAAAATAATTTTAAAATGCAAAATAAATGGAAAAATCAAAAAATTCTTTTTTTAAATATTATTTTCGGAACATGAATTAACTAAAAAAAAATAAACAAATGCGTCTCACGATCTCACAAAATATAAGTGGTCTCAAATGAACCTAACCCTATATATATATATATATATATATATATATATATATATATATATATATATATATATTCACATTTGATTATTACATATATATTCATTTGTGAATATTACATATGTTCACATGCATATATGATTTTTATATGTTATTCACATATGAATTACAAACTTGTTTAGGACCTCAAAACAATGTTTTTTTTTTCGAAAAAAATACATTATCATTTATGAATATTACCTGTATTCATTTGTGAATATTACATGTATTCGCATGTGAAAATAATTTTTATATGTTATTCACATATGAATTACACAGTTACTCTGTATTTTTAAAAGACATACATTGATTCTCGTGTAAAGACATATTCACTTGTGAATATTACATGATATATTTAGTTTATGCATTTCATCGAACAGTTGGCGTGCAAATAAATTAACTTATATAATTATGGTAAAAAATTAACAATTGAAGCCAATAATTACAATACAAATCAAATCCTATCAAAATTGATCAATAATCAGTAGGTTTAGATCAAAAATTGTGAAATTTTTTTATGAAAAACGAAGTTTTTCAAGCCTGAAAATCGATTTTAAAAAAAATCTTCATATATATGGTTATCTTGATGCACTTTCGATTGCTATCTGTTTTTTGATATTGGTGAATGTTCGATTGATGAAGTTTCGATGACTGGTGATCGCAAAATGATGTGACATCGATAAATATGGATTATGTTTATCGATTTTGCTTGACATTAATGAAACTGGACAAGATTGAATCACGACTTACACTTAATAGTACGAATAAATGTTTTTGATGATGAATCACAACATTTTGATGAAATAACGAAGATATTTGATGAAGAATTGATGTTTTATGAAGTGTCGATGTTTTTTTGATGATGAACAGATGACATTGATGTTTTTTTGATGAAGAACAAATGACGTTGATGAAGAACAGATGATGTTGATGGAGAAGATATGATGTTGATGAAGAACAGCGGAACGATCCATATAAATGAATAACAGATGTTGTTGATGAAGAACGAATGAACGATTCAGAAAAACAGCGTGTCTTTAATGACTTAATAATCTAAATGTGTTTTACATATATAAAATGATTGGCTGAGAATGATTCCCCCATTCTCAACCTTTTATTTTTTTCTCAATTGAACTTACCTCTCTCTCTCTCTCTCTCTCTCTCTCTATATATATATATATATATATATATATATATATATATATATATATATATATATATATTAAATGGCAAATAATTATATATTTTTCTCTTCTCATTGGAATTGAACCCAAGACTTCCTAGTTTAAACTTCTATGTTAGCCAAGTGGGTTAGCTCCAACTTTTCTCATATCAGTATTAGGAATTGACGTTTATGTCTCGAGACATTGATGTAGTTTAAGATTAGATTAATAGGACTTTTTAAAAAAATATTATTATTACTATTATTATTCTAATATAGAAAATACAAAGTTATTTCTGGATATATTTTACCGTTACTATAATTAGACTGAAACCTGCCTTAACTAAAATAAACAACTGCTTTATTGGGAAAGAGAGATCAGGTTAATTTTTAAGAATAAGGCAGGATATGCCTCGGAAATTACTTTTTTTCTTTTTTTACTACCTTTCATTCCATGGAGTATTATTTTTCAACTTTTATTAAGCTCGAGGTAGCTAAATGTAATTTTTTGGAGACCAATTTCTCACAAAAACAGTCAACGTAAGTTGAAGTTCGCTCCTTCACTTGCTTTGACTTAATTTCAAGTTTCGATGCGAATAATGTATTATTATTATGACGTGGAAGAAAAATCCGAAAAAACCGTCACCAGAAAATCATAACTGAATCACAGCATATCTATGATATTGTATAATATCGTTATAAAACATTATGCTTGGCATGAAATCAAGGAAACACGATAAAATGATACTTCAAGTTAATGTCAAATAATTTATAAATTTATCTGATCCTGTATCCTTATAATGATCTTACGCTAAACAGTGTGGTGCGGTGGCACTATATTTCCACCTGAGTGATGTTGATATTTTTGCAATTTTTACGATCGTTAAAAAACCTTAAGGTGTAGTGTTGAGAGAGAGAGATGATTTTTGTCATCGGTGGATAGTTACCACCGGTGAAATACTGTCGGCAAAAAACACTCACGGGGCGGTGTTCACTGTCGGTAAAGGTGTCCACGTCGGACTACCGTCGGTGAAACATCTACCACACCCTACAGCCCTAGACGAATATATTTAAATGTGAAACGATAGTTATTACACCATAATTCACATATATCATTTAGAATGATTTGAAAACTATTATTATTATTATTATTATTATTATTATTATTATTATTATTATTATTATTATTTGAATGATAAATCAAATCTACTCGTAAACCACTCCTTAATTTCACTTATGTTCACGACGGGACATGAACCCTCAACCCCATGGAGGAATGGCAATTGAAGACTACTACTAGTTAGTAGTTACTTTGTAATGCAAAAAGTTTATACATTGACGTTTATCACAACCCCAAACCGAAACGGCAGAAACGTTAGAGGGTGGAGGACGTCATGTGTAGTATCACAACAATTGAATAATAGTAATCAAAGCAACAACAACCATTGTATTATTAGTATAATGTTTACATTGTATTTAAATCATACACGATTGACTCCAAAAGTAAATAACAAGTAAAGACTTGAAGCTATTATGCTCCATCTTCTTGAAACCGGTGCGTGTACCTGTCTACTAGTGTCCTTGTAACACCGTAAAAATTAAAACATTTTTTCGCATTCTCAAACACATTTTCCAAACACATTCATTACTAAAATGTCATAGTATCATATCTTTGTTTCACAAAACATCCCCCAAAATCAAACTACATAAAATCCCATGTGTGTACGAATCAAGCCGACGTCTTCCCGCGGTCATCGCTGGTACCTGAAACACATAACACGTAACACTGTAAGCATAAGCTTAGTGAGTTCCCCAAAATACCACTCTAACACATTTTAGCCACTCGAGGCTATAACTCTGTTTGAGCCTCTGGTCAATGTGTCTCAGTGGGACCCTCTAGTCCCAACTCTCTGTGGGCCCTCTGGCCCTAACTCTGTGGACCAAAAGGTCCTAACTCTATGGACCCACTTGTCCTAGCTCTGTAAACTCTGAATCATGCATATCACATATCACAACAATTATCATACATAAATAGCATGCAAATACACTGGCACATAGCTCTAAAATATACTGACACACAACCCTATTACCACTCTAGGTAAAGTATAGTGAGAAGACTCACCTCAGGCGTCTCGATAAATCTCTGACTCGGTAGAAATATTGCCTAGCCTCCGCCTATTCACATAAAGTAAATACTCTCATAAATATAACTCTCGAGACTAGACTCAACCTTCCATTGGCACCCTCAGAAGGGTAAAAGACTATTTTACCCCCCTCTTGACACAAGGACTCCATTGTTGACCAAACCCTAAAAGTCAACAAAAGTCAATGGTCACACTTTGACCCTACTCGCCGAGTGCACTCCGGTGACTCAGCAAGTTTTTTCCACATGTCCACTAACTCTTTGTCCCGCTTGGCACGTTGAGTCCCTCCCTATGCTCGACAAGTCATACCAGGCATGAATCGCGGGGCCACCCCGACTCAACTCGCCGAGTCTCAAGAAAAACTCGGCGAGTACCGCCTTGAACTCCAGTCCTCTAACCCCTTTTGACTCACTGAGTCATCCCTTAACTCGGCAAGTCTACTCACTGAGTAATTTACGTGAAACCCTAACTCTACTCGCCGAGTCTCAAGAACAACTCGGTGAGTTCATGCCATGCACAAACTCTACTGACCTCCTGAGGTCAGATCTGTGTCCCTAAACCATAGATCTGGCCTCCCCAAGCATGAATGTCACGTAAAGTCCGAATCTTGATGCTTATATATCAACAACAAGGCATCAAAAGGAGATTTAGTCCCACAAATGGCAACCTAAGTCCAATAAACCCAAACTGATCCATAAAGCTCCAAGGGTTAAGGTCTCTGGACCTCTTTGAGTCCAGATCCAAGGCACAAACACGAAGAGGGACCATTTGCTCCACATAATCACTCTCCAAAGGGGTTAGAAAACGCTATCTCTAATGATCAACACCAAAACTGAAGGAGGTTCGAACTATTACCTCAAAATGAAGTCTCTGAACTCTGGAACTACTAGAATCGCACCTCCTCTTTGCTCTTGGTCACCTTCTTCTTGCTAAACCAAAGGTACAAGGATCAAAAGTGACTTCTTCTTCCTCAAAACGATTTGGCTCACTTAGGGTTCTCTCAAGGGACTGGTAGCCGCAATGGGAGGCTATAAGTGCCCTTAAATAGGCTCCAACCCGGGGGATTAGGGTTTAATTAAACAGCGTGGACTCGCCAAGTCCATGAATGGACTCGCCGAGTCCGGACGTGAACCCGGATGAACATCCGCGACCATACTCGGCGAGTCTTGGCTCCAACTCGTCGAGTTCCTCCACAAACTCCAAAATAATTAAATAAAATAATATACCTGGGAATCCAGATGTTACAATTCTCCCCCACTAGAATCAGAATTCGTCCTTGAAGTCTCACTCTGGAAACAACTCCGGATGCTGCTCACGCATCTCACGCTCCGGCTCCCAAGTAAGCTCTGACCATTTCCGGTGCTGCCACTAGACCTGCACCAGAGGCACTTCTTTGTTCCTCAGAACCTTGATCTTTCGATCCCGAATTGCCACCGGTCTCTCAACGTAGTTCAGGCCCACATCCACCTGAATATCCTCTAACGTCACTACTGCCGACTCGTCGGCTATACACTTTCGCAACTGCGACACGTGGAAAGTGTCATGAATCTGACCCAGCTCTGCAGGTAGCTCCAACCGGTAGGCTACCCTTCCTACCCTCGCGATCACCCTAATAGGACCGATATATAAGGGCCCCAACTTTCCCCTCTTCCTGAATCGGATCACTCCTTTCCAAGGAGAGACCTTCAGGAGTACAAAGTCGCCGACCTGGAACTCGAGCTCGGACCGGCACCTGTCCGCATAACTCTTCTGACGACTCTAAGCGGTCAATAACCTCTGCCTAACCTGATGTATCTGCTCAGTCGTCTGAAGCACGATCTCTGTACTACCCATCACACGTTGCCCGACTTCTCCCCAACAAATGGGGGTCCGACACCTTCTCCCATACAACATCTCAAAGGGTGGCATACCAATGCTCGAATGATGGCTGTTGTTGTAGGAAAACTCTTCCAAGGGCAAATACGTGTCCCAACTCCCGCCGAAATCCAACACACATGCCCGGAGCATATCCTCGAGCGTCTGAATCGTCCGCTCGCTCTGTCCGTCAGTCTGGGGGTGGTATGCGGTACTAAAATGCAGCCTAGTACCCAATTCCTCCTGAAATTTCTTCCAGAATCTGGAAGTGAAACGCACATCTCGGTCTGAGACAATCGAGATCGGCACTCCATGCCGCGATACCACTTCCCTCACGTACATCTTTGCCAACTTCTCTGCGGAAGAGCCTTCACTGATAGCAAGGAAGTGGGCGCTCTTTGTCAACCTGTCCACAATCACCCAAATTGCATCGACTCCCCTAGCAGTCCTTGGCAATTTGATGATAAAATCCATGGTAATCTGTTCCCACTTCCACTCGGGAACCTCCAACGGCTGCAACTTACCATGCGGTCTCTGGTGCTCGGCCTTAACCCTACGACAGGTTAAGCACCTCTCAACAAACCACGCGACATCCCTCTTCATACAGGGCCACCAATACTCCCTCTTCAGGTCTAAATACATCTTAGTGACCCCAGAATGGATCGAGAACTTCGATCAATGAGCCTCTTCCATCAAAATGGTACGTGTCCCGCCCACAAACGGTACCCAGATTCGACCCTGGAATGTCATAAGCCCCCGACTATCGGTAATGAACTCCGATACCAACCCGACAACTCGCTCTCTCTTCTGGTTTTCTGATCTCACGGCCTCAGCCTAGGCCCCACGAATGGTGTCCAACACTGGAGCCATCACGGTCAATCTCAAACAAACATCTCGCATCGGGGTGCTCTCCGCCCTTCGGCTCAGTGCATCGGCTACAACATTAGCCTAACCCAGGTGGTACAGGATCTCGCAGTCGTAATCTTTTACCACATCCAACCATCTCCTCTAGCGCATATTCAGGTTGGGCTGATCCATCAAGTACTTCAAGCTCTTGTGGTCCGTGTATATGGTACACCGAACCCCATACAGATAGTGACGCCAGATCTTGAGGGCGAATACCACTGCCCCATCTCTAGATCGTGGGTGGGATACCTCGTCTCATGAGGCTTCAGCTGCCTCGATGCGTATGCTATTACATGCCCTCTCTGCATCAGCACCGCTCCCAACCCTGAGATCGATGCGTCACAATACACCACAAAGTCCTTCATTCCCTCCGGAAGGGCTAACACCGGGGCATCGCATAGTCTCTGGTGAAGTGTCTCGAAGGAGGCCTACTGCTCTGGGCCCCATGAAAAAGCAACACCCTTCCGGGTCAACCTGGTGAGTGGCACGGCGATCTTGGAGAAATCCCTGATAAATCTACAGTAATAGCCTACCAGCCCTAAGAAACTCCTGGTCTCGGTGGGTGACCTCGGCACCTCCCAACTCATCATTCCCTCAACCTTGGCCGGGTCGACCAATACCCCTTTCTGGTTAACGAGGTGCCCTAGGAACTGGACCTCTCGCAACTAGAAATCACACTTGGAGAATTTGGCATAAAGCCTCTCTGATCTCGGAACTCCGAGAATCCCCCTCAAATGCTTCTCATGCTGCTCTCTGGATCTCGAATACACCAAAATGTCATCGATGAATACGATCACCGAGCGATCCAACATCGGCCTGCACACTCTGTTCATGATATCCATGAACACTGCAGGTGCATTGGTGAGTCCAAAAGGCATCACCACAAACTCGTAATGTCCATATCGAGTCTTGAACGCTGTCTTCTGGATGTCCTCATCTCGCACCCTTACCTGATGATACCCAGACCTCAAATCGATCTTGGAGAACCAAGATGCTCCTTGCAACTGATCGAACAAAACGTCGATCCTCGGCAACGGGTAATGGTTCTTGACCGTCAGCTTGTTCAACTCCCGGTAATCAATGCGCATCCGGTGTGAACCATCATTTTTCTTGACAAAAGGATAGGTGCTCCCCACGGCGAGCTGCTCGGCAGAATAAACCCCTTCCCCAGCAACTCCTGAAGCTGCGAGGATAACTCCTGCATCTCTGGAGGTGCAAGGCGATAGGGCACGACCCTCGGAACCAAATCGATACTGAACTCCACCTGCCTCACGGGAGGCACGCCCAAAAACTCCTCCGGAAATACGTCCGGGAACTCACGCACTATCGGAACCTCATCAACTGATCTCGGTCTCTCTGAATCAACCCTCGTATCCATCACATACGCTACAAAGCCCCTACAGCCCTGCTGTAGACACTGTCTCGCCCTAGCGGCCGAACAAAATGCTGACCCAGAATGTGTACCCTCGCCGTACACCGTAAGAACTCCCCCAATAGGGTCTCGTATGGTCACCAGCTGTCGCTCGCAATCGATAACCGCTCCGAATCTGCTCAACCAGCCCATGCCCACGATGACACAGACATCTCCCATCACAATAGGAACTAAATCAATCGGGAACTCAACACCGAAAAACTTGAGTACACACCCTCGGATCACCTCTGTTGCATATAGCGCCCTCTTTTCAGCTATGGAAACTCTCATAGGTTGACTCAACGCCTCACGACTAACACTGATGTGCTGACTAAAAGCCAAAGATACAAAAGACCAACTCGCACCCAAGTCAAATAACACCAAGGCAGGTATAGAACTCACAAGAAAAGTACCTACGCATAACATAATATAAGCACAATATCTGAACATCAAAATAAATATACGAAAGAATACATACCAGCCACGACATCGGGCGCTGCGCGGACCTCCTCCGTGGTCAACTGAAAGGCTCTCCCTCGTGCCTTCGGTGCCTCAGCCTTCACTGGCCGGCTCTCAGTAGCTCTGATAGCAGCAGGGGTAGATCCCTGAGATGCTCCCTGTGATGTTCCCCGCAGCTGCGGACACTCTGCCTTCTGGTGTCCGGTCTGGTTGCAGTGAAAACATACTGCAAACCCCTTGGGGCAATCCTTGGCCATATGTCCCTCCTTGCCACATTTGTAGCAAGACCCTGCTCTGCACACCCCATCGTGGCTCTTGCCGCACTTGCCACAAGTACAGCCCCTCTGGCTCCCTGATCTTGAATAAGCGGGCTTGGCCCGCTTGGCTACCGGATGAGACTGTACCGGTCGCCGATCCCTCCCCTGAGACTCAGCCTCTTCCCTAGCCTGGGTCTCCAGCTCTATCTCCCTCTTCCGGGCATTTTCCTGAAGCTCGGAAAATGTTCGGTACGTCGAGTTCTCCACGAACTCTCGTATATCCCTCCTTAAAATACTCAAATATCGGCTCATACGTGCCTGCTCGGAGGACACGTGATCTGGGCAGAACATTGCCCGCTCATGAAACATCCTCGTAATCACTGTAACAGACTCAGTACTCTGCTTGAGGGTCAGAAACTCCTGGGCCAAACGCTCCATCTCCACTTGGGGAACGTACTCATCTCGGAACATAGCAGTGAACCTCTCCCAGGTCACTGCAGCAAGCTCAGCAGGCGTATAGTGTGCCGTCACAAACTTCCACAAATCCTTCGCTCCCAAGCGAAGCTGGTTCAGCGCGAACCGAACTCTCAAATGCTCTGGCGATGAGCAAGTAAAGAAACACCCCTCTATGTCTGAAATCCACCTCATCGCTGCAATCGGGTCCTAGGTCCCGTCAAACTCCGGTGGTTTTGTGTTGCTGAACTCTCGGAACAGCAACACATCACCACCCTGCGGCCTAGTCGCAGTTATAGCTGCAGTGGCCGCAGCAACAACAACCTCAGAAAAAGCAGCGTATCTCTCATCACATGTCTCTATCAGTGTGGTCTTGATAGACCCGAACATCTCTGGTATCTCTGCCCTGATGGCCGCAGCCACCTCCTCATGGATGATCCTACGGATCTCTTCGTCACTCGTACCGCTGCTCCCTGGTGTGTGGCGTGTCCCAACCATGATCTCCCTCTCTCTCAAATACAACACAAGAATAAATATCAGGGACTCGCTCGAGTATACTCATACTCGAATACTCCACCCTACTTGTCCCTTGGTACTCCAAGGATTCTTACTTGGACTGTGCACTAACCCGATGTCTTCAGTAGTACAGGCCTAATACTACCGTCCACACCGCATCAACATTCACCCCAAGTCCTCCTCCCATAGTTCCAAATCCCAAGTACTCTACTCTCTCTAATCATATGATACTCGCTAGCAGATCTCTCATAACCTCCTCGCTGCTACCTAAACACTCTGAAGTATCCCTAGCAGCAAGACTCCTAGACTCAGGCATCACATATCAGGCCACTCTAGTCCTAATAAGAATACCTAGTCTAATCTAGCATGCATAATATAGCTCATCATATAACATATCATATCATATCTCATAACACTTACTGTAATGGTATTTTGGGAAATCACCGTTCGAGCGCTGGCTGTTCGTACACACGACTCTACTCTGTTTTGTCTCGAAAGTTGTTCTTTTGAAAACCATTTTATTATCAAATTTCCTCAAATCCTCAGTTTGAGTTCAGATATGCCCGAAGGTGCACCCGAATCCCTCAAACCAAGGCTCTGATACCAACTTGTAACACCGTAAAAATTAAAACAATTTTTCGCATTCTCAAACACATTTTCCAAACACATTCATTAATAAAATGTCATAGTATCATATCTTTGTTTCACAAAACATCCCCCAAGATCGAAATACATAAAATCCCATGTATGTGTACGAATCAAGTCGGTGCCTTCCCGCGGTCATCGCTGGTACCTGAAACACATAACACGAAACACTGTAAGCATAAGCTTAGTGAGTTCCCCAAAATACCACTCTAACACATTTCAGCCACTCGAGGCTATAACTCTGTTTGACCCTCTGGTCAATGTGACTCAGTGGGAACCTCTAGTCCCCACTCTCTGTGGGCCCTCTGGCCCTAACTCTGTGGACCAAAAGGTCCTAACTCTACGGACCTACTGGTCCTAGCTCTGTAAACTTTGAATCATGCATATCACATATCACAACAATTATCATACATAAATAGTATGCAAATACACTAGCGCATAGCTCTAAACTATACTGACACACAACCCTATTACCACTCTAGGTAAAGTATAGTGAGAAGACTCACCTCAGGCGTCTCGATAAATCTCTGACTCGGTAGAAATATTGCCTAGCCTCCGCCTATTCACATAAAGTAAATACTCTCATAAATATAACTCTCGAGACTAGACTCAACCTTCCATTGGCACCCTCAGAAGGGTAAAAGACTATTTTACCCCCCTCTTGACACAAGGACTCCATTGTTGACCAAACCCTAAAAGTCAACAAAAGTCAATGGTCACACTTTGACCCTACTCGCCGAGTGCACTCCGGTGACTCAGCAAGTTTTTTCCACATGTCCACTAACTCTTTGTCCCGCTTGGCACGTTGAGTCCCTCCCTATGCTCGACAAGTCATACCAGGCATGAATCGCGGGGCCACCCCGACTCAACTCGCCGAGTCTCAAGAAAAACTCGGCGAGTACCGCCTTGAACTCCAGTCCTCTAACCCCTTTTGACTCACTGAGTCATCCCTTAACTCGGCAAGTCTACTCACTGAGTAATTTACGTGAAACCCTAACTCTACTCGCCGAGTCTCAAGAACAACTCGGTGAGTTCATGCCATGCACAAACTCTACTGACCTCCTGAGGTCAGATCTGTGTCCCTAAACCATAGATCTGGCCTCCCCAAGCATGAATGTCACGTAAAGTCCGAATCTTGATGCTTGTATATCAACAACAAGGCATCAAAAGGAGATTTAGTCCCACAAATGGCAACCTAAGTCCAATAAACCCAAACTGATCCATAAAGCTCCAAGGGTTAAGGTCTCTGGACCTCTTTGAGTCCAGATCCAAGGCACAAACACGAAGAGGGACCATTTGCTCCACATAATCACTCTCCAAAGGGGTTAGAAAACGCTATCTCTAATGATCAACACCAAAACTGAAGGAGGTTCGAACTATTACCTCAAAATGAAGTCTCTGAACTCTGGAACTACTAGAATCGCACCTCCTCTTTGCTCTTGGTCACCTTCTTCTTGCTAAACTAGAGGTACAAGGATCAAAAGTGACTTTTTCTTCCTCACAACGATTTGTATCACTTAGGGTTATCTCAAGGGACTGGTAGCCGCAATGGGAGGCTATAAGTTCCCTTAAATAGGCTCCAAACCCGGGGGATTAGGGTTTCATTAAATAGCGTGGACTCGCCGAGTCCGGACGTGAACTCGGATGAACATCCGCGACCATACTCGGCGAGTCTTGGCTCCAACTCGCCAAGTTCCTCCACAAACTCCAAAATAATTAAATAAAATAATATACCTGGGAATCCGGATGTTACAGTCCTGAGAATACAAGTAGGTTTTGAAAGAGTATCAGTATAAAGCTGGTGAGTTCATAAGCATTCGTTTTGGAAAACTGTTCTTTGTTCTTTCGAAAATTACATTATGTTTCTCTAGATAACCTTACATTTTCTAATGTAATAAATGTTAAGTAGAAATGATTCTTACTAGTTCTTCCTGCGAGTATTTAGTGTATACAAATCATATACAATCCAAATCGAACAAACAATCGATTGTGTGGTTCTGCTCCATGCCCACAACCAAACAAGGAACAGGGAATGAGGCGGAGGCCACACATTCCACTGGTTCTCAGATCGTCATGTACATAATCCTGAAGTATTCACTAGATACTTACAAAGTTAACTGTATTGGTCCTTTTATATTTTTTGAAAGTGTTCCTCAAGAAAATCCAATATTTTCTTATGTAAAGTATGATTAACCCATTTCTTCTATGACTTCTTAGCTCATACTAGTTAAGTATAAACCAATACCGGATAGACAGTTAATTGTGTGGATCTGCCCTAAACCCACAACAAAACAAGGAACAGGGAATGAGGCGGAAACCACACATTCCACAGTCTATCAGATATTCTTCATACGTAACCCTAATGCATAAACTAAGGAGTCATGGAATTAATAATGAATATTCGTTAGTTGAATAATGAACCATATGTTTGTAGAGTACTGATGTTTATCCTGGAAAATCCTATATTTTCCCTAGGTGTACGTTACTAAATTATATGTTCCAAATCGTAGAGTACAAGTATTTACCATACTTATGTTGTTTAAGTATTGTTCTGTTTGAAAACCTTTGTATGAAAACCATTGTACAAAAACTCTAGCTACCACCAGTAATGTATAGTAGTCTTATTACATAAATAAAACTAGTTGAAAACATAGTGTCCTGTATCCTGAAAGTGTTGTTAATACCCTCATGTGATCACTCAGTACATACGAGTTATAGAAATTTAGATCAAACAATCGATTGAGTGATTCTGCCCTAAGCCCACAACCAAACAAGGAACAGGAAATGAGGCGGAGATCACACATCTCACTGCAAGTCGGATGTTAATTTCATATTACCCTAATGTACATACCAAGTCATCACATAGTTACTAACCCTATTGACTGTTCGTTAAGTACATAATTACATGGACGAGTCGTTGTTTCACCTGCGGATTCTTATAACCATATTGATGGAGGAATATCAAAACGACGTACTTCGGACGTCGAAAACTGAACAGATGTTTGTCACCCCCAGTTGACAGTAGCTAATAGTCAGGGTGCGGGATTGTCAGTCCCGTATAAATCTATACACAAATTCACGCTCTCTCTCTCCAGGGGACTCTGGTTACAAGGCGTCTCACACTGTGGTTCTCTCAACAAATCCACAAATAATACTAAGAAAACCCTTTTTGTTATTAACATGAAATCTTATAAGATTATATCTTTTATTTTATAATTCAAAAGTTTGTTTCCTTTGTTCTGAAAACTGTATTTGCAACGTTTATATCTTAACATGTTTATAAAGTTGACCGCAAATCTAGTATTAACTATGTTCATCATGTTTAGTAAGTTCTATGTTTAAGGTATACTAATGATAGGAAAATATAATAAACCAAATTATATTTTTAAACACAAGATCACTTGTGTTTTTACGTATATTCCCCCTTAAAACATTAAAAACTCGGAAAATATAGGGGTATGAACTCACAGTTAGTTGTGTCCAAGTGCCGAATCAATGAACTGGAAACGAAGATCCTCTAGTTGTTGTACGTGACACTTAACGGAAGCCTAATAACAATTAAATACATATATGTATCTAAATTAGCGATTTCATGAAATAAAGTGTTGGAAAAACACTTGCTTTCGGTTAAGGAATGTTACCGGGACTTGATTGAATCGAGGAAAGCGGGTTTTCAGCCTAATGTACCACTTAAGGAGTGTGTACGGCCGTGAACCGTGTACGGTCGTAGACTGCCTTGATGGGTGTACGACCTTTGAAGGTGTACGACCATGGATGAGTGTACGGTTAACGAGCTTGAAGGTGTATGGCCATACACTCGAGAACAAGAGTGCTGGAATCACTATCATAAGCCTTTCATTTCCTCAATTTACTCAATTTTCTATGAGTCTTCACCATAATGTTTTGTACACCCAAGAAGACGTTCGGTGTACCGGACGAGAATTTAAGATAAGAAAGATTCATTTACGATAGACGTATAAATCTCATTATCACTCCGAAACGTTTACATGCTAGTTCTAATACCATAGTCGTACACTTAGAATCCTAAACACATAAGGTTTCCAAACCCAGTCGACAACAGACCATAGATCCGAACAAATAATATCATATACGGCAAACATATAACATTTAGCACATAAAAGCATTTTAGGCAACTTTCCTAAAATATACTAGTGCTTGTGTCTTAAAATATGGTAGACACTCGTCTCTCAATCATCGCTTAGTATTCTAAGTTTAAGTCTAGAATTTTCCTACAAATTCTTAGTTCGCTTAAACTAATGCTCTGATACCAACTGTGACATCCCCATTTTCACGGCCAGAAAAGACCAATTTGTTTATGCTTTGTTTTATAAAATCAGAGTAATCCTTTGATTTAAAAAAGTTGCGGAATTTGTTCCCAAAACAAAATATGATAAAATTTATCAAAACATTTCTCAAAGAGAATGTATTTTCAATAAATAACAAACTCTCAGGAAGTTATGTTGCGATACAGACCAAAAGTGTAAACAATATAAAATAGACATTACAACAGTTATTTATAACTGCTGGCCTATAATCCAAAATCTCTCGTTATGCTAGCCAACTTATGCTCTTGTGCCATAACTTGTAATACAAAGAAAACTGAGTGAGTCAGACTTGGGAGCCTCGTGAGCATATAGGGTTTTCAACCCACAATGTTATATCATATAAGTACATATATTAGAACTCACAAACTTATACAATTTCACCATACAAAACAACTCTTATCCTACCCCGTCGATCCTCACAATGACACGATCTAAACTTTCGTATCTAAAACCTTCCCCTTTACCTGATCCCTACTCACGGATCTAAAACTAATCTCTTCACCTGATCCATACTCCCAGATCTAAAACTAATCTCCTGATCTGATCCATACTCCCGGATCAATAGCCATGTTCAATTCATACTCCCGGACTAGGGACAATTAACTTAGTCTTAATCCATACTCCCGGACTAATAACAAGTTTATCTCTTTACCTGATCCATACTCCTAGATCTAAAACTAACCTCTTGATCTCATTATCCAACTCATCTTTTATCACCCACCAACTATCTCATCTACTGATGTTCCACCCAACGTATTTGTAGATATAGAATACATATATAGTTTAACTCACTTAAAATTATGTAAACAATCCATTCCGCACTCATCTTAAATAAAAAACAATATATAAACACATAGCACGTATTTCATAGCAAATACTTCATATTTATGTGTTAGAAGATAGTGACTATACACTCACCCAAAACATATACTTAATACATTCAAACAATACTTGTATTAAAATCGTGTTTATGAAAGGGACTATACACTCTCTTGATAACACGATGATCTGACAACACCTCGTCCTTAAAATAATATTCTTCGCTCAAACCGGGATGTTTTCTCCAAAATTGGGCTTCGTGCGGGCAGAGTTTCGGCTCGAAAACTATATTTCTCGGGATCTTCCGGGCTTCGGGACTTACTTCGGGTGTCAGGATTGATACCGGGGCTTCAGGGGGTAAAACTTGCCAAATAAAAGAAAGAAAAGGGTGGAAGAATAGAAAATTAGCAAACAATCCGGCTGGGGGTCGGATCGTATTTATAGGGGCTGAACCCCGGGTTACGCTGGGCGTAATCAAAGGTTACACGGTGTGTAACGCCTCTTTCATGTGTATTTTGGGCGTACCGGGTGGATAGGATCGGCGCGTCACGAATTTGGGTATTATCCGAATTTATATTTTGTTTATAAATTTTAATTATTTAAAACTTCAGAAATTCATATCTTCCTCATACGAGCTCTGTTTTCAACGTTCTTTATATCCACGCGTGGGTGAGACTATACTCTACAACTTCCATTTAGACTCCGTCGGCTAATTTTGACTTTATTTTTATTATATTATTTTAGTAGCCGGAACAGGAAAACTCCGTTATAAATTCATAACTTCTTCATCCGACGTGCGTTTTCATCTGTCTTTTTACCGTTGCACTACTATTAACGAGATCTTTGATTCCCCTTTAGATTGTTTCGGCTAAAAATCACTCGATCTAAAATTCGAGTTTTGGGTTACATAATGCTAAGCTGGAACTTAGAAAAATCATAACTTCCTCATAGGAAGTCAAATTTGGACGTTCTTTTTATGCACTCTCTCAGTTTAACGAAATCTACAACATTCGTATAGATTGCTAAGGCTAAAAAACATTTTATTATAAATTCACTTTTTACGTCACACTGCGTCGTGTCGGTTCTGTCGCGAAACTTTGACAAGTCATAACTTCTTCGTTATAACTCGGATTTCGGCATTCTTTATATATCTGGAATCCTTGTCACAACCACTACAACTTAGTTAAGATTATTCATTCTAAATAATCTTCTACCAAAAAGTCATTTTTGACGATTATCGTCTCTAAATTGACTAACCCGGATCTACGGGCGTTACAATTATCTCCCCATTAGGATGATTACGTCCCAGAATCATCAACGAAAATAGAACTTGTATAATGATTCCATACGTTATCTTTCCATTCTAAGTAATAACCGTAATATATATGTTTCTTCGAACGAGTATCGAACTCTTGGGCTTCTTGACTGCAGACAATGCTCAATCTTGCATCTGCTTTTCGTACTATGTTGGACTTTCAATTATAACCTTCAAGTTACCAAATAAGTTCTTATTGTGGACTCCTTCTTCTTCTTAGGATAAATACTTTCCTTTATCTAGTATAACAGACCGATGGGTCGTGTTCTAATGACCTCTCATCGTATGATGCAATGCTTAGACTTAAGTCCTTTAGAGTCAAATTTCCATAATGGAATATACCTTCCTTCATATTCTAATGTGATATAATCACATTTTTGCATGTAGCATTTCTAGCTACAAGCTTCTTTATCAACAAGCGCGATGCTATCGGTCACATTGATTTCAATCTTCTGACCTCAGTCAGATGTTACATCGAACTTGGTTCTCCGAACCACATAACAAACTCATCGTAGTCGGACTCAATTTGATATGACCACAAGGGTCAGAATATTAATCATCTTCTTAGTCATTACCGAAACAACGGTAACAACATACTTGAATAAAAACGGAATCAATCACTAGCTTCTTGGTAACCTTGTGACTTTCCCTGATCCAAGTGTCAGACCTGTGCTTCCAGTAGTATAGATCTCTACTACTATTCACACATATTCATACTCGTCCCAATTATTGTCTCGCAGTCCCCAAGTCCTAAAATCACAAAACAATTTAACGCATACGAATGTGTCCAGTTAATCATACAAATTTTCCTAGACTCTACTAGGACTTCTTCCATGCGCATCTTCACTCATCAATTCTACTTCAACTCGGTTGGTGGTGGAAATTCCAGAAGATGGGACAACTTCAAGAATTACACCAATCATTCCATCATCTTGCCAATCGAAGGTGTACTTCAAACGTACCGCACTCCTCTAAACGTTCTATTATTTTATCAGACATATTCTAAAGGAAATATACCACTCTTACAGTATATTCTGATAGGTTTCATTCACTATCATAAGCCTTTCATTTCCTCCAATTAGTCAATTCTCTACAATTCTTCACCATGACGTTTCGTACACCCAAGCAGACGTTCGGTGTACCGGACGAGAATTTAAGATAAGAAAGCTTCATTTACGATAGATGTATAAATCTCCTTATCACTCCGAAATGTTTACATGCTAGTTCTAATACCGTAGTCGTACGCTTAGAATCCTAACAAATAAGGTTTCCAGACTTGGTCGGCAACAGACCATAGATCCGAACAAATAATATCATATATGGAAAACATATAACATTTAGCACATAAAAGCATTTTAGGCAACTTTCCTAAAGTATACTAGTGCCCGTGTCTTAAAATATGGTAGACACTCATCTCTCAATCATCGCTTAGCATTCTAAGTTTAAGTCTAGAATTTTTCAACAAATTCTTAGTTCGCTTAAGCTAATGCTCTGATACCAACAGTGACATCCCCATTTTCACGACCAGAAAAGACTGATTTGTTTATGCTTTGTTTATAAAATCAGAGTAATCCTTTGATTTAAAAGAGTTGTGGAATTTGTTCCCAAAAAAAATATGATAAAATTTATCAAAACATTTCTCAAAGAGAATGTATTTTCATTAAATAACAAAATCTCGGGATGTCATGTTCTGATACAAACCAAAAGCATAAACAATATAAAATAGACCTTACAACAGTTATTTATAACTACTGGCCTATAATCCAAAATCTCTCGTTATGCTAGCCAACGTATGCTCTTGTGCCATAACTTGTAATACAAAGAAAACTAAGTGAGTCAGGCTTGGGAGCCTCGTGAGCATATAGGGTTTTCAACCCACAATGTTATATCATATAAGTAATTTCACTAAACAAAACAACTCTTATCCCACCCTGTCGATCCTCACAATGACACGATCTAAACTTTCGTATCTAAAACCTTCCCCTTTACTTGATCCCTACTCACGGATCTACAACTAATCTCTTCACCTGATCCATACTCCCAGATCGAAAACTAATCTCTTCACCTGATCCATACTCCCAGATCTATAACTAATCTCCTGATCTGATCCATACTCCCGGATCAATAACCATGTTCAATTCATACTCCCGGACTAGGGACAATTAACTTAGTCTTAATCCATACTCCCGGATTAATAACAAGTTTATCTCTTTACCTGATCCATACTCCCAGATCTAAAACTAACCTCTTGATCTCATTATCCAACTCATCTTTTATCACCCACCAACTATCTCATCTACCGATGTTCTACCCAACGTATTTGTAGATATAGAATACATATACAGTTTAACTCATTTAAAACTATGTAAACAATCCATTCTGCACTCATCTTAAATAAAAAACAATATATAAACACATAGCACGTATTTCATAGCAAATACTTCATATTTATGTGTTAGAAGATAGTGACTACACACTCACCCAAAACATATACTTAATACATTCAAACAATACTTGTATTAAAATCGTATTCATGAAAGAGACTATACACTCACCCAAAACATATAGTTAATGCATTCAAATAATACTTGTATTAAAATCGTGTTTATGAAAGGGACTATACACTCTCTTGATAAGACGATGATCTGACAACACCTCGTTCTTAAAATAATATTCTTCGCTCAAACCGGGATGTTTTCTCCAAAACCGGGCTTCGTGCGGGCAGAGTTTCGGCTCGAAAACTATATTTCTCGGGATCTTCGGGGCTTCGGGACTTGCTTCGGGTGTCGGGATTGATACTGGGGCTTCAGGGGGTAAACCTTGCCAAATAAAAGAAAGAAAAGGGTGGAAGAATAGAAAATTAGAAAACAATCCGGTTGGGGGTCACATCGTATTTATAGGGATTGAACGTCGGGTTACGCTGGGCGTAATCAAAGGTTACGTGGGGCGTAATGCCTCTTTCATGTGTATGTTGGGCATACTCCTGGTACGCTAGGCGTACCGGGTTGATAGGATCGGCGCGTCACAAATTCGGGTATTATCCGAATTTATATTTTATTTATAAATTTTAATTATTTAAAAACTTCATAAATTTATATCTTCCTCATACGAGCTCCGTTTTTGACATTATTTATATCCACGTGTAAGTGAGACTATGCTCTACAACTTTCGTTTAGACTCCGTCGGCTAATTTTGACTTTTTTTGTTATATTATTTTTAGTAGGCCGGAACAGGAAAACTCCGTTATAAATTCATAACTTCTTCATCCGACGTTCGTTTCCATCTGTCTTTTTACCTTTACACTACTATTAACAAGATCTTCGATTCTCATTTAGATTGATGCGGCTAAAAATCACTCGATCTAAAATTCGAGTTTCGGGCTGCATACTACTAAGCTGAAACTTAGAAAAATCATAACTTCCTCATACGAAGTCAGATTTGGACGTTCTTTTTATGCAGACTCTCAGTTTAACGAACTCTACATCGTTTGTATAGATCGCTAAGGCTAAAAAGCATTTTATCGTAAATTCAATTTTTACGTCACACGGCGTCGTGCCGGTTCTGTTGCGAAACTTTGACATGTCATAACTTTTTCGTTATAACTCGGATTTCGTCATTCTTTATATATCTGGAATCCTTGTCACGACCACTACAACTTAGTTAAGATTATTCATTCTAAATAATCTTATACTAGAAATTCATTTTTGACGCTTATTGTCTCTAAATTGACTTTCCCGGATCTACGGGCGTTACAGAATACATGTCCTAGATGCTCATAAATGAATCCCCAATGGTGTTTTTCAATGTTTTACGGAAGAATAAAGGTGTTTTTGGGGTGTACGGTCAGGGGTTCTAGAGAGAGGATGAGAGAGTTTTCGGTCAAGAGTGTTCAAATGAAGGTGGGGGTCCCATATTTATAGGTTGGGGGTATGGTCGGTGGTAGGGTCCACCTGGCACCAACCGTAAGCGGGTATGCGGCCATACACGGGTGTACGACCGTACACGGGTGTGCGGCCATACACTGGTGTGTGGCCAAAAACTGTTAGATTTTCAAGACATTTCGGGTTTTTTTCGCGAGATTTTGGTTCCGACTCGTATATAATTTTAATTATATAATTCATAATAATTTCTTTTTCCAAACCAAGATTTTTACGGAAATCCAATAAAATTCAAATTTTTATTAACAGAAATTGGTTAAAGATAACAGAAAAAGTTTCGGGTTGTCACAACGTTGCATAAATTCAAACTTGTAAAGATTTTTTTGGAACGACGAAATTTTATAAAAAAAACTAGCAAGAAGTTAGAAAAAAGAAATTACAATAAATTACAAGCAATGGTATGATCATGAAGCCAAGAAGTCTAAGAAATATTCAAACTTATAAAGATTATGAAGACTTCATTTAAATAGATGAGTAAAATAGTACTTGGTAGGGTATATTGGTTGTTTGGTATTATTTAGCTATAATATAAATGCTTTTAGGGTCCAATTATCACATAAATAATCAACATATTTTAACACCCTATCTTTTCCACTTTGAACATCATAGTTTCAATTAATATCATTTACAAAATTTGATAACATGCAAATGCAAGTCCTAATTAAGGTGTTACAAAAACCGAAACATATTCTTATTAAGAGGTTAAAAACAATCAAAAGCAATAGGAGAAACATATTAGTCAACAAACCATACAAACATACAAAAGGCTTATGTACAATATTGGTCTCCATTATGGTAAGTAACAAAAGTGTCTTCCTTCGTATATCCCAAAAGGTATCTCTAGAAAGCTAACATCATTTAATTTTATTTATTTCATGGTGTACATGTCATATAAGAAAGAAAAATACTATGTGAGACATAATGTCTCGTGGGATACATATGTTTTGACACAATATCACTGGACCGCCCTTGTATCTTGGCCTACAACACAGAGTAGGACCGCCTCCATCGAACCGCAATATATCGACATATGCAAATAACAATAACAAGAAAACACATGTAATCAGAACAAATATACCAGTCTAACAGATCACTACAACATATCAACATCCTAAGATACAAAGGATAGATAATGTAGTACAAAGTATAGTGAGAAAACTCACCTAGCAGGCTAGCAAACAATCAACACAACTTACATGAAACAAAGACCGGTGTTGCGGGCTACCTTAACAACAATCAGAGGCACATCCTCAATCTATAGCCTAAAAACCCTCAGGTTAACCAAAAGTCAACTTGGTCAGAAAGTAAACGGTCAACAATTAAACTCTACAGTAAAAATCTAACTCCTTTGGACACGACGTCGTGGACAAGCATCTGCCACATTGTGGCAGCTTCACGACAAAACAGTCGCAAGACTCCATGTCATCACGTTGTGGTGATCAAACCACCATGTTGTGGCATCTACTATGACCAACTAAATGGATTAAATTATTAATCTCTTGAGTCACTAATCCATACTTTCCAGAAGGCTTTCTTACATCCAAATACATCATAAAATCCTTTCTTTATGGAGATGCATGTCCAATGTATTTCTTGAACTCTAGTTAGGTCAAAAATGGTGAAAATAAGGTCAAAATCTCATGCATGGGACTAAAACTCTTTCAGACTTTAGATCTGAAACATAGTTACACAAAAGGACCTCAAGGATCCATAAAGTTGCCAACTTTATGGAATCCATCCATCCAAACCACCTTAAACATGAAGAAAAGTGCATAAAAGCTTAGATCTAGAAGGATAGCACAAAAAGATAGAAAATTGAGGAGTTACAAAAGTCCAGAATATATGTAAGAAGGTGATGAAGAGATTCTCTTGCTAAATCTATGCACCAAGAACACCTTCTTCTTCTTCAATACCACCAAAAACAACCAAAAAGCTTCAAGATATCAAAAATGAAGGCTAGGATTGTTTTATGTTGAAAGGGAGGTGATGGAGGATGAAGGTGAGCAAACCCTATCCATCACATTTCTTAAATAGGGCATTAATGATCCATGTTGATTAGAATGGACTAAGAGTTAGTCCAAAGGGTTATCATATGGATTATTGGATTTTAGGCCCAAGGGAGTGGATTAGGGTTTACAAGTTGAAACTCTAGGAATTCCACACTATAAGTATAACCCCTTAGCTCCAAAATTGGCACCCCAAGAGTTGCAAGTAGAACCCCGGATTATTTTGTGTGCTCCTAGCCTCTCTCTCATTATCCTCCACTTGTTCATGGTGTTTGTGACTTGTTTGAGGCATCACACTTGATGTGTTAAGCTCTTGAAAGGCCAAATTCTACAAGCTACAATATAGAGGTACTCATCTAACCTGATTTTATGTTGCAAATATCAAATTGTATGCTAGTTGTAGGCTTCATGCTTTGGATAATTTTTTTGCATGTATAACTAGAGAAAACTTAGATCCAAAGAATTAGGGTTGTGTGTGCACCATAGGAGTGTTATAGTACATAAAACCCAACAGTGGTATCAGAGCCATTGGTAGTTTTTGTTATATAGATCCATTGTTTAATTGTTCAAAGTTGAAAAAACTGAAAAAAATCGTTGTCTGGCTGCTGGAATCGATGAGTCCCATGAGTGGACTCGATGAGTTGGCTCACATGACCATGAACTTGACGAGTCCATAGCCTGGCTCGATGAGTTAGATCATTAGACGGCAAATTTTTCGAGTTTTTGGGCTGTTTTGGATTAGGATCATTACCTTAAAATGTTTTGGCTCATAAAATTCGATTTTACTGATATGGTAATTATTTTCCCCATCCAATAACATGATGATTGTCAAATTCTAAGATAATTACTTGATTTTGTGAAAAACTAATTATTTGTAGAATTTAAAATTATCTAGCCATATGAATTTAATTAGTTCAAATTAGTAAAAGATAAAATTATATGATTATTTTATTAGTGTAAAATTTGAACTAAATGACTTTGAAGAGTTTCATAACTTGCCCTCAAGTTATGGAACTTGGAAAGTCTCTTTTTATGACTAAAGAGAGTTATAAAACTTGCCATCAAGTTTTAGAACTCAAAAGTTTTGAAGGAGTTACAAAACTTGCCATCAAGTTTGGAATTCAAGAGTTTTTGAATTAAGTTTTGGATTTTGAAAAGTTTAATTAAAAGGTTTTAATTTGAAATATTGAATTCTAAAACATCTAGTAATTGAAAGGTTTCAAAAAGGTGCAACTCTTGGGTTCATAACTTAGAAATTAATTAAATAGTTTTTAATTTTGAATTTTTATAACCTTGATGCTTTGAATAGTTCAATTACACCTTATGGACTTTATTAAGTTGATCAGAGTGTTTAATTAAAAGATAATTAATAAATCCATAATCATATGGCTTAAAGTTAAATAAATTAAGAGTGCAATTTATTAATAGATTAAACCACCAAGTATTTTAAATGTGTAAAATACACCCTTATACTATATAACATTAAAAGTAAAAGGTCAGCTTACTGTTAATAGGCCTCATTCACGAAGCTGGTCTATAAGGGATGCTTAAGGAAATTGCCTATAAAATGGCGATAAAATGGGTATCCACTCTTACTCACCGCACTCTTGACTAGTGGAGGGTCGTTAGCCGAACGGGTTTAAGAGGAAATTTAAATCGTCATTAAAAGTGTAATGAAATATAAAGTAACTAAACCTTTTATAGATTCCCAATCTTAATTACTTAGGAAAAATGTGAATTTGATGCTAACCCGTGAAATTGCACATTGCACCTTATTAGTCGTTAGTGGAGTGTGTGTGGTTAACCGACACACTAATATGGGACTAATGAAGGATGGAAATGGGTAGTTTGTAGTTTGTCATAGATCAATGGAGCGTGTGTGGTTAACCGACACACTGATTAGGTGATAAATGACTTCGAGAGTACCAAGCTAATTTGCATGGTTATTCACACCTTGTTTGTGATCCTTAGTATCCAAGTCACAGACTTGAAGGGCATAATAGAGATTAAACATGTCATTCAAAAGTTCAATGAATCTTAAAAGATCTAGGAGTTTCATTTAAAACTTAATTCATTTAAAAAAATTTCATTTTCATGGTGGAATTGGTAAATCGTCATTTACCAACCGACAAATAGTTTACAATTGGATTACGACATCCCTCTTCCAAATTGTGAATTATTGTGTTGGGTCCTAGCCTTAATATTTCATTTGGGTGTTATATTAAGGACTTAAAACAAGTAAACTTGAATTTCTCCCTTGTAGATGTCTAGTTCTGACAACTATGGTCTTCCCGAATCTTTTAGAAAAAGCTTTCCTCATGAAGATGATGTTCCCAGAAATCATAATTCACTTCCTCCGCCTCCTTCAATAATTCTCCTTGACCCACATGTTCGTCGACTTGAAAATTTCAAGGTCACTCAAACCCTATTGGCAAGCAAACACGAAGATGGAAAGTCTGTATGTGCTCACGTCTTGGAGATGAAGTTACATATTGACAGGCTAGGAATGTTGGGTGTCGTTTTTTCGAGGAAGTTGGCTGTTGACTTGGTTCTTCATTCACTCCCTAAGTCGTATGGTCATTTTGTTAATAACTGCTATATGACAGATCACGACGTGACCCTTATTGATCTTACATATTTGCTAATTGTTGCTGAATCAACAATGCTTTGGCGCACTGGTAATGCAAATTTGATTGGAAGATCTGTTTCCCAAACTTCCATGGACAGTGACAATGGAAACATTAGAAGTCCAGAAAAGCCTTCTCTTCCTAATGGAAAGGGAAAGACTAAGTCTGAGATTGTCCCGTGTGCGATTCCAAACGAATCTATTTGCTTCTATTCCCAAGAGAAGGGGCATTGGATGCGATGTTGCCGTATCTACCTGAAGGATCATAAGGATGGTAAAGTCAAAGTGTTTGACTCTGCTTCAGGTAAGTCCACTATCTAACTCTTTTAAGTTCCTATTTGAAGATTCTTAATACATGATGTGATGAGATCACATTTTGATGTTTTGTAGGATCTAAGAAGAGAAACGAAGCTTAAAGAAAGAGCAGGCTGAGTCTCATCGCGAAGAGATAGATTTCGATCGCATGATTTGATGATCAGAATTGTGATCTGCTACTTAGGAGTTATGATAGATTTCTTAGAAATATGTAGCAACATAGTTTTCATTTGTAATTGCATTGTAAGGATAAGATTTTCCGCAATTTTATAAATAAAGAAGATTTTTGATTTTATCTTATTTTATATTTCCTTGCAATGGCATTTGTGAGAATTGATGCTTGTATGTTTCTATTTTTTTTATCAATATGAGTTTGATTCTTTCTTTTGTGGTAGTGTCTAAATTTACCAAATAAGGAAAGATTCTCATCACCAAGTTTCAACTGGACAGAAACTTGGAATCATGTAACTTGTATTGTATGATGAATGAGAGCCTTCATCTTTGTGCAATTAAGACTAATTCCTTGTTCATATATATATATATATATATATATATATATATATATATATATATGTATATATATATATATGTATATATATATATATATATGTGTGTGTGTGTGTGTGTGAGTCAAGTGAAGGACTAGAGGATCAAGTACACATTGTTGTGCACTGGTCGGGTACACCATAAAGAACGATAAGACTATTCATCATGATTTACTAAAAGTTTAGTAAATATGGTTATGCTTACAAGATTAAGTATAATTCTGAATCATTGAAAAAGTTTCAATGTATAGCAGTATGAATAAGAAGAATCTATTAGGCAGAAAGATAAAAGTTTCTCCAATCTGTAAGGAAAAGAAAAGCACTTTAGTATCGTGTTTTATGATCATCCTAATGATTATAGAACCATATCACAATCGATACCTTATTGCATTTATATGACTAAGGAGAGGTATCGGGAATTGTTAAAATGCTTTAAATCAAAAATATGAGTCATACCTCGTTCCAAGATCAAGTCTTAGAGTCATACTCCTAGATTGTACATTGAGTGACATATCCTATGTAGGTTTATAACACATATTGAAATGTGGAGTACAAAAGTTTTCTTACTCATGCACATTTGTAATTGGTAGTTGTGATGTCTTGGATAAGACAAAGACCAATTGAGACCAATTATATGAAGTGTCATTCTTGATAAGAATCCGCACTAACTCTTGGATATTTGATTAGGAATGGTTCTTGACAAGAGAATCTTATATGTCAAGAGGTTAGTGGGAGTCTTAAAGACCTTGAAAAGCTTCATGAGCTAATCAAGAAAAAACGTATTGTTTATCACTAGCACACGACTTGAGGTTTGTAACCTAAAATGTTGACATATTCTTGTTTATGTGCCATTCTAGTTAAAGTTGACTATGCATATGACTTCTATGAGTTCTCAATCATTTGCATAAGGTAAGGAACCTTGATCAGTGAAAGTTCATCGATTAGTAAGGGTGATCTGCTCAACAACTTGGAAGACATGGTAGGCCCTTGTGCTGCCCAGTGGCAAGAAATTAAGATTGAAAAAGTTCAGTCCATATTAGTTTGAATCTGCCATAGACCTTATCTAATGATAATGGTTGGAAATGACAGGTTCACATGGATAGGAACACATACACCATTAAATCTAAGTGTCATAAGGTTTCTCTTCAATTCATGAAAATGATTGTGAGGAAACGCTTTCACTAAGTAGATTTTAAGGAGATAGAAGTTGTATTAATTGCGTTCTCAAATTCGATTATGATCACGACATCCCTCTTCATAGTTTGAATTGTGAGAAATGGAAAATAGTTTGAACATTCGGAACTTATTGTTGTAAGTTCTGAATAGTTTAGATACACATATGAACTTTCTTATAAAAGGTGTATGAGCTTAGATAAAGGCTTATCGAAGCATCTCGTATCAGAAATCTAAACTTTGGTAAGAAAGTCAATAAAGTATTGATTTCTAGAAGTCCAGCTGATTTTGGATAAATGTCAAAGCTAGTGGGAGCATAAATGTTATGTGAAGTGTTGCAAGTTAGCAATACTATTTATAGGAACAAATTTCTAATTTGCGAAGTTGGAAAATTTGAAAATTTGTTTCGCTATAATAAGAGAGAGAATACTTATACTTTATTTCGAATATAAAAGTTTATATTGAAGTATTAATTAGACTTAGTCATGGATATATATATATATATATATATATATATATATATATATATATATATATATATATATATAATTACCATATTGGAATGTTTCAACAAGGGAATTGTATATATGGAAGTGTTATAACAAGAGAATGGTCTAGTATCATGTCTTTATGTTAGACATTATGAATCTTATCCCATATGCTTCAGGTATAGGATCGATTGCATATGCTATAATATTCTCGTGTTCTTAGTTTTCCAAATGCCTAGTGCATTAAGAGGGAAGAAGGACTAAAACCGGATATGACTAAAGTTATTAAACAACCGTCGAGGATGACCTAAGGTTCGCTAAGGATTGATCACTTGTAGTTGGTGTTGGATTAATGTCTAAGTCAATAACTATAATTGGTAAGACTTGACCCGACCCGGCATGGTCCATTTGGGTTACATGGGATCATGCATTTGGATAGACTATAATGAGAGAAATAACACTTAAGGTTTGTTAATATATTATAAGTTCTAATATATTAATAAGGTTGTTTAATTAGTATTGATCAAGAATTAATTTGGAATTAATTAAGTGATCAAAAGGAGACTAATTAAATATGTGGGTTGATTGTGTAAATCATTCAATCTTATATATGTGGGCTTGAGATCCAAGATTCCTTATGTTGGACTAAGTCCATGGGGTGACCCATGGATACTCCATGGAGGTTAAAATCCATGGAGCATAAGGAATGGGTAAAGTTATGAGTTACATGGTGTAACCCTAATAGCCACCATATAAAAGAATCCCATGGCTCAAGAAATCGGGCACTATGTGTGAATATGAGGGCTAGACGATTTTATGAAGTGTTTCATTTTCTCTCAAGTCATTCCATGTGCATTTGGTGTTGTGTGAACCATTTGAGGTGTCACACTTGGGGCACTAGGCACTCAAGCTTCATGAAGACAAGCTACATCAAACAAAGGTATGTATTTTATCCATTTGATTACCCAAGTATCAAGTATTGTATGCTAGATAGGGTAATACCTTGAAAAGTTCATATTTGCATGTATAAAAGAGAAAACATAGATCCAAGGTATTTAGGGTTGCATGTACACTTAGGAATGTTAGAATACTCATAACCCAACAGTGGTATCAGATCCTAGACTTGCTTTCTCTTATACTTGATGCAAATGTGTTTTTTCAAAGTTGAATCTGTCCAGAACATAAAACTCGACGAGTTTATGCCAAAAAATCGATGAGTTCTTCATGTTGGGCATGAACTCGACGAGTTTCTCAAGGAACTCGACGAGTTTTGGGTGTTGACAGCTTGTTGTTTGCTGTTTTGGATGGAATTGGACTAGGAACATTACCCTAAGCTGCTTTTGTACTTATAAACTTGTTTTTGATGTGGTAATGTTCATGCTAATCCAATTTCAAAGATAATTGTCAATAGATTCATGTTTTGTATTAGTTTAAGGTTTAGACTAAATACATGAAAAACTTTGATTTGAATTATCTTGTTCTTATGAGTTGCTTAGATTAATAGAAAAGTTAATTGATTATGTATTTTCAATCCATTTTAATCTAAAGTTGATTCTAAAATGTGTTTTTGTAACTTGTCCTCAAGTTATATGAAAAGTCACATTTAAGTTTCATAAAACTCATAAAAGTTGGAAATTGTTACAAAAATGAAGAGTCTTGTCCTCAAGTTATGGAGGTTCAAGAGTCACTTCGTTAAGTAATAAAATATGTAACCTTAATTAATTCCATAAGTTACAAAATAAAGAAAAGTTACATTCTTTAATAATTTAAAGTCTTCCATAACTTGTCCTCAAGTTATAGAAGTTGAAGAGTTTTTGGATTAAAACTACTTTAAACACATAAGTTATGGAATTAATTAGTTTTGAATAGTTTCAAAACTTGCCATCAAGTTTTGGAATTTGAAAAGTTTTCACTTAAGAATACTTTAATTCCGAGTTAGCCCTTAGAATTTTAAAAGTTAAAATTCAACCCTTATACTTTATAATATTATAAGCTAATAATATATATATATATATATATATATATATATATATATGTATGTATAAGAGGTAAATCGGTCTTACCGTTAGTAGGCCTCATTCACGAAGTCAGTCTATAAGGTTACTGCCTATAAAATGATAGTTTAATGGGTGTCCACTCTCACCCATCGCTTCCTTGACCAATGGAGGGTCGTTAGCCGAACGGATAGGACAAGGACTAGAATTCTCCCTTCATTAAAAGTATTAATGATAACAACTAAGTACCTAAACCTTTTATAAATACCCAATCTTAGTTACTTAGGAAAAATGTGAATAAGGTGCTAATCCATGAAATTACACTTTGTACTTTGATTAAGTCGTTAGTGGAGCGTGTGTGGTTAACCGACACACTAACCTGGACTTAACAAGGTAGGCAAAGGGTAACTTAATGTTTATCATAGTATCGATGGAGCGTGTGTGGTTAACCGGCACATCGATTAAGGGGTAAATATTAAGGGTACCAAGTAATTTGCATGGTTACTTCACACCTTGTTTTGTGATCCTCGGCATCCCAGTCACAAAACCTGAAGGGCACACCTGAGATTGAAACATGCCATTGAACAGTTCAATGAA
The DNA here is from genome assembly GCF_051521515.1 of Lactuca serriola. Lineage (NCBI taxonomy): Eukaryota > Viridiplantae > Streptophyta > Magnoliopsida > Asterales > Asteraceae > Lactuca > Lactuca serriola. Next base: position 199,378,788 of record NC_136411.1, read on the forward strand.
TCTCAAAAGATCTAGGAGTTTCAAATCCAAGTAAAACCTAATTAAATTATTTCGTTTTCATGGTGGAAATTGGTGAATCGTCATTCGCCTACCTTCAAATATTCTATAGCTTGGATTAAGACATCCCTCTTTCAAGTTATAAAATAGTTTGTAGGGTCCTAGCCTTAATATTTCATATTGGGTGTTATATTAAGGACTTTAAATCAACTATCTTGAATATCTCCCAAAAGACGATCTTCCCAAATCTCTTGAAACAAGTTTTCCTAAAATGAAGATGATGTCCCATGGAAATCATACTTCTTTCACCTCCTCCAATTATTCTCCCTAACCCACAAGTTCTTGAAAAGTTTAAGGTCACTAAAGCCCTATTGGCAAGGCAAGGTCTAGGTGTGATCACATCTTGGAGATGAAGTCACATATTGACAAGCCGAGAGAGTTGGGTGTCAAAGTCTTGAGAAAGTTGGTGGCAAAATCACTTTCTAAGTCACATAGTGAGTTCCTTTGGGACTCCTATGAAATAGACTATGACAAGACCCTTAATGATCTTATCTATTTGCTAAGATCAACTTCCTAAAACTTTATGGACATTGACAATGATGACATTGGATATCCAATAAAGCTCTCTCTTCCCAATGGAAAGGGATCGGCCATAGTCAACTCGGTTGACGAAATGGTAAAGAGAAAGGGTAAGTCTATGATAGTCCCATGTACCATTACCAAAGCATCCATTTGTTAAATTGCCAAAGGAAGGGGGCATTGGTTGCGAAGCTGCCAAGTTTACCTAAGGATGTTAAAGTCAATAAGTTTGACTCTACTTCAGATAAAGTCCATTATCTAACTCTGCTAAGTTTCTATTATGAGATTCTTGATACATGATGTGACTAGGTCATATGTTGATGTTTTAAGAATCAAATAAAAGTGAAGAAACTTAAAGAAAGAATATGTTGAATCTGATCGCATAGATGGATTTCTATCACATAGTTTGAAGATCGGATTCTTGAGCTACTTCTTAGGAGTTATGATATGTTTCTTAGGAATAGATAACAACAAAGTTTTCATGTGCTTTTGCTCTATAAGGATAGTTTTTCCGCAAAGTTTTAAAATAAAAGGAAAAATTTTGATTTTATTTATTTTAAGTATCCTTACAATGGCATTTGTGAAAAATTTTTGTTTGTATGATTCCATTGCTAGTAATATAGGAAAATGGTTTTGATTCTTTCATTTGTGGTAGTGTCTAAATTTACCAATTAAGGAAAGTTTCTCATCACCCAAGTTTCAATTGGACCGAAACTTGGAATCATGCAAACTGTATAGTATGATGAATGAGAACTTTTAAGCATTGGAAAATTAAGACTAATTACTTGTTCACATGGATGTGTGAGTCAAGTAACGGACTAAGGGATCGAGTACACATTCTTGTGCACTAATTAAGTCCACCACAAAAGATCAATAAGACTAATCGTCATGATTTGCTAAAGTTTAGTAAATATGGTTATACTTACAGGCTTAAGTATAATTCTGAAGCATTGGAAAAATTTCAGTGTATGGAAGAACGAATGAGAAGAATCAAACTAGGCAGAAGGATAAAAGTTTCTCAAATATGAAAAGATAGGAGAGTACTTTAGTATCATGTTATATGATCATCTTAATGATTAAGATACCTTATCACAATTCATCCTCTAAGTGCATTCTGATAGCTAAGAAGAGGAGCTATGAATTGTTGAAGTGGTCAAATCAAGAAGATGAGTCATACTTCGTTCCAAAACAAGTCTTAGAGTCATACTCCAAGACTGTAAGTTCAATGACATATCTTAAAGGAAGGTTTAAAACACTTGTCAAATGTAAGAGTAAAAGTTTTCTACTCTTGTACATTTGAAATTGGTAAGTTGTGATGTTTTGGATAAAACAAAGACCAACTAAGGTCAATTGTGTGAAGTGTTTGTCTTGATTAGAATCCACACTATCTATTGAATATCTGACAAGAAAGTCTTATATGTAAAGAGGACAGTGGGAGTCTTAAAGATCTTGAAAGACTCAAGAACTAATCAAGAATAAAACCTGAAGTTCTTCACTAACACACGACTTGAGGTTTATAACCTATCGTGTTGACATATTCTATGCCCATTCCAATTAAATTTGGCTTTGCATATGAGTTCTTAGAGATCTCAATTGGTTGCACAACAACTTGGAAGCAATGGCAGGCCCTTGAGCTGCCAGATGGCAAGAAATTAAGATTGAGTTCAGTCCATATGAGTTTGAATTTGTCATTATCCTTGTCTTGTGACTATGGTTTTGACAATTCACATGGATAAGAGCACATACACTATTAAATCTAAGTGTCATAAGGTTTCTCTCCGATTCATGAAAATGATGGTGAGGAAACACTTTCACTAAGTAGATTTTAGCTAGATAGCAAGTGTGATATTTGCATTCTCAAAGTCATTAATGGAACATGTGTGGTTAACCGGCACACTAACATGGACTTGCGAGAAGTGGCAAAGGTCTAAACAATTGATACTATGATTACAGCATCCCTTTTCATAGTTCTTAAATTGTTTAGACACCTGTGAGCTATCTAAGATAAGGTGTATGATATTGATAAAGTTTTATCTAAGCAATCAAGTATCATAAATCTGAACTTTGGTAAGAAAATCAATAAAGTATTGATTTCTAGAAGTTCAGCTGATTTCTGAGTACATGTCAAAGCTAGTGGGAGCATAAGTGTTATGCTAATAATCATCATGTTAGTGGGAGCATGATAATTATGATAAAGGTTGCAAGTTAGCAATGTTAATTACAGAAAACGAAAGGTCTCAATTGGGAAAAAGTTGTTTTGCTATAATTAAGGGAGAGTAAATTATACTTCATCTCAAATCTAAAAGCTTAGATTGAGGTTTTAATCGTATTTAGTCTAGTATATATGTGAATGTTATGTTGGAACGGCTCAACATAAGAAAATTCTATATATGGGTCCATTATTTGCGTTCTAAAATTCGATTATGATTACTGCATCCCTTTTCATAATCTGAATTATGAGAACTTGACAAATAGAAATGGAAATGTTATAGCAAAAGACTGGTTTAGTCTTTATGTGAGACATCATGAATCGTGTCCAATATGCTTCGAATATAGGATCGATTGCAGGTGCTATAATATTCATCATTTCTAAAATTTTCCTAATGCCTGGGGCATTAAGAAGGGAAAAGGTCTAGAATTGGATACGACTAAAAAGATTAAGCAATTGTTGAGGACAATCTAAGGTTTACAAAAGATTGGTTGCTCAATTATAGTTGGAAGTATAGTGATAATTCTGGAATGACTATGTTGACATAATCTGTAAGGAGGCAACTCTTGTTCAGAAGTGATAGTCAAAATGGAATATGGAAGTGTTTCAAAGTTAGAAATTATTCAATATGTGTAAGAATAGAAGAAACTTAATGCAAAAAGGATGTTTCCAAGGAGTTGATCTCCTTTGGAATGCTCTGTAATGTTTGTTGTCAAGTCTTTCTGACTTTGTGCATAATCATTACAAGAGGATCAATGCATATAAGTTTAGAATCTAACAGATTTCAGTAAATGGCATGAATTTGGAATTCTTGCAGTTGCAGTAAGGATTTGGGATTGTGAAATGAGAATCATTGGAGTTATGTTCAATTGGTCTATTTCGCAAAGTAAAGATCATAGACAAACATAGTGTGCATACTTGGTGTATGGCACGACTAGTGTTTAGAAAACATAGTGTACATGCTTGGAGCATGGGACAACTATTGTTTTAATTCAAGAATAAAGTTGATATCTGAAACAGTATACAATGAATAATGTGTAATCATATGGTGATAAATAAAAGGTGTTTTATTTATATTCATAGGTTTTGATACCATATTAGATTCTATTATTATTGTGTTTCATTTTGCATGTTTTGACTTCGAGAATAACTAGGTCGTTCTTCCTAATTAACTAAGTTATTCAAACCATCCACAGTCGGTCATATGTCGGAAGTAGATATGAATCAAGACTGTCATGGGTTTGCTTGTAGAGGTCTAAGATGTTGGACAAAGGGCTACAACACTCATGAGTGTTCATAAGTTCTGAGTATTGGATTCAACCTGCGCTCATTGGAATCACTTCATGGATTTTATCACGAGTGATCATCAGAAGATAATATCTTATATTCTTCAAACCTAGAGATAAGAGTTGTTACTATGAGTTGGTTATACATTGATTGCACGAAAATGCATTGGTAACTCGATGTTATAAAACGTGCCTTTATGTATGATTTAACAAGTAGGAGAACAAGCCATATGAGTTGAAGTTTATCCATTCCTTTTACCTTCGGGATAAAAGCGATATCTGTGGGCCCCTCGATGATTTGGTGATGACAAATGTAAGTGCTCGGCCGGGATTGGACTAATTTGATTTGTTCAATTAGTCAGTCGTCATAAATCAGAAATCGGGAAACAACAAATGGACAGAGAGAATGATTATAATCCATGTCTCGGTCCATATGATATCTAGAATGGAGGAATATATGATCCCTTATCTAATGGACAAGTCATTGACAAAGGTCAGAGATTATCGGCAAGGTCAGAGTTCGACAAAAGCTTTTGAGAGCTACGATTGCCAGTCGGTTCTTGAAGTCATACGCAATAATAGTTTTAGATATATCCAAGTGGGAGACTGTTTGATTAATGTCTAAGTCCATAACTATAATTGGTAAAACGTGACCCGACTCGGCATGGTCCATTTGGGTTGCATGGCATCATGCATTTGGATAGACTATAATGAGAGAAATAACACTTAAGGTTTGTTAATATATTATAAGTTCTAATATATTAATAAGGTTGTTTAATTATTATTGATCAAGAATTAATTTGGAATTAATTAAGTGATCAAAAAGAGAATAATTAAATATATGGGTTGATTGTGTAAATCATTCAATCTTATATATGTGGGCTTGTGATCCAAGATTCCTTATGTTGGACTAAGTCCATGGGGTGACCCATGGATACTCCATGGAGGTTAAAATCCATGGAGCATAATGAATGGGTAAAGTTATGAGATACATGGTGTAACCCTAATAGCCACCATATAAAAGAATCCCATGGCTCAAGAAATCGGGCACTATGTGTGAATATGAGGGCTAGACGATTTTATGAAGTGTTTCATTTTCTCTCAAGTCATTCCATGTGCATTTGGTGTTGTGTGAACCATTTGAGGTGTCACACTTGGGGCACTAGGTACTCAAGCTTCATGAAGACAAGCTACATCAAACAAAGGTATGTATTGTATCCATTTGATTACCCAAGTATCAAGTATTGTATGCTAGATAGGGTAATACCTTGGAAAGTTCATATTTGCATGTATAATAGGGAAAACATAGATCCAAGGTATTTAGGGTTGCATGTACACTTAGGAGTGTTAGAATGCTCATAACCCAACAGTTGGAAGTATATTAATGGATGGACCATATTGACATTATTATGAATAGACATGATTCTATTTATAATGAGTTGTCATATGGCATATATGGAAATGTTTCCATAATGGGAGATAGATATTAAGAATCTATTTATGCAAGAAGGATGTTCAAAGGAATGTACTTTGGATTTGAGACCTCGCTTCCTTGAAATTGTTTTTTATCAATCTCTAAAGGAATACTTTGTAATAGCGTTGGCAAAGTCTCTGTGACTTTTGTACCTCGACATTACAAAAGGATCGTTGCATGATAGTAGTAAGAATTTAGTGTTCTTACACTAAGGATTTGGAATTGTGAAATGAGTTTCATTGGAAATGTCTTCTTTTGATCTATTTCACAAAGAAAGGACCATAGACAAACATAGTGTGCATGCTTGGAGAATGGGATAACTATTGTTTAAATTCAAGTGTTAAGTTGATAAGTCGAAACATTATACAATGAATAATATGTAATCGATATGGTGATTAAATAAAAGGTGTTTTATTTATATTCAATTTTTTGAGACAATATTCGATTCGATTATTCTTGTGCTTCAGTTCGCATGTTTTGACTTCCCTAATAATAAGATTATTCAAACCATCCACATTCTATCATACTTTGGAAGTAGGTATTAAGGCAAGATTGTCATGAATCCATCTGTAGATTGTCCAAGTGTTAGACATAGCACAAGTTTGTTGTAGTGTTCATGAGTACTTCTATAATAAGATTTGAGTATTGGATTAAACCCACAATCAACTGAATCATTTCATGGATTTTATCACGAGTGATTGTGTGACGATTATATCTTATATTCTTGAAACGGAGAGATATGAGTTGCAGTTTACGACTCGGTTGTACATTGATGATATGTAAACACACCAGTAACTTGGTGTTAGAAAATGTATTGTTGTGTGTGATTTGATGAGTAAATTGAACAAGCATATGAGTCAAAATTTTGATGGGTTTTATACAAACATTCATATGTGTACATGCAACCCTAGCATTGGATCTATGTTTTCACTATTAGATACACAACATTATGAACATATAATAAAACCCTAATCATGATTGCTATTTTCGAAATTAACCAAGAAGGTTAGATTACATACCTCTTGTTGTTATATTGTAATAACAACTTAAATCTTCAAACCCAAAGTCTTGAAAGCAAGCACCACAAGTGTAGTGCCTCTAATGGCTCACAAACACCAAGAGCAAATGGAAAAGATATAGAGAGAGAAGGAGAGGTATAAAATTCGTCCCTAGGAAGCCTTGGGAAGGTATGGACGAATTCATGAGCCAAAGGGGTGTTTATATAGGTGTAGAGATAGGGTTTCAGTCCTTATCCTTATCTAGTTGCTTGCCCACCAAGCAACCCATAAGATAAGCCTTGAATCCTTGTCATGGTCGAATTCTAAGGTCCTTATCACCTCAAATTCGTCCAACCTATCCTTAAGATAATCCTTACCCTATTTTGTAACTATCACATAATTACAATTCAGCCCCTCTAGTTTAATTAATTACATTTGATCACAAAATTAATTCCTAATTAATTATTGACCAATATTAATTAAAAAAATATGATTTCTACTTTAATATATTATTCTTATAACATATTAATAAATCATAATAACCTCTTTCTCTATTATTTCTCCAGTTAAGTTGCTTTGGTGAAGGCAACCCAAAAGGACCATGCACCATCGGGTCAACTACATACCAAAATAGTTATGGACATAGACACTAATCCAACAGTCTCCCACTTGGATAAGTCTAATAACTATTATGCGTATGACTTCAGATCCTGATCTGCAATCGTAGCTTTCCAAAGTCGCTGTCTACTCTGATCCTATCAGATACGCGTGTCCTTAAGATAAGGGATCATATATTCCTCCATTCTAGATATCATATGAGATATGATTTCAAATCATTCTCTTTGTACTATATCTCGATTTCCGATTTGTGACGACCGACTAACTGAACAAATCAAATTAGCCCTAGCTCGGCCGAGCATTTACGTTTGTCATCACTAAATCATCGAGGGGCCCACAGATATCGCTTTTATCCCACTTTGGGTAAAAGGAACGGATAAACTTCGACTCAATGTTTGCTTGCACTCACTCACCAAATCACACACAACAATAAGTTTTATAACACCGAGTTACCGGTGCGTTTACATATTATCAATGTGCAACCGATTCGCAAGATACAACTCACACATCTCGGTTTCAAGAATACAAGATATTATCATCTCACCAATCGCTCGTGATAAAATCCATGAATCGATCCAAGTGAACGTGGGTTTAATCCAATGCTCAAAATCATATTCATAAACACTCATGAACGTTGTAGCAAACCTTTGCTATGTCTAATACGCTTTAGACAATCTACAAACCAATTCATGACAGTCTTCATTCATACTTACTTCCAACGTATGACTGACTGTGGTCCGTTTGAATAATTCGATTATTCTTAATAACCTCAATTATTCTGGAAGTCAAAACATGCAAATGTGAAACACAAGAATAATACTAATCCCATATGGCCTCAAACCTTTGAGTATAAATTAAACGCCTTTTATTTATCACCATATTGATTACTCATTATTTGTCATTTCGGGTAATCAACTTCTTACTTGAATTACAACACTTGTCCCATGCTCCTAGCATGCACACAATGTTTACCTATGGTTCTTACTTTGTGAAATAGATCACATTGAACACATTTCCAATCATTCTCATTTCACAGCTCCAAATCCTTTTCATAAGTGAAAGAATATCAAATTCTTGCTACTTATAGAATATGCTAGATTCTAACATTTTATGCAATGATCCTTTTGTGATTTCACTGCACCAAAGTCACAAAGACTATTGCCAATGATATTACAAAGTCCTCTATCGGAGATTGTTACAAGACAATTCCTTAGATATGATGTCTCTCACTCAAAGTACATTCCTTTGAACATCCTTTTGCATAAAAGTTTCTAATCTAGACATAGATTTTCAATATTCAATTCCCCATATGGACACGTTTCCATATTTTCCATATGACAACTCATTCTTAATAGAATCTTTTCTATTCATAATAATGTCGATATTGTCCATCCAATACCATGCTTCCAACTACTCACAAGCAACCAATCCTCGTCGAACTTTGGATTGTCCTTTGATAGTTGTTTAATTATTTTAGTCAAAACCGATTCTAGTCCTTTTTCCCTCTAAATGCGCTGGACATTTGGAAAATTTTAGAATGGTCAAACATTAAAGCATTTGCAATCGATCCTATACCCGAAGCGTATGGGACACGACGCATAATGTTTTATTTGCTATGTTCTCAAAATTCGAATTGTGAAGAGGAATGCCATAATCATAATCGAAATTTTAAGAACACACTATGTAACCTTGACTAAATTTATTAACATTTCTCAACCTAAACCTTTAGATTTGAAATGAAGCATAATATTCTCTCCCTTAATTATAGCAAAACAACTATTCCTTCCTTACAACTTTGCAAAGAATGACTCTTGTTTTCTATAATTAATATTGCCAACTTGCAATACGTGCCTTAATAATCATACAATCATAACTTTTATGCTCCCACTATCATGATGGTTATTATAAGCATAACACTTATGCTCCCACTAGCTTCGACATGTATTCATAAACATCTTAACTTTCAGAAAAACAATGCTTATTGAATTTCTTAAGTTCATGTTTCTAATACTTAGTGCTTTGATAATCTTTTATCAAGGCTTCTTGAACTTATACACCTTTTCCTTAGATAGTTCATATGTGTGTGTAAACAATTGCCAAACCTCACAATTAAAATTATGGAAAGGGATACCGTAACCATGATTGAATTCGAGAAAGCAATTTTACAATTACTATCTTCTTAAAATCTTTCTTAGTGAAAGCATTTCCCTACAATCATTTTCATGAAGGAGGAAATCTTATGACACTTAGATTTTAAATGGTGTATGTGTTCCTATCCATGTGAATTTGTTAAAACCAAAGTTTACGACAAATTCAAACTCATATGGATCGAACTTTCTTAATCTTGATTTCTTGCCTTATGGTAGCACAGCTGCCCACCATGTCTTCCAAGTAGTTAAGCAGATCACCCTTTCCTATCAATGTACCTTTCATTGATTAAGGTGCTTTGCCTTTTATGCGTTCAAAATGAGAACTCATAGAACTCTCATGCATAATTAACTTGATTGGATTGGCACAGAACCAAAATAATGTCATCACGATAGGTTGTAAACCTCAACGCGTGTGCTAGTGATGATCGATAAGGTTTATTTGATTTGTTCTTGAAACCTTTCAAGACCATTAAGACTCCCACTGACTCCTTGGCATATAAGATTCTCTTGTCAATAACCATTTCTTGACAAATAAATATTCAAGAGTTAGTGTAGCTTTTATCAAAACACTTCATAAATTGGTCCTAGTTGGTCTTTGTCTTATCCAAGACATCACAATTTACCACATTTAATGAATGTTATAAACCTTCTTAATACTTTTTCACTCAATGTCACAATCTTAACTTTAAGACTTGTTTTGGAACGAAGTATGATTGACTTTTTGATTTAACCATTTCTTCAATTCTTGATTTCTCTTCTTAAACATACAATTGTACTTAGAGGATCAATTGAAATATGGTTCTTAATCATTAAGACCTATCATAAAGCATAAAAGGTACTCTCCCTTCTTCTTAGAATGGAGAAACTTTTATCTTTCTGCCTACTTGATTCTTGTTATTCGTTCTACTATTGATTTAAACTTTTTCAATCAATTCAGAATTACACTTAATATTATAAGTATAATCATATTTACTAAACCTTTAGTAAATCATGACGAATATCTTGTTACTCTTATGGTGGACTTTGATCAACACACAACTTTGTGTACTCGATCTCCTAGTCCTTCACTTGACACTTTGTCAATGAATTAGTCTAATTTCCAAATACGAAATTTCTCATTCATCGTGCATCCACGTTGCATGATTCCAAGTTTCTGTCCAATTGAAACTTGGGCGATGAGAAACTCTCCCTATTTGGTAAATTCTCGACTTTTCCATAAACACCATAAATAAGAATCATATCCATTTGTTGTAGAAATATGCAAACACCAATTTTCATAACGATTTCATTGCAAGGAAATAAACAAATAAATAAATAAGTCAAACGAAAATTTATTTTATTTATGAAAGCTGCGGAAAACATTTGTCCTTACAATGCAAAATCCATTGAAAACTATGTATTTCAAAAGAAAAAATTTCTAACAACTCTATCATAACTATCTAAGCTCAAAATCTAATCTTCAAGTCCATGCGATCAAGATCCATTCCTTGTGATTAGATTCATATTGCTCTTTCACCAAGCTTCCTTTCTTTTCACCGATCCTGTAAAACATTCAAATGCAATCTTATCACATTATGTATTAAGAATTAATGAATAGGAACTTAATGGAGTTAGATAGTGGATTTTACCTGAAGCGTAGCCATACTCTTTGACTCTCCCATCTTCTGGACTCTTCAGGCTCTTTGGGCAGACTTGTATCCAACGCCCTTTCTTTTGGCAGCAAACGCAGGTCAGTTCTCCTAGAACGTCCTCGGAAGCATGGTCGGTTGACTTTTCCAACAAATACGCTCCATTGTTTCGCCAAATCATTTCTGATTCAGCAGCAATGAGCATGTAAGTTAGGTCAATGAGGTTGTCGTCATGATCCATCATATAATACTTTCTTTTGAACTCATTATATGATTTAGGAAGTGACTGCAAAACCCAATTTACAGCCAACTCATCTGGGAATGACACACCCAACATTATCAACCTATCAATGTGTGATTTCATTCCTAGAACGTGGGCACACACGGGTTTACCATCTTCATGTTTCATTTCCAATAGGGCCTTAGTGATATTGAACCTTTCAATTCTTCGATCTTGTGGGTTGGGGAGAACAATAGGAGGAGGAGGAGGAAGTGAAGCTTGATTTCTCGTTCCTCGATTGAATCATGTAATACCATCTTCATGTGGAATGCTTGTTCCACTGGATTTGGGAAGACCATAGTTGTCGAACTTTGACATCTACAAAACGGGAGAAAACGAATTCAAGTTAGTCGATTGAATGAGTCCTTAGCAAATCACCCAAATGAGATACTAGGGCTAGGACCCAACACTATACGCCACAACCTAGAAAAGGGATGCCGTAATCTAGTTGCAGAATATTTGAAGGTAAGTGAATGACGATTCACTAATTTTCCACCATGAAAAACGAAAAAGAAATTTAAGTTTTAAATCTATGAAAACTCCTAGATTCTTTGAGATTCATTGAACATTTCAATGGCATGTTTAAATCTCGATATGCCCCTCTAGTTTGTGACTGGGATGCCGAGGATCACAAAGCGGGTGTGAATAACCATGCAAACTTACATGGTGCCCCCACATGTTATAGTCATCTATTCGATGTGCCGGTAAACCACACACGCTCCACCGAACTATGACAAACATTGAGTCACCCTTTTCTACCTTTGCTTAGAACCATTTAGTGTGCCGGTAAACCACACACGCTCCACTAACGTCTTCGCAAGGGCACGAAGTGTAATTTCATGGAATTGCATCAATTCACTTTTGCCTAAGTAACTAAGATTGGGAATTTTATGAAAACATTTAGTTACTTTTATACTTCATTATACTTATAATGGAAGATTTTTTTTTCTATCCTACCCGTTCGGCTAACGACCCTCCATTAGTCAAGAGTGCGGTGGGTAAGAGTGGATACCCATTCAATCGCCATTTTATAGGCAATTTCCTTAAACACCCCTTATAGACCAGCTTCGTGAATGAGGCCTACTAACGGTAAGACTGACTTTTACTTATACATATATATATATATATATATATATATATATATATATATATATATATATATATATATATATAATGTTAGACTTTTAATGTTATATATATAATATAGGGTGTATTTTACACTTTAAAATACTAGGTGGTCAAATATAACAATTATACTTTTAATTCAATTAAATTGTAAACCAAAATTTTTATGGATTTATTAAACTTCCTTTAATTATACACCTTAATTAATTAATAAAACCATAAGGGTGTGATTTGAACTTTTCAAAACAATACTAGGGTTTTAGAATTTAACATTCCTAATTAAACCTTTTTAATCAACTTTTAAATTCCAAAACTTGAGGGCAAGTTTTGAAACTTTTCAAAAACAATTGAGTTTTAATGTCTCTTAAAATTTTCGAATTTATGACATATAAATTAAAATTTTAAATATTAAAACTCTTGATTTTAATAATTATCTTGAATTAGACTATTAATTTAATTATTAAATCATAAGGGATTATTTAAATTATGAGGATAATTACCATTTATACATTTAAGATATCCTAATCCCTTAAAAATCTCCCTAGATCTCGAAATTAAGGATAGGATAATGCAAAATCTATAATTACCATATTTAACAATTAGAGGATAATTACAAGATATGGGATAATCCAAATCCCTAAATTTTAGGATCTTATCTTGGGGAGGAGGCCAAATTTCGAAAATCATGGGATTAAAACAAACCCTAGATTTCGAAATTTAAGGGTTTAAGGAAAGGATTTGAAGATCTTATTCAAAATCTTGCAAATTAGGGTTTGCAAACCCTAATCTCGAAAATCCTAGCCACCTAGGGTTTATTGGCCATAAACCGTAATATTTCAAGTTCATACAATTGAATAAACTAATTGAAAACAAGTTAACCAAAGGCTCTGATACCACTAATGGGTTTTATACAAACAATCATATGTGTACATGCAACCCTAGCATTGGATCTATGTTTTCACTATTAGATACACAACATTATGAACATATAATAAAACCCTAATCATGATTGCTATTTTCGAAATTAACCAAGAAGGTTAGATTACATACCTCTTGTTGTTATATTGTAATAACAACTTAAATCTTCAAACCCAAAGTCTTGAAAGCAAGCACCACAAGTGTAGTGCCTCTAATGGCTCACAAACACCAAGAGCAAATGGAGAAGATATAGAGAGAGAAGGAGAGGTATAAAATTCGTCCCTAGGAAGCCTTGGGAAGGTATGGACGAATTCATGAGCCAAAGGGGTGTTTATATAGGTGTAGAGATAGGGTTTCAATCCTTATCCTTATCTAGTTGCTTGCCCACCAAGCAACCCATAACATAAGCCTTGAATCCTTATCATGGTCGAATTCTAAGGTCCTTATCACCTCAAATTCGTCCAACCTATCCTTAAGATAATCCTTACCTTATTTTGTAACTATCACATAATTACAATTCAGCCCCTCTACTTTAATTAATTACATTTGATCACAAAATTAATTCTTAATTAATTATTGACCAATATTAATTAAAAAAATATGATTTCTACGTTAATATATTATTCTTATAACATATTAATAAATCATAATAACCTCTTTCTCTATTATTTCTCCAGTCAAGTTGCTTTGGTGAAGGCAACCCAAAAGGACCATGCACCATCGGGTCAAGTACATACCAAAATAGTTATGGACTTAGACACTAATCCAACAAGTTTATCCATTCCTTTTACCCTAAGAGGGATAAAAGCGATATATATGGGCCCCTCGATGATTTAGTGATGACAACCCTAAGTGCTTAGCCAAGCCTGGACTGATTTGATTTGTTCAATTAGTCAATCATCATAAATCGAAAATCAGGAAACAACAAATGGACAGAGAGGGTGATTATAATCCATGTCTCATGTCCATACGATATCTAGAATAGAGGAATATATGATCCCTTATCTAATGGACGCGTTGCTGATAAGATCAGAGTTCAATAGCGGCTTTTGAGAGCTACGATTGGTAGTCGGGTTTTAAAGTCGTACCTGCAATTATAGTTATTAGACTTATCCAAGTGAGAGACTGTTGGATTATGTGTCTAAGCCCATAACTATAATTAGTACGTACTTGACCCGAGAGTAGCATGGTCCATTTCGGGTTGCCTTCACCAGAACAATCTGATAGGATGGATAATTGAGAAAGAGGTTATTTGTGATTTATTAATATATTATAAGTATAATATATTAATTGAGAAATCATATTGTTTAATTAGTATTGATCAAGAGTTAATTTGGAATTAATTTAGTGATCAAAAGAGAGTAATTAAATTAACAGGGACTGAGTAGGTAAATCGGTAATACATATAGTTTGGGCTAATGATCCATGTTGATTAGAATGGACTAAGAGTTAGTCCAAAAGGCTTATCATATGGATTATTGGATTCTAGGCCCAAGGGAGTGGATTAGGGTTTACAAGTTGAAACTCTAGGAATTTCACACTATAAGTATAACCCCTTAGCTCCAAAATTGGCACCCCAAGAGTTCCAAGTAGAACCCTAATTGATTTTGTGTGCTCCTAGCCTCTCTCTCATTATCCTCCACTTGTTCATGGTGTTTGTGAATTGTTTGAGGTATCAGACTTGAGGTGCTAAGCTCTTGAAAGGCCAAATTCTACAAGCTACAATATAGAGGTATTCATCTAACTTGATTTTATGTTGCAAATATCAAATTTTATGCTAGTTGTAGGCTTCGTGCTTTGGATAATTTTTTTGCGTGTATAACTAGAGAAAACTTAGATCCAAATCATTAGGTTTGTATGTGCACCATAGGAGTGTTATAGTACATAAAACCTAACATGCATAAACCCCGAAAAAATTAGGGTTTGCATGATGGTCCCCGCCACGTCGTGGCATGGACCTTGCCACATCGTGGCATCCAAAATTATGTGCGTTCTCATCGGGTGATGCCTTGTCGTGGTGTCTTTCCCACCACGTTGTGGCCACCCAAAACCTCAAAATATGAAGTCTCAAATGTCCTGAACTTAAAGGAAGCATATGCACAGAACTGGTGTTATATATATATATATATATATATATATATATATATATATATATATATATATATATATAAATCGAAAATAAACAAAACTATATCAATCCCTAAAGATCTAGGAGTCTTCTGTTAATCTTGGAAACTCTATCTTTAGTTGATCCTTATAACGTAGTATCAAGATCTATAATTGTAACGCAAGTGTTATGCTTCACACTACCAAGTCTTAAAAAACATATGATGTGGCCATCAACAGGAACATATGTTGAGACCATTACCTCCAACAAAAATGACAACACAAGTTTCCTTTGACTCATCAAATCATAGTGTTTGACTCAACAAGACTTATGAATCTTACACACTCTATGAGGATGATTAGGATGTAGAAAACCCTGATGTGGTGTTGTAAACACATCCTAAGAAAATTTTACATTTAATAAATCAGTTTTTATATCTATTTTCCATATTTTATAGTCATTACATGTTTCTATGACAATCAGTATTGTGATATACTTTAACATAGCCACTTGTGAAATTTTCCAGTGTAGTTTACACTATGAGTTTGTGCGTAACCTTTTGGTAGCAATTTGACATTGTATGTATGTGAGCGGGATCGAGCCTACGTTGTTGTAAAAGGGTGTCCATGGACAACCTTGAATTTGGAAAATGTTTAATAAATTATATAGCAATTTTCCTATGGACGCCCGTGTTAACACAAAAATGAACACATGTAAATTCAACTAAAAGAAAAAACATAAAATAATCAACTATACATGAAATTATATATTAGCTATCGATCTTTTAGGTGGAAGTTTTATATTAGTTGTCGATATTTTATGAGGTTAGGTTGTTAGAAAAAAATTACTATAGATAACAAAATCTTTTCTAATCTTTCAAACCTGTAATATACAACACAAAATAATATGTCATGAAACACAAATAAAAAGAAGAGTGAAATTGGAAAACAAAAAAAAACCCTAAAAACAAACTTTACAAAAAAAGGTTTGGTTAGCAAAAGCCGTTGTCGCCATCCTCAACCTTTGTCCACTTCTGCAAACTTTTTATCAAGGTTGTAAAAATCGCTCGACGTTAGCTAGTCGGTGGACTAGGATTAAGGTAATAATCGGCTAGGCGGAGATTAATTGGTGGATTAATCGGGGACCATTAATTGCTAATTTGTTGGATTATAAAAAATTAAATATGACTAATATCATATAAACGTTTGTAAATGCCACTAATATCATAACAAAATAGGTTAATATGATAAATATAACACTAATCATAATTTAAATAGTTTTTATTGAGATATAAATTCTTCAAATGTGTTAAAATTTCATCGGGTTCTACTGTTTCAGTCATTGTGTATGCATGGATTAATCGTTAGGCGCTCTCTAATCAATTGAGTAGCGCCTAGGGATTAATCGGAGATTAATCGGGACCTAATCGGGATTTTTACAACACTGCTTTTTATTGTAACTGGTAGTGTGGCTCGACATGCTTTCCATCTCCGACCATCTACGTCCTTTTTTCATTGTCGGCTATTGTTTCAACAATTCTAGACTTATGGCCTTCTCCGTCAAAGCTATGTCCACTTCTGCCACCAGATATCAACCAGTCGCCTGCATTCCACTTTCTCTGATGAGCTTATCTTTGAAATATCACATATGAATTTGGCCTTTTTTCTCTCGATGTTGGTATTTATTCCCTTATCGATGTTGGTATTTATTTTAGATATGCTAAACCAAATTCTATGAATGTTTTTTTAGCAACTGGCTTTCCATATACTATAAGAAGATTGTAGACATCTTTAACACATGTACACCAAATATCATTGTTAAGAATGGATAAATTAAGAGAGTTCAAATAACCCACTTCAATACCAACTTTATTTTTAGGGAGAGTGACTAAACTCCATGAAACACATGAAATCTTATTTTTGTCATTAATTCCACCCTAAAGAAAAAACGCCTTCTAATATTATCAAGCAAAAAAATAACCTATTAAGGTGCCCTAAATAATGAAAAGTTACAAATGAAGGCTATTTAATAATGAATTCACAGGCGTACGTTTCCCCCCAAAATATAGGTTCCTCGCCTTCTAATTACTCGGTTTCTTTTTAAACTTGTTAACAATGACATTCCAATTCTTGCTAATCTTCAATTTACACCAATGGGAAGACCGAGATATACAAATAGGAAGGATATGGGCTTACATTTTAAAATGCTAGAAAGACGAGTAACCTCTAATTCCCCCCCCCCCCCCCACACACACACACCATAAACTTTACTTTTAGGAAGATTCACCTTCAATCCGGAAGCAAGGAAACAACACCTAAGAAGCCATTTTAGATTTATAAAATTCAACTCGGACCAGTCCCCCCATGAATATGACGTCATCGGCATAAATTAAGTGAGATAAAGTCGTGCCACCATTTATAGGAGTGACATCACAAAATTGAAGATTCTCACACGTCGTCTCCATAACAACATGAAGTCCTTCCATCACGATAATAAATAAGAAAAATAAAAGCGGGTCAACTTGCCTCACTCCTCTTTTAAAGTCAACTTCTTTGGTTGGAGAATAGTTGACAAAGATAGAGGCTCTACTATATAACATCCTAAAATTTAAGACTATGTTATTAAATAGATAAAGTAAATAAATAGAAAATTATTTATATAGTTAAATCATCAAGAAATAAACATATCATTAGTCGATATGAAGCTTAGAAAGTTAAAGGTTGAAAAGTTAACATTTCAAAGTTAAGGGACCAAAAGTGTTAATTTGGTAAAGTATGTTTAACCAAGGGTTCACTCACCAAGTTTAAATAAATGAGGAAAGTTAAGAATACTATGGGCAAGGACTCATTATTCCAAACCTTAAGTTAAAATAGAAAATAATAGGAATTGGCAAGTTTTGACCATAACGTACAATTATAGGGACTAAAGGAGGTCTTCGGAATGGAAGCTTCATCTCACCTCAAATAGCTAGAAAACATGTGGTAGGATCTAGATCTCCTTATTTGATAATTCTTCTTGATTGGATACCCTCTCATGGTGTCTCATGAAGCTCTCAAGCTACAGTTTTAACCTCCTCAGGATTTAGCAAGATGGAGCAACAATTAGAAGAATCAAAGGCTTACTTGTTGGGTTTTAAGCATTACAACATTCCTACGGTGCACATGCAACTATAATTGCTTTGGATCTAGGTTTTTCTCAAGTTACACATGCAAATAAATTATCCAAAGCAAGAACCCTAATCTAGCATACAATTTTCGGATTTAATAAACAAAACATGGTTAGAAGAATACCTTTATTATTGATAGCTTGATCTTGACCTTCAAGATCTTAGTGCCTTAATTGTTGCACCTCTAATGGAGTCATAAACACCACTTATCGTTATATAAACAAGAGAGAGGGAGAAAGAAAGAGGATGGAGGCTATCAATTTCGGCTAGGGTTCTTCTATCAATGCATAGGTTGAAAACTGGTAGCCAAGGGGTCCGTATATAGCTAAGTTGTTACTAGGGTTTTCAACTGGAAACCCTAATTCCCTTGCTTAGGCCCTAAGCAATCCATAGACCCGTACATGAAAGGCCTTGGACGAAATCTTTATGGACTCCCATAGAGTTTTCGTCCACCCCTTATCAATAGGGTCCATTAGCCCAAACTACAACTATTATTGATTTACATAATCAGTCCCCGTACATTTAATCAGTCTCTTTTGATCACTAAATTATATCCAAATTAATTTCTGATCAATACTAATTAAATAATATGATTTCTCAATTAATATATTATTCTTATAATATATTAATAAATCATTTATCAACCTCTTTCTCATAATTCATCCTATCAAGTTGCTTTGGTGAAGGCAACCCAAAAGGACCATGCTAGTATCAAGTCAAGTACATATCAACTATAGTTATGGGCTTAGACACCTAATCCAACAGTCTCCCACTTGGATATGTCTAATAACTATAACTGCAAGTATGAATTCAAAATCCGATTAGCAATCGTAGCTCTTAAAAGCCGTTGTCGAAATATGACCTAGTCAATGACACGTCCTTTAGATAAGGGATCATATAATCCTCCGTTCTGCAAGATATCTTGTGGAAAAAGACATGGAACATGATCATTCTCAATGTCCAACAGTTTGTTTCTCGACTTTCGATTTTTTTGACATAGAACTTAATTGAACACATTAATTTAGTCCTGACCTGGCCCGACACATAAGTCAACACAAAATCATCGAGGGGACCAAGATATCGCTTTTACCCTCTTAGTATTAAAGGAACGGATAAACTTTGACTTATATGTTTGTGTTGGATTAGGTGTCTAAGCCCATAACCATAATTGATATGTACTTGACCCGATAGTAGCATGGTCCATTTCGGGTTGCGTTCACCAGAACAATCTGATAGGATGAACATTTGAGAAAGAGGTTATTTGTGATTTATTAATATATTATAAGTATAATATATTAATTGAGAAATCATATTACTTAATTGGTATTGATCAAGAATTAATTTGGAATTAATTTAGTGATCAAAAGAGACTAATGAAATTAACAGGGACTAATTAGGTAAATCAGTATTACATATAATTTGAGCTAATGATCCATGTTGATTAAAATGGACTAAGATTTAGTCCAAAGGGCTTATCATATGGATTATTGGATTAAAGGCCCAAGGGGTGGATTAGGGTTTACACGTTGAAACTCTAGGAATTCCACACTATAAGTGTAACCCCTTAGCTCCAAAATTAGCACCCAAGAGTTCCAAGTAGAACCCTAGCCGATTTTGTGTGCTCCTAGGCTCTCTCTCATTATCCTCCACTTGTTCATGGTGTTTGTGACTTGTTTGAGGCGTCACACTTGAGGTGCTAAGCTATTGAAAGGCCAAATTTTACATGCTACAATTAAGAGGTATTCTTCTAACTAGTTTTTATGTTTCAAATATCAAATTGTATGCTAGTTGTAAGCTTCATGCTTTGGATAATTTTATTGCATGTATAAATAGAGAAAACTTAGATCCAAAGCATTAGGATTGTATGTGCACCATAGGGAGGTTAGAGTACATAAAGCCCAACAGTGGTATCAGAGCCATAAGTAGTTTTCTGTTATATAGATGCATTGGTTATTTGTTCAAAGATGGAAAAACTGAAAAACTGCACTATGGACAGTGGACTCGGCGAGTCCTATGATCTGACTCGACAATTCAAGCACAAATCAAGACAACTTGATGAATCTAGTATCGACTTGACGACTTGGATAGGCTGGTTGCAGTTTTTTGGGTTTTTTTTTCAGGTTTTTGGAATAGGATCATTACCATGAACTGTTTTATATCATAAATTTTTTTATATGGTAGTGATTAACCTCATCCAATTAAAAGATAAATTGTCAAATCTTTAGAAAATTACTAGTTTATATGATAAGTTGATTGTTTGAAATTCTTTGATTTGAAGTTATCTTGCTATAAGAGTAGCATTATGTCAAATTGGTAAAAAGATAAAATTATGATTATTTTGTTAGTTAAACATTTAATATAAATGGATTTGAAGAGTTTCATAACTTGCCCTCAAGTTATGGAACTTGGAAAGCCTCTTTTATGACTAAAGAGAGTTATAAAACTTGCAATCAAGTTTTGGAACTCAAAAGTTTTTTGAAGGAATTCCAAAAACTTGCCATCGAGTTTGGAATTCAAGAGTTTTTTCTAATTAAGTTTTGGAATTTGAAAAGTTTAATTAAAATGTTTTAATTTGAAACATTAAATTCAAAAACATCTAGTAATTTAAAAGGATTTCAAAAGGTGCAACTCTTGGGTTCATAACTTAAAAATTAATTAAATAGTTTTTAATTTAGATTTTTTTGTATATTAAACCTTGATGCTTTGAATAGTTCAAGTTACACTCTTATGGAGTTTATTAAATTAATTAAGTGTTTAATAAAAGAGAGAATTAATAAATCCATAAAAGTATTGTTTAAATTTAATTAAATTAAAAGTTTAATTTATAGTTTAAACCACCAAGTATTTTAAATGTAAAAAATACACCCTTATACTATATTACATTAAAATTCTAATATATTATATATGTATAAGTAAAAGGTTAGTCTTACCATTAGTAGGCCTCATTCACGAAGCTGGTCTATAAGGGGTGTTTAAGGAAATTGCCTATAAAATGGTGATTGAATGGGTATCCACTCTTACCCACCGCACTCTTGACTAGTGGAGGGTCGTTAGCCGAACGGGTTTGAGAGGACATTTAAATCTTCATTAAAAGTATAATTAAATATAAAGTAACTAAACCTTTTATAAATTCACAATCTTAGTTACTTAGAAAAAATGTGAATTTGATTCTAACCCATGAAATTGCACATTGCACCTTATTAGTCGTTAGTGGAGCGTGTGTGGTTAACCGACACACTAATATGGGATTAATGAAGGATGGCAATAGGTAGTTCGTAGTTTTTCATAGATCAATGGAGCGTGTGTGGTTAACCAGCACATTGATTAGGTGAGAAATGACTTCGAGAGTACCAAACTAATTTGCATGATTTTTCACACCTTGTTTGTGATCCTCGGTATCCAAGTCACAAACTTGAAGGGCATAATCGAGATTAAACATGCTTAAATGAATCTCAAAGGATCTAGGAGTTTCATTTAAAAACTTAATTCACTTAAAATTTCGTTTTTGATGGTGGAATTGGTAAATCGTCATTTACCTACCTTCAAATATTTTGCAATTGGATTACGACATCCTTTTCCGAATTGCAGAATATTGTGTTGGGTCCTAGCCTTAATATTTCATTTGGATGTTATATTAAGGACTTAAATCAACTAAACTTGAATTTCTCCCTTCTAGATATCTAATTCTGACAACTATGGTGTTCCCAAATCCTTTGGAAAAAGCTTTCCTCATGAAGATGATGTTCCCAGAAATCATACTTCACTTCCTCCACCTCCTTCAATAGTACTCCCAGACCCACATGTTCGTCGACTTGAAAAGTTCAAGGTCACTCAAACCTTATTGTCAAGCAAACACCAAGATGGAAGGTCTATGTGTGCACACGTCTTAGAGATGAAGTCACACATTGACAGGCTGGGAATTTTAGGAGTCGTTGTGTCGAGTAAGTTGGTTCTTGACTTGGTTCTTCAATCATTTCCTAAGTCATATAGTGAGTTCATTAAAGATTACTATATGACAGAATGCGACGCTACCCTTGTTGATCTTACCTATTTGCTAATTGCAGCTGAATCAGAAATGATTTGGCGCACTGGTAAAACAAATTTGATTGGAAGATCTGTTTCCCAAACTTCCATGGACATTGACAATGGAAACATTAGAAGTCCAGAAAAGTCTTCCAAATGGAAAAGAGAAAGGCTAAGTCTGAGATTGTCCCATGTGTCGTTCCAAAATGAATCTGTTTGTTTATATTACCAAGAGAAGGAGCATTGGATGCGAAACTGTCGTATCTATCTAAAGGATCACAAGGATGGTAAAGTCAAAGTGCTTGACTCTGCTTCAGGTAAGTCCACTATCTTACTCTATTGAGTTCCTATTTCTAGATTCTTAATAAATGATGTGATAAGATTACATTTTGATGTTTTGGAGGATTGAAGAAGAGAAAGGAAGCTTAAAGAAAGAGCAGGCTAAGTATGATCGCGAAGAGATGGATTTCGATCGCATGATTCGATGATCAGAATCGTGAGTTCCTACTTAGGAGTTATGATAGATTGCTTAGGAATATTTAGAAACATAGTTTTCATATGTACTTGCATTGTAAGGAAAAGTTTTCCACATTTTATAAATAAAGAAATATTTTGATTTTATCTTATTTTATATTTCCTTGCAATGGCATTTGTGAAAATTGATGTTTGTATGTTTCTATTTTTAGCAATATATATTTGATTCTTTCATTTGTGGTAGTGTCGAAAAATTAATAAATAAAGGAAGATTCTCATCACCCAAGTTTCAATTGGACAGAAACTTGGAATCATGCAACTGGTATTGTATGATGAATGAGAACCTTCGTATTTAGGAAATTAAGACGAATTCCTTGTTCACATATAGATGTGATTCAAGTGAAGGACTAGGGGATCAAGTACACATTGTTGTGCATTGGTCGGGTCCACCAAAAAGAACAATACGACTATTCATCATTGTTTACTAAAAGTTTAGTAAATATGGTTATGCTTACAAGTTTAAGTGTAATTCTGAAACATTGAAAAAGTTTCAAGGTATAACATAAAGAATAAGAAGAATAAAATTAGGCAGAAAGATAAAAGGTTTCTCCAATCTGAAAGGAAAGGATAGTACTTTAGTATCGTGTTTTATGATTATCTTAATGATTATGAAAACCATATCACAATTGATCCTCTAAGAACAACTTAGTGCACTTGTATGGGTAAGAAGAGGGATCAAAAATTGTTGAAATCATTAAATCAAGAAGCTGAATCATACTTTGTTCCGAAGTCAAGTATTAGAGTTATACTCCAAGATTGTGTCTTGAGTGACATGTCCTAAGAAGGTTTGTAACACATCATGAAATGTGGAGTAGAAAAGTTTTCTTTCTCTTGCACATTTGAAATTGGTAGTTGTGATGTTTAGATAAGACAAAGACAAACTAAGACCAATTTAGTGAAGTGTTAATCTTGATAAGAATCTACACTAACTCTTGAATATTTGTTTGTCAAGGTGTGTTTCTTGACAAGAGAATCTTATATGTCAAGAAGTCAGTGGGAGTCTTAAAGATCTTGAAAAGTTTCAGGAACTAATCAAGAATAAACCTATTATGTATCACTAGCTCACGACTTGAGGTTTGTAACCTATCATGTTGACATATTCTTATTTCTGTTCCATTCCAGTTAAAGTTGACTATGCATGTGAGTTCTATGAGTTCTCAATTATATGCATAAGGTAAAGCACCTTGATCAGTGAAAATTCATTGATCAGTAAGGGTGAGTTGCTCAACAACTTGGAAGACATGGTAGGCTCTTTTGCTGCCAAATGGCAAGAAATTAAGTGTGAACAAGTTCAGTCCATATGAAGTTCAGTTTGTCAGAGACCTTATCTTATGCTAATGGTTGAAAATGACAGATTAACATGGATAGGAACACATACACCATAAAATCTAAGTGTCATTAGGTTTCTCTCCAATGCATGAAAATGATTGTGAGGAAACGCTTTCACTAAGAAGGTTTTGAGGATATAGCAGTTATGTTAATTACGTTCTCAAATTCGATTATGACTACGGCATCCCTCTTCATAGTTCGAATTGTGAGAAATGGAAAATAGTTTAAACATTCGGAACTTATTGATGTAAGTTCTAAAATAGTTTAGAAACACATATGGGCTTTCTAATAAAAGGTGTATGAGCCTAGATAAAGCTTTATCGAAGCATCTGGTATCAGAAATCTGAACTTTGGTAAGAAAGTCAATAACGTATTGATTTCCAGAAGTCCAGCTGATTTTGGATACATGACAAAGCTAGTGGGAGCATAAATGTTATGCTAGTAACAAAATAATTGTTATGCTATTGGGAGCATAATTATTATGGTAAGTGTTGTGAGTAGCAATACTATTTATAGGAAACAAAGTACTAATTTGCAACGTTGCAAAGGTTGAAAAGTTTTTTCGCTATAGTAAGGGAGAGGATACTTATACTTTATTTCGAATCTAAAAGATTTGATTGAAATATTAATCAAACTTAGTCATGGCTATATATATGAATACCATGTTGAAATATTTCAATATTGGAAATTCTATATATGGAAATATTATAGAAAAAAACTAGTCAAGTATCATGTCTTTATGTAAGACATTATGAATCATGTCCCATATGCTTCGGATATAGGATCGATTGCATATGCTATAATATTCACGTGTTTTAATTTTCCAAATGCCTAGGGCATTATGAGGGAAAAAGGACTAGAACCGGATATGACTAAAGTGGTTAAACAACTGTCAAAGACTATCTAAGGTTCGCTAAGGATTGGTTGCTTAAGGACAGTTGGAAGTATAGTAATGGATGGACCATATTGACATTATTATGAATAGACAAAATTCTATTAATAATGCATTGTCATATGGAAAATATGGAAATGCTTCCATAATGGGAGATGGCTATTAAGAACCTTTATGCAAGAAGGATGTTCAAAGGAATGTACTTTGAATTTGAGACTTCGCTTCCTTGGAATTGTTTTGTTATCAATCTCTAAAGGAATACTTTGTAATATCATTGGCAAATCCCTTGTGACTTTCATACCTCGACATTACAAAAGGATCATTGCATGATAGTGGCAAGAATTAGGTGTTCTTACACTAAGGATTTGGAATTGTGAAATGAGCAAAATTGAAATGCTTTCAATTAATTTATTACACACAAAGTAAGGACCATAGGTAAACATAGTGTGCATTCTTGGAGCATGGGATAACTATTGTTTTAATTCAAGTATTAAGTTGATTAATCGAAACATTATACAATGAATAATGTGTAATCAATATGGTGATTAAATTAAAGGTTTTTTTATTTATATTCAAAAGTTTTGAGACCATATTAGATTCAATTATTCTTGTGTTTCACTTTGCATGTTTTGACTTCCCGAATAATAAGATTATTCAAACCATCGACAGTCGATCATACTTTGGAAGTAGGTATTGAGGCAAGATTGTCATGAATCTGACTATACATTGTCTAAAGTGTTTACACATAGCACAAATTTGTTGCAGTGTTCATGCGTACTCCTGTAATAAGATTTGAGTATTGGATTAAACCCACGCTCATCTGAATCACTTCATGGATTTCATCATGAGTGATTGTGAGATGATAATATTTTATATTCTTGAAACAGAGACATATAGTTGCTTACAAGTCGATTGCACATTGATGATGTGTAAACACACCAGTAACTTGGTGTTATAAAACACATTATTGTGTGTGATTTGATGAGTAAATAGATCAAGCATATGAGTCAAAGTTTATCCGTTCCTTTTACCCTAAGAGGGATAAAAGCGATATATGTGGGCCCCTCGATGATTTAGTGATGACAACCCTATGTGCTTGGCCAAGCCTGAACTGATTTGAGATGTTCAATTAATCGGTCGTCATAAATCGGAAATCAGGAAACAACACATGGAAAGAGAGGATGATTTTAATCCATGTCTCATGTCCATACAATATCTAGAATGGAGGAATATATGATCCCTTATCTAATGGATGCATTGTTGATAAGATCAGAGTTCAACAACGGCTTTTGAGAGCTACGATTGCTAATTTGAATTTGGAGTCGTACTTCAAATAATAGTTATTAGAATTATCCAAATGGGAGACTGTTGGATTAGGTG
Organism: Lactuca serriola; assembly: GCF_051521515.1. Lineage (NCBI taxonomy): Eukaryota > Viridiplantae > Streptophyta > Magnoliopsida > Asterales > Asteraceae > Lactuca > Lactuca serriola. Next base: position 199,405,481 of record NC_136411.1, read on the forward strand.
TCTAAGCCCATAACTATAATTGGTATATACTTGACCTGATAGTTGCATGGTCCATTTCGGGTTGCCTTCACCAGAACAATCTGATAGGATGGATATTTGAGAAAGAGGTTATTTGTGATTTATTAATATATTATAAGTATATATATTAACTGAGAAATCATATTACTTAATTGGTATTGATCAAGAATTAATTTGGAATTAATTTAGTGATCAAAAGAGACTAATTAAATTAACGGGGATTGATTATGTAAATCAGTATTACATATAGTTTGGGCTAATGATGCATGTTGATTAGAATGGACTAAGAGTTAGTACAAAGGGCTTATCATATGGATTATTGGATTAAAGGCCCAAGGGGTGGATTAGGGTTTACTAGTTGAAACTCTAGGAATTCAACACTATAAGTGTAACCCCTTAGCTCCAAAATTGGCACCCACAAGTTCCAAGTAGAACCCTTGTAAAATCCATAAAATTCGATCCAATTTAAAACTTTTTAAATCATTTAAAACCATTTAGTCATTACTATTTGTTTTCAAAATAATTTAAACATCAGAGTTCCCAAAAACCATAATCATCAATCGAGGAAGCGTACGGTCACGCCTTCGCCTTCCCGCGGCCATCCACTGAACCTGAAATAATAAAATGAAACTGTAAACCCAAAATCTTAGTGAGTTACCCCCAAAATACCAACATCATAAAACCATAATCATATCATATCAACAAATACAGAACATCATGCATAATGAGCCTTCATCCTGACTGGACTGGCTCGTAGGGCCTACAGCCTATCTGGACTGCTCTAGAGCCTTCGGCGTGACTGGACCACCTCGCACGGCCTACAGCCGATCTGGACTGCTCACCGGGTATGTTGGCCTACAGCACAAAGCAGGACTGCCTCAACCCAACCCCGAATCAAACAAACATGTGCACATAAATACAATACGCTAGCTCATATCGTATAATAGTCAAACCGATCTAACAGATCACTAATCATAGCAACATCCCAATACCGGGATACAAACCTAACCGGTCACTAACATAGCATCATCCTATAACCATGACACTGACCTAACCAGGTCACTAAGCGTAAGCATATCACCATCCTGACTACCAGGATGTAATCAATGAGCATATCATGTCAATATCGGATACAATCCGTAAAGGGTTGGCCTTGGTGCCTTAGACCCCATTGATATAGTGAGGTTAACTCACGTCTTTACTATCGACTCAAAAGGATAAGCTCAAGCTCTCGGATCACCACCACAAACTTCACCACCTATATTCACCATAAAACCATATTCATAAGTTTCCAATTTTCCCAAAATTCCCCTAGAAGTCAACTAGTCAACCCCCGGTCAAAGTCAAAGTCAACAGTCAAGGTCAACAATCCATGTTGACCGGACTCGTTGAGTGCAGTCACCAACTCGTCAAGTCCTTCCAGAACTTGAGCAGTCATGAAATCCGCCCACTGACTCATCGAGTTTCCATGCAACTCGCTGATTTCATGGGTGTCCAAAGTCGTAAAAAACCCTAGCTGACTCGCCGAGTCACCCTACTAACTCGCCGAGTCCATGACAATCTTCATCGGACTCACAAAGTTGACCATCCAACTCGTCGAGTCCCTTCGGTCCATATCCAAACATATGCCTATTAAGCCATCTTAAGGTTCCATATTGCAGATCTAGCTTCCCAAGGCATGTTTATCACGTAAAGTTGCAAACTTTACGTGCATGCAAGGCTCTAAAGTCTTATAATGAAAAAACCAAGCTTGCAATGGGGTTTTACACTTATGGAGGGGTTCATACTTGCCAAAGCTGAGAGCTTCATGGACTTGGAGGCCAAAGAGAGTTCAGATCTGAAGTTACAACTTCAGATCTGAGCTCATACCCAAGAATAGCTTCATAATATGCTAAAAAAGCCCTAATCTTTAACCAAAAGAGTTCTAGAATGAAATGAGGTCAAGGTAACGATTTGATACTTTCCAAAAGATGCCAACTCAGGTAGATATCAGATCCCCACACGTTCCTTGTGTCACACCCCAAAACCGAGAACGGCGGAAACGTTATGGGGCGGAGGACGTCATTTACAGTATCACAACAATGAATAGTAGTAAACAAGCAACAACATCATCCATTGCATTAATAATATAATTTTAATACAAGTGTTTTGACATGTTTAATAGACACTAAATTATGAATCAAAAATGAAAGATGAGTCATGAACGAGCTCCATCTTCTCTAAATCTTGCATCGGTACCTGTCTACTATTGACCTGAGGATACAAGTTATTTTGAAAGCGAGTATCAGCTTTAAAGCTGGTGAGATCATAAGTATTTTAGTGTCTGTATTTGTTATAATGTATTTGTAAGAATGTATTTGTAAGACTGCATTTGTAAGTGTGAGTATGTAAAAGTTTTGAATAACCTAGAAAACCCTATGCTTCCTACTGAAAGTAGCCTTCTACCAAGGCATCTAGTATATAATTGTGTCTATTGTAAGAGTGTGTATTTTCCCAAATCTAAATATCATTAACCAAAAATATAGTATTTACATTACCGTGCATCGTGTGAATGTTCACGAAGTGAATGTAATGGGGAAATAATAATGTACTGTAGTTTTATAATAAGTGACTACTGCTGTACTAACTACCTTAAACCAAATGAAATTTAAAGTAACATGTGATCGGCCTGTATCCAACTACCGACTCAATAGTAAAATGAAGATGTAAGACGCCGTAAGAAATGACATTTGGCACCCGTAGACTTGCAAGTCCCACTGTAGCGAGCAACAAGGTGTAGGATAGTCAATCCAGTATAGATCTATACACAAACTCATACGCTCCCCAATTAAGGAGATTCTGGACACAAAAACGGTCATGGAAGGTAGTGCCATGACCTGTTTAATGGCTCACATAACTGAATGTAATGTATATGTAATGTATATGTAATGAATGTGCTAGCTGTATTGTGTGTTCTTCCTCTGTCTAGCCTGTATGTTTGTTTCTCATCACTATGTATTATGTTTGTTTCTCATCACTATGTATTATGTTTGTTTCTCTTCACTATGTATTATGTTTGTTTCTCATCACTATGTATTATGTTTGTTTCTCATCACTATGTATTATGTTTGTTTCTCATCACTATAAGTTATGACTCATGTATGAACTGACTCTTTGTATGATTCATTGTTCTAGTATTAGTATTAGTAAAACCCTAAACTACGCCTATTGTAGTTTACTAGTAATATAACTTGTACGTATGAAGATGGAAGTATACCCTTGCTACCCAAGGGTATTGAATTCACTAGAAGAACCTTTATGACTATATATGTACACATGATATATAACTAATAATTAAATGACCTTCGGACGGATACCCAATACCCTACCAGACCACATCCCAACGGGGAAAAGGAAATAAGGCGGGTTAGCCTTCCTAAGCCCTTCAAACATTACTTATATAACTATACATATCTAGGCATGCAATTGACAATATAAAAGTATAAAAGAAGTTTTGTAAAACTTTTGAAGAGTTTAAAAACTAAGAAAAGGTGACTTGATGTCAGTTTGTAAAACAGTTTGAAAAGAGTTTATTTGATAAGAACAGTTTAAAGTATAATGAATCCTTTGTTTTGGAAACACAACTGTAACAGAGTTTTGAAAAGAAACATTAAGTATGTAAGAAATTTTGATAAAGAGTTGTAAACTAGTTAAAAATGTTTTGGAAAGTCATTTGAAGTAATTTGTTTGGTACAACCGCTAAAAAGTGTAGTAAATCTATTTGCATGCTAGTTATTAATCACATGTGATTGATTTAATAACTAGCATGTTTCAACTTGTACCCCCCCATAAAGCATTTAAAAACATTTAAAAAGGTTAATTAAGGGGTATGAACTCACCTATAGTGAGTGAATCGGAAGGAAGTGTCGGACAAGTGCTCGGTGTCAAGTGAAGACTTAGACACACACAATGATCCTAATTACATATGAAAACATATGTATATAAACAATTAGTGATTATAACACTAATTAAACATGTATAAACATCCTATTGCGAGGAAAACACTCTGGTCAAGTTCTAGGAGGCTATCGGGTTGCAACAAAGGAGTGCAAAGCCTCATACGGAAGTTTATGGTCCAATGACCATCTTTATTGGAGTTTACGGCCCAGGGGAGTTTACTCCTGGCCGTAAACTCTCAATTGGTCACCAAAAGGGGATTAAAACTCTACGGGCTTAAGTGGTTAAGTGCTCCAAAGCTTTAAACAAGTGTTTGGGTGGGTTTAAGGTCCTAAAATGAACTTGTTTGGTGTTCACGGCCCTGAGACCATTTCCCCATGAGTTTACGGCCGTAAACTCATGGTAAGGAGTACCATTTCGTGAAATGAAGTCCTTAACTCAAAGGGGTAAGGTTCTATGCTAAAATCCAAGGCTCACTAAAGTGTTGGGGTGTCATTTGCAGCCTTAAAAGGGGTTTACGGCCCAAGAACATGCATTGGCCGTAAACTCCTTGAATCCCTTGATTTCTTATGTTTTCTAAGCTCTAAATATGATAAACTTAGTGTACAACAAGTTGGATCAAGAGTACTTACGATCTACGAGCTTGAATGGTCAGTTTTGGCCAAGAACACTAGTGTGTGTTCTTGGTGTTCTTGGTAAAACTTGAAAATTTACAAAATGGAATGATTTCACGGATGAAATCATGTAAGATTACTCGTTTATGTAAGATATCAACTAGTTAAGACAATAAGCTTACGAGTTTTGAGGATCGGGGACGAAGATCGGGATGATACTTGAGAGGATTTGGGCCAAATGGAAGGAAAGAATGAACAAATGGCCATCTTTTCATCATATAGGCAAGAGTTTACGGCCCTCATGGAGTTTACGGTCGTAAACTCCCATGTGTTGGCTGTGAACTCCTTGCATGAGTGCTTAGGGTTATTTCTTTGAGCTAAAACTTCAGCCGATTAACCCTGACACTTATTCCTTAAGTGTACAAGGCTCAGAATGCTCAAATAAACTTCTAATTGTGCTAAAAGATAACAGCAATGAGTTTGACTTTCAATGGAGTGTTACACTGAACTGGATGGAAAATTTCGGGTTGTCACACCTTGCTTCTAGCCACTTGCTCTCCAAGCTCTTTTTACCATGATCCACCTTCCAAAGCTTAAAACACACAAGAGAGAAGCACACACATGGATTAGGGTTTGTTGGACTCTCAAGAGGGCGCAAGGGGGATGAAGGAGGCTTATGATCCTTTAAATAGTGTGCAAAACCCGGAAATTAGGGTTTCATCCTCCAGCTCCTACTCGTCGAGTCATATCTTGGACTCGGTGAGTAAGTCACTAAAACACGTGGCCCGACCCGTTGTTAGTTGACTTGTCAGGCATCCAACTCGTCGAGTACACCTTGAATTATGAAAATTAAAACCATAAACTAATACTTGAGAATCGGGGCATTACAATTCTCCCCCACTTGAACTAGACTTCAACCTCGAAGTCTGTTGCGGTGAACAAATTCGGATAGTGCTCCTGCATTTCTGCCTCCGGCTCCCACGTCCACTCGGACCCTCTTTGGTGCTCCCACTGTACCTTTACCAAAGGTATCTCCTTGTTCCATAGAATCATCACCCTTCTCTCCAAAATGGCCACAGGCCTCTCAATATAATTCAGACGCTCATCAACATGAAAGTCATCCAACAATACAACCGCCTCCTGATCCATGCTACACTTTCGCAATTGCAAAACGTGAAAGGTAATGTGAATCCCAACCGAACCCTTTTCAAAAGGTTTATCCTACATGCCACTTTGCCAACTTGACAAAATCCTGATGATCCCAACTATCAAAAACCCAACTTTCCCTCTTCCTGAGGCGAACCTTTTATGCTGACAGGATATTTGTCTCAAAATATCATACAAAATCTATCCACTAAAACACGAACATTCATGTCTGGCCCAATCAGCCTCAGGCTGGAATACCATGCATATCAGGTCCAATCAATCATAGGGTCTGGTCATCCTCATGATGGAATACCCTAGATTGGAATACCTCTATGAACATAACTCGGGTCTACTCATAACTTGAGATCCAAGGATCTATCTTTGCGTCTCATCCACCATCCTCTGATTCGTCACAACCGAGTGTAACTCCCTCGAATCTTCAACAATATATCCATTCCAAACGCGCTCCTACCAAAAGAAATAACCAACACAATCACTATGTCCACAACCTATGTTAGGAATACCCTTATGTGGTCCTCATCATAGGTCTGGATTGCCTCTGAGCCCACAATATGAGTCTGGTATGCCCTCTCCAGCACTCAGCTCATGACTGGAATGCTCCCGATGACCGGTCGACGCTACTGTCAACACTTCAGTTGCCCAACACTCCGGTCTTGTAGATATCCACTTTCCCCCGCCGCTCGAAGGGCCTAATCGACACTCCTCTCATCAACAAACAACATAACGATACAAAAAATTCTACCACACATGGATCTCGAGTCATAAACCCACTTCAACTCTTCCTGCTACCATATGATGTTTCTCATACGAAGTCGAAACCTCCCTGGTCCCAACTTGTCTGCCCACTACCCGAAACATCGGACACCTCACCGATTACTGAACCAAAAGACACACACAAACAGTAGTCCCACACGTCTCCCGCAAAGAAAACCGACTGGATGGACTTGCTTCCATGCCCTGCCATCAACTTCTGCTAACATAATGAACATTACATGACCCACGTCAGCCTCACCTCCTACCTGGTCTTCAGTGACCCATCTTCTCCTCACTTCAAACACGCTATGGCTCTTTCATAGATGAAACCAACCCAAGACACATCACAACAACTCAAACCATCATCAGCATACCTACCATTACCGGCTAACTAGTGCGACACTCATATCTAACCCATATCACCCCTTCGGGTTGAAATACCAACATGTCTAATCAATTCAACTATCGAGTTGAAATTCTCAAGGTTTTTAGACCTACCGCCTCAACCCTACCACTCCCCATGAGCCTCCGTGCCTATGACTTTCAGTTGACCCGCACCGGGTATCTTGGCCTACTACATAAAGCAGGACTGCCTCAACCCTATCCAAATGCCATAGACGATCATGAGATAGATCTAACCTGGTTCCCAGAACCTGAATGACAGAATATTCTAATCCCAAACCTTCCTAAGGCTGACGAATACCCATTCGGATCTACTTCCCAGTCCCCAACTGGAGTATTACCTAATCCAAGAAGATTAATCCTTTGAGGCACTCCGAACTGATGAGATCACCAAGATCCTATGTACTCTATCCGATCTCTAATAACAACTTTCGATCAAACCAAAAATACATCGGAGTCTTCCACCTACTCCAGCAGCATGTTAAACACTTGGGGACAGGCCTACTGATTGCTATAGCATAACAGCATACTCAATACCCGCACATAGCTCTACAAACACATACATAGTCTTCAGCATGACTGGACCACCTCACCAGGCCTTCAGTTTGTCTGTACCACTCTCAGTACCTCCAGCATGTCTGGACAACCTCTCTAGGCCTTCAGCCTGTCTGGACCGTTTTCCGAGCCTTTGGCCTGACTGGTACGCCCCACCAGCCTTCAGTCTATCCGGACCGCTCTAAACTGTCGAGTATCTCCCTGGACCACCTCTCCTGGTGATATTTCCATGCAGACTGTTTTCACCCACTTGGGGTTCAGAACTCCTGATCTATTCCGTGGACTCTAACCTCCTGACCCTAGGCCTCAAGTCGATCGTCCACCCTCTCGGGAATCCGTGGTCTGTTCCCCGACCCGCGTGTCTACCACATACGCTAAATAACTTGCACACTCGTGCTGAATGTACTGTCGAGCCCTGGCAACTAACAAAACCCTCAGAGTCGAGCACACCTTCGACCGAATACTCGAACTGAACTCAATTCCTAACTAGAACTCCAAACTGGTCCCCAACTTCTTCTATCAAGCACCAAGAAGACGTGCTTCTTATGCTGGGGAGTTTTACCGAACCCCCAATAAACACAACCCTCAAAACCAAGCAGCCACTAGGGCCTCCATTCTTCCTGTTGGGTTGTGAAACTTATCCCCGTTTCAAAACCTCTCTCGCTACCGCATCCCGGGGTATCTCTCCCCCACTTAGATTCGACTAAGCCTTCATAATACATGAAAATTGGAGGATTCCGAATCCTCCTCACTTCCCAACAATCGATCCTATGACAACCAACTATTTCCCACTAGTGCTCAATCATTAGCCAATCCCAATTGATCGCACACTTCTAAGAACCAGATGAACACTTCTTGAATCCCAGTGAAACCGACAGTCACTAATGCTTGAATAACCTCACACTCAAGTCCTGAATACCGCAAGATAGATGCTCCAACTAATACCTTGGCGACGAGCTACTTCCCTTGGCGCTTTAGTCCATCAATCACTAACGGTTGCTAAAACCGTTGAATCCTGACAATGCTGAATAACCCTTCTGCGGGACCCTGTCTATAGCCCTCCCACCTAATACCCCTTTTCCAAAGGTGTTCCAAACAATTTTCCCGCTCTTGGGCTCTAGGAATAATTCTTTTTAGGGTTTGCATCCTAACTCACTTTCCGGCTCAAATGTCCACAGATGAACTGCAACAGCTGAAACAATCTCTGCCCCAAGTCGGGCTACAACTACTCCCAAGATATAGTCTACAATCCCAAAAGTGGAATAGGTCGCATAATCAATCCATACCGCCTAATACAAGAGATCCAAGGAAAACTAGACCTCACAATTACTTATGACACGTCGACCCACCTGCGTTACCGGCGCTGAAATAATGTTGCCAATCCCTATAACCAACTGACCCCGAGTTGGAATACAACCTGATCCTGGGTCACAAGCCTGTTCACTCCTTCGAGCTCGAAAAACTGAAAGGGCACAATCATTGCCCTATAAAACGACAATTCAATCCATCAATCAACCATTCCACTTCTAGCTGCAAAACCCCAGCTGAACATAATCATCACTCCTTTCCGAAGTCCCTGTAAGAGCAAAACCCCAAGCCTCAAATCTAGAAACTCATGTGCTAGCCTCTCCCGCCCAACCCGTAAAATATAACGAGTACATATCATCTCCCTGATCTCATATAATTGCATCCCTCTGCTCATCAGAATATGTACCCGAATAAGTCCCGATACAGGAAAGCTTGACCAGCTCCTCCCCTTGTCGTCGTTATAGTTGTTGTAGCTGCTGCAGCAGCCGACTCAGCAAGGGCTGCATAACGCTCATAGAAATACTCAACCATGGAAGACTTAATAGACCCGAACATCTCCGACAACTGTCCCTCGACAATCTTGATCACCTCCACCCGGATGATCTCACTGACATGATCCTCTAACAATAATAGCCTATCCTGGCTGCCAGCTTTCGATCCTAACCCAGATCCGGTCTCAAGACGTCTCGAATAATCCATACCATAATAGGCAACCAACTTCCAACTAAACCCTAGGGGTTGTGACTTCTTTGCTATACACATGGGTCCTGTGCTTTCAGTAGTACGGGCCCATACTACCTTCCACACCTACCCATGTCTCAAGTATCACCACCACACCCTAATAATATACATGCTCATGTTGGTCGCTCAACCTCCCTCCTAGAGGAAGGCTAACTATCACACAACTGACCTACCAGTCCCATACAACCCACCCATCCATGAAACTTCCACCAAACCTATAGCACTAGTGTATGCCAGCCATACATAACGTTGGAACCTATAGATTTTCGAATATCCAAACCTACCCTAAGCCCCCAATCAGATAAGAACAGAACATAAGGCCACATCAAACATTCTCAGGCTATAAGATCTTAATTATGTATAACTGTGATGCATACACTAAACAACTATAGTAATGATGTCAATCTCATATAAGTAAAACCTTAGGCTAGCAGGCATCATGTAATCAGGCAATTCTATCAAGTAATTCCTGAAGATCCCTAGCCTAGTACTAGCATACTGTTCTAACATATCACAATATCAAATAATTGTATGGTATTTTGGGGTCTACTTACTGGTTCCGGCTGATCATACACTTCGCATCCTCTTCTACTTATTTTGAAAACCATTTGAAATCATTTTGAAAATCTTTCCTTGATTTGAGACTGGATTCACATGAGGGTTCCTCCAATTCACTCAAACCAAGGCTCTGATACCAACTTGTAACATCCATAAAATTGGAGCCAGTTTAAAACTTTTTAAATCATTTAAAACCATTTAGTCATTACTATTTGTTTTCAAAATAATTTAAACATCAGAGTTCCCAGAAACCATAATCATCAATCGAGGAAGTGTACGGTCACGCCTTCACTTTCCCTAAACTGAAACTGTAAGCCCGAAAGCTTAGTGGATTACCCCCAAAATACCAACCTCATAAAACCATAATCATATCATATCAACAAATATATAACAGCATGCATAATGAGCCTTTAACCTAACTGGACCGCCTCGCAGGGCCTACAGCCTATCTTGACCGCACCCGAGCCTTCGGCATGACTGGACTGCCTCGCAAGGCCTACAACCTATCTGGACCGCTCACTGGGTATGTTGGCCTACAGCACAAAGCAGGACCGCCTCAACCCAACCCGCAATCAAACAAACATGTGCACATAAATATCATACGCTAGCTCATATCATATAACAGTCAAACCGATCTAACAGATCACTAATCATAGCAACATCCCAATACCGAGATACAGACCTAACTGGTCACAAACATAACATCATCCTATAACCAGGACACTGACCTAACCAAGTCACTAAGTAAGCATATCACCATCCTAACTACCAGGAAGTAATCAATGAACATATCATGTCATAACCGGATGCAATCCGTAAAGGGCCGGCCTTGGTGCCTTAGACCCTATTTATATAGTGAGGATAACTCACCTCTCTACTGTTGACTCGAAAGGATAAGCTCAAACTCTTGGATCACCACCACAAACTTCACCACCTATATTCACCATAGAACAATATTCATAAGTTTTCAATTTTCCCAAAATGCCCCCAGAAGTCAACTAGTCAACCCTTGGTCTAAGTCAAAGTCAACAGTCAAGGTCAACTGTCCATGTTGATCGGACTCGTCGAGTGTAGTCACCTACTCGTCAAGTCCTTACAGAACTCGAGTAGTCATGAAATCCCCCCACTGACTCGTCGAGTTTCCCTGCAACTCGTCGAGTTCATGTGTATCCAAAGTCGTAAAAAACCTAGCTGACTCGCCGAGTCACCCTACTGACTCGCCGAGTCCACGACAATCTTCATCGGACTCACCGAGTTAACCATCCAAATCGTCGAGTCCCTTCAGTCCATATCCAAACAGATGCTTATTAAGCCATCTTAATCTTCCATATTGCAGATCCAGCTTCCCAAGGCATGTTTATCACGTAAAGTTGCAAACTTTACGTGCATGCAAGGCTCTAAAGTCTTATAATGACAAAACCAAGTTTACAATGGGGTTTTACACTTAAGGAGGGGTTCATACTTGCCAAAGTTAAGAGCTTTATGGACTTAGAGGCCAAAGAGAGTTCAGATCTCAAGTTACAACTTCAGATTTGAGCTCATACCCAAGAATAGCTTCATAATATGCAAAAAAAAAAGCCCTAATCTTTAACAAAATGAGATCTATAATTAAATGAGGTCAAGGTAACGACTTGATACCTTCCAAAAGATGCCAATTGAGGTATATATCAGATCCCCACACGTTCTTTGCTTTTAGCCACTTGCTCACCAAGCTCTTCTTACCAAGATCCACCTTCCAAAGCTTAAAACACACAAGAAAGAAGCACACACACGGATTAGGGTTTGTTGGACTCTCAAGAGGGTGTAAGGGGGCTAAAGGAGGCTTATGATCCTTTAAATAGTGTGCAAAACCCCAGAAATATGGGTTTCATCCTCCAGCTCCTACTTGTCGAGTCCTATCTTGGACTTGGCAAGTAGGTCACTTAAACACGTGGCTTAACCCGCTGCTACTCGATGAGTTAGACATCCAACTCGTCAAGTAGACCTTAAATTACGAAAATTAAAACCATAAACTAATACTTAAGAATCGGGGCATTAAAACCCTAGCCGATTTTGTGTGCTCCTAGCCTCTTTCTCATTATCCTCCATTTGTTCATGGTGTTTGTGACTTGTTTGAGGCATCACATTTGAGGTGCTAAGCCCTTGAAAGGCCAAATTCTACATGCTACAAATAACAAGTATTCTTCTAACTAGTTTTTATGTTTCAAATATCAAATTGTATGCTAGTTGTAGGCTTCATGCTTTAGATAATTTTATTGCATGTATCACTAGAGAAAAGTTAGATCCAAAGCATTAGGCTTGTATGTGCACCATAGGGATGTTAGAGTACATAAAACCCAACAGTTTGTACTAATTACTCATCAAATCATACCCAACAACATCTTTTATAACATCAAGTTACTAATGCGTTTACGCATTATCAATGTACAACCAACTTGTAAACAATACACCATATATCTCGGTTTAAAGACTATACGTTATTATGATCTAACAATCACTCGTGATAAATTCCATGAAGTGATTCACATGAGCGTGGTTTTAATCCAATACTCAAATATTATTTCAGAAATACTCATGAACGTTGTAGCAAACCTTTTCTATGTCTAAGCACTTAGACAATCTACAAACCAATTCATGATAGTCTAGCCTCATAACTTACTCCCAAAGTATGATCGACTGTAGATAATTTGAACAATCTAATTATTCTGGAAGTAAAACATGAAAAAGTGAAACAATAGTAAATAATTGACACAAGATAGTAAACTTTACTCATAAATAAATCTCCATTAATTAATCATCAAATCTCAATTACATTTATCTATTACAAGTTTCTAAACAACTATCTAATCACTAAAACTAATATCGTCCTTCAGACCAATGCTCATCGCGTGTTGTAAGTGCTTAACCCTGCTCAGACCCTTTGTGAGAGGATCTGTTGGGTTCTCTTCTGACGATACCCTCTTGACTACGAGGAGTCCCTCTTCTACCTGATGTCTGATGAAGTGGTATTTTCTGTTAATGTGTCTGGATCTACCATGATCCCTTGGTTCCTTGGTTAAGGCAACCGCTCCTTCGTTGTCACAGAAAATCTCCATAGGCTCCTTTATGGCTGGTATAACTCCAAGGTCTCCAATGAAGTTCTTCAACCATATCGCCTCCTTTGACGCTTCACTCACTGCAATGTACTCTGATTCGCATGTTGAATCAGCCACGGTCTCCTACTTGGAACTTTTCCAAGTAGTCGGTCCTCCATTAAGGGTAAATACCCATCCCGACTGAGAGCGGAGGTTATCTTTGTCGGTTTGAAAGTTGGCGTCATTGTACCCTATCACTCTCAAGTCATCACTCCCACCAAGGGTAAGGACCCAGTCCTTAGTCCTTCGCAGGTACTTAAGAATGTTCTTAACTTCTATCCAATGAGCTCTACATGGGTTCCCTTGATATCGACTAACCATGCTCAATGAAAAAGCCACATCAGGGCGAGTACATATCATAGCGTACATGATCGAGCCAACAACGGAAGCATATGGTACTCGACTCATTTCTACTATCTTGGCATCGGTACTCGGACTCTGAGTCTTACTCAGCTTGGTATTGCTTTGGATTGGCAATTCCCCTTTCTTGGAATTCTCCATGCTAAAACGTTTTAACAACTTGTCCAAGTATGTACTTTGACTAAGTCCTATTAGTCTCCTACTTCTGTTTCTTAATATCCTTATCCCTAGAATATAAGAAGCTTCCCCTAAATCCTTCATAGCGAAACACTTCCCAAGCCAGGACTTAATTTCCTGCAAGGTCGGGATGTCGTTTCCTATGAGCAGTATGACATCGACATAAAAAAATAGAAAGCTAAGTACACTCCCACTAGCCTCGACATACACACAGGACTCATCCTCTCTTCTCGAAAATCCAAACTCTTTGACTTTCTCATCAAAACCAAGATTCCATCTGCGAGATGCTTGCTTTAATCAATAAATAGATTTCTCAAGCTTGCACACTCTATTTGGGTACTTCGCATCTACAAAATCCTATGGTTGACACATGTAAACATCTTTAGCCAGTTTCCCGTTAAGAAAGGCAGTTTTGACGTCCATTTGTCATATTTCATAATCATGAATTGCAGCTATGGCCAACATAACCCTTATAGACTTGATCTTGGCCACTGGTGAGAGGGTATCATCATAGTCAACCCCTAGGGTTTGAGTAAAGCCCTTCGCAACCAGTCGTGCCTTGAACGTATGCACTTTCCCGTCCATGTTGGTCTTCTTCTTGAAGATCCACTTGCACCTGACCGTCTTATGACCTGGCACATTGTCAACAAAGTTCCAAACTTGATTGTCATACATGGATTGAATCTCCCTGTCCATTGCCTCCTTCCACTTTGCCAACACTAGGCCTGCCATGTCTTCCTTGTAGTTGTTAGGTTCATCCAAATTTATCAATGTACTATCACTGATAAATGTATCACCCTCAGTAGTTATATGGAAACCATACAACACAGGTGGAACACTAACTCTACTGGAACGTCTCAAAGGTAAGGACTGATCAATTGGTTCAACAGGAATCTCATCCTCAAGTTGAGTGCTACTGTTAGAGGTTCCTTCATCGCTTGACTCTTGAAGCTCTTCAAGGTAAATTTTCCTCCCACTGTCCTCTTGGCATATGAGTTCTCTTTCGTGGAAAACCCATCTCCTTGCTACGAATACCACATTGTCATTAGGTCTGTAGATAAGATACCCAAAGGATTTATGTGGGTAACCGATGCAAATACATCGCTCACTACGAGGTTCAATCTTTTCGTGAGTCTCTCGCCTTATGAAAGCCTCGCAACCCCAAACCTTGATATGTGCCAACGAGGGAACCTTCCTTGTCCACATATCATGAGGTGTTTTGGCAACCTTCTTAGTTGGGGCTAGATTAAGGATATGGGCGGCAGTCTCTAAGGCACACCCCCATAATGAGATATGTAGCGAAGCTGGACTCATCATGGAACGAACCATGTCCAAAAAGGTTCGCACCTCTCAGCCACACCATTAAGTTGTGGTGTCCTAGGTGGCGTCAATTCTGAAACAATTCCATATTCCTTAAGATAGTCGTGGAGCTCGATACTAAGAGACTCACCGCCTCTATCGGATCTGAGCATCTTTATCTTCCTGCCCAATTGATTCTCCACTTCTTTCTTAAACTCTTTAAACTTTTCAAAGGTTTCCGACTTGTCCTTGATCAAGTAGATATATCCATATTTGCTATAATCATCGGTAAAAGTCACATAGAAGCAGTTGGCATCCCTTATGGTGGATCTGAAGGGACCACACACACATCTGTGTATACGAGATCCAAGAATCCCTCACTTCTTTCACAAATACCAGTGAAAGGTGATGTAGTCATCTTTCCAAGCAAGCAAGATTCGCACGTGTCGTCTGACTTTAGGTCAAATGACTCCAAGACTCCATCCTTTTGGAGTTGGGCTATACGCTTCTTGTTGACATGTCCAAGACGACAATGCCACAAGCATGCCTTGTCTAAACCATTAGACGAATCGATATGTAAAACATTCTTTCCTAAGTTGTCTACGACCATCACAGTTTCATATACACCATTACAAGGTAATGCTTCAAAATATAAATTACCATTATAGAAAGCATTAATAGAACCAACTTCGTTATTAAATGAAAATCTAAAACCTTGTTTGTACAAACCATGAAAAGAAATAATATTCCTCGTCATTCTTGACGAGTAGTAACAATCATTCAAGTCTAATCCTAACCAACTACTAAGCACTAAATAGTAAATCCCGATCTTGGCGATAGGCAACGATTTCCTATTCCCCATTATCAGGTTCATCTTCCCATGCTCCACATCCCTACTTCTTCTTAGCCCCTGCAAATCAGAACAAATGTGAAAACCACATCATGTATCAAGGACCCAAGAACCAGCATGCGATGAGTTATTAGATTGAATAGTATAAATACCTGTGAAGGAGGGCTTTATCTTCCCATCCTTGATGTCCTGCAAGTATTTCGGGAAGCTTCGCTTCCAATGCCGCTTGTCGTTACAGTAGAAGCACAATGCTTCTTTAGGATCGGATGAGGGAGTGGCAGATCCATCATGAGACTTTCCCTTGTGGTTCTTAGAGAGAGCTTTCCTCTTCTTCCCTTTTCCATGTCCTATAGCGAGGACAGGGGCAGCAGCAGTAGGTTTGGACTCCACAACTTTGCCTTTAAGTCCACTTTCAGTAGTTCTCAACAAACCTTGAAGCTTGCTAAGGTGACTTCCTCCTTGTTCATGTGATAAGTCATCTTGAACTGATCATAACAAGGGGTAAAGAGTGTAGGATAATATAAATTGCTAACTCTCCATCTTTCATCTTGATAGCTATCAACGAGGCGACAATGTTGTACCTTTCTTGATGCGCACTTTGATGGTACTTTTTCAACAAATTTTGGCACATCTCGCAAGGCCAGTAGTCCTCGTAGAACCGCTGGAGCTCAGGAGTCATAGTGGCTACCATAATACACGACACCTTTGTCGCCTCTTTTTTGTGAGTCCTATACTCAGCTATTTATTCTTCAGTAGCTTTGGTTTCATCTATCTCTTTGAGCTTTTCGTCGAGAAAATATTTGTAACAGCCCGGAATTTCAGGTATTGCTTTAAAACTATTTTTGAGGGAATTTTAGGAAGGGACTCGGCGAGTTGGAGCCAGACTCGCCGAGTAGGACCGCAGACTTGGTCGCGGGTTCGCGACTGGACTCGACGAGTCCAGATATGGACTCGGCGAGTCGACGCTGTTCAGCAGAAACCCTAGCCGTTTGGTTTTGGATCGTATATAACGCCTCTTAGGCCGTCATTGTCCGTCTTTTGGCCGATTGAGAAGAACCCTAATCGTTGTGGACGTCTAGAGCAGGAGAGAAAGCTATTGGAACTTGGAGGAACTTGTTAGGCAAGAAGAAGAAGAGTTTGGCCAAAGGAATATCAAGGAGGATCGAGTCCTGAGGTTTGGGGACACAGAGAGTGCGTTTTCAGGTAATACTCGGACCATTTCTGTTATTTTGATGTGTATACGAATCTAGGGTTTATGAAACCCATTTAGTGATTAGATGGGTTATTATGTTATTACCCAGACGTTTATACCCCAGTAATAAGATGTTTAGAAGTCCAGAAAGTCCCATGATTGTATATCTCGGGACCATACGTATTTCAGGAAGCAGTTGCTCGTCTGCATGGCATGGACTCGCCGAGTCCAATGATCAGACTCGGCGAGTAGCTTGAAGGTTTACTGGGACTCGCCGAGTTGTTCTTCAGACTCGGCGAGTAGCTTGAAGATTCACTGGGACTCGCCGAGTTGTTCTTCAGACTCGGCGAGTGGAGTCGGGGTGGCCCCGCGATTCTTCCACGTGGATCTCGTCGAGTCAAGGGGGATACTCGACGAGTAGAAGGGGAACAACAAGGAAAGTTGGGGAGGACGTCTAGACTCGTCGAGTCGCCTTTGCACTCGACGAGTCCGGTCAAGCTGACCGTTGACCAGAGTTGACCTGCATGTAATTTCTTAGGGTCAGTTGTCTTGGATGATAAGAGTATTAATAAGGGTATATGGTATTATAGGGAGTCTGCAGATCGGCGGATCGAGTGCGAGTGGTTTCAAGAGTTGATAGTTTTCATTACCACGAGGTGAGTCTTCTCACTATACTACACCCGGAAGGGTTTGACTGTGAGACCGGAAGGTCGAATATGATATGTGTTATTTATGCTATAAATAGAAAGGTAGTTGCTATGCATGATATGTATGTTTATACGGGCCGGAAGGCGATATGTTATGTGACAGAAAAGTCAGGTATGATGTATGATATATGTGCTATGTGTGCTAGATTAAATGTATTATGTGTCGTAAACGTTATGGGCCGGAAGGCAATATGTTACGAGCCGGAAGGCAATATGTTATGGGCCGGAAGGCAATATGTTACGGGCCGGAAGGCAATATGTTATGGGCCGGAAGGCGATTATGTTACGGGCCAGAAGGCAATGTATTGTGGACCGGAAGGTCAGGGCCTGGAAAGGCGTATATGTGTAAGTCGTATACTGGGGAACTCACTAAGCATTTATGCTTACAAGTTGTTATGTATGTGTTTCAGGTACTAGCGGGGACCGTGGGAAGGCGCCGGCATGATGCATACACACTGCTGCTATTTGAGATCTTGGGGATTTTATATATGTATTTGATATGAAACATGGAATAAATGCTATTGGTTGAGTAAAATCACTTTATTTTAAATGAAAAATTTGTTTGAAAATTTGCATTGTTACAATTGGTATCAGAGCCTTGGTTTGAGGGATTCGGGTGTACCTTCGGGTGTAACTGAACTCAAACCGAGGATTTGAGGAAAAATCTTTTAAAAATAATAAAGACATAAATTGTTTTTTATAAATGGTAAAGTGGTAAACAAGAACGGAGCAGTGTGTACGATCAGCCAGCGCCCGAATGGTAAAGATCCCCAGAATACCTTACAATGTTATGTTATGCATTGAATTATGAATTGTTATGCATGCTATAAGACTAGGTATACATGATAGGACTAGAATGGCCTGTTTTGTGATGCCTTAGTCTAGGGAGATTACTTATATGAGATATTCAGTAGCGTGCAAGTAGATAGTGCATACTAGAAGTAGAGTACTCATTATTCGGGGTTTGGGGAGGAAGATTTGGGATGAATACTGATACGGTGTGGTCGGTAGTATTGGGCCTGTATTACCGAAGGCACCGGGTCGGTGGAAGACCCAAGTAAGAATCCTTGGATATCGGAGACTGGGTAGGGTTGCGTTATCGAGTACAATAGTACTTGATGGAGTCTCTGATAACTTTATGTTGTATTTCAGAGACATCATGGTTATCACACGTCATGGGGCGAGTTCGAACACCGTGAGTGACGAGGATATTCGTCAGATGATCCAGGAGGAGGTAGCTGCAGCGATCCGGGCCGAGATCCCGGAGATGTTTGGGTCTATTAAGACCACATTGATGGAGACGTTCGAGGAGCGGTACACCGCACTGACTGATGCTGCAGCCGCTGCCGCTACCGCAGCTGTGGCCGCTGCCAGGCCGCAAGGGGGCGATTCGTTGTTGTTCCGGGAATTCAGCAACACGAAACCCCCTGAGTACAATGGGACGCAGGACCCGATTGCTGCAATGAGGTGGATCGCCGACATTGAGGGATGCTTCTACACTTGCTCATGCCCGGAGCATCTGAGGGTACGGTTCGCCTTGAACCAGCTCGGTCTGGGAGCGAAGGACTGGTGGAAGTTCGTGACGGCGAACTTCACTCTGGCGGAGATTATAGCGGTGACATGGGAGAGGTTTACTGAGATGTTCAGGGACGAGTATGTTCCCCCAGTGGAGAGGGAACGGTTGATTCAGGAGTTCTTGACCCTTAAGCAGGGTACTGATTCCGTTGCGGTGGTCACACGGAAGTTTCACGAGAGGGCGATGTTCTGCCCAGAGCTGGTGTCTTCGGAGCAGTCACGGATGAGCTGGTATTTAGGCGTTTTGAGGAGGGATATCCGGGAGTTTGTGTCAAACTCCACCTATCGTACTTTCACTGAGCTTCAGGCGAACGCCAGGAAGCGCGAGATCGAGTTGGAGACCCAGGCCAGGGAGGAGGCCGAGTCTCGGCAGGTGGATCGGCGGCCTGCTCAGTCTCAGCAGGCAGCCAAGCGGATCAAGTCCGCTGATTCGAGGATGGGAGGACCGAAGGGCCGCACTTGCGGAAAGTGCGGCAAGAGTCATGAGGGGGCGTGTTGAGCTGGTGGTTGTTACAAGTGTGGTAAGGAGGGACACATTGCCAGGGATTGCCCTAAGGGGTTTATGGTTTGCTTTCACTGCAACCAGACAGGCCATCGGAAGGCCGAATGCCCGCAGCTTCGTCAGGGATCTACACCGACTACCAGGACTACTGAGACCCGACCGGCGAAGGTCGAGGCCCCGAGGGCTCGCGGGAGAGCCTTTCAGCTGACTGCGGAGGAGGTTCGCGCTGCGCCCGATGTTGTGGCAGGTATGCTGTAATTCACGTATTTACTTTAAAGTCGAAATGTTATGCTTATGTTAATGTATGTGTAAGTACTTTTCTTGTGAACTCTATGCCTGCTCTAGTGTTATTTGATTCGGGTGCGAGTAGATCCTTTGTATCTTTAGCTTTTAGTCAGCATATCAGCATTAGTCGTGAGCCGTTAAGTCGGCCTCTGAGCGTTTCTATAGCGGCCGAGAGGGTGGTTTGTGCCACGGAGGTTTTTTCGGGGATGCGTACTAGAGATTTTCGGGGTTGCGTTTCCGATTGACCTAATTCCTATTGTGATGGGGGATGTCTGTGTCATCGTGGGCATGGACTGGTTGAGCCGATTCAGCGCTGTCATCGACTGTGAGCGCCAGCTGGTGACTATACGAGACCCTAGTGGGGGAGTTCTTACGGTATACGGCGAGGGTACCCGTTCAGGATCAGCTTTTTGTTCGGCCGCTAGGGCGAGGCAATGCCTACAGCAGGGATGTAAAGGTTTTGTGGCGTATGTGATGGATACGCGGGAGGCTTCCGAGAGACCGAGGACAATGGAGGAGGTTCCAGTGGTGCGTGAGTTTCCAGATGTTTTTCCCGAGGAGTTGCCGGGAGTACCTCCTGCGAGGCAAGTGGAGTTTGGTATCGATCTGATTCCGGGGGCTGCGCCTATTGCGAAGGTGCCTTATCGTCTTGCACCTCCAGAGATGCAAGAGTTGTCCTCGCAACTCCAGGAGTTGCTGGGGAAGGGATTTATTCGGCCGAGTAGCTCGTCGTGGGGAGCACCGATTCTGTTCGTCAAGAAGAAGGATGGTTCACACCGGATGTGTATTGATTACCGGGAGTTGAACAAGGTGACGGTCAAGAACCGCTATCCGTTACCGAGGATCGATGATCTATTCGATCAGTTGCAAGGGGCATCTTGGTTTTCCAAGATCGATTTGAGATCAGGGTACCATCAGGTAAGAGTACGGGATGAGGATGTTCAGAAGACAGCATTCAGGACGCGGTATGGGCATTATGAGTTCGTGGTGATGCCTTTCGGGCTCACCAATGCCCCGGCAGTGTTCATGGACCTCATGAACAGGGTATGCAGGCCGATGCTGGATCGGTCTGTGATTGTATTTATCGACGACATCCTAGTGTATTCGCGAACTAGAGAGCAGCATGAGGGACATTTGAGAGAGGTCCTTGAGGTACTGAGGTCGGAGAAGCTATATGCAAAATTCTCCAAATGTGACTTCTGGTTGCGGGAGGTCCAATTTCTTGGACATGTTGTTAATCAGTCAGGGATATTGGTCGATCCGGCCAAGGTGGAAGCAGTGATGAGTTGGGAAGCACCGAAGTCACCTTCCGAGATCAGGAGTTTCCTTGGGTTGGCGGGGTACTATCGGAGGTTTATTAGGGACTTCTCCAAGATCGCAGTACCGCTCACCAGATTGACCCAGAAGGGTGTTACATTCTCATGGGGACCCGAGCAACAGACTTCCTTCGAGACACTACGCCAGAGACTGTGTGAAGCCCCGGTATTAGCCCTCCCGGAAGGGATGGAAGATTTTGTTGTATATTGCGACGCATCGATTTCGGGACTGGGTGCAGTGTTGATGCAGAGGGGCCATGTGATAGCTTATGCATCGAGGCAATTAAAGCCTCACGAGGCGAGATATCCCACGCATGACTTGGAGTTGGGGGCAGTAGTGTTCGCTCTCAAGATTTGGCGTCACTACCTGTATGGGGTTCGTTGTACTATATACACGGACCATAAGAGTTTGAAGTATTTGATGGATCAACCCAACCTAAATATGCGTCAGAGGAGATGGTTGGACGTGGTTAAGGATTATGACTGTGAGATCCTATACCACCCAGGCAAGGCTAATGTGGTAGCTGATGCATTGAGTCGTAGGGCGGAGAACACTCCATTGCGAGATGTATGTCTGAGACTGACGGTGATGACTCCGGTATTGGATGCTATTCGTGGGGCGCAAGCCGAGGTTGTGAGATCCGAGATGCAGAAGAAAAAGCGGGTCGTTGGGTTAATTTCAGAGTTCGTTAAGGATGGACGAGGACTTCCGACGTTTCAAGGTCGGATTTGGGTACCATTCGTGGACGGTACGCGTACTACTTTGATGGAGGAGGCTCATAGATCGAAATTCTCGATCCATCCCGGTGCTACGAAGATGTATTTGGACTTGAGGAAGGAATATTGGTGGCCTTGTATGAAGAGAGACGTCGCATGGTTCGTTGAGAGGTGTTTGACCTGCCGTAGGGTTAAGGCCGAGCACCAGAGACCGCATGGTAAGTTGCAGCCCTTGGAGATTCCCGAGTGGAAGTGGGAACAGATTACTATGGATTTCATCACCAAATTGCCGAGAACTGCCAGGGGAATCGATGCAATTTGGGTGATTGTGGATAGATTGACGAAGAGTGCACACTTCCTTGCCATTAGCGAGAGTTCATCAGCGGAGAAGTTGGCAGAGTTATACGTGAGAGAGGTAATATCTCGGCATGGAGTGCCGATCTCGATTGTTTCAGACCGTGATGTACGTTTCACTTCCAGGTTCTGGAAGAAATTCCATGAGGAGCTGGGTACTAAACTACATTTTAGTACCGCATACCATCCCCAGACAGACGGTCAGAGCGAGCGGACGATTCAGACATTGGAAGACATGCTTAGAGCGTGTGTGTTAGACTTCGGGGGTAGCTGGGATGCGCATTTACCCTTGGCTGAGTTTTCCTACAACAACAGCCATCATTCGAGCATTGGTATGCCACCTTTTGAGTTGTTGTATGGTAGGAGGTGTCGGACTCCCATTTGCTGGGGAGAGGTGGGACAGAGAGTGATGGGCAGTACAGAGATCGTACTCCAAACGACAGAGCAGATTCAGGAGGTTAGGCAGAGGTTATTGACCGCCCAGAGCCGACAGAAGAGTTATGCGGACAGACGCCGGTCCGAGCTTGAATTCCAGGTTGGCGACTTCGTTCTCCTGAAGGTTTCTCCTTGGAAAGGAGTGATCCGGTTCAGAAAGAGGGGCAAGTTGGGACCCCGGTTCATAGGTCCATTTCGGGTAATTGCAAGAGTAGGTCGGGTAGCTTATCGGCTAGAGTTGCCAGCAGAGTTGGGACAGATTCACAATACCTTTCACGTATCACAGTTGAGGAAGTGTATAGCCGATGAATCGGCAGTGGTTCCGTTAGAGGATATTCAGGTGGATGCGAGTCTAAATTACGCCGAGAGACCAGTAGCTATCAGGGATCGGAAGATCAAGGTTCTGCGAAACAAGGAGGTACCTCTGGTGTTGGTTCAGTGGCAACACCGGAAGGGATCGGAGATGACTTGGGAGCCGGAACGTGAGATGCGGGAGCAACATCCGGAGTTACTCGCAGAGTAAGACTTCGAGGGCGAAGTCTAGTTCTAGTGGGGGAGAGTTGTAACAGCCCGGAATTTCAGGTATTGCTTTAAAACTATTTTTGAGGGCATTTTAGGAAGGGACTCGGCGAGTTGGAGCCAGACTCGCCGAGTAGGACCGCAGACTTGGTCGCGGGTTCGCGACTGGACTCGACGAGTCCAGATATGGACTCGGCGAGTCGACGCTGTTCAGCAGAAACCCTAGCCGTTTGGTTTTGGATCGTATATAACGCCTCTTAGGCCGTCATTGTCCGTTTTTTGGCCGATTGAGAAGAACCCTAATCGTTGTGGACGTCTAGAGCAGGAGAGAAAGCTATTGGAACTTGGAGGAACTTGTTAGGCAAGAAGAAGAAGAGTTTGGCCAAAGGAATATCAAGGAGGATCGAGTCCTGAGGTTTGGGGACACAGAGAGTGCGTTTTCAGGTAATACTCGGACCATTTCTGTTATTTTGATGTGTATACGAATCTAGGGTTTATGAAACCCATTTAGTGATTAGATGGGTTATTATGTTATTACCCAGACGTTTATACCCCAGTAATAAGATGTTTAGAAGTCCAGAAAGTCCCATGATTGTATATCTCGGGACCATACGTATTTCAGGAAGCAGTTGCTCGTCTGCATGGCATGGACTCGCCGAGTCCAATGATCAGACTCGGCGAGTAGCTTGAAGGTTTACTGGGACTCGCCGAGTTGTTCTTCAGACTCGGCGAGTAGCTTGAAGATTCACTGGGACTCGCCGAGTTGTTCTTCAGACTCGGCGAGTGGAATCGGGGTGGCCCCGCGATTCTTCCATGTGGATCTCGTCGAGTCAAGGGGGATACTCGACGAGTAGAAAGGGAACAACAAGGAAAGTTGGGGAGGACGTCTAGACTCGTCGAGTCGCCTTTGCACTCGACGAGTCCGGTCAAGCTGACCGTTGACCAGAGTTGACCTGCATGTAATTTCTTAGGGTCAGTTGTCTTGGATGATAAGAGTATTAATAAGGGTATATGGTATTATAGGGAGTCTGCAGATCGACGGATCGAGTGCGAGTGGTTTCAAGAGTTGATAGTTTTCATTACCACGAGGTGAGTCTTCTCACTATACTACACCCGGAAGGGTTTGACTGTGAGACCGGAAGGTCGAATATGATATGTGTTATTTATGCTATAAATAGAAAGGTAGTTGCTATGCATGATATGTATGTTTATACGGGCCGGAAGGCGATATGTTATGTGACAGAAAGGTCAGGTATGATGTATGATATATGTGCTATGTGTGCTAGATTAAATGTATTATGTGTCGTAAACGTTATGGGCCGGAAAGCAATATGTTACGAGCCGGAAGGCAATATGTTATGGGCCGGAAGGCAATATGTTACGGGCCGGAAGGCAATATGTTATGGGCCGGAAGGCGATTATGTTACGGGCCGGAAGGCAATGTATTGTGGACCGGAAGGTCAGGGCCTGGAAAGGCGTATATGTGTAAGTCGTATACTGGGGAACTCACTAAGCATTTATGCTTACAAGTTGTTATGTATGTGTTTCAGGTACTAGCGAGGACCGTGGGAAGGCGCCGGCATGATGCATACACACTGCTGCTATTTAAGATCTTGGGGATTTTATATATGTATTTGATATGAAACATGGAATAAATGCTATTGGTTGAGTAAAATCACTTTATTTTAAATGAAAATTTTGTTTGAAAATTTGCGTTGTTACAATATTCTTTCTCCTCGTATCGAAGGGCCATGCAAATGTTGCGAATCCAATCATTGAAATTGGATCCATCGAAGGTGACCCTCCCACAAATGTTCATAAGAGAAAAGGAGCTTGAGGAGTTGGAGTTCGAGCCAGAAGTGTTGTTTGAGCCAGACATCTGAAAAGAAAAGGAACAAAGTTTTTTGATTAGATAAATAATCCTTAATATAACATCCAAATGAAATATTAAGGCTAGGACCCAACACAATAATTCACAAATTGGAAAAAGGATGTTGTAATCCAATTGCAAATTATTTGAAGGTAGGTAAATGATGATTTACCAATTCCACCACGAAAAACGAAATGAAGAATTAGGTTTTAAATGAAATGAAATTCCTAGATTCTTTTGAGATTCATTGAACTTTTCAATGGCATGTTTAATCTCAATTATTCCCTTCAAGTTGGTGTCTGGGATACCAAGGATCACAAACAAGGTGTAAATAACCATGCAAATTAGCTTGGAGTAAACCTTTTATAAAATTCCAATCTTAGTTAATTTGCATGGTTATTCACACCTTGTTTGTGATCCTCGACATCCCAGTCACAAACTTGAGAGGGCACAATCGAGATTTAAACATGCCATTGAAAAGTTTAATGAATCTCAAAAGATGTAGGAGTTTCAATCCAATTAAAACCTAATAATTGATTTCGTTTTTAATGGTGGAAATTGGTGAATCATTTCGCCTACCTTCAAATATTTTATAGCTTGGATTACGACATCCCTCTTCCAAGTTATAAAGTATTGTGTTGGGTCCTAGCCTTAATATTACATTTGGGTGTCTTATTAAGGATTCTATATCTAATCTAAACTTGTCTTTCTTCTTTTCAGATGTCTTCCAACAATGCTGCTTTTGGCTTAAACCCTACCAGCTCCTTCTCTCTCATGAACCTTTGTGGGAGAGTCATATTTGATGGTTCAAACTTTAATGATTGGATCAGGAACATTAGGATGATCACGCGTTACGAGGACAAGGAATATGTCCTCGACAAGGAGCTGAAAGAAATTGATGACTCTACTGCTACTCTACAGGAGATCGCTGACTTTAGGGAACTTGAGAGAGATGCCACCAAGGTGGCATGTATCATGTTGGCCACAATGACAGCTGAACTCCAGAAGTCCTATAAGAACTTTTACCATTTTTAGATGCACATGGACCTGATGGACCGCTACCATCAGAGTGCTTGTCAAGTAAGGTATGAAATCATCTCTTCCATGATAACAACCCGAATGAAGGATGGTGAATCCATCACAGGCCACATGCAGAAAATGCAAAGGTTTATTGGACCGTTTGCTAAAGTTGAATGTGAACTTCCATGAGGAGTTGGATATTGATATCATATTACACTCCTTACCGACTTGTTATAATCAATTCTGAATGACCCGTCACATAAACAAGGAGGAGGTCACACTCAACAAACTTCAAGGACTTTTGAAGACCGCCGAAACTGGTCTTAAAGGTAAATCGGTTGTTACTACTACTACTCCTAACACCTCCCCTGTTTTGGCAATTGGGAAAAGTAGAGGGAAAAAGAGTAAGACCCCTTCAAAGGGTACCAAGGGAAAGTCTCTTGATGGCTCCCCTTCAAGTGGAACTAAAGGTGGTTCTGTCACTCCTTCTTCCAACCCAAAGGAAGCTGAATGCTTCTATTGTCATGATAAGGGGGAGTGGAAACAAAACTGCCCCAAGTACCTGCAAGATGTTAAGGATGGGAAGGTCAAACCTACCCATGCAGGTATATAAACTATATTGTCTAATAACTCACCGCATACTAATTCTTGGGTCCTTGATACAGGTTGTGGTATTCATATGTGTTCTGATTTGTAGGGCCTAAGAAGAAGTGATGATGTGGAGCACGAAAAGAAAAACTTGATCATGGGGAATAAGAAAGCTTCACTTGTCACCAAGATTGGAGTTTATTCTTTGTTGCTAAGTAGTGGGTTAATGTTAGATTTGAATAAGTGTTGTTACTCATCTAAAATGGCGTGAAATATTATTTCTTTTCATGGTTTGTACAAACAAGGGTTTACCTTTTCATTTGATAATAAATGTGGTGGTATTAATGCTTTTTATAATAATGTTCTTTATTTTAAAGCATTACCTTGTGATGGTGTATACGATATTGTGTCGGTTGTAGACAACATTGGAAATAATGTGTTGTATATCGATTCTTCCACTAGTTTTGATAAGGCATCCTTGTGGCATTGTCGTCTTGGACATGTCACCAAGAAGCGCATAGGCCAACTCCAAAAGGGTGGAGTCTTGGAGTCGATTGACTTAAAGTCGGATGATAGTTATGAGTCTTGTTGGCTTGGAAAAATGACAAAGTCACCCTTCACTAGTACTTGTGCTAGGGGTGAAGGTTTGTTGGACCTCATACACACAGATGTGTGTGGACCCTTCAGAACAGCCACAAGGGATGCTAACCGCTTCTATGTGACTTTTACTGATGAATATAGTAGATATGGTTATGTCTACTTAATCAAGCAAAAGTCAGAAACCTTTGAAAAGTTTAAAGAGTTTAAACAAGAAGTGGAGAATTAGTTGGGCAGGAACATTAAGATGCTCCGATCCGATCGAGGAGGAGAGTATCTTAGTACAAAGTTCCTTGACTCTCTTAAGGAATGTGGAATTGTTTCAAAATTGACACCTCATAGAACACCACAACTTAATGGTGTGGCTGAGAGGCGTAATTGAACCTTATTGGACATGGTTCGTTCCATGATGAGTCAAGCTTTTTTTACCAATCTCATTCTGGGGGTATGCCTCAGAGACTATCTCTTATATCCTAAATCTAGTCCCTACCAAGAAGGTAGCCAAAACACCTCACGAGATGTGGAATGAGAAAGTTCCCAATTTAGACCATATCAAGATTTGGGGTTGCGAGGCTTTCGTGAGACGTGAGACTCAGGATAAGCTCGAACCTCGAAGTGAGCGATGTATTTTCATTGGCTACCCACAAAATTCCTTTGGTTATCTCTTCTATAGACCCAGTGAGAATGTGGTCTTTGTGGCAAGACGAAGGGTCTTTCGTGAGAGAGAATTCATAAGCCAAGGAAACAGTAGAAGGCAAATTGATCTTGAAGAAATACAAGAGTCAAGCGGTGAAGGAACCTCAAACCCTAGCGATCAACCTGAGGAGGAAACTCCTGTTGATGAGTCTGTACCTCTGAGGCATTCCGCAAGAGTTAGGAATCCATCCGCGCATTACTATGGTTTTCATATTACTGCGGAAGGTGATGAATTTATCAGTGATAGGACACTGGTAAATATGGATGAACCTAACAGCTTTAAGGAAGACATGGTAGGCCTTGAATCTACCAAATGGAAAGAAGCCATGGATAGCGAGATACAATCCATGTATGACAATCAAGTTTGGAACTTGGTTGACAATGTACCAGGTCGTAAGACAGTCGGGTGCAAATGGATCTTCAAGAAGAAGAATGACATGGATGGTAATGTACACACTTATAAGGCACGAATGGTTGCAAAGGGATTTTCTCAAACTCCGGGAGTTGACTATGATGAGACCTTTTCACCAGTAGCGAAGATTAAGTCTATTAGGGTTATGCTAGCCATTGTTGCATTTCATGACTATGAAATATGGCAAATGGATGTCAAAACCGCTTTCCTTAATGGAAAGTTGGATGAGGATGTTTACATGAGTCAGCCAGAGGGTTTTGTCAATACATAGCACCCTAATAGAGTGTGTAAGATTGATAAATCCATCTATGGATTGAAGCAAGCACCTCGTGGATGGAATCTTTTTTTGATGAGAAAGTCAAAGAGTTTGTTTTTTTGAGGAGCGAAGATGAGTCATGTGTATGTTTCAAGGCTAGTGGGAGTATAGTTAGTTTTCTTGGTACTGTATGTGGATGACATACTACTCATAGGAAATGACATCCCAACTCTGTTGGAAGTAAAGTCTTGGCTTGGGAAGTGTTTCACTATGAAGGACCTTGGAGAAGCAGCCTATATCCTAGGGATAAGGGTTTTGAGAGACAGGAGTAAGAGACTAATTGGACTTAGTCAAAGTACCTACTTGGAGAAGTTGCTGAATAGGTTCAGCATGCAGAATTCCAAGAAAGGTGACTTACCAATCAAGAGCAACACCAAACTGACTAAGACTCAGAGTCCAAGTATAGAGGCTGAGATAGCTGACATGAGTCATGTACCATATGCTTCCGTTGTGGGCTCAATCATGTATGCTATGACTTGTACTCACATTGATGTGGCCTTTGCTTTGAGCATGGTCAAGAGATATCAAGGGAATCCGGACAAGGCTCACTAGACTGCGGTGAAGAATATTCTCAAGTACCTACGAAGGACGAGGGACTGGGTCCTTACCCTTGGTGGGAGTGATGACTTAAGGGTAGTGGGGTATAGTGATGCTGGCTTCCAGACTGATAGGGATAATTTCCACTCTCAGTCGGGTTGGGTCTTTACCCTAAATGGAGGAGCAACTACTTGGAAAAGTTTCAAGCAGGAAACAGTGGCTGATTCAACTTGCGAATCAGAGTACATACTTGGAGTTGTACCAACTATTAAGGAGCCTGTGTAGATTTTCTATGACAAAGAGGGTGCAGTTGCCTTAGCTAAGGAACCAAGGGATCACGGCAGATCCAGGCACATCGACAGAAAATACCATTTTATTAGACATCGGATAAAAGAAGGAATCCTCGTGGTAAAGATGGTATCATCGGATAAGAATCCAGCAGATCCCCTCATGAAGGGACTGTATAGGGTTAAGCATTTGCAGCATGCGAGGCGGGTCGGGCTGAAGGATAATATTAGTTTTAAAGATTAGATAGTTATTTCTGAAACTTGTAAAATGTAAATTGATATTTTATGATTAAATAAAAGTTGTTGTTTATTTATAAGTAAGGTGTTGCTATCTTGTGTCTATTATTTACTAGTGTTTCAATTTTGCATGTTTTGACTTCCAGAATAATTACTTTATTCAAAATCTCCACAATCAGTCATATGTTGGACGTAGATATGAATCAAGACCGTCATGAATTGGGTTTGTAGATGTCTAAGGTGCTAGACATAGCAAATGGTTGCTACAACATTCATGAGTGCTCATAAGTTATGTGTATTGGATTCAACCCACGCTCACTTGTATCACTTCATGGAATTTATCTCGAGTGATCGTGAGACGGTAATATCATATAAATCTTCAAAATTAGAGATGAGTTGTTGACTATGAGTTGGTTATACATGATGGTTTTTATACAAAAGAACATCCTATGTGCTCATACAAACCCTAAAGCTTGGATCTAGGTTTCTCTATTATACATGCAATTCATCCAAGACTTAAGAACCCTAGTTCTAGCATACATATTTTGAAAATTATCCTATAATATCAGATCTAGATGATTACTTTTACAAGAATGGCTTGAATCTTCTTATCTTGGAGCTTAGAGTCACAAATGTCACTCCTCTAATGGCTTACAAAAACCACAAGCAAGAGAATGACTTATGAGAGGGAGGAGGAGCACCAAAAACGACTAAGAACCCTTAGGGATTCCTTCCCCACATTTTTGGGAGCCTTAGGGGTTCTTTATATAGTGAGGCTATTAGGGTTTTGAACTAGGAACCCTAATCTGACTGCTTAGGCCCTAAGCAACCCACGGACTCCCTCTTTAGAAGCCTTGTACGAATTCTAATGGGTTTCCCCATAGATTTCATCCACTCCAACTTCTATGGAGTCCATTAGCCTAATATTCAACTATCACACAATTGACAGTTCTAATCCCCTTTATTTACTTAATGTCTTTTAGCCACGGAATTAATTCTTAATTAATTCATGTCTAATATTAATTAAACAATATGATTTCTCCTTTAATATATTATTCATATAATATATTAATAAACCATAATAACCTCTCTCTCTCTCTCTCTCCATAAATCATCCTATCAAGTTGCTTTGGTGAAGGCAACCCAAAAGGACCATGCACAATCAGGTCAAGTACATACCAAATATAGTTATGGGCTTAGACACTAATCCAACAGTCTCCCACTTGGATTAGTAACTATAATTCAAGTACAATCTGATTAGCAATCGTAGCTCTCAACGACGCTGTTGAACTCTGATCTTATCAACAATCTTTCCTTCAGATAAGGGATCATATATTCCTCCATTCCAGATATCATATGAACTGACACATGGATTTTAATCATACTCTCTGCTTATGTGTTGTTTCTTGATTTCCGATTTATGACGACTGACAACAGACTATAATTGAACACATCAATTTAGTCCCAGCTTGGCCAAGCGCTTAGGGTGTCATTACTAAATCATCAAGGGGCCCACATATATCGCTACTTTGGGTAAAAGGAACGGATAAAATTTGACTCAATGCTCGCTTGTACCTACTCATCAAATCACACACAACAATATGTTTTATAACACCAAGTTACTGGTGCGTTTACATATTATCAATGTGCAACCAACTTGCAGAATACAACTCACACATCTCAGTTTAAAAAATATAAGATATTATCGTCTCACCAATCACTCGTGATAAAATCATAAAGCGGTCCAAGTGAGCTGGGTTTAATCCAATACTCTAATCTTATAGGAGCACTCATGAACCCTGCAGCAAACTTTTGCTATGTCTAAAACACTTTAGACAATCTACAGTTAGATTCAAGACAGTCTTCTTTCATACCTACTTCCAAAGTATGATCGACTATGGATGGTTTGAATAATCTTATTATTCGGGAGGCCAAAACATGCAAAGTGAAATGCAAGAATAATACTAATCCCATATGGCCCCAAATTTTTGAGTATAAATAAGACACCTTTATTTAATCACCATATTGATTACTCATTATTCATTGTTTCGGGTAATCAACTTATTACTTGAATTATAACAACAATTTTCCCATGCACCTAGCATGCATACTATGTGTACCTATGGTCCATACATTGTGAAATAGATCAATTGAACACATTTCCAATGATACTCATTTCACAGCTCCCAATTCTTATCATTAGTATAAGAATACAAAATTCTCGCCACTACTAGAATATGTTAGATTCGAATATTTTATGCACGATCCTTTTGTAATCTTATTGCACAAAAGTCACAAAGACTTCGCCAATGAAATTACAAAGGTCTCTATTGGCGATTATTACAAGACAATTCCATAGATGTGAAGCCTCACATTCAAAGTACATTCCTTTGAACATCCTTCTTGCATAAAAGTTTCTAATATAGACATAGATTCTTGATATCTAACTCCTACTATGGAAACATTTCCATATTTTCCATATGACAACTCATTATTAATAGAATCATATCTAATCAAAATAATGCCAATATGGTTCATTCGTTACTATACTTCTAACTGCCCACAAGCGACCAATCCTTAGCGAACCTTAGATTGTCGTTGACAGTTGTTTAATTATTGTCAAACTGGTTCTAGCCCCTTGTCCCTCTTAATGTCCTAGGCATTTGGAAAATTTTAGAACAGTCGCATATTATAGCATATGCAATCGATCCTATACCCGAAGCATATGGGACACGATTCATAATGAAAACGTGATACTTTACCAGTTCGTCGCTATAATATTGCCATATATAGAATCCTTTAAGTTGAATCTTTTCAACATAACATCCATATATGCCCTCTGACTAAATTTGATTAAAAAATTTCTCGATCCAAGCTTTTATACTTCGAAACGAACTATAATATTCTCTCCCTTAATTATAGCAAAACAACATTTCAACCCCTGCAACTTTGCAAAGTGAACCTTTTGTTTTCTATAATTAACATTGCTAACATGCAACACTTAAATTAATAATCATGCTCCCACTAACATGATAATTATATCCATACCAGCATAACATTTATGCTCCCACTAGCTTTGACAAGTATTCAGAAAACATTTTGACTTCTAGAAAGCAATACTTATTGACTTCCAAAGTTCATATTTATAATACGATATGCTTCGATAAGCCTTTATCTAAGCTTCTCAAACTCATACACCTTTTCTTAGATAGTTCATATGTGTGTCTAAACAATTTCAGCACTTATAGCAATAAGTCTTAAATGTTTAAACTAGTTGCCAAATCTCATAATTCGAACTATGAAGAGGGATGTCGTAATCATAATCGAATTTGAGAATGAAATTTACACAATCGCAATCTTCTTAAAATATCTCTTAGTGAAAGCGTTTCCTCACAGTCATTTTGCATGAAGGAGAGAAACCTTATGACACTTAGATTTTATGGTGTATGTGTTCCTATCCATGTAAATTTTTCATAACCATAATCATAAGATAATGTTGTGACAAATCCAAACTCTTATGGAAAAAACTTGTTCATTCTTAATTTCTTGCCATCAAGGGTCCCACCATTACTTCCAAGTTATTTAGCAGCTCACCTATACTAGTCAACGTACTTTCATTGAACAAGGTGCTTGCCCTTATGAAGTCAATTGAGAACTCGTAGAACTCATATGTATAAGTAACTTTACCGGAATGGCAAAAAAAAATTGTCAACATGATAAGTTACTACCTCAAGTCGTGTGCTAGTGACCAATAGGTTTACTCCTGATTAGTTCTTGAACCTTTTTTTTTCAAGATCATTTAGACTCCCACTGACCTCTTGAAATATAAGATTCTCTTGTCAAGAAACATTTCTTGACAAAAAAATATTCAAGAGTTAGTGCGGATTCTTATCAAGACAACCCACTACACACAATTGGTCTTAGTTGGTCTTTGTATTATCCAAGACATCACAATTTACCAATTTCAAACGTGCAAGAGTAAGAAAAACAATTTTTTTGCTTCACATTTGATGAGTGTATTAGAACTTCTTAAGATGTGTCACTCACGTCACACTCTTGGAGTATGACTCTAAGACTTGATTTTTGGAACAAAGTATGACTCATCCTTTTTTATTTAACCATTTCAACAATTTCCGATTCCTCTTCTTAGCCATAATAGTGCATTAAGGTGTAATTAGAGGATCAATTGTGATATGGCTCTTAATCATTGAGACGATCATAAAACACGATACAAAAGTACTCTCACATCTTTTCAGATTAGAGAAACTTTTATCTTTCTGCCTTATTGACTCTTCTTATTCGTTCTGCCATTCATTGAAACTTTTCAATGATTCAGAATCATACTTAATCTTGTAAGTATAACCACATTTTCTAGACTTTTAGTAAATCGTGACGAATAATCTTATTGTTATTTGTGGCGGACCTGAACAGTGCACAACATTGTATTCTAGTCCTCTAGTCCTTCACTTGACTTACATACTGGTGTAATCAAGGATTTAGTCTTAATTTCCTAAGTATCAAGATTTCCATACATCACATGATTCAAATCATGTGATTCTAAGCTTCTGTCCAATTGATACTTGGGCGATGGGAATCTTCCCCTACTTAGAAAAATTATGACACTACCATAAATTACATAACTAAGAATCACATCCACACAAGCATCAATTTTTCATAAATAATATTGCAAGGATATAAATAAGACAAAACTCAAAATTTATTTTATTTATAAAAAGGTGCGGAAAACTTGTCCTTACAATGGAAATTCAAATGAAAACTATGCTATTTCATATTCCTAAACAATCTATCATAACTCTAAAAGTAGCAGCTCCAAAAAATCCGATCATCGAATCATGCGATCGAAATCCATATCTTCGCGATCAGACTCAGCACGCTTCTTCCTTTAAGCTTCCTTTCTTTTCTTCAATCCTAAAAAACACCCAATGTAATCTTATCACATTATGTATTTAGAATATCAAAATAGGAACTTAATAGAGTTAGATAGTAGGTTTTTAACTGAAGAAGAGTCATACATCTTGACTCTCCCATCTCTTAGATCTCTCAGGTAGTCAGGGCAGCTTCGTAACCAATTCCCCCTCTTTTGGCAGTAGAAACATATTGATTCTTTTGGAATGGTACACGGGACTATCTCAGACTCAGCTTTTCTCTTGCGTGGTGAAAACTTTTCTGGATTTCCAATGTTGCCATTTCCCACAGAAGGATGGGACATTGATTTACCAGACAAATTTGCTTGACCAGTGTGCCAAATCATTGTTGATTCAGTAGCAATAAGTAAATAAGTCAAATCAGTGAGGGTCACGTCATGTTCTATCATATAGTACTCTCTAACGAACTTACCATATGAATTGGGAAGTGAGTGAAGAACCAAGTCAACACCCAACTTCTCTGAGACATCGACGCCTAACATTCCCAATCTATCAATATGAAACTTCATATCCAATACATGAGCGCATACTGACTTTTTATCTTTGTGTCTTTTCGCCAATAGGGCTTGAGTGACCTTGAACTTTTCAAGTCTTCGAACACGTGGGTCTGGGAGAATTATTGGAGGAGGTGGAGGAAGTGAAGCATGATTTCCATTTCCACAATCCAATCATGGAACATCATCTTCATGTGGAAAACTTTTTCCAACGGATTTAGGAAAACCATACTTGTCAGTCTTTGACATATACAAAACGGGAGAAATTCAAGTTAGTTGATTGAGTCCTTAATAAAATACCCAAA
Organism: Lactuca serriola; assembly: GCF_051521515.1. Taxonomy (NCBI): domain Eukaryota; kingdom Viridiplantae; phylum Streptophyta; class Magnoliopsida; order Asterales; family Asteraceae; genus Lactuca; species Lactuca serriola. The sequence continues at coordinate 199,441,260 of NC_136411.1, forward strand.
TGAGATATTAAGGCTAGGACCCAACACAATATTCTACAATTTGGAAGAGGGATGTCGTAGTCCAAATTGCAGAACATTTGAAGGTAGGTAAATGACGATTTACCAATTTCCACCATGAAAACGAAAATTGAAATTTAAGTTGTAAATGAAATGAAACTCCTATATCTTTTGAGATTCATTGAACTTTTCAATGGCATGTTTAATCTCGATTATACCCTTCATCTGTGACTGGGATGCCGAGGATCACAAATAAGGTGTGAATAACCATGCGAATGTATGAGGTGCCCTCAATGTTATAGTCACGTAATCGATGTTCCGGTTAACCACACACGCTCCATCGATCTATGACAAACATCAAGTCACCCTTTGCCACCAATTCCAATCGCAACTTAGTGTGCCGGTTAACCACACACGCTCCACTAATTGTCTCGGCAAGGGTACAAAGTGTAATTCCATGGAATTGCATTAAATTCACTTTTCCTAAAGTAACTAAGATTTAGGAATTTATAAAAGCGTTTAGTTACTTTGTATTTCATTATACTTATAATGGAAGGGTGTACCCTATCCTACCCATTCGGCTAACGACCCTCTACTAGTCAAGAGTGCGGTGGGTAAGAGTGGATACCCATTCAATCGCCATTTTATAGGCAATTTCCTTAAACACCCCTTAGAGACACTACTAGAAAAACAGCCTTTTACGACGCTCATTGCACGTCGTAAAAGGCTCAGACAATGCGCAAATGCGCGTGAAGGAAGGCCCTGCCATAAAGAGAGACAACGCGCTTTTGCGCGTCGACTATAGACGACGCTCATTTTCGACACTCAATTACGACGCACGTTTACGACATGCAATGCGTATCAAGGAAGGCCCTGTCATAAAGGAAGACGACACACATTCGCGTGTCGTAACCTTACGACGCGCGTGTTAATGACACGCAATGCGTATCAAGAAAGCCCCTGTCAAGAAAGGCCATGTCATAAATGAAGATGACACACATTTTTGCGTATCATAATTTTAAATGTTTAAAAAAAATATTATTTATAGATTTACTAATTTCAAATTAAATAATACATTAAAAATCTCACAATACAAAATAAAATACCATAAATAACAAAGATAATTCATTTCACTAATATGTCAAATACAAATAATTATTCCAAAAGTAAGTAAATGTTATAAAAAAATGAACTCATTTATATACAATTGCATCATCTAGCTTACTATGTGCCAACAAGTCTCTATGTGTTTACTTTTGCTTGAGTCTCGTTTCCTCCAAAGCTTCTAGCCATGCCAACAACTATCTATGTACATTTCTAAATCATCTGGAGTTAGATGGATATCAGATATTGATAGTCCTTTACTAGAAACAGGCTTCAGAAAGTCGCTAAGACCGTGCCTGCAAATTACAAATCAGACATCCATCAGGTTCATATTAACTGTCTATCTATGCAAAAGTCTTATAAATGAAATAATTCCCTCTCAGCCTAAAAGATTAGAATGTCCAATGAAGTAGTTATCTACCAACCTGATGGGCTGAAAATCTGCTTTCGACTGCAGAAGTACCAACAAGTGACTGTATCACAAACATATAAACTTCTTAAGCCTGCCTGCTACTGCTAACAAAACAACTATTTAGGGTTTAAGATTTTATTGTTTATAATTATACATGCGCAAGATAAGACCTATTACCATGGTTTCTCCACTTTGTGACTGATCTACAACCTAAATGTCATGTATTGTTATTGTAGAGATGTAACTTTTAACTTTTTTTTCTTTAAGGGAAGAGGAAATGGAAAATGACAGACATACAGGGAAGCCATTGTGACTGTTAGTCCTCATAATAGCGGCTACATCAGCAACTTTCACCACACGAGTGAAGTAACAAACCTATCAACTTTCACCAACAGCCTAAGGAAGGTAAATGGTCAAAACTCAAAACTTAAAACCAAAACATGTTATACTCATCAATTTAATTCTAATTGTAACTTGTAAGCAAAATAAAAGAAAAAAAAAACTTACTTTTGATATGAGGAGAACAAGCATGATAAGAGGTAAGAGCTTTAAATTATTTGTAATTTCAACCATAATAACACAAAGTGAGAATGCCATTCTCATTGAACCTCCTAGAAATGAGGCAGCTCCAAGCAAGGCATATCTGTCAGGTGTCAATTATAAATTATCAACTGGAAATAAATATAAATATATATAACTATAAAGAAAAGATAAAAGATGAGTGTGAAGTGAACTCACGTTCCTTCTTCAATGTTGAGCTTTTCATAGAGTCTAACAACAAACATGCCAACAAGGTGTCCATATGTAGATCCAATCATTATGCCTGGAACAAATTGGCCAGCTGGAACAGCAGTACCAAATGTCACCACAGCTAAACCATAGAACATAACCTGAGGAGGAGCAACACACATGCAAAACAATAACAGATTTAACACTCTCATCTTCAACCTTTGATTTCTGATCTTCAACCTCTAACTTGAGCCCTATAGTTTCGAAACCCAAGAACTGACCTTTCGAGCTTGACAACTTTTACGATTATTGCAAATCTATCGGCCTTGCAAGAATGTCGGAATACCCAAAGTCGCTAAGATTTCACAAAAGCGATTAGATTTCATGGATAAGTTTATCAGAGAAAAATCTGGAACGAGTCAGTACCAGACAAAAGAAGAATCAGAATCTGAGGAAGAAGAAGAAGAAGCAGCTAGGTCGCCGGAGCCGGAGAACAAAGAAGGGAAACTGAGTCAGGATGATGTGTTGAACTTGGGAGACGGTGGTCAGACGGTGGAAGAGTACGTTAATAAAGTCGGATTAGCTTTCTATGATGGTGGTCCGGCGAACCGCCAACCATCTCTACCTGGCGGTTTCAGTCCATAGGTTCTCGATGATATGTACCAACAAGCAAGGCAAAACTCCGGGAACATAGCTGCCAGAAGTACCAGTAGTGTCGTCGGGTAGCCATCTGACCCGTTCTCAGCCTCGATTCCGATGGCAGCACCACCGTATGTGCAGATGTTAGTGGAGGAGCAGATGATGTGGCAGCAATATCAAAAAAGATGGATTGCAAGATCATAGGTAAACACACACACACGCCTTTATGTGAATTAGGTTTGATACACAGTGTAGTGAAAAAGGTTATACATTTTTAAGCGCCTAAAACACAGTTGTTGATATATGGCAATGGAAGCTCGGTGTGTTTCTTTATGGAAACCCCTAATTGCATTCCAACTGTAACTAGGGTTTCCAGAGACCTTGCACTATTGGGGGGAAAAAAACCTTAAAATCACGGGCTTTTTAAGTGTGAGGAGTCGTAGAACCCCAATCGCCGACTCCATGAGTTCATCTCCCTGATTGCAGAATGTGTATGAGTCAATGAGTAAAGAAAATGCATAACACCAGTCCTTATAGTGGATTACAACACTGAGATAAAGATTGGAAACATCAAAACAATCGTCATCGCGAGGCATTTGATCACGAAAGCAGAGCAATTCTGCTATGAAGACGAAGGCCCTAGGGCTTTTTCTTGGTAATTGGAGGAGGCGGGGGGTTTAATTTTTGGGATCCAATAGGCGGGTGAAATCCCGCACAAATACGTGTCCTCTTTCCTCTGTATTTTGCAAAACTGACATTATTTTTTAGGGCACGTACAAATGCGTGTCCTCTATCAGCGCGTGTCACTATTTGCGCGTCATTAAAGGGTTGTTTTCTAGTAGTGAGACTAGCTTCGTGAATGAGGCCTACTAACGGTAAAACTGACTCTTTACTCATACATATATAATATGTCAAACTTTTAAATGTTATATAGTATAAGGCTATTTTACACTTTTAAAATACTATGTGTTCTAATTTAATAAATTATACTTTTAATTTAATTAAATGTAAACCAAATCATTATGGATTTATTAACTCTCTTTTAATTATACACTTAATTAACTTAATAAAACCATAAGGGTGTAATTTGAGCTTTTCAAAAACTAGGGTTTTAGAATTTAATATTTCAAAATTAAACTTTTAATCAAAATTTTAAATTCCAAAACTTGAGGGCAAGTTTGGAACTTTTCAAAACATTAGGGTTTAGAATTTAAATATTTCGAAATTAAACCTTTTAATAAAAATTTAAATTCCAAAACTTGAGGGTAAGTTTTGAAACTTTTCAAAACATTATCAAGAACATTCTAGATCAAATTGCAAATAATAACAATTAAACAATTAATTGGTGGTTATCTAAATATGACCTAATTCAATTTCTTACAAGATAATTCAAAACAGAATTACAAATAATTAATATTTATCTTATAAAATAAGTAATTATCTTAATTTTGACAATTATCTTCTATTTTGGTAAGGATAATCACCAAATATTGATAAAATTCGGATTTTATTAATGAAAAACGTTTTTGGTAATTATTTGTCATCAAAATCAGCCAAAATCCAAAAAAATTCCAAAATATCCTCTGTCTGATCCCTGGACTCGCCGAGTCAGGTCGGGCAGAGGGCAGAAAAATGATTTTCAGCAAGATGAACATACAAGGCATCAATACAATAGAAACCAATCAAGGCTCTGATACCACTGATGGGGTTTATACAAAAGAGCATTCTATGTGCTTATACAAACCCTAAAGCTTGGATCTAGGTTTCTCTATTGTACATGTAATTCATCCTTGACTTAAGAACCCTAGTTCTAGCATACATATTTTGAAAATTATCATATAAGATCAGATCTAGATGATTACGTTTACAAGAATGGCTTGAATCTTCTTTTCTTGGAGCTTAGAGTCACAAATGTCAGTCCTCTAATGGCTTACAAACACCACAAGCAAGAGAATGACTTATGAGAGAGAGGAGGAGCACCAAAAACGACTAAGAATTCATAGGGATTCCTTCCACACATTTTTTGGAGCCTTAGGGGTTCCTTATATAGTGAGGTTATTAGGGTTTTGAACTAGGAAACTGTAATCTGACTGCTTAGGCCCTAAGCAGCCCATGGACTCCCTCCTTAGAAGCCTTTGACGAATTCTAATGGGTTTCCCAATAGATTTCATCCGCTCCAACTTCTATGGAGTCCATTAGCCCAATATTCAACTATCACACAATTTATTTAATTAATGTCTTTTAGCCACGGAATTAATTCTTAATCAATTCTTGTCTAATATTAATTAAAAAATATGATTTCTCCTTTAATATATTATTCATATAATATATTAATAAACCATAATAACCTCTCTCTCTCTCTCTCCATAAATCATCCTATCAAGTTGCTTTGGTGAAGGCAACCCAAAAGGCCATGCACAATCGGGTCAAGTATATACCAAATATAGTTACGAGCTTAGACACTAATCCAACAATACGTTGATTGTATGAAAACGCATTGGTAACTCGATGTTATAAAACGTGCCTTTGTGTATGATTCAACAAGTAGTAGAACAAGCATATGAGTCGAAGTTTATATGTTCCTTTTAGTCCTTGGAGGATTAAAAGTGATATCTGGTCCCCTCGATGATTTTGTTTTGTCCCATGTACCGGGCCCAGTCAAAACCAAATTGATGTGTTCAGTTTAGTTCTATGTCAAACAAATCGTAAACCGGGAAACAAACTGCTAGACAATAAGTACCACATTGTTCCATGTATTTGTCTGGCTGATATCTAGAACAGAGGATTATATGATCAATTATCTTAAATGGCGCATCATCATCTTAGTTCTACGAGACTTTGAAAGAGCTATGATTGCTAGTCAGTTCCTGAAGTCATACCTGTAACTACAGTTATTAGACTTATCCAAATGGGATACTGTTGGATAAGGTGTCTAAGTCGATAACTATATTTAGTATGTACTTGACCCAGCTTGGCATGGTCCATTTGGGTTGCATCTTCATCTCAACTTTTGGATAGACAAAATGAGAAAAAGGACACTTGCGATTTGTTAATATATTATAAGTTATAATATATTAATATGAAATCATATTATTTATTTGGTATTGATCAATAATTAATTTGGAATTAATTTTGTGATCAAAAAGAGACTAATTAAATATATGGGGATTGATTTGTAAATCATTCATTCTTATATAGTGGGCTTATGGTTCATGATTCACTAGATTGGGCTAGGACCCATTGGGTGCTCCATGGATGATCCATAGAGGTTATAACCCATGGATCATGGGGGAAATGAAAAGACATGCACATTTACATGGTGTAACCCTAGATGTGGCATAGTATATAAAGAGCTCCATAGCTAGCAAAATCGGCCACTATTATAAGACAAGGAGGGCTATCCGATTTTGTGATAAAAGTGTTCTTCTATCAAGTTATTCCAAGAGTTGTGGGTGTTGTGTGAAACATTTGAGGCATCACATTTGAGGTGCTAGGCTCAAAAAGTCTTAAGTAATCCAAGCAACAACAAAGGTATATCATTCTACTAGTTTTTTTATATATTACAAGTACCCCATGCCATGCTAGTTAGGATGTAAACCTTGGAAAATTCTTATTTGCATGAATATTATAGAAAACATAGATCCAAGGTTTCTAGGGTTGCATGTACACCTTAGGAGTGTTAGAATGCTCAAAACCCATCAATGTTTTATTTATAATTGGGTGATTTAGAGGTATCAGGTATGGCCTTGAGGAAGGTACAGGTAGGTGTGAAAGGTAGTATTGGGCCCATACTACTAGAAGCATAAGACCTGTACCCAAGACAAGGATAGACTTGGAACTCTAAGGAGTCTGGTGGGGAGGTATCCCTTCGAACTTCCTTATCAATCGTTTTCTATGTTGTATTTTAGTGGAGGATGGTGATGCTTACGAGAGGAGGTTCAGGTTTGGGATCAGGTTCAGGATCGGGTTCATGCTCTGGTGCAGAGCCTATTGATGAGAGATTGTGCGAGCTTATCGCATCTGGGGTTACTCCTGAAATCCTTGACGCAACTCACGGTGATTTTCAATATCATCAAGGAGGGGATCATGGAGATTATAGAGGAGCGGCTCATGTCTTTCCGAGCCGAGATCGTTGCGGGTTAGGTTAAAACTCAAACTCCTTCATTCTGGGAGTTCAAGGCGTGTGGTGTGCCCGAGTTCTTTAGGATTAAGGACCCCATCGCTAGTCGTCACTGGATCGCTGACATCGAGAATGCTCAGCGCACGAGCTATTTCCCCGATGTGGCAAAGGTGGGATTCGTGTCCTGTATGTTGAGGGACTGAGCGCAGGAATGGTGGGAGGAGGTTACCTGCGAGGTAGGGTCGGTGGGTGTGACTGTGATGACGTGGGAGGATTTTGTTCAGAGGTTTGATCGGGAGTTTGTACTGGCCATTGAGGTGCAACAGCTGGTGAGGGAGTTCCAGCACCTTCACCAGACCACAGAGACTGTGGCGGAGATTACCACCAAGTTTAGGGAGAGGGTGCTATTTGTTCCGCAGTACGCTATAGATGAGGAGATAAGGAAGACGAGGTATCACGCCATGCTGAGGGAAGATATTTGGGAGTTTGTGAGTTTCTCGGGGTGCAAAACCTTGAATGACATGATTGAGAAGACCCGTGAGTGGGAAATCAAATTAAAGCTCCGCATGAAGCGGAAAATGGAGCAGGTTTTGATGTTAGTGGGTCAGGCCAAGAACCCTAAGACCACTGATGTTCACAACAGAGGCTAGTAGGGCCCGGGCCAATGCGCCAAGTGCGGCAAGCCGCACGGTGGACCTTGTCGGTCCGCAGGATCAGGATGTTTTGGTTGCGGTCTTGCAAGCCATATGAGCAAGGATTGACCTAGGATGCCTTGATTTGTTTTCACTGCAACCAAACCGGTCATAAAAAGGCCGATTGTCTGAGGTTGTCTGGAGGAGAAGTGGTGGCGCCTACACCCGCTACATTGAGGATTATAGATGGCCACCAGGGCAAGGCGGAGAATCCTGCAGTGAAGAGCTGAGCGTTTCAGCTGACTACGAATGAGGCCCGAGCAGCACCGAACGTCGTGAATGGTATGTGATTTATCCCTATATTATCTTTATTGTTGTGTTATTATTATTATCCTTATGTTTTCATGACCTTATATAGGGACCTTTTTGGTCAATGGATTTTTGACTCAAGTTCTTTTTGATTCGGGGGCTACCCGATCAATTGTATCCCTTGCGCTCAGCAAGAAACTTTAAGATGCTCCGGGGACTTTGGGCTCCCCTCTTGAGGTGGAGATCACGAATGACCGTAATGTGAGTACTGCGAGGGTATTTCGGAAGAGTATTCTAAACATGTTCGGCGAGAGGTTTCCTATTTACTTGGTACCAATTCCCTTGAGGGGATTAAGGTGATCATCAGGATGGATTGGTTGGGGCCCAATAGGGCCATGATTTATTGTGAGCTTCGTTTGGTGAGAGTTCGAACCCCAATCGGTGGAGAGCTAGTCATTCCTGGTGAGAGATCTTCGCATGGGCCAACTCACTTTTCAGCAGCAAGGGCTAGGAGACTTCTTCAGCAGGGTTGCTCTGGATTTTTGGCTTATGTTTCATATATGAGGGAGCAAACCACGACAGAGTTGAGTAGAGTACTAGTTATGTAGGAATTTCCTGATGTTTTTCCGGAGGAGTTGCCAGCAGTGCCTCTTGAGAGGCACGTTGAGTTCCGGATTGATTTGATGTCTGGTGTGGCTCCAATAGCCAAGGCGCCATATTGCCTAGCTCCGCATGAGATGCAGGAGTTGTCTACGCAGCTGCAGGAGCTGCGGGACAGGGGTTTTATTCATCTGAGTAGTTACCCGTAGGGGGGACCGATCATGTTTGTGAAGAAGAAGGACAGGTCGCACAGGATGTGTATTGACTATCGGGAAGTAAACATGCTGACGGTGAAGAATCGTTACCCGCTTCTGAGGATCGGTAACTTATTTGATCAGCTTCAGGGTGCCTCTTGGTTTTCCAAGATCGATCTTCGGTCAGGGTATTATCAGATGAGGAGCAGAGATGAGGATATTCAGAAGACGGCCTTCAGAACTCGATATGGTCATTATGAGTTCGTAGTGATGCCGTTTTGGCTTACCAATGCTCTAACAACGTTTATGGATCTCATGAACCGAGTTTACAGACCGATGTCGGATCGGTTCGTTATCTTTTTTATTGACGACATTATGGTCTTCACTAAGACCAAGGAGCAGCATGAGCAACATTTGAGGGGGGTTTGTTGAGCGGTGTTTGACATGTAGGAAGGTCAAAGACGAGCATCAGAGGCCTCATGGAAAGGTCTAGTTGTCACCCATCCCCATGTGGAAATGGGAAGAGATCACCATGGATTTTGTCACGACGTTACCCAGGACGGGGCGGGGTGTCGATTCTATTTGGGTTATTATGGACAGGCTGACCAAGAGTGGACACTTTATCCCGATCGTTGAGAGTGTATCCACCAAGAAATTAGCGGATATTTATGTTCGGGAGGTGGTAGTCAGGCATGGAGTGCCGGTATCTGTGGTCTCGGACCATGATGTTCGGTTCACCTCCAGGTTCTGGAGGAAGTTTCATGAGTAGTTAGGCACTCAACTACAATTTAGTACAGCTTACCACCCCCAGACTGATGGGTAGACTGAGCGGACGATCCAGACGCTCGAGGATATGCTCCGGGCATGCTTTCTAGATTCCGGAGGGAGTTGGGATACTTACCTCCTGCTAGCAGAGTTCTCCTACAACAACAATTATCATGCTAGTATTTACCGACCCTCATTCGAGATGTTGTATGGAAGGAGATGTAGGACTCCGTTTTGTTGGGGGGAGGTTGGCCATCGAGTCATGGGAAGCACCGAAGTGGTGCTTAAGACCATTGAATTGATTCGCCAGGTGTGTGACAAACTGAGACTCACGCAGAGTAGTTAGAAAAGCTATGTTGGCCGAAGCCGATCGGATCTCGAGTTTCAGGTGGGAGATTCCGTATTCCTAAAGGTGTCACCTTGGAAAGGTGTCATCCGCTTTCTGAAGAAGGGCAAGTTGGGTCCCTGATTCATTAGACCATTCAGGATCTCTGCCCGACTTGGCAAGGTTGTGTATAGATTGGATCTCCCTCATGAGTTGAGTCAGATCCATAACACCTTCTATGTGTCTCAGTTGTAGAAGTGTGCATCAGATGAGGCTGCAGTTATTTCATTGGATGATATTCAGGTGGATGAGAGTCTGAACTATGTAGAGAAACCTATTGCAGTTCTGGATAGAAAAACTAAAGCACTTCGCAACAGAGTAGTGAAGTTGGTGAATGTGTAATGGCAGCACTGGAGGGGCTCCGAGTGGACTTGGGAGCCGGAAGACGAGAGGAGAAAGGATTAACTAGACTTATTCGCAGACTTCGAGGACGAAGTCTAATTCAAGTAGGGGAGATTTGTAACAGTCGGAATTCAGGTATTTACCTGTCCTACCCTTGAAATAATTTTATGCTGCATGGAGGGTCCCTGCGTAGGCTGGATGTACATATGTGTATGCTTAGCGTACTAGGGAGGGTTGGACGCGTGCATGCACCATGTACATGGGGTGTACCAAGCAGTACCCGGGACGTACGTGGCTTAAGACCAAAACCCTAGTTTTAGGTCAAGGCTCCTATTTAAACACTTTTATGTTGCTTAAACCTTACCCAGTCAGCCTCCATTGCCTCCTATCATCCCAAACCCCTAGATTTACATGAGAGTGTGATCCTTGAGCTTAAAAGTGTTTTGGTGGCCATTTTAGTGGGTTTTCAAAAAGGAGAAGGTGGTGATCAAGTCTTGAATGTTATTAATCTTCTAGATCCTGCATCTAGTTCATCTTGATGAGCTTTTGGAGGTAAAAAAGTCTAGAAATTGCTATCTCTTTTGCTAGTTTGAGTTAGGGTTTGTTATGAAGTCCATTTTGGTCCATGGACCCTCTCTTGTGAGTTTAAGCTACTCCAAAGGTTAGAAATGTCACATATAAGCTCCTTGAGCATGCTAGTTGCATAAAAATGCTATCTTGAAGGTTGTATTGGGACCATGCATGATTTTAAGGTCTTAAAAGAGGTCTTAATGGGAAAAATGAAGTATTGGGGTCCCATGTGGCATTCAAGGGCATAAAGTTGCCAACTTTATGCCCCAAGACATCTTAATAGACTCAGATCTGGGTTTGGACGTTGAAATTTCGAGTACTAAGCACTTAATGGTCTTTTGTGCATAAGTTGTTTGTATGTTGGGCGTAATGTTATGTAAGTTGTGCGTACAACTGAAGGACTCAGTACGCTAAGCGTACTAATGTGGTACGCTGGGCGTACGCTCCCCAATGGAGTTTGGGCTTCGTTGCGCCTTTGAGCCAATTGGGCCCTATTCAGCCTTGGGTCTGGACCTATTCAGAGTTATGGGGCTTTTGTTCTAGTTTAGACCATAGGTTGCATGGTTGGACCTTTTGGGCCTTGAGTCCTTTTATTGTTTGGACCTTGGTTGTTAGGCCCATTTAGGAAGGAAGGCTTTTAGGCCATGTTAGAGGAAAGTAGACTTAGGATTTTGGGCCTTTGGATAGGTTGTGTCATAATCCTAACTAGGGTTATTTGTATATTTATATAGTGTGGGATTTTAGATTAATATCCGAGCAGCAATTGTTTTCAACAGACTAAGGTGAGTCTTCTTACCATATCTAATGGTCAAAGGCACCAAGGCGGGCCCATTATCTGTTTATGCAAGATGTTAGTTGTTGTGTATTATATGTTGTAATCGGGTTGAAGTACACCCCAGGGCGGGGGCCCAGTACGATATGTTGGGTTGAAAAATACCCCAGGGCAGGGTCCACTGTGTTATATTTGGGTTGAAATATACCCCAGGGTAAGGCCCCATGGTGGGGGCCCATATTTGTTTTGGATTGAAATATACCCCATGGCTGGGCCCATTTGCATGATTTGGTATGTGTTAATATGGGAAACTCGCTAAGCTTTTGCTTATAGATTATTTGGGTGTTTTCAGGTACTTCCGGTACTAAAGGGAAGGGCCCGACTTGATGGCACAACATTCACTCTCCAGCATTTTCCGCATTTATTGTTATGGATACTCTAATCTTTTATCGTGACTTGATGTAATGGATTTATTTTTAAACTAATTCTGAATGAAATTCCCATTTTAAAAATGAAAATTTTTGTCTGGTTTTTGGGCTGTTACAGATAATTTGTGAAACATGGAATGGAATATTCAAAGATGTTCACCATTGTCTATATCAATCAAATATAAGTCTTGTGCAAGTGGGAGTTTCAAAGATCTTGTATGCTCAAGAGTCATATTAAAATGATATTGTTAACTAACATATGATCCTAAGGGTCACACTAACAACAACTTGATATAATTGATTATTTATTATAAATTGATTTTAATTAATGTTCAATAAACTCTTACACTTAATTAGAAATTATTTATTTCATGGAAATGTTAATTTCTAATAGCAATTAACATTACATAATTTAATATGGTGTGAATTAATAAGTCAAGTACAATATTTTGGACTATATTAATTTTTTTGTCTTTTACCAAAATGTTAAAATCTATAACTTATAAACTAGTGAGTTTTATAAAAATGTTAACTTCTTTTATAAACAAAAGCATATTTACTCTCTTGGATGAAGAGTATGGACTTTTGAATTGTTTAATAAAAGGAAATAAGCATGGATTGCATGCATGGGGGACAAGTTTGTCTAAGTGTCATAAGTGCTTAATGGCTAAGGACCTTTAGAGATTGTTTCTACTTTAACTAGCTTGAAGGCTTTCATTTTATTGATTCCTTTTGAGAGAAGTCTGAATCCTCCTCCTTCCTCTCTCATCCTCTTTTACCGCTGAAGACCAAGCGTCCAAGTTACTAGCATCTTTTACCCCTTTGAAGATAGAACTTGGTTTTATCTTCAAGCTTAAGAGTTTTATCACCAATACTAGCATCTTGAAGTCAAGTTGAGTTATTGTTCGTGTCTTAAAGGTTCCACCTTCTTCATCAACTATCAAGCCTCCCTAGAGGACCCAAAGAACAAAAAAGGTTGTTATTTCTTCATCTCTTCAATGGTATGTTCTTATCTTTCCGTTTCTTGCAAGATGATCCTTGGTGGGTTGTAACTTGTTTATTTTGTTCAAAGATCAAGTCTTCCGTTTGCCATGTTTTTCAAGTTTATGAAATTATTTTTGAACTAAAACCCAACATGTTTTGTGTGATATTGGTGGGAAAGGTTCTATGTGATATATTGAAAAATAAAGTTTTGCTCGAGGGCAAGCAAAAGACAAGTGTGGGGTATTTTGATATTACCATATTTATACACATTTCTAGGTATTCTTTTAATACATTTTAAGCTATATTTTGATAAAATGCAAAGATATTTGGTAGTTATTAAGTAAAAATTGTATTTTGCAGCCAAAGAGGACATTCTTGAAGAAAAAGGACTAAAAAACAATAAAAGATGGACACTTAGAGGATTGGAGCTGAAGCTAGGAGCTTAAAGGAAAGAAGATCATGCAAAATGAAGTCCCACGACGTTGTATTTTGAAATGTACGGTGTGACAAATGGAAGGATCTCAATCCCATGTGTGAAATTCAAGCTCATGATGTGACAAGTGTCCCAGAAGATCCCCATACGCGGAGAAACAAGTTTCCTTGGCGAATATGAATTGATAATGAGTTCACATCGTGACACCCTATTGGTCACGATGTGAGGAGTGTTTTTATGGAAACTATATATATCAATTGTTAGATCGACTTGAAGAGGATGTTGAGTTTGAGAAATGATTTCTGGGACAGAAAGCTGTAATTTAGAGCGACAATTAACCCTTGGAAGATTAGAGATCAAGAGTTTTGAATATTGTAGCAAGAGATTACACCATACATTCGATTTGCATTAGATTGATCATGTCTAATCTAATCTCTTATGTGTTTATGTGTTTATTTTCTGCAATTATGAGCTAAATCATTAGGCTTTCATTTCATGTAGATGAACCCTAATACTATGTGTTAGCTTTTACTTTTTCATAGATTTTGAAGTTGGTTTAGATTATGTTTGATTTATCAATACCTAACATGCTAAAAGTTTAATATTTGTTGCTTATATTCAAGTTATGTGTAATTGAATGATCACTTTAATTTCATGAACTTGTCTACCTAGTTGTTGAAGATCATTAAATTGCTAGAGATAGGATTAGCCAAATCCTAGAATAGATAATAAAGGTAACAAATTTAACTGTGTTATAGAACATAATTTGAACATAATTTTGTTTCGTATTTGTCTTGATCATAGATAATTAATCTTAGATATATCTTACATAGCCCAATAATCTTAAATAATCAATTATGTGTCCACTTGTGTATGATAAATGCATAGTGTTCATGAATTGGTGAAAATATTAGGAGATCATATCAAAATTATTAATAATATGTATATTGGTAACTAATTGAATTAATCCATGTATTGAAACTAACCGTAGGAAAAAGAGGGATTCAAAGCTAAACGAAAGTGTCTTTGTTATCTTGATTACAATTGTATTTATTTAGTTGTTTGCTTAGTTTTGAGTTAATTAAGTAGTTACGTTAATCTGAACTTGCAAAATTAGACACTACAAGAAAAACACGATTTTGCTAGGAAAGGGCGCTATGGAACGTATTTTCATTGCTAATCTGCATTGGATTGTGCTATGGAATGTCGTTCCATATCAAGGTTACTATCACATTGTCTACGGAATTTATCTCCGATAGCGATCATGGGACTTGCTAGTGAAAATGCTACCGACTCCATATCCATTGGTATTATGCTACCGATATTTCTATGGAAAAAACATTCGTAGCAATTTTCCAACGAATTTTTTTACGAAATCACTTTCCGTTGTATTGCTTCTATGGAATTAATTATCGTGGTTACTATGCAACATACTTTTTCAACAGAAACCAATTCCATAGTTGCTTTGCTATGGAAGTATCATTTGTAGGTATTTGCTAGGGAATTCTGCTATGAAATTTGATTTCCTTTGCTTGTTTTGCTATGGAACAAAAAGTCTAGCTAATTTATGACGACATTTGTTACGAAATAATATTCCATAGCAACGTCGATAAGGAGTATTCAGAGTCATAGATATTTAGCTATAGAAATTCACAACGGTAATAAAACTTGTGGAATTTTTAGTATTGAACAATTATATGTTGCAACTTCTGTTACCAATTTTGCTAGGAATTAATTTTTTGTAAAGTAATTATGTTTATGTTATATTGAATAATTTTTTACCATTCCAATGTAAAAACATTAGATTATAACATAAACGATTACTTAATTGGATATTTAATGTAAATAGTGTACATACAAATATCTCAAAAAAATATGTCCCCTTTTAGTAAATGCTTTCAATGTACCAAAGAACGATAAAATTTCATTTTATTCAATTCTCATGAAGGGCACTAATACATAACATCACATTTACCAATTCGCATGCAAAAACTAAAAATTAGACAATGTAACCATCCTTCTATAAAGAAACAAAAACATCTAGTCAATATCTTATTCCTCCTCTTCTTCTTCATCCTCTTGTTCTTCATTGCTCAATGCACTATACTCATAACTACCCTCGCAGTCAGGAATACCATCATTTTCGTCCTCATGAATTTCACCTTCTTCATCAATGTTATTTTCATTATCTGAACTGTTGCTTAACATGTCGTGATCATCATAATTGTATGTATCGGTTGTAGTTGGTATAATGGTTTCATTTGTTTCAAGTTCATCTTCTTGGAAAGCAACGTCTTTCTGAGGATGATTTTCACGTACATCAGTCCAGCCATGAGGTTTAACTTTAAATACAGCCCACCATTCCGGGTTGTTTGTTTTCAAACTTGGGTAAGGAATGTAACACACCTAAGTGGCTTGCGTGGCTAAAACAAACGGATCGAACTTGTTGTATTTTCTTTTGACGTTTATCTCGACCAAGTTATATTCTTTGTGAACCTTAACTCTTATGTTAGGTGTTGGATCATACCAATGATATTTAAACAAAACGGTAGTTTTAATTGGGTAAATATGGTACTCGACCTCTAAAATTTCCTCTACCTTACCGTAATAATCACCTCCTTGGCTACTAACACACAATCAACTATTGATTGTTGATTTGTTCAGACCATGAGTTTCCGTTTGAAACTTGTAACCATTGACCAAGTATACACTATATAATTTCACTCTTTTGAGTGACATTTTGGAAAGGTCAGATATATACTTGTTGTTTATCCTGATCGTACGTGCCTATATGACAAATGGTAAAGCACTTAATTAGAGTTAATTATATACATAAAAAATAATAAAATTAAAAAATATAAAATTAACACCCACATAGTTTTCAAACCATACTACAAATTTCTTCTCAACTTCAGTTGCAAGCTCCAATTCATCCATATCCCCTAATAAGTTCATTCTAATCTTCTTCAAATATTTTCTATTACCATTTAAATAACATTTTTAAAGTTATTATGAATTAATAAACAAAATCATGAATTTAAATGTTATTCATAGAAATTACACAACAAATGATTATTAATTATAATTAAAAGTGAAGTATATGTTACTTACCTGATGTAATGTTTGATCTTATCTTCGTTAAGGAGTATGTAAGTTTGGGCAGCATGCAATTACTCATCAGACAACATTTTATTCCTGAATCTTCCATAATGACGACCAGGATATGAAAATATATCTAAAGTTTCATTGTTATCATCAGGTTGCTCATCTCCTCCTCCATCATTATTTCGAGGAAACTTTCTATTATGTGTGGGGACACCAGTCTTGAAATAATGAGAGCAAAATATTGATGCTTCACGAATCAAGTACGTGTTAAAAACGGACCCTTCCACTCGAGCTTTATTTTTCACATCTTTTTTCAACTGATTTAGATATCTATAGTAAAGAAGATTTAAATTAGCTTACAAAAATAGCAACATACATTTTGATATAACATACAAACCTTTCAAATGGATACATCCACCGATATTGGACAGGACCGGCTATATTCGTTTTGTATGGCAAATGTACTGGTAAATGTTCCATGGAGTTAAAAATACCAGGGACAAAGATGATCTCTAATTTACATAGAATTATTGGAATCTCGGCTTCAATCCTTTCCATGTCTCTTGTTGTGATTGATGTTGTTGTTAATGTTTTGAAGAAAAGACTCAACTCTGTTAATGCTTCCTACACATGTTTTGGCAACATCTCAAGAAATTCAATTGGCATCAATCTTTGCATAAAAACATGACAATCATGGCTTTTTATTTTGAACAGTCTACATCCGGTTAAATCAATACACCTCCCCAAATTAGAAACATAACCATTGGGGAAACACAATTTCTCCACCCATTCCCATATGGATTTCTATTGATTCTTGTCTAGAGAATAGTACACTCTTTGATCATCTTTGACTCCTTTTCTCTTCCTACAATAGAGTTTCAGATCTTTTATCACTGCTACATTGTCCTTCGTCTTCGCTTTGACATCCATTACAGTGTAAAAAAAAGTTGTCAAATACATTTTTCACAATATGCATAACATCAAAATTATGTCTAATGAGGTTTGTTTTCCAATATGGTAAATCCCAAAATATGCTTTTCTTTTTCCAACCATGATCGCCACATGCTTTGTTTACATCATCAGCATTTAGTTCAGTCACTTTTACCAAACCTAATTGTTCAATTTCCCTTAAAGTTTGTTTGCCATTCTTACTTGGAGGAGGACCTTCTGTCACTTCACGATTCCTCTTGAACTTATTTTTAGACTTTCTATATGGGTGACTTACCTGTAGAAATCTTCTATGGAAGTCAAACCATGACATCTTATTATCATTCTTTAGTTTGAATGCTTGTGTATGTTTCCCACAATGTAGACATGCTAGCTTACCTGTTGTAGATCATCCTGACAACATTGCATATGCTGGAAAATCGCTTATTGTCCACATCAAATATGCTCGTAAATGGAAACATTGTTTTAAAGATATATCATATGTTACTACACCTTCTTCCCATAACTGCTCCAATTCTGCAACAACTGGTTGCAAAAATACATCTATTTTATGCTTAGGGTTTGACGGTCCTGGCACAAGTGTGGTCAAAAACATGTAAGGCTCTTTCATGCACATAGAAAGTGGCAAATTATAAGGTGTTATAATAATAGGCCAAGATGAATATTGTTTTCCAAATGCTCCATGTGGTACAAACCCATAATGTCATTCATAACTTTGTTATCTTTTAACTTATATTATTTTTATTTTATAGGCGGCCTATACAGAAAACGGGAAGAGTTGGAAGCTGAAGGTGTTGAATTTGAGTAGAACAAACTATTTTATGATGTTGTTGGTGGTCATGACAAAAAAAAGAAGACTTTATGGATTAGGCTCTTTTGCAAAGGCGGTTCCCAATATTAACGGTAAAACGGATGTATCTTACATTCTGGAAAAAATGATGAAATGGAAGAAATGGGGGAGCTTGTTGCTAAACAAAAAGAGAAAAATGAAGAGCTTAAAGAAATAATGAAGGCCCAAGAAGAACAAAACAACGCAAGAGTCGGGCAACTTGAAAAATAACTTAAAACGACAATGAATCTTATTAATGTCATTACAAAACAACGACACTAGTATGTCATAAAGTGTTGATATGTTTATTGCAAAGTATTTATTTTAGATTAGCCATTTTCCACTTTCCATGTAATAAATAATTTTTGTATTGTTTTATGATATAATGTTATTTGATTTTTATGTTATTTTTATTTTTCATATATTACTACAAAATAATTTGGAATTAATTTATAAATCAATTATCCATCCGTCCATATGGAATCTTTGATATGGAATCTGTTATATAATATACACCACGAAAATTTCTAGGGATTCACCACCACATAATTTGCTAGGAAGTCATCAAATGAATGTTTCTAGGGATTCATCACCACCAAATTTGCTAGGGATCCACAACCATGGAAGTTGCTAGGGATTCATCACCACAGAATTTGCTAGGGAATCACCACCACAGAATTTACTAGGGAATCACCACCATGGAATTTACTAGGGATTCACCACCATGGAATTTGCTAGGGAATCATCACTATGGATTTTTCTAGGGATTAACTACAACGAAATTTGTGATGGAAGAACTACCACGAAATTTGTGATGGAATCCTACTACGGAATACACAACGGAATACCATCTACCATAGATTTCATTACGTTGTCACAATTACGACGGAATGATTGTTTCCCTAGCCAACTCTCACTATGAGGTTTTTTGGGACAGAAATCAGTCGTCGCAAATTCCATCGCTATTCATCTTTTGCAATGAAATGTCAGCTTTTTGCAACAGAATGTCAGCTTTTCGCAACGGATTCATTCTGTAGCAAAAGCGAGTTTTTCTTGTAGTAAGATAAAAAAAAAACCCATTTCAGCTATTGTTTTAGATTAATTTTTAGTAGTTATTTTACTAGCTAAATACCGTTCCCTGAGCTTGATACCCGACTTACTTTTCTATATAATAAACTAACTAGGTACACTACTTATAAGTGCATTAGTAAATAAGTCCAACTAGGTTTATAAAAAAAACTAGTAGGTAAATCTGTGCAAATCACATACACTAAGCAACTACAATAATAATGTCGGTTTCATATAGCATAACATGAAATCCCCCTGGGTATTAGGCATCATAAATCTGGTAACTCTACCATGAAATTCCTGAAGATCCTTAGCCTACAACTAGCATGCAGTTCTAACACATCACCAATACGCAAATAACAAGTGTAGGTATCTTGGGGAATAACATTTTACTTGAGCTCCAGCTAATTTTATGCATCGCATCCTCTCCTTTGATTATTTAAAAATTCTTTATGAAAAATATTTTGTAGATCCGTAGTTTAAGTCTGGAATCACACAAGTGTTCATACAATTCTCTCAAACCAGGGCTCTGATACCAACTTCTAACGTCCCAAAAACCATGATAAAAATTTTCATTTTCAAAAGACATTTCCTAAAATCCATAAATTATCAAACATTGTTTTCGAAACAAAGCCATTGAAATCAGAGTATCAAAACCATCTCTCAAAACATAAATCAACGGAAGGATGTGTACGATCACGCCTTCGCCTTGCCCCAATCATATGAAGTACCTGAAAGTCTTTAAATCCACAACTGTAAGCCAAGGCTTAGTGAGTTCCCCAAAAATACCTCATATAATAATACATATACAATGCATGCACATCGGGCCCACATCATAAGACTGGATTGCCCTCGAGCCCACATTATAAGACTGGATTGCCCTCTCCCACATCAGCTTATGACCGGTTTGCTCCCGAGCCCATAACATAAGACGGGATTTTCCCCTCTCGAGCCCTCAACTTATGACCGGATTGCTCCCGGGTTTGTTAGGTTATAGCACAAAGTAGTACCATTTCAACCCAACCATACTATGTCGACATATGCATAAAACAATAACAAGCAAACACATGTAATCGTAGCTTATCTACAAGTCTAACAGAACATTACAACATAACAATATCCTACACACAAGGACACATACTACAATACAAAGTATAGTGAGAAAACTCACCTTGCAGTCTAGCAAACAACAATACTACTCACAGATCCAATAATCGACACTACAAGTCACCTATACAACAACCGGGGACCAATGCTTAAAATACAGCCCAAAACCCTCATATTAACCTAAAGTCAAACTTGGTCAAAAATTCAATGGTCGAAGTCAAATTCAACAATCAAAAAGTCTCCCAAACAGTCGCCACGTCGTGACCGAGCTTCTGTCATGATGTGATGGTCTCAAGACAAAACAGTCGCATAGACTACCTTTTCTCACGTCGTGAAAGCCAATCCTTCACGTTATGAGCACTGTTATGACAACCTTAATGCATTAAGTTCTTAATCGTTAAAACCACTCATCCATACTTTCCAAGAGGCTTTCCCACTCCAATGCAACATAAAGATCGGTGCTTTATGGACAATGCATGTACAATTCATGTCTCTTCTATTCTAGGTCCAAAAACATGGGACAATGAACTCAAACTTATGCATGAGACTAAATACACCATTAAAACATAGATCTGGAACACGTAGCCCCAAAGGGACACAAGGTTCCATAAAGTTGCCAACTTTATGGAGCCTAACTATTCAAACTCTCATAATCGTGGAGAAAAGGGACAAGAAACCTAGATCTAGAAGCACTAATCATAAAGCTTGGATCTTGAGGAATTACAAAGGTCCAAAATATAAGCAAGGAATATGAGAGGAGGTTAGCTTGCTAGATATTTGAACCAAGAGCTTCTTCTTCTTCTTCAAAACATCAAAACTCCAAAAATGGATGAGAGAGGAGAGGGGAGGCTAAGGTTTCTCTCAAGAGGCTTTAGATATGATGGAGGATGGAAAAATGCACTAAAACACGGAACCACCCTTTAAATACATAGAAAGCCCTAAAAAAATCATAGGCTTGGGCTACCCAACGCTCACCTTGTGACAGTATATTTTTCACCTAGTGATGACTCATGACGTCGTGAGAGCTTTCTCCTCACCTCGTGATGATGGGTTTTCACCCAATTCCACTCTAACTTCAAACAGTCATAAATTCTTCATTTCAACTTTGTTTTCTGTGATATTTATATACACGGAAAGGTATTTACGATCCCCACAAACCTATATAGTTACTATTGACTTAATACATGAAGAACTAAAGCCATAATCCATGTAAGAAGCCCGAAATATTACTTTTCCCATTTTACCCTTTTGCTTCAAAGCACAGATAAATGGCTTTAATCACTTAATCCAACATTATCAACAAACGAAAGGATCTAGACTCTATTCACTTTAAAGCCCAAGAGCTTACTCGGTCCATTTACGGCCTGCTATCCCAATATTTGAGACATCCTAAAACTAGGTGTTACACAGATTATTTATTTATATACTATTGTATGATATTTATTAGTTTTTTTCTAAAATGAAAAGCCAATCTTTGGTGACCTTAATATTATACATGTCTTACATAATATTATTGACAACCCAACCCGATAACCAAAAATTTTTGATTTGCTTATTTTAGTTTACATCATTCAAGTTGTACACAAGTGATTTTGAATCCTGGATTCGCCATTGTATGTAAGTTGCCATACATATCATTATGCTACTTTAAGACCCATTTTTACGTAACTATTTTATATTTAGGTGATTAATCAACCAAAACTTGGTTATCATAAATGGATTGCATCTCACTTTCCATTGCCTCCTTCTAATTAACAGTATCAATGGTTGCAATGGCTTTATAATAGCTAGTAGTTTCATCATGATCTACCATTGACTCATGACCATTATAAATGAGTAAATGATATCTTCTTAGTGCATGAAAGACTCTATCAAACCTATGGATATGAGGTGGTTCTATGTCGTGTGCCTTAGTAACTCTTTTACAAGTCTCAATAGGTTTATTAACCTCTTGTTTAAGAGCCTGTGCCAACATTAGGTTCATTATTGGTTGACTCTTGAATTTGTTTCAAATAAATCAGGCTCCCACTATCCTCCTTGGGTATCAACTCTCTTTCAAGAAAAATACACTACGAACAATTAAACCAGTGTTCTCAGAAGGTTTATAAAAATAAGTTTCAAAAAAATCTTGAAGGATATCTAACAAAATAACACTTCTTTAACATAGCTGTAATTTCTCTTGATCCTTACAGATAATATAAGCATCACAACCATGGACTTCTAAATATGCTAGTGATGTAACATTCCCACTCCATATTTCGGATGATGTTTTGGAAAACTTCTTTGTTAGTACAAGCTTTAGGAATTGCCGAAGTCTCTAGTTCATAGGCTCATAAACTAATCAGAAACATAACACAAGTCATAATAGACCAAACCATATATAATAAAGTTTGGTTTCTCTTCTCAATTACATTGTTGTATTATGGTGTCTCGGGGGGAGTCAACTGTGAGATAATCCCATAATTTCTTATATGATTTCAGAACTTTAGAATAAGATAGTCACCATTTATATTAGATCTAAGAATCTTGATCATCTTTTTAATTGGTTCTTTACTTCGTTATGGATTCTTCAACAAATTAAAGGATTTACACTTACGTTTAATATGATAAACATAATCAAACTTATTAAAATCATCAATAAAGGTAACAATGTATCTTTGATCGTGCCTTGTGGTAGATCTAAATGGTCCACATTATGTGTACTATTCTAATAGATATTTGTGTAGAGTCTAAAAATTGTAAAAGTCGAAGTGTCTGTTCTTAGTTTCGCATGTTAATTATTTTACTAAGTCTTCATTTGTGTGAAGCGTATTGTTAAGGACCTAGTATATTTTTTGTACACTTGTGTTTCCTATAAATAGGGACTGAGGTTAGAAGTAGAGTAACGATTGATTTCAACGAGTGATTCACTAGTCATTCGCATGTTTCTCTGCTTAAGTCTGTAATCAGTTTCTTCATCAATATAAGATCTGATTAATATTTACTCCTTGTGTTCTTACTTTTCATTCATATAATCATGATTGCTTTCTAAATCTCGATTACAATTCTCTTCAATTGGTATCAGATCCAGATTCAAACTGCATTGATCCGATTTTCGTTTTAGAATCATTTGCGTTTTGAGTAGTGATTTTACTAAAAAAATTTCCATGCATTTTGGTTCTGAAAATCTCTCTTGATCTTCATATTTGAATTGATTCTGTATTTGAATTGTTTAGTCGAGTGATCGATTAGCAATCGGTGATCAATTCATTTGATCAATTCACAAATTCATCAAGTTTTTCAAGTTTTTCTGAAAAATTCTCGTGTTCATCAATGGCGAACTTCAACATGAATACCATGACTTCTTTCTCTCACTTGCTTGGTTCTTCAACCAAAATTCCAATGTTAATCCCTGAGTACTATGATCAGTGGGCTGATAGGATGGAGGATTACTTAAATGGAATTGATGAAGAGCTCTAGAATTGTATCAATGGAACAGTTCTACCTCCTGTAAATGTTCAATCAATTGGAGCATCTGCTTCTTCAAACGATGTTACTGAACAACAGAATCTCCTGAAAAAGAATGAGAAAAGATGTATGAGGGAGCTAAGAGGTGCACTGCCTCCTGTGGTTTACAATTACATTCGTAGTTGTAAAACAGCCAAGGGGATTTGGATCACACTGAAAGAGAAGTATCAAGGAAGTGAGAAGACAAAGTCCAATTCTGTTAAGCAATGTCTTGTTGAGCTTAAGGAATTCAGACAAAAGGATGCTGAAACAATTGAAAACTACTATGATCGTCTGAATGAGCTTGTTTATCATTGCAGCAGGTATGGAATCACAAGATCTCTCATGGAATTCAATCTGACATTCATCATGGGTCTTCGCAAGGAGTGGCGTAATGTGAGTATGATGATAAAGAACCAACAAAGTTTTGATACTTCCACCTTGAATGATCTCTACAACCAGCTGAAAACACATGAAAGCGAAGTTACATAAATGTTTGAAGAATCGAAACAGAGTCTAGGAGGTCCATTGGCTTTAGTTTCGAAGGTTACTGAAATTGATGCTGGTGAGAAGGAAGAATCAGACAATGAAGGTTTCTTAATGAATTCAGATGATGAAGCAGTTGCATTTTATTCGAACAACAGAGTTAAGAAATTTTTCAAAAAGCCTTTCAATCCAAAAGGAAAGCAAACTGATGCGAAGAGTGGTTTCATAAAAGCTAGAGGTGAGGAGAAGAAGAAATTTGAGAAGGTTGAAGAAAAGCAAAAAGATGCGAAAGCAGAGAAGAAACTAAAAGGTGACTCTGGAATTGATTGTCATTACTATAATGGTGCAAATCATTTTGCAGCTGGTTGCATGTTGAGGAAGAAAGAGGAGAAGAAGATCAAAATCAAAGACGAAGCCTACTACTCAGAGAAGCTTGAGGAGGTGCGTGCGAAGGCGAAAGGATTGTCTTTGGTTGCGAAAGGAGAGTCTGAAGAAGAAGAAAGTGGAACTTATCAGATCTGGTCTTCAGGATCTGATGATGAAGAGATGAGGCATCCAACTCATGGTGCAATGTTCGCAAGTTATGAAGAAAATTGCAAAGAGAATGTTTCTGGACGATGCTTTGTGTCCATGTCCACCGATAAATCTCCAATGACCACTAAGGTACGTGCTATTATTGAATCCTTTAATATTCCTTTATCTGCTTATGATGCTGAAATAACTTCATTTGATGATACTGTTGCTTATTTTGATGTTGTTATTGTGTCTGCTAGTACTGAAGCACAAAATCTAAATTCGCAATTAGTTGAGACAAGAAGACAATTAGAAATAAAACAAAGCAGAGTAGATAAACTTGAATTACAAATGACAAATGTAAATTGTGATAGGTACAATCTTGATAAAGAAGTTAGGTTGTTACTAGCACAAAGAAACATTTATTGTAACTCTGCTAAACATTTATATGCGAAGTTAACAGCTTTACATCATTCATCTGAGATAAGCAAAGAACAACATAGGAAACTACTACCTTTTCTTGAATTTGAACGCGAAAAAGTTGATGTTGTTTCTTATGACTGCGAGAATACGATTGCTCAATTTGACAAAATACCTGATGATAGATTCGCATATGGTATTGTCAAAATTGATGAATTTTTGAATGCGAATGAATTGGTTAATATTGTTAATGAAAGTTTGACAATGAATGAACAAGTGAAAATCATAAAGAAAACTAAAACTTCAACTCTTGATTCTCAACACAATTATGCTGATGTCGATGACAATTCAGATAATGTGAGTGAAATCAGTGAGATCGAAGAGGAAGAAGAGGTTGATTGTTCTCAACTGTCTATCATTAATATAACATCTAAGGTCAAAGGTAAAGAAATTATAGTTGATTCGATAGTGAAGGATGAAAATGATAAACCCTCTACTTCGCAAACTTGTGACTTTGACAATGTGGAAGTTGAAAGTTGTAAGTCAGATGACACTGATGAAGACGAAGAAGAAGTGAAAGATTCGCATGAATCACCTCAACGAGTTGTTGTTAATCAAGTGTTTGGTGATACAAAAGAATTCGACAAAGTTCTTAATGACAAAGGTGCACATTATTTGGAAACCAACACTGTGGTATATCCGAATTTTACATGCACTGATAACACGGTTTTTCCAAATCAAGTCTTCGTCACAGCTGGAAATGTTGAGGAAATCAAGCCTGAATTCAACAAAATGGTTGAAAATGACAACAAAAAGTCAACTACCGAAGGTTTCTTTGCAAATCAAAATACGGTAGAAAACAATTTAACTCAAAACTCTTATGTTTTTCAACGCCAAAAATCATCACAAAAATGGATGGTTAAAAGTGAAAAAGAAAACAAAGTTTTTAAAAAGATGAAAAACCAAAGATGGAAGTGAAATTGAATTCTCATGAATTTAAGTTGATGGTTGGAAATTATTCAAAAGAAAACAATGTTTCAAAAAGAAAAGCAAGAAAAGCAATCTTTTGGCAAGTTGTGTCTAATGATAAACCTAAAGTTGCGAAAGCACAAATTCCTAGAATAAAACCATCAAAATTTCAGAGAACAAACAAACAAAAGGATACAAGTTTTCACAAACCAATATATTCTATTGACAAAATTTCAATGAAAAATAAGGATGAATCTGTTCGAAAATTTGACAACATTAGAAAATTTGAGACTTCGCAAAATTTTGTGAATGATCGTAAGTTTCAAAATGTTAGAAAATTAACGAATAATTCACCAACTTTGAATGTCAAAACTCAAACAAAACCAAAATTTTCACTCAAACAACCAAATTTTCCAAATCCTTCGATCACAAAACCGACCAAAATTTCGTATACAAAAGGAAAATCTGATGTATATACGATCAACAATTGGCTTAAAGGGCAAGGAAAACAATACCAAAATGGAAAGTTTTCAAAGCAACAGATAAAGACTGCATTCGACAAATTTGTGAATGAGTCTTCTACTGGTAGTTCATCATCTCATGATTCGCAAGTTCCAGTACAAAAGTGGAAACCAGTTGTGAAAGTTGCAAAGGTTGTGAAGGATGAGGTGAAAGTCAACGGAAATCCAAAAGTATCAAACAACTATATTTCAATATCTAGATCTGATGATGTTGATTTAATCGATAGTGTCACAGACAAAGTGAAAACGTGGTTTTTAAATTCAAAGAATTTGTTCAATGTTACTAATGATGGACCCAACAAGTCTTGGGTTCCTAAATTCTTTCATTAAATGCAGGTGATATGTGACGAGCAATATGATGCGAAATGGTATATTGATAGTGGTTGCTCTCGTCACATGACTGGAAGAAAGGAAAACTTGCGAGATTATAGAAGCTTGGAAAATGTTGGAGTAGTCAAATTTGGAAACAATCACAAGTGTCAAGTGAAAGGTTATGGAAAAGTCACAAATGGACAATTCCAAGTTAACCGGGTTGCTTATGTCGAAGGTCTTCAACATAACTTGATTAGTGTTTCGCAACTTGTTGTGGGTACTGGAAATCAGGTTGTGTTCAATGAAGAAGGACGTATCATTTCGAAAGTAGAGACAAATGAAGTACTTCTCAAATCCAAAAGATATGGAGACATGTTCACACTCGACATCAAACCGATTGTGGGCAAACCTGCAGTGTGTCTATCATCGAAGGCCTCTAATGATGTTAGCTGGCTTTGGCATAGAAGATTGTCTCATTTGAACTTTCGCAATATTAACAAGCTTGTCACTGAAGATTTGGTTCGAGGTTTACCTGTACTAAAATTTGACAATGATACTTTGTGTGCAGCTTGTGAATAAGGAAAACAACATAGAAAAGGTCATCCAATTGTGATAGATTCAAAAATCATGGAACCGTTGGAACTTCTTCACATTGACTTATGTGGACCGTCGACTGTTGCTACAATCAATAAAAAGCGGTACATTTTAGTTATTGTTGATGATTTTTCTCGATTTACATGAGTATTCTTTCTCAGGTTAAAATCTGAAGTTGCTCAGACGATGATTGATTTTTTCAAAAAGATTGAGATGAGTCTTAAAAAGAATGTTCGCAGAATTAAAAGTAACAATGGTTCTGAGTTTAAAAATCAAACGCTGGATTCATTTCTCACAGCCAAAGGCATTTCGCATAATTTCTCATCACCATATACTCCACAACAAAATGGTGTTGTTGAAAGAAGAAATAGGTCTCTATGCGAAGCAGCAAGGACCATGCTAACATATGCGAACTTACCTCAATATCTTTGGGCTGAAGCTATGTTGACTGCATGTTTTACTCAGAATCTTTCATTCATTCATCGAAGATTCAATATTACTCCATATGAAATACTCAACAATCGAAAACCTAATGTAAAATTTTTCCATGTTTTTGGTTGCAGGTGTTTTATAATGAATCTAAAAGATAATTTGACAAAGTTCCAAGTGAAAGCTGATGAAGGCATATTCTTAGGATATTCGCAAAATTCAGTTGCATACAGGGTGTTAAACAAATATTCTTAGGATAATTTGACAAATATCTTGCGAAAGTATGCCTGAAGTTCGTATGGAGGGGGAGCATACGACCACAAATATACAGAGAGAGCAAACTTTCGAGGGGGAGACTGAGACTATAAGTCATCAAGTTGAGGGGGAGCATTCACAATTACCTTTAAATGATCAACAGGAACATCATTTTGAGTGGGAGCATCAAGATGAACATCATGTTGAGGGGGGGCATGATGAAACAGAGACAATTAATCTTGATGAAAATGATGAATTTCATGAATTAAATGATAATTTTTCTGTTGCGGGATCTGAAAATGAAGATATGTACGAAGATGCACCATTGGAATTCAATCCTGATTTTCCACCACTTGAGAAATGGACAAGGAATCATCCCAAAAAACAGGTGATTGGGAATCCACAAGATGGTGTGTTGACAAGAGCTCAAATTCGTGCGAAAAATGAGGTACTGAATGCGAACCAAGAATTATGTATGTTTAATGTTTTTATTTCGAAAATAGAGCCAAAGACAGTAAAGAATGCTATGGAACACTCAGATTGGGCTGTTGCTATGCAATCTGAACTGGCTGAGTTTGAACGAAACAAGGTTTGGAGATTAATTCCTAAACCTTCTGATGTTTCGATTGTCGGATTAAAATGGATTTTCAAAAATAAAACCGACAAAGATGGCAATATTATTCAAAATAAAGCTAGACTAGTTGTTAAAGGCTATTCGCAACAAGAAGGAATACACTATGAAGAAACATTTGCTCCTGTTGCAAGACTCGAAGCAGTTCGCATATTTTTAGCTTATGTAACTCACAAAGACTTCGATGTTTTTCAAATGGACGTTAAGTGTGCATTCTTAAATAGATAACTAGAAGAAACAGTTTATGTTGAACAACCACCAGGATTTATAAATGAGGAACATCATGATCATGTTTACATACTAGACAAAGCAGTTTATGGGTTAAAACAAGCACCAAGAGCCTGGTATGCAACACTTACAAATTTTTTGAAACAATCAAAATTTAAACAATGATCAGTTGACCCCACATTATTTCGCAAGAAAGTTGGGAATCATCTTATGCTTGTTCAAATTTATGTTGATGATATTATTTTTGGCTCAACCGACCCAACATTGTCTACTAAATTTGAAAATCTCATTCTGTGTTAATGATCTTGTTTCATGAGTCCGTGAAATAAGTGAAACCCACAAACTTCGCAAATTAAGGAATTGAAGGGGAACTATGTTTCAAATTTTTACGAAACACTTGTTTATGTACCTAATATTTCATATACTCCAAATTATATTCATTCTTATGAGTGATCCTGATCAAATTTTCGAAGCCCACGAAGTTTGTTTCCCAATAGGGTCCAGCACTTAACCTTTTTTTGAATATAATTTCCGTGTGAGTATATATCTGAAATCCTTGTCACTTTTCAAAAATAATCCAAAGCAATCTTGTCCCTGAACACAATGTTCAAACAAGTAATTTCGGTTACAATTACTCACCTTATGTTTAGGATGATATGTAACGAAATTCGCTAACCACCATATTAAGCCTATAAAAGAAGCCCTTCGATACTTCTCTATAAGTATTCGATTGTATGTCACGGGAAAATGCGAAAGCAGTTGATTACCTCTCTTGGTAATTAATGAAGTAACCTTTGCCCGGGGTTTTACTACGTTGTGTCAATAAATTTTGACATCACAGAATCCCAAAATAAAATTTTAACTTGCTTCTTATCTCATTTCTTTGAATCACATGCACTCACGAAATCCTTGAGGTTCTAAGTAATGCCAACTTAGGCTGAAGATTTCGCAAGACTGGTAAATGACTTCGTTTAAAATCCCATAAACGAAAGAGCCCAACCTCGATACCGAAGGGTCTTCTTTCACACAACTGTACTCACGAACAGTTTCCAGTAACCGTTGGCCCTAGTTTCAAAGCACTTTATGGGGCATGATCATTACAACGACTATTGATTGCACGTTTCCAGGAACACGTAGCCTACTCTATTTTTGGAAACGGTTCATCTTTGGGATTAACATATAAAAGGGATAATCTTTTCTGAGAATCATTACGCGGTTCAAAATTCTCAGACGAACACAAAGCCCTAATCTTTCTTTCAAGAAATTTCTCAGATTAACAATGGCTGCTACTCAATCAAAAACAGAAGAAGTTATTTCAAAGTCCATCATGAAGATTCAAAGCACAAATTTCCAAGTTGATCCCAATGTCTCATCTTACCCAGAAGAATTGAAGAGGTTGATCGTTGCACTGAAAAAATCAGCATTGTCAACTACTATGTTCAGTTCATTCCCAGTTCCTATGACTTGGTTGTCAGTGGTGGCATCAACTGCGTCATTCAACTATGCAACAGATGTGATAACCTTCAACCTGGTAAATAACAAGAGGGTTCGTCTTAACAAGAACATGTTCATCGACTTCTTGAACATTCCTCATAACCCACTGTTCTTTAAGCCAACCAACTCACAGATTATCTTCATGTTCAATGAGATGGGACATCAACCCACTCTTGAAAAGATAAGTGATTTCAGGAAATCAAGCTTACCCTGCATTTGGAACTTCTTGTTTGGAATCTTTCTACGATGCTTGACCAAAAGTTGAATGCAATCCTTCAATCACAAGTTGATTCTGGTACAAAGTCTTCTGTATCGGGTTTGGAGGTTGAAACAATGATCAAAGCTGCAGAGAAAAGAATAGCTGCGAAAGTTGATGACTCTGATAAGAATAATGAGCTTCGCATTCAAGCTCATGGGAAATCTTTTGATGGTGCTGTAAAAGATCTGACAACTGCTACAAAAGAACGATATGTTCTTTTTGTACAAGATGTGAAGAAGGTCAGGGAAGATGTCAACTTCAATGTTGAGGGGTTAAAGAAGGAGATTGCAAAAGAGCTTCAAGATCTTAATTCGCAAAACTAGGAAGTGTAAAAACATGTTGATGTTGTTGCTGAAGCACTTACCAAGATTGTCACTGATTATCAGTCACCTGCTCCAATTATCGAAGCCAAGCACAAAGAAAATAAGGAGCAGTTCGCAAAACTAATTCAGTTGGTGACTGAATTAAAAAGTTGTGTTTTGAAGCCTTCTCAACAATCAATTCTTACTCCGGAATTCTTAACGCTTAAAGTCAATACTTTGGAGCAAGCTATTCAGAAGGCATTGGCCCCAATCACAAATTTTACTTCCGTTTTACCGAAGAATGCCCCACCTGCTTTCACAGGGGTGCAAGGGGGAGAAAGAAAAGGAAGTAAAGGGGATGATGCGAAAACCGTTGGAAAGATACATTCGAATCAGCTTAAAACAACTTTGCCTGTACTCACGAAACCAATTCCTTCAACAATAGTAACAACAAAGCCATTTACAAAGCCAATTCCTAAGGGAATTATAATTGGTTCAACAGAAGGAGGGAGTTCGAGTGCGAAACCTCAAACAGTGGATACTGGAAAAGGTAAAGAGGTGGTTTATGAAAAGTCGAAAGAAGAAAAGAAAGCAGAGGCTGAAACTGAAATGGAAAAACAAAGACATATTCAGAGCATTCTAAGGCAAAGAGCAAATGATCCACCAACTTTGAACAAGGGTGATCCTGGGAAGTTGTACTCATTCGAAACCATCGAATCCAAAGTCTTGGGAAATCACATGTACGAATTTGAGAAAAAGCCTAGAAGAAGTTATGATGTTGCGAATTCAGACAGATGCCAAATTGACTTTCCGATAAACGAAATGATGTTTATCACAGCGCAGTACAAGATCAGTGAAAAGTTTGAAAATGCTGATTAATACACCTACATGAAAATCAGATTTCATGCTGTACTTGCAAAGGATCAAGAGGAAGTTTGGTCTCTGATGAAGATAAAGAAAGTGCTAACTATCAAGAAGGATGAAATGTTTGAGAACATGCTTCAAAATTTTCGATACTTCGTTATCCGAGCAGATAACAAGACTTTCGATTTTACCATTGCTGACTTTCCCTTAATGAATCTAAATGATCTCATTCAAGTGGCTCTTATACTAAAAGACATGGAAGAAAACAAGCTCAAAGGATATGATACTGATGTGTTCAGACTTGGTTTCGCACATATCAAGATATTCATAGATAACTACTATGATTGCTTGGCGTTAACTGATGAAGAACTCGCATCAGGCCTTGAAAGAAAAGTCACAGTTCCTTGGGAATCAACATTGCCTCTACCAGAATTGAAGAAGTTTGCAGACAGGGAGATATGTCTTAAACCTTTTGGCATGGTTTTCGCGGGTAAAGACACCAAGGGGAAGCCTAAAAGATTTTTGTTTCAAGTCTCAGAGATTGAAAGATACACCACTTCGCAATATACGAATTTCATTGTTCGTATGAATAATTGCACGAAGAATAATGAAGGAGACAAGAAGGAGCTTAAAAAGATCATCACTTGGTATTCAGAAATCCGAAGAACAATGCATTCAGCTGTTCAGAATCTCACAAACTGAATAGCTTCGACTGTTTACAAAGGGGGAGAATGTAGATTCTAGAAATTGTAAAAGTCAAAGTGTCTGCTCTTAGTTTTGCATGTTAATTATTTTACTAAGTCTTCATTTGTGCGAAGCGTATTGTTAAGGACTTAGTATATTTTGTGTACACTCGTGTTTCCTATAAATAGGGATTGAGGCTAGAAGTAGAGTAACGATTGATTTCAACGAGTGATTCACTAGTCATTCGCATGTTTCTCTGCTTAAGTCTGTAATCAGTTTCTTCATCAATATAAGATCTGATTAATATTTACTCCTTGTGTTCTTACTTTTCATTCATATAATCATGATTGCTTTCTAAATCTCGATTACAATTCTCTTCAATTTGCCTGCTCATAGTTTCCTATGAATGGTGCTTTTCCCATCTTTCCTAATAAGCAAGACTCTCATTTATTATAAGATTTTTGGTTAAATGATTCCAAAATTCATCTAAGTTAGGAATAAATCTGAGATATCCGAGATGATGAATGTGAAATATCAAGAACAATCAAGAATCAATCACCAACATATGCAAGTAATCTGATAAAGGTTTTTCTTGTATTGATTATGAGATGAACGTACAGATAAAACTCTAATCTAGTCAAAAGCTTACACCAAAAGTAAACCTAATGATTATTTATAGGGAACAATAAATATATGCCATAAATATAAAATCTATGCCTAATATAAAACCAATGCCTTAGAAGAGCTTGATTAAGAACTTCTACTATAAAGGCATCATAGGGAATCATAAAATGATCAACCCTAAAAAGGCTTCCCTAAATAACCAAATATGCCATATCAGTTTCAATATCTCAAATACTAAACAATCTCCCCCTAGATGTTGAAACTGATGAAGATCACGATTTCTGATCTTCTTGGCATTTCCCCCCCTAAATTGTGAGAATCATCAGTACATGGGGTCTTCAAAGCAATAGAAATAGAAATAATCTTCCAAATGCGAACTTCCCCTTGAATAATCATCACTCCCCCTTGAATCTTCAACAAATACCATGGAGAGAATCCGTAAAGTTAAGAAGAATCACCAACAATCTTCAAAACCCGTCAGATGAGATGAAAGAAATCCTTTTGGAATAAACCCAAACTTCAAAAAATTAAAACCGGAAAAATAACAAAAGATAATTTTGTATTTTTCGATTTTAAATTTAGACAAAAGAATAGAATAAGAAGCAATTTATTTTAGAAGGGTTTGAAAAGAATAAGACCAAAGAAATGATTAGAAACAAAAATATTTTGGAAAGAAGGGGTAAAAGTGGTAAAATCCCAAAAGATTGAAAAGAATTTTGGATATGGGGTAAAATATGGGAAGTTCTGAAAGTCAGGGGGCCAAAATTGAAAATACTACCTTTTTTTAGTTGGAAAACAAAAATTTCCAAAAACTTCATTGAACCAACCAAATACTCTTTTCTCTTTTCTCCAACTTTTACTATATTCGTCTAAAGAAAAATGTGAATGGAACTTTCTTTGAACATTCTTGACTTCAGCTTTCTAAACTTTTCCACAAGCATTGGGCACTTGTACTTTGGGCATCCAAACTTTCTTCATTTTACTCTTGTTCTTCTTCATCTTCTTCCTTCTTTTCTGATTTCTAGGCTTCATAAACGAATTTTGAATTTGAACAACCTTTTCACCTTTCTGAATCTGAACATTTTAGGACTTTTGAACACAATCCTTAGGAGTTTGATAAATCTGAACATCTTGAATTATTGGCTTTCTGAAAGGAATCATTCCTTCAAAAACAACTTCAAAATATAAAGAATCATCTGTTTGAGTTCCAATAAAACAGAATGTCTTCACTTTCACGATTTCCAAATATTTGCTTTGAGATTCATCTTCAGAACAACTAGATTCAGAACGTAACTCATCTGAAACACATGAACCACTTCCCCTCAACAAGAACATCTCGAGTCACTTTTTCTTCAGAAACTTGAAGAACAACATGAACTTCTTCTTTTTCTTTTTCAGCCCTTTTCATCTTCAACATCTGTTTATTTTCTCGATCTAAATGTCCCTAAATAATACGAAATTGTTCTACTATTCTCTCATTTGTTTGCAATTCACGCTCATTAACCCGTAAGTATTCATTTATTTTCTTATCAAGAAAAGAATTATATAACTCAGTAATATCCCTTAACGTAAAATCTCCAAGAACAAAACAAAATCCTTTTGTTGACACCATAGATTGGTTTAGTGACCTTTAATCCAAGTTCTAAAATGGAGTTACGGAATAAAAGATCCATTAGATCTTCAACAAATGATAGAACTTGAAGAAAGAGAAAATAGATTTGATAATAATTCTAGAGAGAGAAAAATGGATCTGAAAGGGTTTTTAGTGAGAGAAAACAGATCTGAGATGGATTTTAGAGAGATAAAGTAGATCTGAACACGAAAATTCAAATAAACACGAAATTTTCTTCTAAATCTCTTCCAGAACACAAATTAAGAGCAAATCATATGATAGAATGGGTAGAAGATAACAGATTTGAACAACATTTGGCAATAAAACGAAGTAGTAGACTTTTTCTTTTCAGATTACTTACAAAACTTGAAGAACAAGGTGAGATTCAAGATAAAATTTCGCCATAAACAAGACCAATTCTTGCAATAATCGTTGAGATCTACAAGAACCTGCTCTGATACCACTTGTTAGGAATAAATCCGAGATGACAAATGTGGAATATCAAGAACAATCAAGAATCAATCACCAACATATGCAAGTCATCTGATAAAGGTTTTTCTTGTATTGATTATGAGACGAACGTACAGAGAAAACCCTAATCTAGTCAAAAGCTTACACAAAAAGTAAACCTAATGATTATTTATAGGGAACAACAAATATATGTCATAAATATAAAATTTATGCCTAATATAAAACCAATGCCTCAGAAGAGCTCGATTAAGAAATTCTACTATAATGACACCGTAGGGAACCATAAAATGATTAACCCTAAAAAGGCTTCCCTAAATAACCAAATATGCCATATCAGTTTCAATATCTCAAATACTCAACAATCTACTTGGAGTTTGGCGATGCATTACCTATTTATATAGCCAAAATGACATTACCATATATACGTCTTATCTAAACCATTTTTGGTTGTAATCGAATCAACATTAAAAATTGAACTGTTTTTGCTTCTTATGCTTAAACTAGTTTCATATATTCCATGACAAGGGTTTGATTTATAATAAAGAACATTATTTTTATAAACTATAATGGAAGCATATCATAGCCAAAGTCAAACCATTCTCTATTAAAGCGTAAAAAAATGTTTTTTTTTCATATCATGAGAATAATAGTTTTTAATAAAACCATAGATAACATAAGTTCATAGTTCTCAATCCTATCAATAGCAACAGTTTGCTTGTTGCCTATAATCAGTTCCAACTCTATATGCTTCTTACTAATGGGTTTTGAGCATTCTAACACTCCTATGGTTTACATGCAACCCTAAATACCTTGGATCTATGTTTTCTCTATTATACATGCAAATATCAATTTCCAAGGTATTTATCCTAACCAGCATATTATGATGTACAAGTAATATAAAATCTAGTAGAATTACATACCTCTTTGTTGTTGCTAGATTCCATTTAGCTTGAGAGCCTAGTGCCCCAAATGTGACACCTCAAATGGTTCACACAACATCATATGCACTTGGAATAACTTAGAGAGAAAATAGAACACTTCATGAAATCGACTTGCCCTCCCTTGTTTTCTAGTGGCCGATTTCTTCAATAATAAGATCATTATATAGTTAGTCACAATTAGGGTAAACCCTAATTTTCATGGCTTTCCATTTCCTTGGATCCATGGGTTCAAATACACCATGGAGCATCCATGGAGCATCCTATCGGTTTTAGCCCAACTTGATAATCCATGGAGCATTAGCCCACTATATAAGTATGGATGATTTACACAATCAACCCATATATTTAATTAGTCTTCTTTTGACCACTTAATTAATTCTTGATCAATACTAATTAAATAATCTTATTAATATATTAGAACTTATAATATATTAATAAACCTTAAGTGTTATTTCTCTCATTCTAGTATATCCAAATGCATGATGCCATGCAACCCAAATGGACCATGTCGAGTCGGGTCAAGTCTTACCAATTATAGTTATGGACTTAGACATTAATCCAACAATCTCCCACTTGGATAAGTCTAAAACTATTATTGCAGGTACGACTTCATAACCCGACTAGCAATCGTAGCTCTCAAAAGTCGTTGTCAAACTCTAAACAAATTAATGACGCGTCCATTAGATAAGTGATCATATATTCCTCCATTCTAGATATCATATGGACTGAGACATAGATTATAATCATTCTCTTTGTCCATTTGTTGTTTCTCAATTTTCGATTTATGACGACGGACTAATTGAACAAATCAAATCAGTCCAGGCCCAGCCGAGCACTTACGTTTTGTCATCACTAAATCATCGAGGGGCCCACAGATATCGCTTTTATCCCTTTAAGGGTAAAAGGAATGGATAAACTTCGACTCATATGCTTGTTGTACTACTTGTTGAATCGTACACAAAGGCACATTTTATAACATCGAGTTACCAATGCGTTTTCGTGCAACCAATGTATAACCAACTCATAGTCAACAAATCATATCTCTAGGTTTGAACAATATAAGATATTATTGTCTCATGATTCACTCGTGATAAAATCCATGAAGTGATTCAAATGAGCGTGGGTTGAATCCAATACTCAGAACTTATGAGCACTCATGAATGTTGTAGCAACTCTTTCTATGTCAAATGCACATTAGACAAATCATACAAGCCAAATTCATGACAGTCTTGAATCATATCTACTTCTAACATATGACCGACTGTGGATGGTTTGAATAACTTAATCATTCGGGAAGAATGATCTAATAATTTTGGAAGTCAAAACATGCAAAGTGAAACACATAAATAATACTAATCTTGTATGGCCTCAACACTTTGAGTGTAAATAAAAACCCTTTTATCTAAGCACCATCTTGATTACTCATTATTCATGTTTCGATTAATCAACTTAATACTTGAATTGAAACAATAGTCATGCCATGCTCCAAGCATGCACACTATGTTCGTCAAAAATATAGCTATGCCATACTACAGGTATGCACACTATCTTTACATGTGGTCCTCTCTTTGTGAAACAAATCGATTGACAACATTTCAGTGATGCTCATTTCACAATCCCAATCCCTTTTGTAAATTTAAGAAAACCAAACTATTGTCATTTACCATAATCTTGTTAGATTCTAAATTTATATGCAATGATCCTCTTGTAATGAATATGCACACAAGTCACAAATACTTGGCAACAGACATTACAAAGTATTCCAATGGAAAGCAATTCCATGGAAATGAAGTCTCAAATTCAAAGTACATTCCTTTGAACATCCTTCTTTGCATTAAGTTCTTTAATCTTACACATATTCCATGAATAACTTCCACCTATGGAAACAATTCCATATTCCCATTTTGACCATCACTTTTGAACAAGAGTTGCCTCTTTTCAAAATATGTCAATATGGTCATTAATCTATACTTCCAATTATCCATGAGTAACCAATCTTTGGTAAACCTCAATTTGTCCTCGACAATTGCTTAATCATTTTAGTCATATCTAGTTCTAATCCATTTTCCCCTCTTAATGCCCTATGCATTAGGAAAAACTTAGAATGGATAAATATTATAGCACATGCAATCGATCCTATATCCGAAGCATATGGGACACGATTTATGCTATAAAAATTTGTATTTGCCATGTTCTCATCATTTGAACTGTGAAGAGGTATGTCGTAATCATAATTGAATTATGAGAATGCAACATATATAGAATTTCCTTATGTTGAACCATTCCAACATAACATTCATATATATCTTTGACTGAAGTTGATTAAAATCTCAATCTAAACTTGTAGAATTGAAATGAAGTATAAAATCCTCTCCCTTAATTATAGCAAAATAACTTTTCAAAGCAAATTGAAACTTTTGTTTTCTATAATTAACATTTCTTACTTACAACACTTAACATAATATTCATGCTCCCACTAGCAGAATGATTATTATCATACTAGCATAACACTTATGCTCCCACTAGCTTTGACATGTACCTAGAAATCAGCTGGACTTCTAGAAATCAATACTTTATTGACTTTTTTTTATCAAAGTTCAGATTTCTGATACGAGATGCTTTGATAATACTTTATCAAAATCATACACCTTTCCTTAGATAGTTCACATGTTTGTCTAGACCTTTTGCCATTCTCACTAGTTAGTGTGTCGGTTAACCACACAGGCTCCACTAACTATATGAGAATGCAAATATCACAAATGCTACCTACTTAAAATCTTCTTAGTGAAAGCGTTTCCTCACCATCATTTTCATGAATCGGAGAGAGACCTTATGACACTTAGATTTTATGGTGTACGTGTTCCTATCCATGTGAATTTGTCAAAACCATAATCAAAAGACAAGGTTAGCGGCAAATCTAAATACATATGGACTGAACTTGTTCACTCTTAATTTCTTGCCACCCGGCAGCACAAGGGCCTACCATTGATTCCAGGTTACAAACCTCAAGTCGTGGGCTAGTGATTGACAAAACTCTTGATTAGTTCTTGAAACTATCTCAATACTCCCACTGTCCTCTTGACATATAAGATTCTTTTTGTCAAGAACCATTTCTTGACAAAACAAATATTCAAGAGTTAGTGCGGATTATTATCAAGTTAAACACTTCTCATAAATTGATCTTAGTTAGTCTTTGTCTTATCCAAAACATCACAACTTACCAATCTCAAATGTACAAGAATAGGAAACATCTTACTCTATCATTTTACAAGTGTTAAAAAATTTCTGAAGACCATGTCACTCAAGTTACAATCTTGGAGTATAACTCCAGGATTTATTTTTGGAACGAAGTATGATTTATCTTTTGATTTAACCATTTCAACAATTCATGATGCCTCTCCTTAGGCAAACAAATGCACTAAGGTGTCCTTAGAGGATCAATTGTGATATGGTTTCACAATCACTAAGATAATCATAAAACAAGATACACAAGTACTCTCCCATCTCTTCAGATTGGAGAAACTTTTATCTTTCTGCCTTATTTGATTCTTCTTATTCATTCTGCCATACATTGAAACTTTTACAATGTTTCAGAATTACACTTAAACTTGTAAGCATAATCATATTTATTAAACTTTAGTAAATCATAACAAATAATCTTATTAGCCTTTGTAGTGGACCTGACCAGCGCACAACCAATTGTATCTAATCCTTTAGTCATTCACTTATCTCACACATACATGTGAATAAGGACTTAGTCTTAATTTCCTAAAGATGAAAATTCTCATTCATCACACAATACAACTTGCATGATTCCAAGTTTCTATCCAACTGAAACTTGGGTGATGAGAATATTTCCTTATTTGGTAAATTATGTCACTACCACAAATGAAAGGATCAAATTCATTTTCCAATACTGCTTATCAATGGAAATATATAAACAACAATTTTTCACAAATGCCATTGTAAGGATACTTAAAATAAATAAAATCAAAACTTTTATTTTATTTTAAAAACTTTGCGGAAAAACTTATCCTTACAATGCAAATTCATATGAAAACTTTGTTGTTATCTATTCCTAAGCAATATCTCATAACTCTTATGTAGTGGCTCAAAATTCTGGTCATTGAACCATGCGATCAAAATCAACACACCATTTCTTTAAGCTTCCTTTGATTCTTCAAAAACATCAAAATGTAATTACATTACATCATGTGTTAATAATCTCCAAAAGAGACTTAATAGAGTTAGATAACGGACATTACCTGAAGTAGAGTCAAACTTTTGACTTTACCATCCTTATGAGGTTTCAGGTAAATTCGGTAGCTTCGCAACCAATGCCCCTCCTATTGGCAAAAGGAAACATATGGACTCTTTGGAAATGGTACACGGGACTACCACAAACTTATCCTTTCTCTTTACCATTGGGTCAAAACGACTTGACCATGGTCGATCCCTTTCCATTGGGAAGAGAAAGTATTTATGGACTTCCAATGCAACCATTGTCAATGTTCAACTGGGTTTGGGAAGTAGATCTTCCAATCTAATCTGCTTTACCAATGCTTCAAATCATTGTTGATTCAGCATCATTAAGCAAATAGGTAAGATCATTAAGGTTCATGTCGTGATATGTCATCAGGGAGTGACTGAAGAACCAATTCAACAGCCAACTACCTCGAGACTTCGACACCCGGCTCTCCCGGCTTGTCAATATGTGACTTAACCTCTAAGATGTAAGCACATATAGACTTTTATTGCCAATAGGGATTGAGTGACTTAGAACTATTCAAGTCTTGAAACTTGTGGGATAGGGAGAATTAATGAAGGAGGTGGAGGAAATGAAGTATGATTTCCAGTCCCACTAATGCACAACAAAGGGATTGATCTTTCACCTTGATTGCCATTTGGGATATCATCTTCATTAGGAAAGCTTGTTCCTAAGGAGTTTGGAAGACCATAGATGTATTAACAACACATCTATAATGGGAGAACTTCAAGTTAGTTGATTTAAAGTCCTCAATATAACACCCAATATGAAATATTAAGGCTAGGATCCAACAACCTATTTACAACTGGAAGAGGGATGTCGTAATCTGAGTTATAAAATAGTTGAAGGTAGGTAAATGACGATTTACCAATTTCCACCATGAAAACGAAATATAATTAAGTTTTAATTGGAATTGAAACTCCTATATCTTTTGAGATACATTGAACTTTCAATGGCATGTTTGAATCTCGATTGTGCCCTCTCAAGTTTGTGACTGGGATGCCGAGGATCACAAAAAAGGTGTGAATAACCATGCAAATTGACTTGGTACCCTTAACTTTATCACCTAATCGATGTGCCGGTTAACCATACACGCTCCACCGATCTATAATAAAGTCAAGTTACCCTTTGCCACTCTTACTAGTCCTTATTAGTGTGTCGGTTAACCACACACGCTCCACTAACGACTTGGTAAGGTACAAAGTGTAATTTCATGGGTTAGCACCTTTTCACATTTTCCTAAGTAACTAAGATTGGGAATTAATAAGTGTTTAGTTACTTAGTATTTATCATTATACTTTTAATGAAGGGAGAATTATAGTCCTTTCCTACCCGTTCGGCTAACGACCCTCCACCAGTCAAGGAAGCGGTGGGTGAGAGTGGACACCCATTAAACTGCCATTTTATAGGCAGTAACCTTATACCCCCTTATAGACCGGCTTCATGAATGAGACCTACTAACGGTAAGATTGATTTTTCTTATACATATCTATATAATTAAAAATTATAATAATAGTATAAGGGTTGAATTTTAAACTTTTAAAATTCTAGGGTTCAATTTGGAATTAAAGTATACATGAGGGGGTAACTTTACAAATTCCAAAACTTGAGGGCAAGTTTTGAAACTATTTCAAGACTCTTTAATTCATAACTTATGAGTTTAATGGTTCATTAAAATGAAGACTCTTTATTTTCATGTAACCTCTCATTATTTAATGACAATTTTAATGAAGTGACTCTTTAAACATCCATAACTTGAGGACAAGTTATGGAGTCATAAAACCATTTAATGAATAAGACTCTTCATTTTGTGTAACCTTTGGCAATAATTATGAGTTTTAAGATTCATAAATATGACTTTTCATATAACTTGAAGATAAGTTACAAAAACATATTTTATGAACTTCTTTTAGATCAATATGAATTGAAAACAACTAAAACACAATTTTTTTGTTCATTAATCTAAACTAACTCAT
Organism: Lactuca serriola; assembly: GCF_051521515.1. NCBI lineage: Eukaryota > Viridiplantae > Streptophyta > Magnoliopsida > Asterales > Asteraceae > Lactuca > Lactuca serriola. The sequence continues at coordinate 199,484,070 of NC_136411.1, forward strand.
AATTCTAGGAAACACAAAAAAACAAGTTTTGGCAATCCATAACTTGAGGACAAGTTATAGAGTCCATACAATTTCATCAAGATCATGAATTATACTAACATACAATTTGCACATAATTCCTATGATCTAACAAAACTCATAAGAATGAACATTCATAATCAACATTTTTCAAGAATTACATAAACACATATAAAACTTAAAACTTTGATTATAGCATTGAAATTGGTTTAGCATAATCATTACCAGATGAAAAAAGTTTTATAAGTCCAAAACAATCAAAGGTAATGATTCTAGACCAATTCCAGCACCAAAACTTGAAGATATGTTGTTTGGGGGTCCAACTCGTCGAGTGCATGAACAAACTCGGCGAGTTGGATGAGTTTTGCCTTGGACTCGTTGAGTCCCTTTATGGAATCGTCGAGTCCCCTATCCAGACAACACAAAACTTCGTTTTTCAAGCAGTATAAGCAAGTACAACAAGAAAACAAGCCTATGTTTTGATACCACTGATGGGTTTTGAGCATTCTAACACTCCTATGGTGTACATGCAACCCTAAATACCTTGGATCTATGTTTTCTCTATTATACATGCAAATATAAATTTCCAAAGTATTTATCCTAACTAGCATATTATAAAGTACAAGTAATATAAAATCTAGTAGAATTACATACCTCTTTGTTGGTGCTAGATTCCATGTAGCTTGAGAGCCTAGTGCCCTAAATGTGACACCTCAAATGGTTCACACAACATCATATGCACTTGGAATAACTTAGAGAGAAAATAAAACACTTCATGAAATCGACTTGCCCTCCTTTGTTTTCTAGTGGCCGATTTCTTCAATAATAACATCATTATATAGTTAGTCACAATTAGGGTAAATCCTAATGTTCATGGCTTTCCATTTCCTTGGATCCATGGGTTCAAATGCACCATAGAGCATCCATGGCATCCTATAGGTTTTAACCCAACTTGATAATCCATGGAGCATTAGCCCACTATATAAGTATAGATGATTTACACAATCAACTCATATATTTAATTAGTCTTCTTTTGACAACTTAATTAATTTTAGATTAATTCTTGATCAATAGTAATTAAAAAATATTATTAATATATTAGAAGTTATAATATATTAATAAACCTTAAGTGTTATTTCTCTCATTTTAGTCTATCCAAATGCATGATGCCATGCAACCCAAATGGACCATGTCGGGTCAGGTCAAGTCTTACCAATTATAGTTATGGACTTAGACATTAATCCAACACTTACTTCTTTTTAGTCCCAACGTGTCATTACAAATTTTAGTTTCAAATCTTGTATCCAATACCCATGAGTTATAAGTAAGAAGTGATATATAGTCCAATCATAAATATATTTAAACTACCAGACTCCTTGACTTGAAGTTTATTCAGATCTTCCAGGTATTTTTGATAGCTATGCCACACGTGTCTCATCTCCTTGTAGTGGAAAAAAAAATCACCACCTTAGGATTCTATGATTGAGTTATTTCATAATAAATGTCACCCTTCCCTTTTGAGTTGGGGTCAAATTTTGAAGAACCAAATTTTCCATTCCCTTTACTCTTATAGGGTTTTGGACTCTTTCTTTTGACACATCCTTCCTTAAAGGTTAGTCAGCCAAAAGTTGAGTTGGAGAGTTTGGATTTGGCCATGTTAGAATGTGTGTTTTTCAACATGTCATGCAACTCCATTATATACCTTTCCAAATTGTTTATATTGAAGTTATGAATGAACTAACTACATTAATTAGTATACGAGTTACGGATAATATATGTAGATAACTATCTACTAATCGGAAAGTCTACACTCTAACTAGTCAATGAACCATAACACCCTGGTTTAAGTATATATTGCTATTTGTGTTGAATTGAATTAAATTTGGGGTGTTAAAGTTTTCGAAAGACCGTGGCGCGATCCATGTGCACGGTGAGGCCACATCATTTACGTAGCAATGCTATCAGGTATGGATCGTAGCGCGATGACGGTTGGGCTCAAAACCTTAGATCTCGGGTCGTGAGCCCTATTTAAGGATGCTAAATTTAGGGTATCTGTCATTCTCCAGCCATCTTCTTTAGTCTATGATAGAGGAGTATTTCTCTTTGCTACCCAACCTTGATGAATTCAACAGGTATCATTTTGTTAATTTATAATTATCATTACTAATATTTTTTACAAATTTAATTATGAAATTTTGTGTTACAGATATCCATCGGGGAGGATAATTTGGAATCAATTGTACTCTCAACCATTGATTGTCTTCAATAAGGTTGAGAACCTTATATATCCAATCAAACAAAAAGCTAAAACACCTCAAAAAATGGCATACACCTTAAATGGACTTTTATACACTTTTAAGGTAAAATACATGATTAACAAATTAACAATTTAACAATTTTTTTATTTGATAATATTATAATACATGATTCTTTCAGATATGGATTCCTGAGAGCTTTCCATTTGAGCAATTTGTTTGGTGCCCGACAACTGAATGTGATCCCTGGGGTTGTTGCACGGTCGAAATTGAAGAAGATGTATGCGGACCAATGCAACCAGTTCTAATCATCAATGATGTATGATTACTATTATAATATATAATTATCATCTATGTTTAAGTTATGTTTATTTATAATTTATAATTTTGTTAGCAAGATAATAGACTTATACAGAAGTTGAAGTCGACAACAGATGAGAGTCATGTTGAATGGTGGACTGTTAGCTCAACGTGGATTGGTCGCCCTGATTTACCTACCACAGATGTTCACAGAGAACCTTCCCTAACATCATCACCCCATCACTCGCCTACCCTTGAGCCTAGACAAAAGAAGTAACGAACAGATGTTGTGAAAAGGCTCAAATGCATCTAATCTACCGCCACCACCACCACCGTCACCCATTGTACCATCAAATAATAAGGATCGAATTATTACGAAGTTGCAAAATGAGGTTCGTGTATGTCATGAGAAGTTGAGGGAAAATGAGATGTGTTTTGTAAAACTTGAAGCTATTTTTCTAAAACTTAATATTAAGGTTGTTGGAGATGATGTTGGTATTGTAAAGGGGGTTGAGGTAATTTGCTTTAATATTTCACTCTCGTACATTTTGTATTTAACTTTATGGTATACCCTATGTTGCATCGTTTATAATTAAATACTATTGAATGGTACATGCACTTATAGTGGAAGATGTTGGCACCACAGATAACAATTAGCTCTGAGAGCATGGTCATGAGTTAGGTACACCTGAACAACCACCGAATGACGAACCCGAGCATATATTTGTATATAATGACTCATCATATTTAAAAGTGATTCCCCGAGAAGAATATAAAATGCATGCAACACCTCTTAGGCGTTCTCTACACCAAAAGTTACATCCATATAGTTTACGTCCCTATCAATATATGAGTGCTCACTGGTTTTTGGGTGTTTGGATTTGAAGACATTCAAAATGACTATATACGATAGTCCTAGGTGGACAATTATTTTTCTGAAAATGCATCTTGTGTTTTATCTATGCGAGCTCGTATCCACAAACTCTTAGTATGTATCAACTAGAACCCACTGATGTACAAACCCTAGAGAGTTTCAAAACCACCCTTGAAAATGGCGTGCCACAACAGTCTAACAATAAAAAGGGATTGTGGGGTGTTTTTATATTGGTTTATTGAAATGTTTGCGGAAAATCATATAGGATAGAGGGTTCAATCGAAACCTAGATGACAAGATATCACAAGCGATTGACGAATTTTTTTTTGGGGAACCATGAAAAAATAGTGATCCATTTGAACGATGTAATATTATTTAAAACATATGAAGCATTGTTATTAGTTTTGGTATATTTAAAAATTATTAGTTCTGTTAGATTTATGAATTATTTAAAACATATTTACCTTTACAAGATTATTAGTTTTCATAGTTTTAAAAATTTTCAAGCACTGCTCTTTTTTGCATTATGTCCATTTTATAAAAAAAAAACATGAAAAAACACACAAAAAAAATTGTCTGTTATAGAATGTTAGTCCGGAATACTTCTTCGGTATCACGTAGTTCGCTTTGGAATGCCATGTTCCTGTCATAATGGTTGTTTTCCAAAATTAGAAATTATTGGTTATTTTTTTCAAACGCTTCACTTATATGGGTTAGGTTACTCAATTTCATTATACTTTATGAAATTCCTATTTTTTTTTTCAAAAGTCACATGTCCTATTCAACTATTTCAAACCAGCTAGGTAATTTACAAAATTTACAAGTAAAAAAACTTCTCACGTAGCTTTTGTTATTACAAATTTTATCAAAATGAATTTTCCAATACCAAATAAGGGATCGTTTGATATGGTATCTAACAAGGTCCAAAGAGGGGTTGATTCCATAAAAAACAATTGACATGTTTAATAGGGATTATAGATGTAGGGATTCGGTCCAATGTGTGGACTCGGTCCAATAAAAACACTAGACTCGGTCCTTGCTTTCTATTTGATGGTCCAAGAAAAAAAAACAACGTTTCCCTACATATGTTGCGATACATATGTTCTGATTGCATCCCCTCCCCCGATAACCTCCCTCGACGAAGCAACAAGAGGTTTATTCACGATCAAAAGCAACAGAGGAGAAAACGTGATCAACAACAACACACATCAACATGTATCGTTCTTCCTTTATTCCTTCCTTCTCTTTCAAAATTCTTCTTAAATTTTCTGTGATTGAGTGTTGTGATTAGTCGACAAATCATGATCATCATCAACATACTTGATATCAAAAGTACCCACGATATCATCCTCTTTCTACATATAATCATCATGATCTTGAACTAATAATGAATTAGATGTCTATTCATCAAAATCATCCTCCTTCACATTATCCATTCCAACAACCGCAAGCTTTAGCTGATGATATAAATTGATAACTAACAAGCCCATGAATTGGTTTTTTTTATCTTGCTCTCTTTTATTCATTGAATCGGTTTTTGTTGATCGTTGATATTGTTTATTATAAATCATTCGAGTGAGTTTCATCTAAAGCACATGATAGAAAATCAATTATTTCATCATCATTTATGGGTTATTTGTAGGTTTTTGTTTGCTCTTGGATCATTTATTGTGTTTATTATAAGTTGTGATTGTGTTTTTTATATAGCAAATTCATATGCAATTAGTCATCTTTTTTCACAACACGTTACTAGGAGTATGTGAAATATGGTTCATCAACAAGCTTTCAAGAACAACTTGTAGCTTTGTAAGGTAAGAAAAAAGAATAAAGACAAAAGCTTAGGGCTTTAAATGCAGTTTTAGGATGTTGTGTATCTATTTGTGTTTTCTTTCTTATGTATCAAAATGGTAGTTTTAGGGTGAATTTATTAGTAAAGATGGTGTTTTAATGAATCAAGATTCATGATGATGATGAACTAATCCTTATTCCTTAAACTATATGTTTTTGTAATTTACATCATTTTGTAAATTACATTATTTTGATCATTTTCAATGTTTTTATAAAAAATATAATGTTATAAATAAAATGGTAAAAATGTTATTTGAGGGTAATATAGTCATTTTACACATTCGGTCGGATGCAAAATCAAACAACAAGTTTCGGTCAGTACTTCTCAGTCAGCTTCTAACCCAATTCGCTCCAACACAGTTAGCAATCATCAAACAACCATTTAAGACCTCTTATGCATGTTGCCCCGTGTATTATACGCTTTCCCTGCTTTTCAAAATAATATATTTCTTCTTGTTCGATTGATTCAATATAACTTTTTTAATTTTCAACTGGTTCTACATATACCCAACTTAACAAAAGAATAACATCTTTAATAAATGGACTACTATGTTCTACATATTGGACGCCACAACCGTTTTTTAACCGGTTTGGTTTAAAAAAACATTTTTTAAATAGGGAAAATACCGTAAATAGTCAAAAAAATGGGGGGTGTTTTCAAAAAATAGACATAAAAATGGACTTTTCCCGATATAGACATGCATTCCGCGGAGGTAGCTCCGTGGAATCCACTGTAGCTCCACGGAATGGCAAAATCGTAAATAAATCAATGTATAAAAAAAAAAACTAAAGATCCATTCCGCGGAGCTACCTCCGAGGAGTGAACTCATTCCGCGGAGGTAGATCCGAGGAATGGATCTCTAGTGTGTTTTTTTTTTCATATCGATTCTTCGGTGTTTATATTCATTTCCCAAACTAATTATTTTTAAGAAAAGATTATCATACTATTATAATCCTTACTTGAAAATAATTTGTTGGAGAATTAATATAAACCCCGAAGAATCGATGTGAAAAAAAAAAAAAAAAAAAAAACCTCAAGATCCATTCCGCGGAGATGACGTCCATTCCGCGGAGCTCCGCGAAATGCATGTCTATAGCTGGAAAAGTCCATTTTTATGTCTATTTTTTTAAAACACCCCCTATTTTTTGACTATTTACGGTATTTTCTCTTTTAAATAAATCGGTTTCGATTATAATCGGATTGATTTTTTCAGATTATTTGAAAGTGAAATTTTGTTAAATTTTTTTTTTTTGCGGTATAAAAAAGGTTAGCTTTGGGCTTGTTGGGCTTTTTGAATAATATATTAAGAATTAACGTTTACTATTATGGGCTTCCGATGCCATAAAAATCGTGGAAGATGAAATCCCATCCATAAACCCTAATTCGTATTCCTATTTATCTGTCCTTCGCCCATTCGACTACAAATCGATTTCTTTGTTTTTGCAAAGATTTTCTGTTTCGGTTTGATTCGACATATCACAATAGTCGATTTGTATTCACTATTTCATTAGGTGTAGCGATTAATCTTTAATTGCTCTATGCTTATTAACTCGATTTGAGGCACTCATTGATTTTGTAGATGTTGCCTATGATGGTTTATAAATATACTTTGAGTATAATGCTTTGAAAAAAATTTAAATCTGAGGCACTTGTAAGCAATTCGTTTTTTCATAATCTTCTTTCGAGGATCTGTTATTCTTCTTCTTGTTCTGTTTCTTGGTTTTTGTGTGAAAGCATTTTGTAGCAAATGATGATAAATCAGACAGGGACATCTGCATTCCTTTGGAGTATGATGATTTGTCTGTGGGAATCTCTATGATGCTAACTAACATTTACAATGATTTTAATATTAAATTGGCCGATGATGCATCTTATTTTTCGTGACATTGAAGATGATTATTATTTGAGGAAAATGAATCATCGCAACTGAGGCTATTTTGTATTCGTTTTCGTGTTTTAAAGTCTTGTTTCTCTTTTAAGAACTTTTTTTTCGATTGCAAGATAAAGTTAAAATTTTCATTAAAATTTCTACAAGAGTATTTTGGTGTGTTTTCTTCTTGATAATTTTCAGTGGCTAATGATGCATCAACTATATTAATGCCTGAAAGTTGGATAGGGTGGCTTTTACGTAGGGATTATATATATTCCTGCTAAGGTGTTTCAGATTCTTATACTATAATCCATCAGTTGATTATTTACTCTACAAAGCAACTCTAATTTTTAGAACAACAAAAAATCGCGTAATTGTTTACGTAATTTTTAGAGTTGATTTGATGATATTTTAGGATTATAAGAAAATAAAATATATGTGCTTGTGGCGAGAAAATATTTTCATGAAAAAGTAGAAGACCTGACATCGCCATCGCCGGAAATTGCGATTAGCCACTCTTTCTCGTAGCGGTTGTAGTTTGGTTAAGGTCAAAAGTTGATTGTAAGCATTTTATATTTTTGAACTTTACATTGAAAGTTTGTTTGAAGATACTTCTTTTGTGATAGATTTAACGTGGCGTCATGTGATTTTTTTTCAACGTTGAAGGGCAAAACGAAAACAATGTCTGACAATTAAAACAGTATCTAATGCGCAACAAAAGATTTAAATGCACGAGAAATGCAAATTTTTATGTCTATTTTGCATACTAATAATTATCTATATGAACTTATTACAAATGATTCAAATGAGTTGGAGAATCTATTTTTTGTTTATCCAATGTCTTGGAGATATGTTGTGCATTTCAAGTGAGTTGATAATAGATGTCATGTACAAATCGAATGAATATGATTATACAAGGCTAAGGTTACACCAAGTATTTGTGAATGTCTTTTGAGTTAAGGTTACACCAGTTATTTAAAAGAAATGGTTTATCATATTTGTTTGTTTTGTATAAGGTTACACCAGCTATTTAAAAGAAATGCCTTATCATATTTGTTTATTTTGTATATGGCACCTATCATCAACATATGTGAAAATGTATGTCATATTTTTCAAGACATGGTTTATCATATTTGTTTGTTTTGTATGTGTCATCTATCATCAACCTATGTGAAAATGTGTATGTGAAAATGTGTGAAAATGTATGTCATATTTTTCAAGACATGGTTTAAAATATTTGTTTGTTTTGTATATGGCATCTATCATCAACATATGTGAAAATGTATATCATATTTTTCAAGACGTTAGATGAATGAAAACATATTTTGTTACTTAATTAAATCACATGTGGTAAGCTCATAGATATAATTATTGTTGTGTAAAATAGATATAAGAACTTGCATTAGTTTTTCTGCCTTTCTTAATTGTCTACACATTGTTTTTGTTCTGCCGTTTCATTGTTGACAAGATATCATGTGTGACACATTCTTTCTTGTTAAATCAACAACCAAAAGATAATTTGAAAACATCGACAATGTAATCCCATAATATCATAAACAATATGTCAAATATCCGAAACATGTCGTCGACAATGTCATCCCATATCATAAACAATATGTCAAATATCCAAAACATGACATACAAAAGTAATATCAGAATACAATTTCTAAAAATCTCATGTGTGGAAAAATGTGATGTAATGTGATCATGTGGGCTCTCTTCCTTTTGAAGAAACTAATAGAAAACCGTAAGCACATACATGACCATCAAGCATATCTCGATGCTTGCACCCCCTGGTCTCTTTCAACCGGTACTGAGTATATTTCAACCCTTTTGATCTCTGTGAACCGGTATTAGGTATGTTTCCGCCATTCGGTCTCTTTCAACCTGTATTAGGTATGTCTCAACCCCTTCAGTCTCTTTCAATTGGTATTGCCGAACATATTTGGGTGTTGGCCTGCCATTTCGGTCTCTTTCAACCGGTTATGGGGTTTATTTCACCCCTACCACTACCACATATTTTCCTAGCACATAAATCACATACTGTTTACAATATTTGGGAGTTGGTCTACCCCTTTGTTCTCTTTCGACCGATTACGGGGTCTATTTCACCCCTCCCTACCACTATCACGATATATCATATCATACAAGCATATAAGTCGCAACAGATAGTCGCATACTAGACAATTATCACAAAGACGATCATCTCTATATAAACAACAGTAAGTGGGCTGACATTGGTGCCTTCGACCTACTGATACCGGGAAGGTAACTCACCTCGAATACTGGAAAGTAATTGAATAGTCCACGACTTCGCATATCAATTAACTTAATCCCCTAAACATAAAAGATTTCCTTAAGTACCCCTTCATTCTCATAACCGCTTAAGGGTCAACCTTGGTCAAACTCAAAGTTAAAGTCTAGTCAAAGTCAACGCTCAGAGTTGACTTAACTCGCTAAGTTACCCTTCCACTCGCTGAGTTTCCATGAATCACGAAATCCTGATATCGCGATTCAACTCGTCGAGTTTTCCTCCAACTCACTGAGTTCTTCCTTTTCAACAGAATCGATACTTCTCAATACAACTCGTAGATTTCTTCCGTAAACTCGTCTAGTTCTTCAGTCTGTTATCCCTTCTCAATACATTAAGCCGTTGCTCTTTAGATCTACACCCTATACTCTAGATCTAAACTGGAAATGCCTCTAGAAGGGTAAAGTTTCAAACTTTACCCACTAATATGTTTCCTAAGGAGATTAAGCTCAAACCCTAACCCTAAAAGGACAAAGTTTTAATCCAAAAACCACCAAAACTACAATATAGACCATGAGGTCATAGATTTGGACTCTAGGGACTAATTGATCACGTAAAGTTCCAGCTTTTCTCTTCATACATGGCCATAAGAAGCTCCAAAAGGCTAAAATGATGGTCTAAATGTAACAACGTAAATTTCAAAACAAATTTTTCATTTTTCATCAACCAAGTTCACATAAAAACATTTTCAAATGTTTCCAATATTGAGTTTTTGAAACACAACATATCCCAAGATCATAAAATCAAACTCTCTCTCCAGTGTGTACGAGTCACGCCGGCGCCTTCCCACAGCCCTCGCTAGTACCTGAAACACATAACACAACAACTGTAAGCATAAATGATTAGTGAGTTCCCCAAAATACCGCAAATAATACATACGCCACTCGAGGCTATAATACGACCCTCTGGTCGATGTGTCTCAGCGGGACCCTCCAGTCCCGGAGCTCGTTGGACCCGCTGGTCCGGTTATAGCTCATTGGACCCTCCGGTCCGGTCTATAACCTCATACAACATACATATATCACATAGCACATAATCTCATACATAACACATAAGACCCTCTGGTCAACACATAATACCACTCTAGGTAACGTATAGTGAGAAGACTCACCTCAGGTGTCTCGGTAAGTCTCTGACTCGGTAGAAATGTGATCTAGCCTCCGCCTAATCACATAAAGTAAATACTCTCGTAAATATAACTATACTCACCTTTCTTAACACCCTCAGAAGGGTAAAAGACCATTTTACCCCTCTCTTGGCTTAAGGGCCTCACTGTTGACCAAACCCTAAAAGTCAACAAAAGTCAACGGTCAAACATTGACCCAACTCGTCGAGTGCACTAAGGCGACTCGGCGAGTCTACACGTGTTCACTGACTCCCTTAGTCCCTCTCTTGGCACGTCGAGTCCTTCCCCTTACTCGACGAGTCACACCTAGCATGAATCGCGGGGCCACCCCGACTCAACTCGCCGAGTCTCAAGAACAACTCGGCGAGTTCCGCCTTGAACTCCAGTCCCCCTAACTCTCCCTGACTCACCGAGTTATTTCCCCAACTCGGCAAGTCTACTCGCTGAGTGATATACGGGAAACCTTCATCCTACTCGCCGAGTCTGATCTTCAGACTCGGCGAGTTCATGCCATGCACAAACTCCCTAGACCTCCTGAGGTCAGATCTGTTCCTTAAATTCATAGATCTAGCCTTCCCAAGCATGATAATCACGTAAAGTTCAGACCTTGACACTCATATAACATCTAAATGGTCTAACTTGGTGATTTAGCCCCAAAAATGACATCCCAAGCTCATGGCTCCCAAAATGACCCATAAAGCTCCAAGGGGAAAGGTCTTTGGACCTCTTTGGGTCCAGATCCAAAGCATAGACTCGAGAAGGGACCAAATGCTCCACTTATCCATCCTCTAAAGGGGTTAGAAAACCCTAACACTAAGATTCAACACCAAAACTGATGAGGCTCCGAACAAATACCTCAATATGAGCTCTATGAACTTAGAAGTCACCAAAATCGCACCTCCTTCAGCCTCCTCTTGCCTTGGTCACTTCCTTCTTGCAAATCCACCAACAAAAGGATCAAGAATGGCCTCTCCTCCCTCACAAATGCTCTAGATCTCTTACGGTTTCTCTCTGGGGTTTGGTAGCCGCAAATGACAGCCTTAAGGGCCTTTAAATAGGTCCCAAACCCAGGAAATTAGGGTTTCATTAAACAACGTGGACTCGCCGAGTCCACCCATGAACTCGCCGAGTCCGGCTGTGAACCCGTATACGAATCCGCGACCATACTCGACGAGTTTAAACACCAACTCGCCGAGTCTCCTCACAACTTCCAAAAATAAAAGAATAAAATATTATACCTGGGAATCCGGATGTTACACTAAAGATTAAATGGGACTCTCATGGCCATAAAGTTGACACCTTTATGCCATGAAAACCCCTCAAGACCCTAGATCTGAAGTGTTAACCCATTTGGGACGTCAAACTCCTAAGGACCATAATATTTGGACAAAACCCAAACAAAATAACCCAAAAAGAAGATCTAAGCAACTACAAAGCTTTATACCAGAAAAGTGACATGGACGAGGTAAGGATTCTAGATCTATAAGTTCCTTCTTGTGTCTTCAAGCTTTTCCTTCTTCCAATGGCTTCAACACACACCAAAAACACCCAAAATGGCTCACAATCACTCAAAGTAGCTTTAGGGTTTCGATATTTAGGGTTAGGACAGTGGAGGATGGAAATAAGGCCAACACCTTGGGGTTAAGGTGTTTAAATAGGGTGCAAACCCCAAAAATTAGGTTTTCATATTTGTCAGCCTACTCGTCGAGTTGAGGCCTCCCAACTTGTCGAGTAGGTTTCTCAAACCCGCGGTCCAAATAATCTCTACTCGACGAGTCTGGGTCTTCCAACTCGTCGAGTTGCTTTGAAATCATGAATAAATTACTCCCTCCGTCCCAAAATTATTGTACATAGAAAAAACAACACAGATTAAGGAAACATTAATTACCATTAACTTTATTAAATGAAATGACAATTATACCCTTTTGTTACATTTAATTCTATGGTAGTTACATTTATTTCCATTGTAATTTAGCTAATAATGAAGGGTATTTTGGTAAAAATGATATTTATTTTTAGAAGTGGATAATTATTTTGGGACAAACCAAAAAGGAAACATGGACTATTAATTTGGGATGGAGGGAGTATAAGTTTAAATGCATACCAGGAACTAGGCGTTACATCAGGCAACTTCTCTGACTTTTTCAGGCCGCTTGTCCAACTCTTTGACAACGTTCATAGTCATTGGTCTAATGGAGGTCTTTCTCACGGTGGTCTTTATCACCCTTATCCGACGGTGGTCTTCTCCGACGAACTAGGTGTTCCGATGGTCTTTTTCACGATCTCTCTTTCTCTCCTTTTGTCTTTCCGACGATCTATCGTTTTATCTCTGTCGTAAAAGATGATTGGCTCGCTTTTCACGATATGGTCCCAACGGTTCATGGTTGTGTAAGGTAATCAGACGATGTTAAACAGTGGGTAATGATGGTTGAGAATGGTAAAAGGTGGTTTCGGTGGTCTTTCTCATGATCTCACGATCTCTCTTTCTATAGTTTTGTCTTCAACGAGGTTAATGGTTACCGTCGGTTAGTGGTTGTCGGCGACAATTCGGTGGTTCAAGGTGGTGTTAAAGAACAACTTTTCTATGATTATTGTTAATATATTGCTTAAATGATTTATTTCTGTTTTTATATAAATTTGTGGTTTATTGGTTATTTAAATGGATTTAATGTTGTTCAATGTTCAATGTAATTATATTTTGTAGTCTGTTCATAATCTAACACTTTAATGTTTTTAGATATATTAAAAACATAATTATGGTCAATACACTATAAAAAGCTGAATACACTGAAAAAAAACTAAATTTACTGTATTTTATGTAATACTAGCTATTCATTGGATAAAAAACTTGATAATAAGAAAAAGCTGCCAAAATTTTTTTTAGTTAGAAGTCAAGGGAGAATTTCATATATACCCTTATTAAGCTTTAAAATATCTTATTTGTCCAACCTAAACTCTAAATATCATATTTACCCTTCTTAACTAATTAAAATATTATATTTGCCCAAATATATTTTTTAAACATTTTTCAACTCTTTTAATCAGTTTTTATATTTTAAAATCATCTTAATTTACCAAAATCAGTTTGCATGTATATATCTATCCATCTTGCAGTCTTATTGCATAAATAGGTAGTACCAAATTGACCTTGACTTATCTTTTGACCTAATGTTTAGACTTCAGGAATGTTATCAGTTTTATCACATAGTAAGCTTGATATAATATATTGATTATTTTGAATTTTATATATATATATATATATATATATATATATATATATATATATATATATATATATATATATTATAACTGCATAATCTCAATCATTTGAGTGATTTCTATCCGCGAGTTACACATGAATAAAATTAGATATAATATATGGTTTAATGTTATTTATAATTGTTGTTATTGTTCATTAATTTTTTAAAATTTATTTGCTTAATATTTTAATTTCTATCATTATAATTATTTAAAACATCAAACATTGTTTTTTGATTTTAAAGGTAACAATATAATCATTTATATAAAATTATTTTTAACTATTGTTATTGTAAGTTATTTTAAGTTACTTATTTGAAAACTTTTATTGATTATAAAAATATCTTTAGGAAATATTTTAATTAAATTGAAATTATAATTTAGTTTTTGCATTTATCACTACAATTTATCACTTTTAACAATTTACAAAATATTCTTTGGGTTTTTAAGTGGAATTGAAATTTATATTTAAGTTGACATTGTTATATTTAAATGAATAATTTAAGTATTTTGTCCAAACTGTTCAAAAGTTGTAGCTTTAAGCTGATAATGGTTTACATACAGCAACATATTAAATCTAATAAATTATGTATAACATGTTAAAAGTTAAAAACATAACTTTATAAGTGGAAGTAAAGATATTATTTTAAAATTACAATTTAGTATATTTATGATTACACTTTAAGTTTGATATTTATTTAACCTTATTAACCAACTTATAATCATTATTAGAAAAACACCATAATTAATCACTTTTAACTATTTACAAAATATTCTTTGGGTTGTTTAAGTCAAACTAAAATTTATATTTAAGTTGACTCTGTAATGTTATATTCAAATTAATAATTTAAATATTCTATACAAATTGTTGCAAAATTGTATCCTTAAAATGATAATGGTTTACTTCCTACAATATATTAAAACTAATAAATTAAGTATAATATGTTAATAGTTAAAAAACATAACTTTATAAGTAGAAGTAAAGATATTATTTTAATATTGAAATTTAGTTTATATATGTTTACACTTTAGATTTGATAGTTTTTTTTAACCTTATTAACCAACTTATAATTATTATTAGAAAGAAATTGAAAAGTCATGGGAGTTTCAAATGAATGTAATAAAAGGAAAAATGTATGGGAGTTTCAAATGAATGTGGTGAAAGGAAAAATGTTTCATTTATAATATAGTATTAGGTGTAACCTCGCGCGTTGCGCAAAAATACATTTAAGTGGTTAAAATAATTATGGGAAAAAATAAAAATATGTTGAAATTTACGTTTTTAGTCATGTTTTGGGCATTAACCGAATTATCAAATAACATAAAAATCCATCAACTTATATTTTGATACTACCTAATATAGTTCATTCCTTATAAACTTTACTTTTACTTTTATAATATCCAATATATGTTATAAGTTTTGTATAACATTAATATAATATACTTTTTTATGTCCGATAATATTTTTTTGGATAAAATAAGAAATAAGTTGTTTTGAATGAGTTATTAATAAACAATATTGAACTAATAAACTTTGTATTACACTATGTATATTACACCAAAACATCCAAAGTTTCATATATGAACTTTCAAATATTAAACATTGAAATTAAGAATGAACTCATACAAAATATATCATTATACATAAATGTCATCAAGAGTTTTAAAATAAGTCGATTAGTAAATATGATATTTAATTTTAATTACATATTTTTCAAGGCGTACATTTGACTTTATGTTGGTGCGCCGAGAATCCTCTTCTTTAATTTGTACCTAAAAATTAAGGTGAATAAGAATATAAATTAAATATTACTAAGTATTAATATAAATAATTAAAAATGGTATGTGGATCTCCTACCACCAGTTAAAGACAACATACATCTCTAGTGGTATCGATTTCTATGTGAAATTGAAGTAGTCATTCTATGTACACCTTGTTTTCTAATTACATAAGCAAATATGAGTAACCAAACATAAAAATGTTATCTTTATGTAGGAAAAATATTTTAGTTAACTAACAAATTAAATAATATAAGTTTAAGAGTTAGGAGTTTCAAAACATTAATATTTTTATTAATCAATCAATTAAGTAACACATTCCAATAATCCAAAACGAATAAAATATAAAAACGAATTAGTATAACAAACTTACAAATTAAAAGCTCTAATATACTAGCATATCTCCAAGAGTGGTCATAAGACCTCAACCCAACACAAAAACCTTTAAGTTTGTTTTCTTTTTGAAATATGTATATGATTTTTATGCATGTCTTCCCAAAAGATTGACCTTTTTATAGTAAACTTTTTACTAAATGCTAATTAAACATAATATAAGTTATAAAACTTTTGAGTGTTAAATTATAATTAAGAAAACTTTTGAGTTGCATTAGTTAAAAAAGGGGGTTTCAAATAAATATGGTTTGAGGAAGTTAAAAAAGAGGGTTTCAAATGCATTAGATTCAAGAAAAAATGTTAGCTTTATAAGTATGTATGATATGATATAGACTAGTCGTATTCCCACGCGTTGCGCAGTAAAACAAATATATGGTTAAAATATGTTGAAATTTATAATTTTATCTATGGTTTTTGGTCATTTTTTTTATATAGGCCTATTAAAATTGGAACCTACGACCCTAAAATATTGGAACCGATCCTGGAACATGTTATGTCGGTTTTTAATATTCCAAAACTGCTCCTAAAATTGTCGATATTGGGGTTCTAATTTTTTTATTATGGAATAAATTGATTGATTATTACAACAATTGAAAAAATAATTAACCATATAAATGATTGATAACGTAAATACAATAAATTATTGGAAAAGTTAAAATTATAAATAAAATATCTTTATAATTGATTTCAAAATATTTTGTAATAGATTCTAACCAAACTAGTAATCATTGTAAAACCTAAAAATGCGTTTTAGCCCTCATATGTTATTAGAAAACATAAGTTATAAAACAATTAAACAATTTGTATTTTATGAGAGTCTCGTGCCATTATGCTTTTCATTAGCATAACATAAACTTAGAGGTGCAAATTGAAATGACAAAATTTTATTTCACTTTTTATTACTTTACGGTTAAATCATAAACGTCTGGTTTAAAAGTATCATGAATGATTAAACGATTTATAATCAAATAATAGCCTGTAATGATATATAAACAACTCAAATTTACAATTTTTATGGAATATAACAAAATCAATTTTAATAAGCTTTATTAACTACATAATTGTTATATATATATAAGACCATTTCCATGTAAGCAATTGTCAATATCCAACACAACATGAAGACCTATAAAATTAAACGCCGTCATCCACTCCATTACATCATCCTAGAAATTACACCCAATGAATCTTTTTAAAAGTCTAGTTATACAATTTGAAGTCGAATGAACATTAACATGCACCATCTTGCAAACTCCATTATAATTTATAGGACATGGACCGTTGGGTTTAGACTTTAGACGGTTAGTTGCATAACTTCTTTTGGGACCCCGCTGGACATGATTATAAATTGCATGAAAAGAAAATGCAGAACTTTAAAATAAATTGAACCACCAAAATTTTAAAATCAAGAAGCATGAACTACACTAAATGTATCCATTCTTGTTTTGTATTGTTGTGAAGTAGTATTGTTGCTCATGTGAATCCAGAGGCAATGATTAGAGCATCTTCATATATAATATTTTTCATTTCAACTAAAATCATAATTATACAATATAAATTTGGATAATAAGAAAGAAGAAAATGAAGCAATATTTCTTACCAAAAACTTTCATATTTCCTTCTCATCGTCATCTTCTTCTTTATTGTTATTTATGCTCTATATCGACAATCTTTTTGTATGGAGTTTCTAATCTACCTCTTAGCCACTCACACGACTCTTTAAACCAATCTAATAAAAATCTACCATTGTGAACTATATATATCTCAAAGTTAATCAATTGGTGTCATAAGAACCATTAAGTATCATAAGTTAAAAAACTATTGAGTGGTAGTTGTTAATTAGATGCTAGTGAAAAGTTATATAGGTTTAAACAAATATTATGGAATCATTATTATAAAGTAATATGAAAAAGACATGGAAGTTTCAAATGATTGTGGTGACAGAAAAAATATTTCATTTATAAGTATAGTATGATGATTGACATGGACTAATGTTTGTTGAAAATAAAATGATTATATTCTATATAAAACAAATCATCCTAGTTGAGACTTTTTAGATTCTTTTACTATAATCCATATACTGAATACCCACATAAGGTATGAAGTTTAATCCCCATCCCCACTCTATTACCCATTAAATTTAGGAATTCTCGCCTATTAGGATCAGGCCCCCTTTGGCACTCGAATTACTGGATCAATTGTCCATCACTTCATATCTTTCTTCTCCATTTATTAAAGTGGAATAATGTGTGTTTTTATAATTTATCTTATTTATCCATTTTCCCCATAGTCCTTGTGTTTTTTACGCATCTCAATGACTTTTTGTGTATTTGTAAGATCAGTAATAATCTGCATGTTGTGGACATTAAACAACATTGGCTATCACTTATATTTTTCGTTGTCAAGTGTTACATTTTAGCTTTTAAATAAAAAAACTCAACTTATCAACTACTAATATCTTTTTTCTAACATGGAGGAAAATGTGAGGTTTTGTTTGTATGTTGATCATTACATGTATTCTAGGGCTATGGATGTTATTCCATGCTTGTTGCTTGTGATGGATAAGACTGAAGTTGAATATAATATGCTTCCAATGAAAAATCAATGAATGAAGTGATACATAAATAACATTTAGGCATTTACTAAAGGGCTTCTAGTCAAACGATATCAGGTGTTGACCTTCTTTCTAGAGGTCGAGGGTTCAAGTCCCGTTTGTGACATAAGATATAATTAGGAGTAGTTTTGATTTGTTATTATAAAAAACATTTTGGCATTTATCTTAGTTTTCAAAATGATGTTCAATTTTACATACAAGATTCCATGAGTACTTTGTTATGCGATTTCTTAGATGAATTTTATGTAATGCTAGTTAAATGGGTGAAACTATTTTGTAATGTGACTTAGTGTTTCACTTTGCACTTTAAATAAGCGACAATATTAAGTCCCTTACTAAGTTTCTTGTTTTTTTTTTCCTTCCAGCATGTTTGAGATTATAAGGTGAAATAAGTGAATTTGGAAATTCAATTTTATTCCACATGTTTAGACCTTTAATGGAGAGAATCTTAAATAATATATTTATTTCCAAGTTTACAACCCTAATATATCATGTAGCCTTGTTCAATCTTGATAGGTCTAAACATATGTAAATCCTTTTGAAAATTTGGGTTGTAAGGTTTAAATTAGGTGTACTTTCATTTTCTAACATCAATATAATGTCAAGCTTTATGAGAGGGTAGACAAGGTAGTTATTATAATCAAATATAACTTGATATCCTAGTGGATCATTTAAGGTTTACTTTCTTTAATTGATAATTCTACCCTATATCTAGGAATTTCAATGTACGATAATCCATAAGAACATGAATCATTTTTAGGCACAAAATGGAAAACAACAATGTAACATCCGGACATTTAGGTATTTACATTTTTAATCATTGGTATGAGAACTGGTTGCAAAATTGGTCCCTTGTAGCATTTTGGAGAAACACATGTTTCATAGCGTATGATGGACGTACGTTGCCTGGACCAAAACCCTAATATTTAGGGTTTGTGCACTATTTAAACACCTTTATAGCCCCCCAACACCCTTTATTTCACCAGTCTCCATCCTTCAACTCCACCATAATTAACCCTAATATGTTGTGTGAAGCAATCTTGACCTTGAGTGTGTTCTTTGGTGATCTTGAAGGAGGAAGAAGGAAGGGAAAACCATCTTAGAAGATTGGATCACTTTGGATCCAGAAGCACATCATCATTTGGCACCACTTGGAGGTAAAAAGCTCTAATCTTGATGAAGTTTTGCTTAGATCTTAATTAGCCATGGATTTGTGTTCATTTTGGTCCCATAAGCTTGGTATTATGAGTATGGATTACTCTAATTCATATGAGTTGTCCTTTCAGACATTTTGAAGTGTTTAGAATCATAAAAATGTAATCTTGGTCCATAGTTTTCCTTCCATGCATGGAATAGGATGTCTTAATGAGTTAAGAAGTTAGGGTTTTTGGTATTGAGCACTTAATAATCATGCAATATCATAAAGTTGGAAACTTTATGATTAAGGACATCATTTGAGGACTAGATCTAGATTTTGGATGAAAGAGCTTAAGGGATTAAGCTCTTAATAGAAGGAAAAAGTGGTAGTTGTGTAAGTTGGGCGTACCTATTGGTACGTTGTGCATACGAGGTCAAAAGCCCCGTTTTTAGTCAAGGTCCTAGTACGTCGTGCGTATAAGTTGAGTATGCTGGGTGTATTCATTTGAGTTGACTCGATTGACTTTTGACTTTGACCAGGATCTAACCAAGTTTGATCCAAGGGTATTTTGGGTAGTATTTAAGATTGGTCACTATTTGTTGAATAGGTGACGTGTAGAGCTGATATTCGGAGCAGTGTCCTATTCAGCTATCTGTTCAGACTGAGATGTGAGTTCTCCTCACTATACTTATGGGTCGAAGGCACCAAGTCTGGACCATTGGATTAGATATCCTGGTTTATTGCATGATGTTATGCTGAGATATGTGCTTACTGGTAATGTGATTAGACTGGTAGATCTGTATGATCACATGTATCATTGGATATGTGTTAGACTGGTAGATCTGTAGGACTACATGTGTTTGAGGATTATTGATTGTTATTGTATATTTTGACATGTTATGGTTGTTGGGTTGAGGCGGACTAGCTCGTGATGAAGGCCAAGATACCCACAGCGGTACAGATAGACTGAAGGCCTGATGCGACGGTGCAGTCAAGCTGAAGGGCCGGAGAGCGGTCCAGATAGGCTGAAGGCCCGATGCATCGGTCCAGTCATATTGAAGGCTCTGAGAGCGTTCCAGATAGTATGTAGGCTTGCGATGTGGTGCAGTCATGCTAAAGGCTCAAATATGCATGCTGTTATTTGTATGGTTGTGTGTGTGGTACTTTGGGGGAACTTACTAAGCATTGGCTACAGTTTCAGTTTATTGTTTCAGGTACTTTAGATAATCGGAGGAAATCAAAGGCGTGATCGTGCACACCCTTCAGATTTTATGTTTTTGTATTCTGGGATACTCTGATTTATTATTTATACTTTTAGAACAATGTTTTGTAAACAATTATGGTCTTTGGGTTTTACTCTGATTTTTGAGATCTTACAAACAAACTAGATGAATTTGACGATTTTTTATATTTACTGTGACTTCTAAAAAATGGAGTAAATGAAAATATGTACTTTATAAAACATAGATAAGAATGACAAAATAACAGTCTCAAATAGTTGAGAGCGGTTTTTTGAATATCAAAACGGGCTGCCGGAAAAGTAACTCTAAATTTGACAACATGCAATGTCTATGGAAATTGGGTTGTCCATGGCAACGTGGGTTGATGGTGGCAATGTGGTTGTTCGATAGCAAAGCTGACAAATTGCAAGACCCGACTCTGCCCGGTCCTAATAAGCTCACTTGTCCTTATTTTATATATATATATATATATATATATATATATATATATCCACTACACTTAGAGATTGGAAAATCTGTTTAGGTTTCACCCTACAAGAGCGTGTGACCCCTCAACATGTTATTCTTTGTGATCGAGATCAAACCCGTTCGATATATGTATGCACTATATCATAGTCTGATTACTTTTTGACAGTCAGATAAATTCTAGTTACACTAAATGATCATGTTATAATAAGATGACCAAAAAATTACATATATATGTAGGATTCTCTTCATAAATATTGTATTAAAGTTTGATATGGACGTATTACTATCCCAATTTAAAGGTTTTGTATCACATAATTTTCACCATATGACTGAAATACACTCTTATAAATATCTATCTTATTTCAACATTATAATTTACAAACTATATTACCGAAATGATCCATGTGGCTTAGTCAAATGTGCAATTTCGGTTTAAGTTTCAAAACTTTAACATTACACGTCCTTATAGTATCATTTTTTTATGATTTTGTTCATTGTATCATGTAAAATGACTATCATACCCTTATTGATTTCTTGTATCTTTTATTTTCATCACTTTTTTAATTCATAGAAATATCAAATTAAAAAGGGATCACCACCCACGTCAACTAACCTATCCCACCCAATTTGCTTTATTTTTCTCTATTCTTCTTGTCTCTTCTCTATATACCACCTCCATCGTCGAAAGAACTCCAACGACCTCCTACTCTCTCTTGCATCTTCCATTCCCGTCACTCACACAACCTAATTCCCTCCATCTCTGTCACACCCCAAAACCGATAACGGCGGAATACGTTCTGGGGTGGAGGACGTCATGTACAACATCATAACAATTACATAATAGTAAAAAAAAGCGACAACAACCATTGCATTTATATAGTAAATTTAATTACAAGTGTGTTCTGTATAGTTTAATAGACACCAAAAGTATAACAAAAATAAAATATGGATCTTGTATATGCTCCATCTTCTCCAAAAGCTGCACCAGTACCTGTCTATCTTTGACCTGAGGATACAAGTTATTTTGAAAATGAGTATCAGCATAAAGCTGGTGAGTTCATAAGAATTTAGTGTCGTTGTTTGTGTAAAAGAGTTTTAGGAATATGTAATATAAAAACTGAAACTTATGTTTGTGAGTAGTAGAAATCCCTAGAAAATCCTATATTTTCCAGAAATGTACATTTGTAAGTTAAATCCTTTGAGTGTGTAAAAGTATTATCATTGAAACCTTCAGTTATAAAAGTACAATAATAAATCTCATTTGAGTAACATAGTTGAAGAAATGTTATGCTTGCTAACAGTAGTAGTGGTACAACTTCAGTTAGTAATAGATATTTATTTACTTCGGGATGTTAGCTTAGACTTTAAGTCTTAGTGTATTTATTTGGATATAGGTGTAACCCCTCATGTAACCAACTGTATGATAATAGAGTGCCCGATGACCTTCCCGGTCATGCGTAGTGTAGTGATGTAGTGCCACCCCTGGGCCTAGTCGGCTCGGACTGTAGTTAACAGTTAGGATGTAATAGCGTCCGTCCTGTATAGATCTATACATGTAGTGTTGCTTTCCTTCCGGGAAGCCCTGGTCACATGGTGTAAGCGCGGTAGAGTGCCTTATAGAGGGATAGTGTGTTATACTCTGGATTAGTGTATTCTCTTTTGTTATAGTATAGTAGACTTTTAGTATAGTTCATAGAGTGTTCTCTTATACATGTATTAACTTGTAATAATAGCAGTTATAGTGAGTATAGTAGCAATAGAGGTAACGAGCAGTAGTCTTAACTATACCTATTATAGTTAACTAGAGTGTATGATTTCCTGCCTTTGAATAACAAAGGTATTGAATAAGATGAAGACTTTCATATCTAACACAAATATATATGATATATAACTAAGAAATCAATGACAGTCGGACGGATAACAGATACCCTAAGACCACATCAAACAAGAACAGGAAATAAGGCGGGCTATCGGTCTTAAGTCCTTCAAGTCTTACTTATATAAATATATTAGTGTAGATATATTTTAAAGAAAAGTAGTTTAAACACAGTTGAAAATAGTTTAACAACAATTTAATCTTAAAAACGCATTTGATAATTATTTAAAACAGTTTTATTGATAAGTAGCTAAAAGTATAGAAAAATCCCTTCTTGATGGTAAGTTATGAATCACATATGATTTGATAATAAAACTTGTAGCATTATACTTGTATCCTCCCCCCTAAAACATGCAAAAACATTTTAAAAGGTTCATTAAGGGGTATGAACTCACCTGAAATGAGTAGATCGGGTGGAAGTGTCGGATGAGCGTTTGGTGTCAAGTAAAGACTTGTACACCCTTTATGACCCTAGTAACATATGAAGACATATGTTTACAAGTAATTAGTGATTTAAACTCTAATTAAACACATATATACATCCTAATGTGAATAAAAGCTCTATGGTTGAGTGCTAGAAGCTTAATGGGTTTCAAGGAAGGAATTTTAGGCCTCACTATGGAGTTTACTCCTCACAAACCCACCTTGGGTGAGTTTACGGCTGGGAGATCACCTCCCCCATGAGTTTACGGCCGTAAACTCATGGGAGGAGTGAAATTGAGTGATTTCAAGCCTCTTGTGGTTCTAGAAGGGATTCCAAGGCAATATACAAGGCTATAGGGGTGTTTAAGGTTCCAAAAGAGCACTCCCTTGGAGTTTATGGTCCTAGGACCACTCCTTGGGAGTTTATAGTTGTAAGCCCCATGGCTTAGGCCATGAACTCTTGGACACCCTCAAATCTTCGATTTTGAGGTCCTTGGCTCATTCCTAACAAGTTCTAGTGAGGGTATAAGGCTTTTTAGGGGGTTAAAGGTTCATTTGGCATGTTTTAAGGGAGTTTACGATCTAAGCATATGCTTGGGCCGTAAACTCTTGTTTACCCTTCAAATGACAAGATTTAGGTGTTCCAAGTTCGAAATTGTAAGTCCCTAAGTCATATCTAAGCCTAAATGTGGTTTGGAAAGGTTTTGGGCTTGATTTGCATGTTTAGAGGGAGTTTACGGTCTAAGCATATGCTTGGGCCATAAACCCTCTTTCAAGCCCTCAAACTTGTTGATTCATGACTCAAACACTTCTAGGTTAAATCCAAAACTAGTTTCTAAGCCTAAAGGGGTGAATTTGGGCATTTTTGGCACCTTTTTAGGGGTTTATGGCCTAAGGAGGTTCTTAGGCCGTAAACTCCTTTTCTTTGGCTTTCTTGTATGATTTTTGAGCTATAACAACAAGAAATGATGTTTGGAACTAGTTAGGGTAAGGGAACTTACGTTTTGGAGGCGGAAACTTGTGGTTTTGGGATGAAATCGGACTTGAGGAGAGAGAGTAGAGAGAGAAAGAGCATCTAGTGTGGTAAAAAGGTCCTAAGGAGTGTCCACCCACCCTTATATAGGGCTTGGGTGTTGTACCCGGTATACGACTACCCGATACTTATGTTAAACGAGGTTTAAAGTTGTACCCGGTTAAATGGTCGTAATTAAAAATAATCTTTTTCCAACTAAATGGAAAGGTAATTTACGTGTTTTTATTTATTTCATTACGACGATAATAACATAGAATGAAAATAAAATAAAACATTTATTGATTTGTCGACCCAAATTAACGGAACTTTTATAAAATAGAATATTCTATTAACGGAAACGGGTTATAACGACGGAATAAATTTTGAGTTGTCACATCTCTATCCCCAACATTGCCCGCACCATCATCATTCATCTTTATCCTCATTTTTGCTCAAACCATCTCTCATTTTGTTCTCTTTAAAAGGAAAAAAGAGTGAAGAAAAGAGAAACATCACGAATATCACATATTTCAGCGAACGACCTTTCCTTTCTTATCATTGTTTTCTTACTTTGGATTAATCGAAGCACCAACATTCTCCGGATTATTTATGAAGCCTAATACGTTTTAATATAAACAAAATATATAAACTACATCATTGGTGACTTCAAAAACAAAATCATGTTGCATTTGCTAGTTTGTACATCCATGATTATTCGTCTTCAGAAACAAACACGCGTTTCAGTTTACGATTTGGCTTCCAAGATTGATCATGCAAAATCATTGGAATCTTGTGTGTTGTTATCGGCACCTAGTTTAAAGGTCAAAACCACCATTTCTTAACGTTAAAACCTCCGTTTGGTAAAAACCCAAACTAAAATGACTTTCTATATTATTATTATTATTATTATTATTATTTGAATGAAATATCTTTTATTTTATGTTTTCTTTTTCCTTTCCATATATATATATATATATATATATATATATATATATATATATATATATATATATATATATATATATATAACGCCCGCAGATTCAGGCTACTCAATTTAAAGACGATAAGCGTCAAAAATGAATTTTTGATAGAGGATTATTTAGAATAAATAATCTTAACTAAGTTTTATTATATGTCACAAGGTTTCCGTACATATAAAGAACGCTGAAATCCAAGTTATAGCGAAGAAGTTATGACTCGTCGAAGTTTCGCGACAAAACCGGCACGTTATCGGGAATCGTAAAAAGTGAGTTTATGATAAATTACTTTTTAGCCTCAGTGATTTAAATGAAGGTTGTAGAGTACCTCACCACCTACGCGTGGATATAAAGAACGTCAAAAACAGAGTTCGTATGCAAAAGTTATGACCTTCCGAAGATATAGCAGTCTAAGAGCATGACACGTGGCAAAAACCCTAATTAGCCATGCTCCACGACTTGGAATTAGTCAAGGAAACTAATGGAGGCTAAAAAAAACACATGCTAAGTCTACGGGAGTGATATTTTAAGAGCCCACGACGTCGAAATTAAGTCCACGATGTGGAAATGTCATCTGGACACCTTTCGGAGCTAGAACGCAAATGGAAAGCCTACAAAGTGATTCATCCATCCGCCACGACGTGGACATAAGACTCCACGATGTGGACATGTTTTGGGCAGCCTATAAATAGCAAGTTCGACCCTTTCTCTTCTTACACCTAAACTTTCTTTCTCTCTCTCGTTTGCTGAACACGTTTCCTTTCCCGAGCCCGACGATCACAAACCGTTGACCGTTTCTAGTCAGATTCTAACAACTCATGCTACTAAAGTGAGTGTATAGTTACTTTCATCTTACACATAAATATGAAGTATTTAATATAAATTACGTGCTATGTGTGCATATTATATGTGTTCTTGATATCTATGCTGGATGAATGATTTATACATGTTTTAAATGATTTAAACTGTATATGTCATTTATATCTACAAATATAATGGGTAGAACATGGGTAGATAAATAATGAAGGATGAAAGATGATATAGATGAATATTGGCAGTTGCTCCATAACCCGTAGGTGTTGTTGATTTACGTGTTCACCAGATGTACTCTAGATATCCTGGCAGCTACGCCTAATAGATAATATTGACAGCTGTGCCTAATAGATACAACATAATCCTAGCAGCTGCGCCAAATGGATAATATTGGCAGTTGTGCCTAATAGAGAAAGTCATAATCCTGGTAGCTGCACATAAATGATAATATTGGCAGCTGTGCCTAATAGATAACATTGGCAGTTGTACCATAGGCAACGATGGACTTCGTGCTTATTCCTTAGGAGATTCCTTAGGAATGAAAAAGTGAATGATAAATGATTCTTAGGGTAGATCCTTACGAATAACGAAGATAACAGGGATGGGTAATTGGGTTGATTGTTTAATGATTAAACATAAAAATTATATTATTGTGGGTTGAAAAACCCTATGTGCTCACCAAGTTTCCCAACCTGACCCACTCAGTGTATTTGTATCACAAGTGTCAATACGAAGCTACATTACACTGAGAGATTAAAGGAGATGTAAATCACTAGTGTAAATGAATGAAATGTCTGTTTATACTTATGTTTCTGTATTGACGATGACATCCCAATGTTTTAAAATGAATAAAATACAATTCTTTGGGAATGCTTTGATAATGTATTTATCATGTTTTTCTGGGAACAAATTCCGCAATATATTTCTTTAAAAATATACTTTGATTTCAAATAAAGCATAAACAAATCGGTCTTTTCTGTTCGTGAAATTAGGGATGCCACAATATACACACACGCTGGGTGTACCAGATGGCACATTGCACGTACGCGGTCTACATACCGACTCCTCAGTCAAGCGGAGTATGCTCCGCGCATGCTGGTGGGTTGACTCGGCTGGTTTGTTGAGTTTGACTTTTAGGTAAACTGCTATTAATTTTAAGTTGGGAAATATTTTGATTAATAGGTGTCGGGTAGAGCCAATATTCAGAGTCGATATTTATTCGGCCTGCGTTCGGACTGAGAGGTGAGTTTTCCTCACTGTACTCGTGGGTCGAAGACACCAATGACGACCCACTAGATTATGTATCTTGGTTATAGAGTAGTGTTATGCTAGTACATGATTAATTAGTAGATTGGTATGGTTATCTGTATTTGTTGGTTCTGTGTTTATGTTTGTTTGTTACATATGATTTTAGTTTTGAAACAATAAATTTTCTTTTAAACAATTTTGGATAATGACTGTTTTTTAATATTTTAGAATTTTATGATTTTTGGGATGTTACATTTTGACAAGACGGTGTAAGTGAAAACTATATTTTTTATTTACTGTACATATGTTTGATAAATAAAATAGTTGTAAATGTGTCTTATTTTTAATATGTTTTTGTGTGACGTTAATAATAATGCAGAGAAAAAGATCAGATCATGTCCAAATGACTAATATCATAATTTTTTACTAATTGAGAGAGAGAGAGAGAGAGAGAGAGAGAGAGAGAGAGAGAGAGAGAGAGAGAGAGAGAGAGAGAGAGAGAGAGAGAGAGAGAGAGAGAGAGTTATTCTTAATAAAGAATTTTAAATATATATAAAAAGAAAGTTTAATTAAAATAACAATATAAAATAAATAAAAATGTAAAAAAAAATTATTTCTAAACCACGAAAACTAAACGCATAAAAGTTTTAATTAATAAGTTTGTTTTGAAAAATATAGAACCAATCATGTAATTTTATTTATAAACATAAGCATAAAAGTTAATTAATTTGAACCAAAAAGTAAAAATAAAAAAATTAATTATATCAAATACGATAGAAATTACATCAAGTATCATTATTTAGACATAGTCACGCATTGTTAATGACACATCATTATAGGTCAAAACAACTAACACCATCAAAACCTCTAGTAATAGACTAATGTTATAAGTACCCCTCATTCTTTTTCAATTTCATCTATCATCACGTGACTTTTTTGTTTTTTGTTGTCTTTTTTCTTATTTTGTTTTTTTGTTGCTTTTTAATTCTTATTTATTTATTTATTATTATTATTATAAATTTTAATAACCGTATAAAATTTGGATAACATTTTAAAATTCGGATGAAATTTTAAAATTCGGACGACATTATAAATTTGGATGATATAATAAAATTCAAATGACTATATAAAACGGAACAAAAGTAAAGTTTGTTTTTAGTTATCACATATATATTAATTAGTTCGATATTACATTTGTGTGGTGCGTTATTCGTATTGAAAGAAAACTTTACTTTTGTTCAATTTTATATAGTCGTTCGAATTTTATAATGTTGTATGAATTTAAAATGTTGTCCGAATTTTATATCGTAATCGAAATTTATAATAATAATAATAATAATAATAATAATAATAATAATAATAATAATAATAATAATAATAATAAAAGAAAAAACAACAAAAAACAAAAATAAAAAAAAAACGATGTCAAATCAAAAGTAAAAGGTTGATCAAATTGATGTTGGGGGGGTGTTTAAATTGGTTAAGAGGATACTTATAGCACAACCCCTAGTAATAGTAATACATAGAGCTGACAATGGGTCGACCTGGGTTGGGTTCGGGTTTAACCCATTTATTATTTGGGTTGAAAATTTCAACCCAACCCAAGATTTTTATTTAAATGAGTTGATGTTTCCAATCCAACCCAACCTTTTATATAAATAGGTTGTCATGGGTTGATCCATTTATATAGTTATTGATCCAACCTATTAAATAAATGAGTTAAACTTGAGTTAACTTATTTAAAATAAAAAAAAAAAAATACATTAACTAAAGATTATACTATATAAATCAGTTCTAAACATAAATAAAATTTCAAAGTATGACAAAAACACAGTCACAATTTATAAATTTGAATTTGTCCAAATAACATAAAAAATATATAATTTCAAAGGGATTTTGATTTTCGGCTCTAAGAAAGAGGATGAGAATTAAGATTGCATTTTTTTAAAACACAAATAATAGTACACCATTTTAATTTATAAATTAATACATGATAATATTCAAATAAATATTAAATTAAACATATATTAAAGTTAAATGAGTTGGTGGGTTGAAAACAGGTTGCCAATTTTTACCTAATCCAACCTATTTAATTAAATGGGTTAGAGGGATTGACCCATTTAACTTAAATGAGTTGAAAATCTCAACCCAACTGACTAATTTTGGATTGGGTTCAGGCTGGGTTGACGGATTGGATCGATTTTTACAAACTCTAGTAATAAACCACTGTCAATAATGTAAAAAACATTGAAATGTAGCAATAAAATTCCGACAATGCCGAACCCATTATTACCAAAATTACATTTCTGGTCCTTTATTCTATATTTAATTTTTTGTATTAATCATTTTTAATTATTAAATTTCTTCTAACCTAACGGTATCTAGTGTTGTCTTCATTTTTTGAGGTTGATAGTTCAAGTCATGCAGTGGACAAAAATGAAATAATTTAGATGTAGTTTAGTATATTTTTCGTTTCAAAAAAATCGTTTTTAATTTTAAAATATTTCATTTACAATCCTTTGTGTTTTATATATATATATATATATATATATATATATATATATATATATATATATATATGATTTTTTAGTATATTATGATTAAATAAATTAAAACATTGGTATTTTCCGTTTCAACAAAAATCGTTTTTAATTATTAAATATTTCATTTACATATCTTTGTGGTATATATATATATATATATATATATATATATATATATATATATATATATATATATATATATATATATATATATATATATGATTTTTTCAGTATATTATGATTAAATAAATTAAAACATTCATATTTCGATCATAATTTTTTCTTGTAAGAAAAAAAATCAAACTTTTTAACATTTAATCATCTATAAAATGAGCATAAACATAGAAATTTGCGAAATTTTTATTTTTTATTTTATAATATCAAAAAAAATTATAAATCATAAAAATGAAAAGGATACTTGTATTCATTATATTAATGATTTTATATAAAGAATTTTTTAAAATAACTTTTTGAAGTTTTTATATTTGAATTTTAATAAATATGTAAAATCATAAAATATAAAGAATATTTTTTCATCCAAATTAAGAAAAAAAAAACAAATGAATGACTTTTTCATTTTACTATTTCAGCAAGTTTGTGAAAAATAAATTAAAATTGTTGTTGTTTAGGTACC
Organism: Lactuca serriola; assembly: GCF_051521515.1. Lineage (NCBI taxonomy): Eukaryota > Viridiplantae > Streptophyta > Magnoliopsida > Asterales > Asteraceae > Lactuca > Lactuca serriola. The sequence continues at coordinate 199,515,090 of NC_136411.1, forward strand.
TACAGTTTGTTTAAAGATTCCAAGTTTTTATAAAAATTAAAAATCAAATATTTAGTTTAAAAGTTAAAAAACTAATAAAACAAAAAATAACAATTCACTTCAAAGATGTATTAAAAATTAATCGTCAGTTGTGCTCTACGAGGGTGTCCCGGAGCTACGCTCCGACAGTCAACTTAGTCTCCAAAAAAGAGATGGATATGTGAGTTGGTACGTCGTCATACTTTTAGCTTTGGCATAGTATAGAAGAAAATATTCATTAAATTATAATAATATAACTTAGTTGGATATGTGTTCGTTTTATTTATTTCACATTTTGGCAAATAACTCTAAATTTAAAAATAAAAATATTAAATGATATATTAATTAAAACTTTGTTAGATACTACAAAATATTTATTTTTAATTAAATAAAAATCATTTGGATAATACAAAATTGTTAATTGTTAAGGTTTTAATAAATAAAATTTATATAGTAATGATAAAGTTTAATCATAGAAACTATAAAATATAAATGTTTAAATTAAAAGCTCGATATACTTTAAGGGGTAAATAAGTAAATAGAAGAATCAATTGGGTGATGTTAATAAGACACCTTATTGACCCTTTTATAAAAAGTCAACATGTAATTAAATACTTATAATTAGTTTTTTTTTAAAACAATGTAATTTCAACCGATAAAAATATCAAAATTTAATTAAAATGTCTATATGATAAAATAAAATGTCTTTTTAACCAACCTTTTTAATTTTAGACGGAGATATTAGACTTTTAAAAGCTTCTGTGCAAAAAAAAAAAAAAAAAAAAAAGTCTCTTTAGAGATCTATTTTGACTTTTAGGCAAGGTGTCTTTAAAACCCCCGAATTCTATCTACACCTTAATAAAACTATTCAAAATAGTCAAAACAACTATTGGTCTAATCAAACAAAAAAGATGCTATTAAAAAAATCATATAACTAATGATAATGATATGGTCCTAACTCGCTAATACGTGAATCTCAAATTTTCTTTTCTTTTATTTATGACAATAAAAAACTTTATTTTCATTTTTTCTTAATTTAGACTAATTATTTTTATATCAACATTTATAATTATATAACTTTAGTTTCTAATAATGTCTCTATACATTTTTTTACTTATTGAAGTTATAATCTTTGAATTGAATTATTTTTATCATAAAAAATATATTTATTAAAAACTATCATAATTTTTGTCTTTTATTTATATTTGATTAGTCTCGTATTAAAAACCATCATAATTTGTCTATTATTTATATTTAGTATCGTATTAATAACTTTTGTCGTTTTTTTTTCTATGTTTCATTATACTCGTATTGATTTCTGATTAGTCCTTAGATGATATGTGGTCGTCTCACCAATACATAACTATGTAACATCTCAAAAATTTCAACTCAAATTTTTCATTTTAAAATCAAAAGAAACCGTGTCATTCATTCATCAAAGCAACATTCGATTGTTTCAAAACATAAATCAGAGTATTAGTAAAATCAATAGTGTGGACACATCTCATAATCATCACAACAAATTCGATGCGATCACGTCGTTGTCTTCCGTGTACTAACAAAAAGACCTACAACATTTAAACATAAAACCGTAAACATAAAGCTTAATGAGTTCCTATATACCACATACCATAGAGGGACTCGCCCAATAAACATATAAACGAGTCTCGCCCATGGGACCTACCCAATTATAGCAGGTTGCACCCACTATAGGTCAAAACACTCAGGATTTCAGGCTTAAACGGACGTGATACCAACAATTTGTCTTCCCCTCTTTCGTTTGTGTTTATGTTCGTTTATATTCATTTGTGTCGTTTATGTTCATTTATGTTCATTTATCCACTAAACGAACGAACATAATGGAAATAAACACACTAAGTTTCTTAACGAACGAACATAAACAAAATAATATGTTTATATATAATGTTAAAATGTATGTGTATGTTTTTCATTCTAAAAAAACTTAAAACCATTTAATAAGTTATTTTTTTATATACTTATTTAAAACTCATCATTTTTTCCAAATTATAAATATGTAATTACGAAAAATAGCATATTTCGTTTCTTTATACCGAAAAGATAACATATATATATATATATATATATATATATATATATATATATATATATATATATATATATATATATATGATAAAATTGCGAAAATGGTCCATGTGGTTTGTCAATTTCTTTGGGTAAGGTCCAAAAAAAAGTTTATTAGCAAAAAAGTCCAAATTTGGTGGTTTTGTTGTGATTTTGGTCCCTACCTCGTTAAGTTTAACAACATGGTTGTAAACTTTTGGCAAATGACGGATTTACCCCTGTGACCATTTCTGCAGTTTTATCTTTCTACCAAACTACAAGGACCAATTATGCAATTTTTATTTTATTTTATTGAATTATTCCATATTAATTCTTTTAATTACTTTTTTTTAAACTTTTTTCTTATTGTATTATTTTTTATTGGATTATTATACCATTAAATATAATATATAGTTTAATGGAATTTATAGTTGTTGTTATGTAAGATTTTAATTTCTATCATTATAATTATTTAAAACATCAAACATTATTTTTGCTTTTAAAGGTAATATAATTTTTGTATATAATGATATTTTTAACTATTGTTATTGTAAGTTATTTAAACTAACGTATTTGGAAACTCTTAATTGTTTTAATTTGGTTTCAGAAACTTAACCTTTTTAAAATTTATTTGATGAATGTTGTTAGTTTCTTTGATTGTAATTATTTAAAATAACAAATATTGCTTTTGTTTTTAAAGACAACTTTATAGTTTTTATATAATATTACTTTTAACTATTTTTATTGTAAGTTATATTTAAGCTACTTATTTAAAAATTCTTAATGATTATAAAAAAATAGTTTCATGGTTCTTTTTTTAATTTAGGATTACAATTTAGGTTTAACACTATAATTTATAACTTTTAACTATTTATAGAATAGTCTCTCGATTTTTTTCAAGTTTGACTGAAATTTTGATTTAAGTTAACCGTTTAACATTATATTGAAATTAATAATTTAACTATTTTGCATAAAATCATAAATTATACAAAAGATGTGGCTTTAAAATGATAATTGCTCACGTACAACAACATATCTAAATTAATAAGTTAACTATACTAATTTAAAAAGTTAAAGACATAATTTTTATAAATAGATGTAAAATATGATATTTTAATATTGTAGTTAATTTATGATTAAAATTTAGTTTTTTCACTAATTTAACATTATCAACCAATTTATAATTATTATTAGAAAGAAATTGAAAAATCATGGAGGTTTCGTATACTAAATTGATATATAATATATTGATTATTTTGAATTATATGATATTATATACATCTATTATAACTGCATAATCTCAATCTTTTGAATGATTTCTACCTGCGAATTACAATGAATAAAATTAAATATAATATACGGTTTAATGTTATTTATAGTTGTTGTTATTGTTAATTTATTTTTTCAAATTTATTTGCTTAATGTTTTAATTTATATCATTATAGTTATTTAAACATCAAACATTGTTTTTTGATTTTAAAGATAACAATATAATCATTTATATAGAGTTATTTTTAACTATTGTTATTGTAAGTTTTTTTAAAATACTGATTTGAAAACTTTTAACGATTATGAAAATATCTTTAGGAAATATTTTAGTTAGATTGAGATTAAAATTTAGTTTTTGTATTTATCACTTTTAACTATTTACAAAATATTCTTTGTTTTTTTTAAGTGGAACTGAAATTTATATTTAAGTTGACACAGTAATGTTATATTTAAAATAACAATTTAAGTATTTTGTCCAAACTGTTCAAAATTTGTAGCTTAAAACTGATAATGGTTTACATATAACAACATTTTAAATCTAATAAATTAAGTATAATATGTTAAAAGTTAAGGACATAAGTTTATAAGTATAAGTAAGACAAAATTGCAAAAATGGTCCCTGTGGTATGCATTTTTTTGGAGTTTTAGTCCAAACCCCGACTTTTTTGGGTTGGTGGTCCTTTTGAGCTACTTTGCTTGTAGTTTTGGTCTCTGTTCAAACTAAAAAGACTATTATACCCTTAATGAATTTATTTTTTATTTTTCTTTCACTTTTTAATAATATTATTATTAAATATAAAAGTGGGTCCTCTCTCTCTCTCTCTCCCCCTCTCTCTTTCTCGTTGATTTTCCAGATCAATAACAAAACACACTTAGATTTTTCCACGTTTGTGAAGAACTTAAACATGAACCTTTGAATTTTCTTCAAGCCTACTCAAGAACAAGACCATGTGTAACATACCGAAGATCGACACAACCCTTTGTGAGCCGTCAGAGCCGCCAACCATCTTCATTAGTAATCCTCAACTTTTCGGAAAGAAGGGTTTCAAGATCTTCAGCTCCGTCTTCAACGCCACCACCACCACTGATCAATACAGCCACCACACCCAAAAGATATGCCCACAACCACCGGTCAAATCGCCACTAGTGTTGAGCCTGTTTGAAAACCCTCAGATCTGAAAGCCGATGTCATCTTGAGCTCGTCATCGTTACTAGAGACGAACCAAGATCTAAAAATTTAGGTTTTTTCCTCCAATACCACTTCTATGTTCTTCCCTTCAAAAAACTTCTTTTTCCCTATAAAACATTGGATCAAACATAAATTCGAAGGCAAAACAAGATCGATGTATCTAAACAATGTTGTTAATAATTGGGGAAAAAAGACTTATATAAGTAATATTTTGTAAAATTGGTGTATCTATACAGTGGGTGTTCACCTCTGGCTCTGCTTCCACCCTCTCTCACTTCTTTCCAACAAGCTCTCAAGCTTCCCTTTGTAATTATGCATCTGTATCATCCCAACACCGGTGGTGGCCGAGATGGATTGTTTATTGACGTCTATGGGTTTTTTTCGGTGAGTAATATGCCTTATAGGTAAGTTAATGATTTTGGGTCTAGGTGATGCTGGTGTTATGTGCCATTTCACCATTGTACTTCTTGTTGACATTCTTGTCTCGCTGCTTCTTCAATCACATAAAGGGTTTTGAAACGAATTGAAGAAGGAACAAAATTTGGTATATGTTAGAATTATAAAATAGTCCTGTCCATGTTAATTTCACTGGATTTGATTAATTTTGTGGAAATTTGGTTAGGAAAAAGATGAATACATTTTGGAAATTTTGTAGCGATCTGAGTTTTTGTTCCGGCGAAGAAGACGAGAGAGAGAGAGAGAGAGAGAGAGAGAGAGAGAGAGAGAGAGTGTGCGTGTGTGTATGTGGGCCCTCTTTTATATTTTTATTTATTAAATTATTAAAACATATATTAAAAATGTAAAAATAAAAATAAAATGGTATAATAGTCATTTTAATTTTTGGAGGGACCAAAACCGCATACAAACTAGGCCAAAAGGACCATGAAGCCAAAAAAGTCGAGGTTTGGACTAAACCTCAGAAAAAATGCATACCACAGGGACCATTTTTGCAATTTTGTCTATAAGTAAATATATTATTTTAAAATTGAAATTTAGTTTATTTATGATTACGCTTTAGGTTTGATATTTATTTAACCTTATTAACCAACTTATAATCAATATTAGAAAGACACTACAATTTATTACTTTTAACTATTTACAAAATATTTTTTGGGTAGTTTAAGTTAAACTAAAATTTATATTTAAGTTAACCCTGTAATATTATATTTAAATTAATAATTTAAGTATTTTATATAAATTATTCCAAAATTGTATCTTTAAAATGATAATGGTTTACATCCAACAATTTATTAAAACTAATAAATTAAGTATAATGTATTAAAAGTTAAAAAATAAACATAACTTTATAAGTAGAACTAAAGATGTTATTTTAATATTGGAATTTAGTTTATATATAATACACTTTAGGTTTGATATTTATTTAACCTTATTAACCAACTTATAATTATTATTAGAAAGAAATTGAAAAATCATGGGAGTTTTAAATGAATGTGGTTAAAGGAAAAATACATGGGAGTTTCAAATGCATGATGTTCAAAGAAAAATGCTAGCTTTATAAGATACTAGGCGAATGCCTGCAAGTTGCGCAGAAACACATATATAATTGAAATCTTTACAATATATGTTTTTCTTTAAATATAACAATAACATTGTTGTTAAATTTAATATAATAATTCGTATACTAAATTGATATAATATATTGATTATTTTGAATTATATCATAATATATACGCCTATTATAAAGGCATAATCTCAATCGTTTTAATGACTTCTACACGCGAGTTACTCATGAATAAAATTAAATATAATATATGGTTTATTGTTATTTATAGTTGTTATTTTTAATTAATTTTTTAAAATTTATTTGGTTAATGTTTTAATTAAATCATTATAATTATTTAAAACATCAAACATTGTTTTTTGATTTTAAAGGTAACAATATAATCATTTATATAGAGTTATTTTTTTATCTATTTTTATTGTAAGTTATTTCAAGCTATTTATTTGAAAACTTTTAACGATTATAAAAATATATTTATGAAATATTTTAGTTAAATTGATATTACAATTTAATTTTTGCATTTAGCACTAGCATTTATCACTTTTAACTATTCACAAAATATTCTTTGGGTTTTTTAAGTGGAATTGGAATTTATTTTTAAGTTGAATCTATAATGTTATATTTAAATTAATAATTTAAGTATTTTGTCCAAACTGTTCAAAACTTGTAGCTTTAAACTGATAATAATTTACATACAACAACATATTAAATCTAATAAATAAGTATAATATGCTAAAAGTTAAAGACATAACTTAATAAGTAGAAGTCAAAATATTATTTTAATATTGAAATTTAGTTTATTTATGATTACATATTAGGTTTGATATTTATTTAACATTATTAACCAACTTATAATCATTATTAGAAAGCCAATACAATTTAATACTTTTAACTATATATAAAATATTCTTTGGATTGTTTAAGTTAAACTAAAATTTATATTTAAGTTGACCATGTAATGTTATATTTAAATTAATAATTTAAGTATTTTATACAAATTGTTCAAAAGTTGTAGCTTTAAAATGATAATGACTTACATCTAACAATATATAAAAACTAATAAATAAGTATAATATGTTAAAAGTTAAAAACATAACTTTATAAGTAAAGTAAATATATTCTTTTAATATTGAAATTTAGTTTATATATGATTACATTTTAGGTTTGATATTTATTTAACCTTATTAACCAACTTATAATCATTATTTGAAAGAAATTGAAAAGTCACGGAAGTTTCAAATGAATGTGGTGAAAAGAAAAGTGCATGGGAGTTTCAAATGAATATGGTGAAAGGAAAAATGCTTCCTTTATAAGTATACTAGGCGTAACCTCGCGCGTTGCGCAAGAATGCATTTAAGTGGTTAAAATAATTATGTGAAAAAATAGAAATATTTTGAAATTTATGTTTTTAGTCATGTTTTGGGCATTAACCAAATTATCAAATAACATAAAAATCCTGATGAGTTATAAAAACTGTTAGATCGATTAGATCTTCGAAACAGGTAAGTAAAGAACGTAAAAAACAAGAAGATAAAACACAAGAATGGATCACAATGTGTCGAATGATTAGATTACTCAATCCTCAGCAGAGCTCGACTAAGAACTTCCGCTGTAGAGGACTTCTAGGGTTACAAAATAAGAACGATGAATATTCTTAACAATACTTCTCTAATCGTTTCTAAACATTACCTTCTAGGATGCATGCAAGCATCTATTTATAATAAACCCTACAAAACTCACGGATGGGCAGGCCCATACCGGAGATAAACATGGACTAGCTAACGAGCCCAATAGACGCAACACTATACTGATCCTAACAATCTCCCCCTTTGCGTCAAATTGGAGCGAGACTATTGTTTCTTCTTGCTTGGGCCAGTAGCAGGAACCTTCTTTGTTGTATCAAACAGACGTGTGATAAGTGCAAGGATAGTCTGTCTGAAGCGAATGTACCATTGAATCATGTCATCAAAGTACTTGATATCATCCGCTGTGTTCTGCTTGCATCGATGGATGATCCCTAAAACGTGTTCCAAACAGGCAGTGGTGTAGAGATGTTTGTCTGCCAAGGCAAAAAGACATTTCTGTCCTTTGTTCCTGGTAAACATGACGGAGTTTCTCTTTGGGTCAATCTTCACCGTCTGCATCATGTTGAGATCACTGGCAGAGCCAACAGGAGATATGGTAGGCTTTTTCTTGAATACGTTCGCTATCTCCTGATCCATCAAAGCAACTTCCATGACATAGCATACAAGCATCCTCTTAAGGTGGTCGATGATCGGACCATATTCAGCTTCGTTTGTAAGAAGAATGTTGTGCAAGATAATCCAGTCATGGGGATTAAGGTTGGGAAGATCTGCAAGTGAGATGGCATGTTCGGTCTTGGCAGATCCTCGTAGTACCTTGAACCGAACGTTGGTGAAGTTGCCTTCCCTGTACAGCTTTAGGACCCGAACATTGATGATTTTTTGAGCGCTCCAAGTTTGGTATTGTGGTTGAGCTGCCTTCAGATAAAATTCGATTAAGTCCCGATCCACCTTCGGATGAGGATGGGGGAACTCAGCAATGTTGTCAAAGGCATGAAAGATAAACGCCTTTCGGGTCAGTGGCATATCGAACTGAGAGTCGACAGTGTTAGAACGATCTAAAGAGATCACGGGTTCTCGCCACAAGATACTTGGTGTTTCGATGGCTTCTTTAATCAGCTTCTCAAGAGTCCACAGAGGAAAAAGAGTTTTCCTGCTCTCGAGAAGGTCGTGGGCTTCTTTCTGTCTTCTTTCGGCTTCTTCAGCCTCTCTAGCCACATGAGCACTGATGTCAGCCTCTTTATCTCGACCCTGTTGCTTCAAAAGGTTGGCAATTGTCTCCTTATCATCATCGTCACTCTCCTCAACAATTTTCTTGCCTTTGTCTTTCACACCGGAACCTGAGGCTTGGCCTACCGGAGGAGGTTCGGTTGTGTGAATTGCTGTTGAAGTAGGAGGTGGTTGAGACACTTGATCTTTTTCTCCCCTTGTTTCAGAATGGACACGAAATCAAGGAGCCCTTCAATTTTGCTCAGGAGAGAGAGGGCGGGAGCAAGCTTCTCTGCAAGGGTACGCCTTACGGAATAATTGAGGATCAGATCATATGCTTCAAGGATGTTTGAGATAGCTGAGTGGACATCCGAAACACACGATTTAACCACCTCTCTTTCAGATCGAAGAGAGTCAATCTCCTGTTGAGAGTTGGAGAGTTGAATACTCTTGACCTTCAGAGCGGTAGTCTTCCTTGCGAGAGCATCCATGAGAGAGTTCTCAGCAGCTAAGTCTTCTTGAAGCTTGGAGAGACGCTCCTCAATGGTGGTTCTGAAAGCTGAGTTGTCGTCAGAAATTGTTTGACGAAGTGAAGCGAACGACTTCAGATCTGATGCGACTGAGTTAGCCAGCTGGTTGACAATGGGTTCCAGCTTTGTCGTGGTGGCTTCAGCGTTTTCCTATAAAGATTGCAACAAGGAAGAAGCATCAGTGAATAGTTTATCGACTTTTTCGGTCGCTGCCTCACAAGCTTTGGTTGAGGCGTCAATGGCTATAGTGGCGGAATCAAGAGAAACTTGATGAGCTTTGGAAAAAGCATCAACAATTTTCTGAATGGCAGCTTCGGATACTGAGGACTGTGATGTGGAAGATGAGGCGATGAGCGAATCGATTTTATCATGTAGCTCCTTGAGATGTTTCTTTGTGACAGGAGCATCTTCATCATCATCACTCTGAAGTTGAAACGGACTGTAATAGACCGAATCAAAAGTCATGTCCTCACCACCAAGGAATGGTTCTTCACCCTCTGATGCATGAGCAGGAGAATATGGTGGTGGTGAAACTGGAGTCTCGGTAGTAGTAGTAGTAGGTTTGGGTTGGGTGGTGTGTTCGGTTGTTGGTGTGGGTTCGGGTACTAAGGTGGATTTGGGTGCGTCAGTATGAGCCCCCGTATCAGATACGTTGGTTCGTACTTCGGCAGTGGTGGTGGTTGCTTCGGCAAAGATGGGTGGTGGTACTGGGATGGAGGTTGATGGTATTTGAGTGGTGGAGGTTATGGGGGGAATGTAAATTGGAATTGTAACTGGTGGAGAGGAAATGGGAGAAGTGGAAATATGAACCTCTGGTGTAGGCGAACGTGGTGGAGTGTTACCACGTTGAGATCCATCAGAATCAGAACCCTCTTCCTCAAATTCGCTTGAGGACGAAGCGATGATCAGCTTTCGCCTTGGTTGGGTTTTTCGCTTCTTCATAGGAGGGGATTGGGCGGCTCTGGTGGTTTTCCTCTTCTTGGGAGATGGGCCTTTCGCTCCCTTTGCTACCTGCTTGCCCTTATCAGCCTTCTTTCCTCTGGGGGCAGGCTTGTCAGCGTCATGAATCGACTTGAGCATCTCTGGAGTAAGAAATCTTGGACCAGATCGTCGGAACTCCTTGTACGTTTTAATGATCCGGCTGTCAGCAGGAACATCACCATACATTGTTTCAGGGATAGACCCGTTGAAGGGAAATTTGGATGCGTCAGAGACAATGATCTTTGTGGTATGGAAGGTACCAATCGAAGACATTGGAGAACCAGCGACAATGGGGATGTGGTACTTGTCCATCACCCATTTAGTGACAAGAGTCCAGAACCGGGCGTATGAAATCTCTGAATGTCTAGAAGTGGAAGAGAGGCTCTGAATGAGTTGTAGCCACAAGACCGACCCGTAGTCCATATTGATACCGTTGTAGATACCGTACATGATTGATAAGAACAGACGACTTGCCCCATCTGATCCAGCACTTCTTTCAGACAAGCCTTTGAAAAGCACAGTGAACATCCCATTCCACTGAGGGGGCAAGCACGATTTCTTGAATTTCGTGACCGTAGTGAGCACCTCAGTGTACCCCATGTTGTAGAACATGTTGAACAGATGACCCATAGGAATGGTTTCAGGGTTAACCCTCGACGAATCAGGTTCAAACCCTAACAGTGTACAAAACCTCTGCTTGGAAATCGACGCCTTGTGCTCAAAGACATCGAAGAAAATCCTGTCTACGACCTTGTCGTAGTGAGCAGTAGCAAATATCTGGGACAGGAACTCCATGGGAACAGCTTCAGCCCTGGAAAGAGCAGGAGCGATTGGTGAGTACTTCAGGCATTCGATAATGGGGAACATGAACGCGTCGTATGCCTGGGGAGTAAGATCAATGATCAAACTCTACTGGGGACGAATCGGCAAGATGTGAGAAGTTGCGTGAACTGATGAAGAATCTGCCATTGTTGTGAAGAAGATGGGAGAGATGATGAACAGTAAAGTGTTGGAGGGTTTTCTTGCTCTCTGGAAATGTGGGTGCAGTAAAGAGGTAAACAAAGGGTTACGTTACCTTTTATACTATGGGTAAAGGAGAGAGAAGAATCTTTCCCAAATCTTTGATTGAAAAACGAAGAGTTTTTCGGAGGCGATTGACGCGTGACAGTTGGTGTTGCCGATGATTACGCAGGAGAGAGAGTGTCAGTCCCTAATTACACGCCTTCCCATCAGGCGCCGTTTGGAGATGAAACGGTTCCAATTCGCATGCTGTACTTTCTTGCGCCATTTGAAATCAAATCGATTGGAATCCCACCTGAGTCATCATTTTGTCATCTTATCCCTTTAGAGTTTAAAGGCATCATGAAAATAAAATCACCCACGTGGATCAATATCAACCACAACCTTTTTATAATAGCCAATTCAATTAAAGTGTCTTGAAATTAATGAAACCAGAATTTTGGAAAATCAAAAAGATTTTCATGCTGAGTGTGTAAAAGAAAAAGAAATAAAGCAACACTTTTGAGGGATTAGGTGATGTCAATAAAGACACGAAACAATTGATCCCGGGCACGAATCTCTTCCTTCAAAGTCAAGAGAGACCTTAAAGTGTTTGTGTGGTTTCCTGTTGAATAACGACCAGACATTTATTAAGAAGTGTTGAAAGGCTTCTTTTAATTAGGCTTATGAGGGTGGCTTTCGCTTCGATTCATAATTCCTGATCTTGATATAAGATAGAAATCGAACGAAGTACCTGTGAGACCAATGTAGTCTGTTGAACAAGTAGGTTGGTGATAATTTAAGTGGCAAGGTAAACTAATGTATACGAAATCTAAAAAATATTAAAACTGGATCCCAAGGGAAGAAATGTTATTGGAATTAACAATTTCATAGGAATCACTCAAAAGAAAAAATAGAGATTTCAACATAGTAGGTATTGTTCACTGTCAATTCATTAGTGAAAGCTAGAGCAAGTTAATTGTTCACCGTCAATGCATAGTAGGTATTGAATTGTGGGTTTCACTTAGCACGTAGTGACACGAATCCAAGATCATGAACACATAAATTGTGCAACCATAAACCTCAGTGGTAATGTCTGAGAGTCTCAAGGGTTACGTTTGTGAAACGAATGAGATGGAGAAGAAGTAATGTAGATGGTGTAAAGAGACCAAAGTACCTCTGCTGTAAAAATAAGGACAAAGCAGAAAACTCTTGTCTCATGTGAGAAGAGAGTTACGTAGCTCATGATTAGAATAAATATGAAAGCCTAATTGGGAAGACCAGGTTTGTTTGTACCAAGTCAGTAAGGCTTTTATTCAGAATCAAGTGAGGCTTTGGACACATACAACAACATGCTTCTAGGGACACTTAGCTAGTGAAATGATTTACCCACAAAGAGACATACAAAAAGATAAGAGCCAAAAATAAAATAAAGAAAAAGAAAAATAAATAATAATAAAAAATATATTTTTGGAGTTTTTGAATTAAAAAAAATAAAAAAATATTTTTGGAATTTCTGATAAAAAGTAAAATAAGACAAAAAAAAAATTAATACAAAAAAAATGTTGGAACCGAACCCGAGCGTTCGGTTTATTTCGGTTGAAAAAAAAAATTTGGAACCGAACCCGAACGTTCGGTCAATTTCGGTTGCCAAAAAAATAGGTTTGAAAAAGAAAAGAACTTTGACAATAAGATAAATGAATTTGGAAAAATTATACAAAAGATTTACAACCAAGTAACTACCTTTAAGTGATAAGCGAAGATCAGATGATACAACCGAACCCGAGCGTTCGGTTCATTTCGGTACACCAGAACAAGACCCGAACCCGAGCATTCGGTTCATTTCGCTTCTTACTTTTAATCTTGAGAGGTAATTATTGGTACTGACTCCTATTCCATCATTCATAGCCCTTGTAGAATTTTGTTGAAAGAAGCTTCAGGAAGAGCTTTGGTGAAGATGTCAGCCAGTTGATCAGTGGTTCGAACAAAATGAATTTCGACGTTCCCGTCTTCCACATAATCCTTAATGAAGTGATACCTCAGTGCTATGTGCTTAGTCTTGGAGTGTTGCACTGGGTTATGACAGATCCTAATTGCACTTTCTGAGTCGCAATATAGTGGGATCTTTTTTATATTGAGTCCATAGTCCCGGAGCTGGCTTTGGATCCAAATCACTTGAGATGTACAGGAGGCAGCTGCGATGTATTCTGGTTCAGCTGTAGACAGAGATACACAAGTCTGTTTCTTTGATTGCCAGCTAACCAACTTCCCGTCAAGGAATTGGCAGCCTCCAGTGGTGCTTTTCCTGTCTAGTCCACAACCTCCAAGGTCTGCATCTGAGTAGGCTTGAACGAAGAAACCTGAGTTTGATGGATACCATAAACCGAGTGAGGTAGTTCGTTTTAAATACCAGAGTATGTTCTTCACCGCAAGCAAATGAGGTTCACGAGGATTCGCCTGAAATCTAGCACAGTAACAGACAGAAAACATTATATCAGGCCTGCTAGCAGTAAGGTACATTAAAGAGCCAATCATCTGGCGATATAGCGTAATGTCAACTGCTGGCTTATCCAAGGATGGAGTGAGCTTGGTGCCGAACGCCATTAGAACTTTAACTTTTGATTCTCCCATCATGCCAAATTTAGCAAGAAGAGTCTTGGTATAAGCTTCCTGGTTGATAAAGATGCCTTCGGGTCCCTGTCTAATATTTAAACCAAGGAAAAAGTTAATTCGACCCATTGAGCTCATTTCAAATTTAGTCTCCATCAGCTTTCTGAATTCAGCTGTTAAGCTAGGATTCGTTGAGCCAAAGATGATATCATCGACATAGATTTGAACAATCATAAGGTGGTTACCTTCCTTCTTACGAAAGAAGGTTGGGTCAACTGAACCTTGTTTGAATTTGGACATCTTTAAAAACTTGGTTAGCGTTTCATACCAGGCCCTAGGTGCTTGTTTCAGCCCATAAACCTCTTTGTCCAGAATATAGCAATGATTGGGTTACTTTTCATTAACGAAACCTGGAGGTTGCTCCACGTACACCGTTTCTTCAAGTTCTCCATTTAGAAATGCGCACTTTACGTCCATTTGGTAGACCTCAAAGTTCTTGTGTGCAACATAGGCAAGAAATATTCGGACAGATTCCAGCCTAGCTACAGGAGCAAAAGTTTCCTCATAATCGATTCCTTCCTCCTGGTAGTATCCTTTCACCACTAGACGTGCTTTGTTTCTTATCACATTGCCTTCCTTGTCCATTTTGTTTCTGAAGACCCATTTGAGACCAACAACCGAGGCATCTTTAGGAGTTGGAATGAGGCGCCAAACTTTATTTCTTTCGAACTCATTAAGTTCGTCTTGCATAGCTTGAACCCAATCAGAGTGATCAAGAGCAGTGTTAACAGTCTTCGGTTCAACTTTTGAGACGAAAGAGTTAAACATGCAGAACTCTACTTTTGAGAATAGAGATGCTTGCTTTGCCTTCAGTTGAGATCGGGTCAGGACCTTTTCGGAGACATTACCCACTACCTGTGAAACGGGATGATCTCTGGTCCACTTGACAAGAGGAGGGTAATTTGGGTCATAGGATGGATCCAATTCAGCATTCACCATTTCTTCTAATTCAGACTGGTTATCATCGTCGTAAAACATGTCGTCATTCTCCCCCTCGACATATGAGCTTTCAGGTGTAGCTGGACTTTCTGGTGCTACAGGACTTTGGGGTGGTGTTGGGCTTTCATGTGCAGTTGAGCTTTCGAGTGGAACTGGAATGGAATTCTCCTCCTCAGTTTGTGAGCTCGGTTGTTTTGAAGAGGGTGGATTCTCCCCCGCAACTGAAGCACCATGCTTTGGTGGTTCGTTTGGAACATGTCCTCCTTCACCCATTCGTTTGGCGGCATCTTCAACGATTTGCTTCAGATGGTCGACTGTATTGTCTGCTGCCTTGGCTTCCGATAGAGTAGCTTTCTCCGGTTCATCGAATAACTCCACAAACTGCTCAAATAAATTTGCAATCGAGGCCGTGACTTGGCCTGTTTGAGAGAAAATTTCTCCAACTGTTTCTTCAGTGGCCTTTAGCTTCTTGACGTAGCTATCATCGAAAGTCACATAATACGTTTCTTCAATCTTCCTCGAACGCTTGTTTAAGACCCTGTATGCTTTTGAAGTAAGAGAGTATCCCAGAAAAATCCCTTCATCGGCTTTAACGTCGAACTTGTTACGATGTTCTTTAGAGTTGAAGATAAAGCATCGTGAGCCGAATACATGGAAGAATTTAACGTTTGGCTTCCTGTTGTTGATTATCTCATAAGGAGTAAGAGTGAATCGCTTATTGAGATAGGACCTGTTCTGTGTAAAACATGCTGCAGCAATAGCATCAACCCAAAAATATAAAGGTAGAGAAGCGAAACTTAACATGGTTCGGGCTGCCTCACACAAAGATTGGTTTCGTCTTTTGACAATTCCGTTTTGTTGAGGGGTGTAGGGTGCTGAGAAGTTGTGATTGGTTCCTTTTTCTGCCAAAAAGTCTTCAAATTCTTTATTCTTGAACTCCAGTCCATTGTCGCTCTTGATGTTGCGAACAACTTTCCTCAGTTGCACTTCAACCTGCTTAATAAACATCTTTAGCTTGAGAGTAGCCTCATATTTGTGCTTCAGAAAGAACACCCATGTAAAACGAGAAAAGTCATCAATGATAACAAGAATATACTTGCTACCACCAATGCTTTCGATAGATGATGGACCACACAAGTCAATGTGAAGTAACTCAAGTGGTTCAACAACTTTAGTGTTTATAATGGATGGGTGACTTTGACGACGCTGCTTCCCCATTTCACACGCAGCACACAAATGTTCTCGATCAAACTTGAGCAATGGAAGACCTTGAACATGCCCTCCGGTGACAAGCTTGTTGATATCCTTGAAGTTAAGATGGGAGAGCCTTTGGTGCCACAACCAACTTTCGTCAGAATGTGCTTTGGATAACAGACAGATAGCTAGATTTCCTTTGATAGGTTTGAGATTGAGAGGAAACATTTCGCCTTTACGCTCTGATTTGAGAATCACCCTTTTTGTTTTCTTCTCTATTATTTCCGAACCCTCATCGTCGAATGAAACTTTAAGACCGGTACCTCCAACAAGCTGAGATACACTGATGAGGTTATGTTGTAGCCCTTCAACGTACGCAACCTTTCTAATTGTGAAATCACCATTAGTTATCATACCATAACCTTTTATTGTTCCATATGAGTTGTTCCCGAACTTGACATTCCCGCCGTTTGGAAGAGATCGAAACTCCCTTAGCTCCTCCTTCCTCCCTGTCATGTGTCGTGAGCAGCCACTGTCAA
Organism: Lactuca serriola; assembly: GCF_051521515.1. Taxonomy (NCBI): domain Eukaryota; kingdom Viridiplantae; phylum Streptophyta; class Magnoliopsida; order Asterales; family Asteraceae; genus Lactuca; species Lactuca serriola. Next base: position 199,531,814 of record NC_136411.1, read on the forward strand.
TATACCATTCTTCGTCGAACTGCTCGTCACTGATAACCTGCAAAAATCAACCAGATTTAGGAACCCAGAGTTTCTTGGGTCCACGTGAGCCTTTCATAGGAACAGGAATAGTAAGAGAGATGTCAACAAGATATGTTCTTTTTATTAAAGTTGTTTCATCTTTCTTCTTAATAGTGAAAACTTTAATTTTGTTAGGATTTGTTACAGTTGGTTTGGATTCAGGTTCAGGCGTTTGGGCCTTGGAATGCTTTTGATCATTCTTGACTGAGGAAACCTTCGATTTTCCTTTCAAATCTGTTGAAGATTTTGGATTTTGAGTTTGAACATAATTGGATTTAGAATGGGGTTGAGAAGAATTAGAACGAGAGAATTTAGACTGAGAAGTTTTCTTGACTTGAGGTTCTAAGTGACCCTTTAGGTTTTGGTCATTAGTGGGACCAAACCTTGAACCTTGATAGCTTTTGCTCTTGGAACCGAACCTATGCTTTTGGTAGCTGGTGTTCTCTGAACCGAACCTGTCTCTTCGGCAGTTATTCCTTTACGAACCGAATCTGTCCTTTCGGTTGTTGTTACTCTCTTGTGGCCTGACAATACTTTTCTCTGACTTTGAATTTTTTTCATGATAAGAGAAATGGGTGTTTTGAGATCGCCAAAACTGTTTTCGCTCTGAGAGATTCTTTTTGTATCTCAGATTCCTTTGCTGCTTTTGATCCTTCACTTGCTTTGGCTGTCGGTGGATGTTGGCTTTTTGCTTTTGCTTCCTGTCAGCTGGTTCACTTTTAACAGATGATGTTTCACTTGTAGGAGTGACTTGTTCTACAGGAACTTCTTTTGTACCACTAGTACTTGGCACATCGAAGTTGTCAGGCTTGTTCAGAGGTTCTAGCACATATCTGCCTTTGGTTTTCCAGGACGTTCGTTCTGACAGACCAACGGTTTCGTCAGCATTATCTATAGGAGCAGACCAGAAAAACTCATCACAGCCATCTGCATTATCTTCGTTTACTATGGCGGTGAGTTCTGCTGTTTGATGTTCGGTTACTCCTGTGACCTTATACACCTGATTTGGTGTTGTTCTCACCTTTTGGTATACAACGACTTTTTCTTCAAGAATCGGGGACTTATTTTGGGACAAACGAGCAAACTCCACAGAATTTGCAGAAATAAGATTTTTGTGGTTTTCGGGTTCGCTCTTGACAAACTCAGAACAATCAACTTCATCTTCTACAGAAATTACGCTCGTATCATCATCCTCATTAAGCTCAGACGCATTTTCAACATCAATTTTATTTTCTGAGCTCAAGTTGGCATTCAATGAGTCAAATTTTTGTATGGTTTCGGTCCTTAGTTTCAGTTTATCGTTTTCATCCAAAAGGTTTTTCAGCATGTCCTTATGGTCCTTGGACTTTATAAAAGATTCGATTTTGTCCAGACCGTACATATAAGTCGGATTCACATCATCAGATGAAACTACACTTTCACAATTATATGCTTCAGCATCGATTTCATCCTCCTTAAACTCAAGGAAGGGAAAAATCATGCGATGAATTTTCTGCCCTATTTCACAGTTCAGATGAAGTTGAGTGATGTTAGCATAAAGACGTTTAGCAATTAAACAAAAAACATTTCGCTGTTTCAGAAGTTTTAAATTGTCTCTTTGTAAATCAATGTTTTCGTCCTTAGATTTAATCAGCTCCGACTCCTTCAGCTCTATCCACATCCTCCGTTCTTCACTCTTGGATGACACCCTGCTTATTTGGTCAGTTAGGTTAGAATTGGTGACCCGTGTTTGAGTTAAACTGCTATCTAGATTTGAGATTCTTGAATTTAAGCTTTTTAATTCTTTTTCATATGAATTTTGTGGGACTTTGAATGAAACAAAAACGGATTGTACCTTCTCGATCAATTCATCAAGCTCATTGATCTGCACACTAAGAGGTTTCGTTGTGAAGCATAAGTCCTCTCGCTCCTTGGTGTCCTCTTTTCCGCCATCAGTATTGTATCCCCTCATGTGAGATACATCAGTCACCATCAAACATTTCCCACTGCTCTCGTCATCTCTTGCCACATACGCCTTTCCATGAGATGGCTTCCTAACTTCATCATCCTCTGAGTCGGTTGACCAGACCTGCACGCCACCGAACTCATCATCCGCTGCCGAACCCTGCACAATCAAAGCATTCATCGAAGGGTTAGTAGCAGCTTTCTTTCTCTTGATCTCTTCCAGATTTTTCATCAACACAGCCTCTTCATCTTTCTCCTCATCCTTTTCTGCCATTTTCTTCAGGACACAGTCTTTGGCATAGTGATTCTTTCCTGCACAGTAGTAGCAGTTCACACCAGAATCTCCTTCAACTTTCACCTCTTTCTTTGGTTCTTCTGTCTTCGGTTCCTCCTTAACCTTTTCAGAACTGTAGCTTCCCTGCCAGTTTCGGTTCTTATTGGTAGGGAACCTTTTCTTAATGAACCGCTTAGGATTCGACACCATCATTGCATAGTCTTCAGAAGTAAGATCATAGTCTTCTAAGTTGAGATCTTCATTTTCTACCACACTTTTGCTTTTAGACAGGAGTGCCAAGGACCCCAAACTTGATACCACATTTTTCTCTTGTAAGACAATCTTTTCTTGGGATTTCAGAATCCCCACCAGCTTTGCCAATGAATAAGATTTAAATTGCTCATGAGCTTTAACAGTGGACACAACCGCTCTCCACTCGGATCTAAGGCCATTAAAAAAGGTTACTTTTTGTTCAATCAACTTCCTTTCTATATCGTGTTTGATCATCTTGCTAAGAAGATGATTGAAGCGATCAAACGTCTAAGTAACAGTTTCATCAGAATTCTGTTTAAATTCAGCAAACTCAGACAATAGCAACGTCTGAATGGAATGCTCCAAATCTTCATCTGTGGAATAAAGCTCTCGCAGCCTATCCCAGATTTCTTTTGCTGTGCTGCATGAACTCACCAGCCTGAATGTATCTGATTGAAGAGTGAATCGAATCAGTCTCAATGCTTTAATGTTACACTGAAACTTTTCCTTTTCGTCTTGAGCAACATCCTTTACGTCCTTTAATAGATCATTATACTCTTTCTGAGTTTTAATGATTTTTGATGTTCCTGAGTGAGCAAATGGTCCAGATACGATTGCTTCCCAAATAAGGTATCCATTGTCTTCAGATCGGATGACATAATCTTCAAAATGATGCGCCCAGACTTCATAATCCTGGGTGTAAAGAATAGGAATCTTCGTCGTTGATCCAATGCTGTTTGAGATGTTGATGGGATTAGATTGTGACTCGTCCATGCTTGATCGTTTAACCTGTTTGAAAGATCAGACTTGTAATACGTAATATTAGGGCAAAACAAATAAATGTTGAGTTACGTCAATTATGGAATGACGGCTCAATAAATATCAGTTAATGCGGAATAACCCTAATCGTAAACTCTTTCACAGAAAAGATGTGTATCGATTACACAGCCTCCTGCTCTGATACCAATTGATGAGTTATAAAAACTGTTAGATCGATTAGATCTTCGAAACAGGTAAGTAAAGAACGTAAAAAACAAGAAGATAAAACACAAGAATGGATCACAATGTGTCGAATGATTAGATTACTCAATCCTCAGCAGAGCTCGACTAAGAACTTCCGCTGTAGAGGACTTCTAGGGTTACAAAATAAGAACGATGAATATTCTTAACAATACTTCTCTAATCGTTTCTAAACATTACCTTCTAGGATGCATGCAAGCATCTATTTATAATAAACCCTACAAAACTCACGGATGGACAGGCCCATACCGGAGATAAACATGGACTAGCTAACGAGCCCAATAGACGCAACACTATACTGATCCTAACAAATCCATCAACTTATATTTTGATACTATCTAATATAGTCCATACCTTATAAACTTTACTTTTATTTTTATAATATCCAATATATATTATAAGTTTTTGTATAACATTAATATAATCTACTTTTCTTATGTTTGATAATATTTTTTTTGGATAAAATAAGAAATAAGTTGTTTTGAATGAACTATTAATAAACAATATTGAACTAATAAACTTTGTATTACACTATTTATATTACACCAAAACATCCAAGGTTTCATAAATGAACTTTCAAATATTAAACATTGAAATTAAGAATGACTTCATCCAAAATATATCATTATACATAAATGTCACCCAGGAGTTTTAAATAAGTCGTTTAGTAAATATGATATTTAATTTTAATTACATATTTTGCAAGGCGTACGTTTGACTTTATGTTGGTGCACCGAGAATCCACTTCCTTAATTTGTACCTAAAAAATTCAGGTGAATAGGAATATAAAATAGATATTACTAAGCATTAATATAAACAATTAAAAAGGATATGTGGATCTCCTACCACCGGCTAAAGACAAGATACATCTCTAGTGGTATCGATTGCTATGTGAAATTGAAGCAGTCATTCTATATACACCTTTTTTTTTCTAATGACATAAACAAATATGAGTAACCAAACATAAAAATGTTATCTTTATATAGGAATTTTTTAGTTAACTAACAAATTAAATAATATAAGTTTAAGAATTAGGAGTTTCAAAACATTAATATTTTTATTAATCAAACAATTAAGTAACACATGTTGAAATTATTACAATCATTATTAAAAAGCATTCGAAATATTAGATTTTAAATGAATTTTGGTTGAAGTGTTTTGACCTCTATTATATATATATATATATATATATATATATATATATATATATATATATATATAGAGAGAGAGAGAGAGAGAGATGGAAAGTATAATATATATATGAATTTTAATTAATTATGTTTTTTGAAATGGTACAATTACAAAACAAAAAAAAAACATATTTAAAATATTTAATTAAATATTTTCGACATCACCGGTGGCAGAGCCAGGGTCAAAGTAAAGGAGTATCCTCGTAAAAGAAATAAAAAAAATAAAATAAAGTCATGTAATATACAATAAGAAAAAAATAAAAACCTGAATTTCATTAGACATAAAGTTCAACTTCTGTCACACCCCTAAACCAGAACGACGAAATCGTTCGAGGGCGGATGACTTCATGTAGTATCGAAATAGTTGAATACATAGTAAAGAAAGTAACACAACCATCATATATATAATTATAAAGTTTACATTGAAGAAAGTACTTGTTTCAAAAGAAATTACAATATGATGTCAAAATGAAATTAAACTAACGCCGCAGTGCCCCTTCTTCAAAAGCAGTAATATTACCTGTATTACTGAATTCCTGAGAAATACAAGTAGTTTTGAAAGAGTAGGTCAACATTTAAGCTGGTGAGTCCATAAGTATTTAATGACAATGTTTGTATGAAATAGAATGAAAATGGTTTGTACATGTTTAAATGTTCCTAGAAAATCTCATATTTTCTACTATAGTAGATGGTAGTTTAATTGTTCCAAAACTGTAATGCAATAGTGCTTTTCATGCCTTAAAATAGTAGGTTTATGTATAAATCGTTAAGGCATTTGAAAAACCCCGTAAATCAATGTGTTTTTAATACTCCATGTGAGTCTTATAACCATACTATTTGACCAGGATGCCTATAACAACGTTCTTCAGGCGTTGAAAAGTTATGACGTTTGTCACCCCAGGCCTGCCGGCCTAGCTGTAGCTAACAACTTAGGTGCGGGATTGTCAATCCCGTATAGATCTATACACAAGTATCACGCTCCCCCTACAAGGGATTATGGTATATAATACAGGACTTAAAATGCATACTCGAAAGTACGTGAAATGTCTCACAAAACTTAGTATAAAACATATTTACGCATGAAAATGTCCATTTATTCCTGTATATGAAAGTATTTCCTTGATATAGTATCCGTTAGTATGTAAATGTTCATGATTTTTTCGTAAACTAAACCTATTATAGTCTCTCAAAATGTGTGTTTCGTTTGTATAGTAAACCCTAGTGTAATGCTCACTTGTTATGAAATGTATAACTTCTGTAGTGCCCTAAATGAACACATATACTTAAAGTATAAACATAGTGTTTGATTTGTATATATATATATATATATATATATATATATATATATATATATATATATATATATATATATATATATATCAACATATTTCATTTCAAAAGACAAGATGTTATCGTGATATATTTTGCGTACGAAAGTTTCCACATAGTAGTTATGAATCACATATGATTCACTTGATAAAAAGTGTATAATGAAACTTTTATGTAACACATTATAATTGATGGGTTTGAGCCAAAATAACTTTGCTATGTGCACATGCAAACCCTAAATGCTTGGATCTAGGTTTCTCTAATTGAATATGCATTGTATCCAAGACTAACAATATTAGATTTAATGTTAACAATTGAATCTAATCATATTAATTTGGATCTAGAACAATACCTTGGATTACTTGCTTGATACTTCTTCTTCTTAGAGCTTAGAGTCACAACTGTCACTCCTCTAATGGCTTACAAACACCAACTAGCAAGAGAATGATCTTGAGAGAGAGAGATGAGGGTGAGAAATCGGCTCTAGGGTTCCTTGCCTTGCATGAGTGCCGATTTCCCTCACCCAAGGGATCTATTTATACTATGAGCCACTAGGGTTTCACCTTAAACCCTAATTGAATAACTTAGGCCCTAAGCAATCCAAGATCCTCCTAGATACTAGGCTTGGACGATTTTATGGTCCTCTAACCCTAAAATCCGTCCACCCTTATATCCATAAGGATAGATAGCCCAAAAACACAACTATCACACATTTGACAGTTTATGCCCCTTTATTCAATTAACCTCTTTAAGTCAACAAATTAATTCTCAATTAATATATGACTTATTAATCAAATAACATTATTATTCCTTTAATATATCATTCTCATAATATATTAACAATAATATCTCTTCTTTCCTAACAAATCATCTTGTCAAGTTGCTATGGTGAAGACAACCCAAAAGGACCATGCACAACCGGGTCAAGTACTTACCAAATATAGTTACAGCCTTAGACACTAATCCAACAGTCTGCCACTTGGATAAGTCTAGTAACTATATATGCAAACATAATCCGATTAGCAATCGTAGCTCTCAAAGACGCTGTCAAACTCTGATCTTATCAGTATCCTGTCCTTTAGATAAGGGATCATACAGTCCTCTGTTTAGATATTATGCGGACAATCTTATGGAATTTATTGTCCAACATTTGGTTTCTCGATCTCAGATTCATTTGACATAGAACTTAATTGAACACATCAATTCAGTCCTGACTGGGCCCGGCACATAAGTCAAATCAAATCATAGAGCGGCCTTGATATTGCTTTTACCATCTTAGGATAAAAGTAACAGATTAACTTCGACTTATATGCATTTATTATTTACTAATCAATCATATACAACAATGCGTTTTATGACATCAATTTACTGATGCGGTTTCACATTATCAATGCACAACCAATTAATAAACAATAAACCATATATCTTGGTTTTAAGACTATATGATATTATCGTCTTGCGATCACTTGTGTCTCATTACATAAAGTGATTCCAGCAAGCGTAGGTTTATTCCAATGCTCAAAACTTGTTCATAAGCACTCATAAACGTTGCAGCAAACATTTGCTATGTCTAATACCTTTTAGACAATCTACACACCAATTCATGACAATCTTCATTCATACCTACTTCCAACATATGAACGATTGTGGACGATTCGAATAATTCGATTATTCTTAATAACTCAATTATTCAGGAAGTCAAAACATGCAAAGTGAAACAATTAACATAAGACAATAACTTTACTTATAAATAATAATCCTTTATTTAATCATCAAATGTCAATTACATTTATCTATTACATGTTTCCAAAACTATCTAATCTAAACTAATATCGTCTTTCAGCCCAATGCTCCTAGCATGCTACAAATGCTTAACCTTACCCAGTCCCTTCGTAAGTGGATCTGCTGGGTTATCCTCTGACGATACCCTCTTTACTACGAGGTGTCCTTATTCTACTCGATGTCTAATAAAGTGATATTTTCTGTCGATATGTCGAGATCTACCATGATCCCTTGGTTCCTTGGTCAAGGCAACCGCTCCTTCATTATCATAGAAAATTTCCATAGGCTCCTTTATGGTAGGCACAACTCCAAGATCACCAATGAAGTTCTTCAACCACATCGCCTCCTTTGACGCTTCGCTCGCTGCAATGTACTCTGATTCACACGTTGAATCAACTACGGTTTCTTGTTTAGAACTTTTCCAAGTCACCGCTCCTCCATTAAGGGTAAAGACCCAGCCCGACTGCGAACGGTAGTTGTCCCTGTCGGTCTGGAAGCTAACATCACTATACCCTCGCACCTTTAAGTCATCACTCCCTCCAAGGACTAAAAACCATTCTTTGGTCCTCCGAAGGTACTTAAGTATATTCTTGACCGCAATCCAATGAGCTCTGCCAGGGTTCCATTGATATCTACTGACCATGTTCAAAGAAAAGGCCACATCAGGGCGAGTACAAGTCATAGCGTACATGATTGAGCCAACGGCGGAAGGGTAGTGTACTTGGCTCATCTAAGTTATCTCGGCTTCTGTACTCAGACTTTGAGTCTTACTCAATTTGACATTGCTCTGTATCAGTAGTTCTCCCTTCTTCGAGTTTTGCATACAAAAACATTTTAGTACTTTATCCAAGTAAGTATTCTGACTAAGTCCTATTAGTCTCTTACTTCGTTCTCTCACTATCCTTATTCCCAAAATATAGGAAGCCTCTCCGAGGTCCTTCATAGCGAAACACTTCCCGAGCCAGGACTTAACCTCCTGCAAAGTCAGGATGTCGTTTCCTATGAGCAGTATATCATCGACATACAAAACAAGGAAGCTAACTATACTCCCACTGGCTTTGACATATACACATGATTCATCTTCGCTTCGTACAAATCCAAACTCTTTGACTTTCTCATCAAAGCAAAGATTCCATACTCGATATGCTTGCTTAAGTCCATAAATGGACTTCTCAAGCTTGCACACTCTATTGGGATGCTTCGGATCGACAAAACCCTCTGGCTGAGCCATTTAAACATCCTCAGCCAACTTCCCATTAAGGAAAGCGGTCTTGACATCCATCTGACATATCTCATAATCATGAAATGCAGCAATGGCTAGCATCACCCTAATAGATTTTATCTTAGCAACTGGTGAGAAGGTCTCATCATAGTCAACTCTGGGAGTTTGAGTAAAGCCCTTCGCCACCAATCGTGCCTTATACGTGTGCACATTCCCATCCACGTCGATCTTCTTCTTGAAGATCCATTTGCACCCAACCGTCTTACGTCCGGACATATTGTCAACCAAATTCCAAACTTGGTTGTCATATATGGACTGAATTTCGCTGTCCATCGCTTCTTTCCATTTTGCAGACTCTGGGCCTGCCATGGCTTCCTTATACCTATTAGGTTCATCTAGATTTATTAGTGTACCATCACTAATATACGTGTCCCCTTCGGTAGTAATATGAAAACCACAAAACTGGAATTGAACTCTAACTCTTTCAGAACGTCTAAGAGGTAAGGACTCGTCAATCGGTTCAACCGGAGTTTCCTCCTCGGGTTGAGCGCCAGGGTTAGAGGTTCCTTCATCGCTCGAATCTTGAATCTCTTCAAGATCGATTTGCCTCCCACTATCCCCTTGGCTTATGAGTTCTCGCTCTTGGAAAATCCCTCTACTCACAATGAAGGCAACATTGTCACTCGGTCTATAGAAGAGATATCCAAAGGATTTCTGCAGGTAGCCGATGAAAATACATCGCTCACTACGAGGTTCGAGCTTGTCGTGAGTTTCTCGTCTTACGAAAACTTCAAATCCCCAAACCTTGATGTGTGCCAATGAGGGAGCTTTCCCTGTCCACATCTCGTGAGGTGTTTTGGCAACCTTCTTTGTAGGCACTCGGTTAAGGATATGGGCGGCAGTCTCTAAGGCATACCCCCAGAATGAGATAGGTAGTGAAGCACGACTCATCATAGAACGAACCATGTCGATTACGCCTTTCTGCCGCACCATTCAACTGCGGTGACCTAGGTGGCGTCAATTACGAAACTATTTCGCATTCCTTGAGATAGTCGTGGAATTCAAGACTTAGGTACTCTCCTCCTCGATCGGATCAAAGCATCTTGATTTTCCTGCCCAATTGATTCTCCACTTCATGCTTGAACTCTTTGAACTTTTGAAACGTTTCTGACTTGTGCTTGATTAAGTAAATATACCCATATCTACTATAATCATAGGTGAAAGTCATGTAGAACCGGTTCCCATCCTTTGTGGTGGATCTAAAGGGCCCACACACGTCGGTGTGTATGAGATCCAATAAATCCTCACCCCTCTCACAAGTGCCAGTGAAGGGTGACTTGGTCATCTTTCCAAGTAAACAAGATTCACACGTGTCATCTTCCCTAAGGTCGAATGACTCCAACACTCCATCCTTTTGGAGTTGGGCTATGCGCTTCTTGTTCACATGTCCAAGACGACAATGCCACAAGGATGCTTTATCCATACTATTGGAAGAATCCATACACAACACATCATTTCCTAGGTTATCTACAACCGTAACAGTTTCATAAATTCCATTACAAGGCATTGCTTCAAAATATAAAACACCATTTAGATAAGCATAAATCGAACCATTCTCATTATTAAACGAATATCTAAATCCTTGTCTAAATAAACCATGAAAAGAAATGATGTTTCTTGCCATATCTGGCGAGTAACAACGATTATTTAAATCTAAATTCAATCCATTACTAAGCACTAAAGAATACACTCCAATCTTGGTAACAGGCGACGATCTTCTGTTCCCCATGATTAGATTTATTCTTCCAAGCTCCACATCCCTATTTCTTCCTAGTCCCTGCAAATCAGAACAAATGTGGTAACCACACCCTGTATCAAGAACCCAAGAAATAGCATGAGATGAATCATTAGATTTAATTGTGTAAATACCTGCGAAAGATGGCTTGATCTTCCCATCTTTGATGGCTTGCAAATATTCCGGGCAGCGTCTCTTCAAATGCCCTATTTTGTGGCAATGATGGCACTCTGCCTCCTTTGGGTTTGGGTTGGGCTTAGCAGGATCAACCTTGGTCCCACTGGAAGAGGAACCATCTTGGGACTTTCCCTTGCAGTGGTTCTTCGAAGAAGCCTTCCTCTTCTTGCCCCTTCCCTGCCTAATATCCAAAACAGGAGCAGCAGATGGATTGGGAGTTGGTGCAATAGACTTATCCTTTAGGTTGCTCTCAGCAGTCCTTAGGAGCCCTTGGAGTTTGCTTAGGGTGACCTCTTCCTTGTTTGTGTGATAGGTCATCCTAAATTGGTTGTAGCATGAGGGCAAGGAGTGAAGAACAATGTCGATAGCCAAATCTTCCCCAAAGTTGACATTCAACTTGCGAAGACGATCGACATACCTTTGCATCTTTTGCAAGTGCACGGTTAGAGACTCTCCACTTCCCATTTTAGCAGTGATCATATTCGTTATGATCTCATAGCGCTCTTGCCTCGCGCTTTGGTGATATCTCTCCATCAAGTCTAGATGCATCTCATAAGGATACATGTCCTCATAGGACTTTTGGAATTCGGAGTTCATTGTGGCTATCATGATGCAATGGACTTTCATTGCATCACGTTCATGTGTCTCAAACACAACCATTTCTTCAGGAGTAGCAGTTTCTGGATTGATCTTCTCGAGATTCTCATCGAGAACATACACCTTGTCCTCGTAACGCGCGATCGTGTGAATGTATCTTATCCATTCGATAAAGTTCGATCCATCAAAAGTCACTTTTTGACAAAGGCTCATTAGCATGAATGAGCTAGCAGCAACGTTGTTTGCGTTAGACATCTACAAATAGAAAGGGACAAAGTTGATTAGAATTAAGTCCCTAATTAACACCCAAAATGAAAATTTAGGGCTAGGACCCAACAACATTATTTACACATTAGAAAAGGGATGTCGTGATCCAACATGCAAATAAATTGGAGGTAAGTGAATGACGATTCACTAATTCTTCACCATGAAAAACATAAGCTTTAAGATTTAAATGTATTCAAAATTCCTGGATTTCTTTGAGATTCATTGAACCTTTCAATGACATGTTTAAATCTCGATATGCCCCTCTAGTTTGTGATTGGGATACCGAGGATCACAAAGCGGGTGTGAATAACCATGCAAATCTACATGGTGCCTTCATTGTTACAATCACCTATTCGATGTGCCGGTAAACCACACACGCTGCACTGAACTATGACAAACAATGAATCACCCTTTGCCACCTTTGCTTAGAACCAATTAGTGTGCCAGTTAACCACACATGCTCCACTAACTTCTTAGCAAGGGTGCAAAGTGTAATTTCATGGGATTGCATCAATTCACTTTTCCTAAAGTAACTAAGATTGAGAATTTTTATGAAACACGTTTAGTTACTTTATATAGATTCATTATACTTATTACTGAGAAGAGGTTTGCCTTATCCTACCTGTTCGGCTAACGACCCTCCACCAGTCAAGCAAGCGGTGGGTGTGAGTGTACACCCATTAAGGACCATTTTATAGGCAACAACCTTATACCTACCTTATAGACTGGCTTCGTGAATGAGGCCTACTAACGGTAAGACTAGCATTTTTTAATTATACAAATATATATATATATATATATATATATATATATATATATATATATATATATATATATACATATATAAAGTTTGTAATAATATATTAGTATAGTGTTGAATTTTAAACTTGTAAAATTCTAGGGTTTGAAATTTAAATTATTCAAATTAAACTTTTAATCACAAAACTTAAATTTCAAAACTTGAGGACAAGTTTTAAACTTTTCAAAACATAAGGATCAAATAGCAAATAATATAAATCAACTAATTAGATTATCTCAATTTGATCTTATTCGATATTACTTGCAAGACAATTCACCAATTCAATTCAAATAATCAATTATTATCATATAAGGAAATTATTATTCAACTAATTGGTAATTATCTTTTGTTTGGTCAAGAATATACTCATATATATGATTAAAATCGGATTTTAATGACCCAAAATAGTTAAGGCAAGTTTCCTCAAGTAAAACAACAAGAAATCTCAAAACTACCTCCTTCTGACGCTCGAACTCGCCGAGTTCCCACTATGGAATCGCCGAGTTGGAGCTACTCGCCGAGTCCACAGTGGAACTCACCAAGTTCATCAGGCAGAATCACAAAAATCAAATTTTTTTAAGCAACAAGCAATCAACTAATGCATCAATTCAATAGAAATCAATCAAAGCTCTGATACCACTGATGGGTTTGAGCCATAAGAACTTTCCTATGTGCACATGTGAACCCTAATTGCTTGGATCTAGGTTTCTCTAATTGAATATGCATTGTATCCAAGACTAACAATACTAGATTTAATGTTAACAATTGAATCTAATCATATGAATTTGGATCTAGAACAATACCTTGGATTACTTGCTTGATACTTCTTCTTCTTAGAGCTTAGAGTCACAATTGTCACTCCTCTAATGGCTTACAAGCACCAACTAGCAAGAGAATGATCGAGAGAGAGAGAGGAGGGCGAGAAATCGGCTCTAGGGTTCCTTGCCTTGCATGAGTGCCGGTTTCCCTCACCCAAGGGATCTATTTATACTATGAGCCACTAGGGTTTCACCTTAAACCCTAATTGAATAACTTAGGCCCTAAGCAATCCAAGATTCTCCTAGATACTAGGATTGGATGATTTTATGGTCCTCTAACCCTAAAATCCGTCCACCCTTATATCCATAAGGATAGATAGCCCAAAAACACAACTATCACACATTTGACAGTTTATGCCCCTTTATTCAATTAACCTCTTTAAGTCACCAAATTAATTCTCAATTAATATATGACTTATATTAATCAAATAACATTATTATTCCTTTAATATATCATTCTCCTAACAAATCATCTTGTCAAGTTGCTATGGTGAAGGCAACCAAAAGGACCATGCACAACCGGGTCAAGTACTTACCAAATATAGTTATAGCATTAGACACTAATCCAACAATAATAACTGTGTGTTTACTTGTATCCCCCCCGCCCCCTTCAAAAGCGTATAAAAGCATTTATAAAACATTAAAAAGTGTAGATTATAGGGGTATGAACTCACTTGGTTGATTGAAGATAGTGATATGAAAATTGAGCAGAACTTCGGCTTGTGAAAGTCGATTTTCTCGGGATTCTTAGGAATCTTGGGAATGCAAAACCTTCCTCCGGGACTTGTACGCAAAAACCGGGGCTTCGGGAGGGTCTCGGGGGCTTAGAAGCAGAGTTTCAGCACAAGAGAAGAGAGAATTGAGCACTAGAACTCGAAACCATCAGTTTCTATTTATAGGCTGAGTTTTGGGGTCTCACGTCGTGAGTTTTGGGTGTCTCACGTCGCCAGGCTTAGTCAGCATGATCCTCTTCGACGATTTGACGTGGCTGACACTCTGGCACCCATCAGTCATGAGCTTACGTCGTGAGTTTTGGTCTCCTCACGTTGTGAGGCTGAGTCAGCCTCAGATTTTGTGTCCCGAACTTGTAAAATCCATACCAAAAGACTCTACAACTCTCGTTTGAGCCATCAGTAGTCTCCTCACGTCGCGAGTTTCTTTATATGCACGCATAGGTGTGAAAAGGCTCTACAACTCTCGTTTAGACTTCATCGGCCAATTTTGAATTTATTTTTATTATATCATTTTTAACGGGCTGGGACACGAAAAGTCCGTTAAAAACCCATAACTTCTTCATCTGATGTCCGTTTTCGTCAGACTTTTCACCGTTGCGCTACTATTGTTGGGACCTTCAATTCTCATTTAGGTTGTTTCGGCCAAAAGTCTCTCGATCTCTATTTCGAGTTTTTAGCTGTCTACTACTATATCCGGACCTTGGAAAAATCATAACTTCCTCATACGAAGTCAGATTTGGACGTTCTTTTCACGTACGTTTACGGTTTAATGATATCTACAACTTTCATCTAGATACTTAAAGCTAAAAACTATTATATTGAAACTTCGCGTTTTTCGTTTAATCGGTGTTGTCGGTTTTGTCGGAAATCTTAGAATGGTCATAACTTCTTCGTTATAACTCGGATTTTAGTGTTTTTAGTATTTCTGTAAACCTTGACACAATATCTAACATAGTAGGTAAACCAATAGAGACTTTTGTATATTTTATTTTCAAAGTTAATTTCATTATTTCAAAAGTGATTACAATACTTGACTTTTTAGGTCATTACATAGAGTCGAAATATCGGGTTGTCACAACTTCCATAACAAAGTTACGTTTTAAAGTTCACCTCTTTACTCTTTTATTTTGCGAAAATGATTAATTGCAAAGAGTGATAATCGATATCTGTAACATCCGTTTCGATTCCGGTAATTAATTCTTTTAATTGTTATACTAATAATAATAATAATAATAATAATAATAATAATAATAATAATAATAATCATAGTAGTAATAGAATTAAATCATTATTTTGAATAAACATTATATATATATATATATATATATATATATATATATATATATATATATATATATATATATATATCAAGGGAGGTAAATTTCAATTTCCAGAAATTGTTTTAATTAGATAAATTAGCTTAAGGGTAGATTCCGTTTATATGCTTAAACCCGAGTGGTCAATTGTGTCAAAAACGTAATATCTTCATTTGTTTGATAACAACCAACCCAGTTGCATATCCATGGCTTTTTTTTCTCAATTTAAACATACAAGTGCTCGAATCTTTGAATGCCTCTTAATCCTTACCCTTAGTAACCTTCCCTTGGACCATTTGAATCGCTTCTCCTCCGTCTTAGCTAACAAACCCGAGAGAAAAAGATTGAAAAAGGAGTAAGGTCGGCTAGGGTTTTAGTGGGGAAGAAGACACTTCAAGCTCAACATAAACGAAATATATACTACTGAAATTTTTTTAGGGGTATCCTGGGATACCCCAGGCTCCAATATGGATCCACCTATGGACATCACCCTATATAACATATGATCAATATATTAACGATTAAACCATAATATACAACGACTGTATTACAATAATCCAAAAACGAAGAAAATATAACAACGAACTAGTATAACAAACATACAAATTAAAAGCTCTAATATAATAGCACATCTCCAAAAGTGGTCATAAGACCTCAACCCAACACAAAAACCTTTAAGTTTGTTTTTTTTTCTGAAATTTGTATATGATTTGTATGCATGTCTTCCCAAAAAATTGACCTTTTTATAGTAAATTTTTCACTAAATGGTAATTAAACATAATATAAGTTATAGAACTTTTGAGTGTTAAATTATAATTAAGAAAACTTTTGAGTTGCATAAGTTACAAAAAGGGTTTCAATTAATGTGGTTTGAGGAAGTTAAAAAATGGGGTTTCAAATGCATGAGATTCAAGAAAAAATGCTAGCTTTATAAGTAGATATGATATATATATATATATATATATATATATATATATATATATATATATATATATATATATATATATATATATATATATATATAGACTAGGCGTATTGCCGCACGTTGCGCAGTAAAACAAATATATGGTTAAAATATGTTGAAATTTATAGTTTTATCTATGGTTTTTGGTCATTTTTTATATAGGCCTATTAAAATTGAAACTTACGACCCTAGAATATTAGAACTGATCTTGGAACATGTTACGTCAGTTTTTAATATTTCAAAACTTCTCCTCAAATTGTCGATATTGGGGTTCTAATTTTTTATTATGTAATAAATTAATTGACTATTACAACATATGAAAAAAATAATTAACCATATAAATTATTGATAACGTAAATACAATCAATTATTGGAAAAGTTAAAATTATAAATAAAATATCTTTATAATTAATGTCAAAATATTTTGTAATAGATTCTAACCAAACTAGTAATCATTGTAAAACCTAAAATGCATTTTAGCCCTCATATGTTATTAGAAAACATAAGTTATAAAACAATTAAACGATTTGTATTTTATGAGAGTCTCATGCCATTATGCTTTTCATTAGCATAACATAAATTTAAAGGTGCAAATTGCAATGACAAAATCTTATTTCACTTTAATTACCTTACGGTTAAATCATAAACGTCTGGTTTAAAAATATCATGAATGATTAAACGATTTATAATCAAATAATAGCTTGTAATGATATATAAACAACTCAAATTTACAATTTTTATGGAATATAACAAAATCAATTTTAATAAGTTTATTAACTACATAATTGTTATCTATAAGACCATTTCCATGTAAGCAATTGTCAATATCCAACACAACATGAAGACCTATAAAATTAAACGCCATCATCCACTCCATTACATCATCCTAGAAATTACACCAAAGGAATCTTTTTAAAAGTCTAGTTATACAATTTGAAATTGAATGAACATTAACATGCACCGTCTTGCAAACTCCATTATAATTTATAGGACATGGACCGTTGGGTTTAGACTTTAGACGGTTAGTTGCATAACTTCTTTTGGGACCCCGCTAGACATGATTATAAATTTCATGAAATGAAAATGCAGAACTTTAAAATAAATTGAACCACTAAAATTTTAAAATCAAGAAGCATGAAATACACTAATTGTATCCATTCTTGTTTTGTATTGTTGTGAAGTAGTATTGTTGCTCATGTGAATCCAGAGGCAATGATTAGAGCATCTTCATATATAATATTTTTCATTTCAACTAAAATCATAATTATACAATATAAATTTGGATAATAAGAAAGAAGAAAATGAAGCAATATTTCTTACCAAAAACTTTCATATTTTCTTCTCATTGTCATCTTCCTCTTTATTATTATTTATGCTCTCCATCGACAGTCTTTTGGTATGGAGTTTCTAATCCACCTCTCAACCACCCACCCAAATCTTTAAACCATTCTAATAAAAATCTACCATTGTGAACTATATATAGCAATGTTAATCAATTTGTTTCATTAAGTATCATAAGTTAAAAACTATTGAGTGGTAGCTGTTAATTAGATGCTAGTGAAAAGTTATATCAGTTTAAACAGATATTATGGAATCATTATTATAAGGAAATATGAAAAGAAATGGAAGTTTCAAATGATTGTGGTGATAGAAAAATGTCTCCTTTATAAGTATAGTATGATGATTGACATGGGCCAATGTTTGTTGAAATTAAAATGATTATATTCTATAAAAACAAATCATCATAGCTGAGGCTTTTCAGATTTTTTTTACTATAATCCGTATACTAAATACCCACATAAGGTATGAAGTTTAATCCCCATCCCCACTCTATTACCCATAAAATTTGGAATTCTCGCCAATTAGGATTAATCCCCTTTTGGTACTAGAATTAATGGATCAATTTTCCATTACTTCATATCTTTCATCTCCATTCATTAAAGTGACATAATGTGTGTTTTTAAAATTTATCTTATTTCTCCATTTTCCCCATAGTCCTTGTGTTTTTTATGCATCTCAATGACTTTTTGTGTATTTGTATGATCAGTAATAATCTGCATGTTGTGGACATAAAACAACATTGGCTATCACTTATATTTTTCGCAGTCAAGTGTTACATTTTAGCTTTTAAATAAAAAAACTCAACTTATCAACTACTAATATCTTTTTTCTAACATGGAGAAAAATGTGAGTTTGTGTCTGTGTGTTGATCATTACATGTATTCTAGGGCTATGGATATTATTCCATGCTTGTTGCTTGTGATGGATAAGACTGAAGTTGAATATAATATGCTTCCAATGAAAAATCAGTGAATGAAGTGATACATAAATAACATTTTGGCATTTACCAAAGGGATTCTAGCTGAACGATATCAGGCGTTGACCTTTTTTCTAGAGTTCGAGGGTTCACATCCCGTCTGTCACATAAGATATAATTAGGAGTAGTTTAGATTTGTTGGTATAGAAAACACTTAGGCATTTATCTTGGTTTTCAAAATGATGTTCAATTTGACCTAAAAGATGCCATGAGTACTTTGTTATGCAATTTCTTAGATGAATTTTATGTAATGTTAGTTGAATAGGTGAAACTATTTTGTAATGTGATTTGGTGTTTCACTTTGCACTTTAAATAAGCGGCAATCTTAAGTCCCTTACTAAGTTTCTTGTTTTCTTTCCTTCCAACATGTTTGAGATTATAAGGTGAAATAAGTGAATTTGGAAATTCAATTTTATTCCACATGTTTAGACCTTTAATGGGGCGAATCTTTAATTAATATATTTATTTCTATGTTTACAACCCTAATATATCATGTATCCCTGTTCAATCTTGATAGGTCTAAACATATGTAAATCCTTTTTGAAAATTTGGGTCGTAAGGTTTGAATTAGGTGTACTTTCATCTTTTAACATCAATATGATGTTAATCTTTATGAGAGGATAGACAAGGTAGTTATTATAATCAAATATAACTTGATATCTTGGTGTATCATTTAAGGTTTACTTTCTTTAATTGATAATTCTACCCTATATCTGGGAATTTCAATGTATGATAATCCATAAGAACATGAATCATTTTTAGGCACAAAAAGGAAAACAACAATGTAACATCCGTACATTCAGGTATTTACATTTTTAATCATTGACATGAGAACTGGTTGCAAAATTGGTCCCTTGTAGCATTTTAGAGAAACACATGTTTCATAGCGTACACTGGACGTATGTGGCCTGGACAAAAACCCTAATATTTAGGGTTTGTGCACTATTTAAACACATCTATAGCCCCAACATCCTTTCTTTCATCAGTCTCCATCTCTCTACTCCACTATAACTAACCATAATCTCTTGTGTGAAGCAATCTTGACCTTGAGTGTGCTCTTTGGTGATCTTGAAGGAGGAAGAAGGAAGGGGAAACCATCTTAAAAGAGTGGATCACTTAGGATCCAAAAGCACATCATAATTTGGCACCACTTGGAGGCAAAAAGCTCTGATCTTGATGAAGTTTTGCTTAGATCGTAATTAGCCATGGATTTGTGTTCATTTTGGCCCCATAAGCTTGGTCTTATGAGTATGGATTACACTAATTCATATGAGCTGTTTTTTCAGACGTTTTGAAGTGTTTAGAATCATAAAAATGTAATCTTGGTCCTTAGTTTTCCTTCCATGCATGGAATAGGATGTCTTAATGAGTTAAAAAGTTTGGGTTTTTGGTATTGAGCGCTTAATAGTCACTTAATATCATAAAGTTGGAAACTTTATGATTAAGGATATCATTTGAGGACTATATCTAGATTTTGGACGAAAGAGCGTAAGGGATTAAGCTCTTAATAGAAGGAAAAAGTGGTAAATGCGTACATTGGGCGTACTTGTTGGTACGGTGTACGTACGATGTCAAAATCCCCGTTTTTGGTCAAGGTCCTAGTACGTCGTGCGTACAAGTTGAGTACGCTGGGGGTAATCATCAGAGTTGACTCGGTTGACTTTTGACTTTGACCAGGATTTGACAAAGTTTGATCCAAGAGTATTTTGGGGGTAACTCACTAAGCCTTCAAACTTACATTTATCGATTATTGTTTCAGGTACTTCTAATGATCACGGGAAGGCAAAGGCGTGATCGTACAACTTCTCATATATTATGATTTTATGATCTAATTCTGGGATACTCTGACGTTATACTATTTTGAAAACAAGTTTTGTAATAATCATGGGTTTTGAAATGTTTCAAAAAGTTTAAATTTGGCATGATTTTTATGAGTGTTACATTTGGGTTGTTTTTGAAAAATGAAAAGTTTACTCTTATTTTTGGGATCTTACAAACAAACTAGATAAATGTGAGGATTGTTTGTCTTTACTGGGACTTCAACAAAATAGAGTAAATGAAAATATATATTTTCTAAAACATAGATAAGAATGACAAAATAACAGTCTCAAAACAGGCTGCCGGAAAAGTAACTCTAAATTTGACAAAATGTGATGTCTATAAAAATTGGGCTGTCCATGGCAACGTGGGTTGTTCGTGGCAATGTGGTTGTCCGATAGCGAAGCTAACAAATTGCAGGACCCGACTCTATCTGGTCCTAATAAGCTCACTTTTCCTTATTTTATCTATATTTTCCACTACACTAAGAGATTGGAAATCTGTTTTTCACCCTACAAGAGCGTGTGACCCCTCAACATGCTATTCTTCGAGATCAAATCCATTCGATATATGTATGCACAATATCATAGTCTGATTACTTTTTGACAGTCAGATAAATTCCAGTTACACTAAATGATCATGTTATAATAAGTTGACCAAAATATTACATATGTATGTAGGATTCTCTTCATAAATATTGTATTAAAGTTTGATATGGACGTATTACTATCCCTTTTTAAAGGTTTTGTATTTTTTTTCCTATCTTAAACTAGTTACATAATTTTCACTATATGATTGAAATACACTCTTATAAAGATCTGTCTTATTTCAACATTATAATTTACAAACTATATTACCGAAATGATCCATATGGTTTAGTCAAATTTGAAATTTCCGTTTAAGTTTCAAACTTTAACATTACACGTCCTTATGGTATCATTTTTTTATGATTTTGGTCATTGTCTCATGTAAAATGACTACCGTACCTTTATTTTACCCTTACTGATATCTTGTATCTTTTATTTGCATTGATTTTTTAATTCATGGAAATATTTAATTAAAAAAGGATCACCACCCCACCTCAACTAACCTATCCCACCCATTTTTCTTTCTTTTTCTCTATTCTTCTCTATATACCACCTCCATCGTCGAATAAAATCCAACGACCTCCTACTCTCTCTTGCACCTTCCATTCCCGTCACTCACACAACCTACTTCCCTCCATGTCTATCCCCAACATTGCCCGCACCATCACTATTCATCTTTATCCTCATTGTCGCTCTCACCATCTCTTATTTTTTCTCTTTAAAATGAAAAAAGTGAAGAAAAGAGAAACATTACGAATATCACATATTTCAGCGAACGACCTTTCCTTTCTTATCATTGTTTTCTTACTTTGGATTATTCGAAGCACCAAGATTCTCTGGATTATTTATGAAGCCCAATACGTTTTAATATAAACAAAATATATAAACTACATCATAAGTGACTTCAAACACAAACCCATGTTGCATTTGCTAGTTTGTACATCCATGATTATTCGTCTTCAGAAACAAACATGTGTTTCAGTTTACGATTTGGCTTCCAAGATCGGTCATGCAAAATCATAGGAATTTTGGGTGTTGTTATCGACACCTTGTTTAAAGGTCACAACTACCACTTCTTAACGTCAAAACCACTGCTTGGTAAAAACCCAAACTGAAATGACAATATATATATATATATATATATATATATATATATATATATATATATAATTATTTTATATATTATTTGAATAAAATATCTTTTATTTTACGTTCTCTTTTTCCTTTCCATTTTCACATACACGCGCACACACACACACAAACATATATATATATATATATATATATATATATATATATATATATATAGACACACACACACTGGGTGTACCAGATGGTACGTTGCACGTACGCGGTTTACGTACCGACTCATCGGTCAAGCGTATGCGGCTGGGTTGACTCGACTTGTTTGTTAAGTTTGACAAATTTTAACGAAAGGGTATTTTGGGTAAATTGATATTAATTTTATATTTGGAAATATTGTAACATCCAAAAATAATGTCCCAAAAATTTTGATTTTTAATAATAGATGAAATAGTGATTTCAGTAGCATCCAATCATCTCTAATAAAAACCAATGTATCAATTGTCCTACAATCAGAGTAAAACATCATGTGCGAAATCCCAATCGTGTGTGCGATGCAATCATCCCGAGATCTTCCCTTTGGAACCGAAAGTACCTAAAACATAAACTAAAAATTGTAAGGACAAAGCTTAATGAGTTCCCCAAAATACCACATACCAAACATATAGTGGGCCCCGCCCAGTCATCGTCCCCTGCCCAGTCATCGAGCTGAGCTCGGAAAGCATATAACACATATATACACAACATACAAATAGTCATCGGGCTCCGCCCGACATTGGACCTTAGTCCAAAAGCGTATAAACACGGGTACATTCAAGAGTCACAAAGACAGCTAGCATTCTATAAACATAACATAAACATGGGCCGAAATTGGTGCCTTCGACCCGCTAAACCCGGTAAGGAAACTCACCTCGAATGCGGAATGATAACTGGATAAATCCCGGCCCCGGAAATCAGCTCCACTCAACCCCTAAAAAGATACAATCCCTTAGATACCGACCAATAATTCAAAACCCGTTAAAGGTCAACCTTGATCAAAGTCAAAGTCAAAGTTCCGAGTTGACTCAACTCGCCGAGTTCCCCGCTAAATCAACAAAGTCGCTAAAAGTCGATCCAACTCGTCGAGTTCACCCATGAACTTGCCGAGTTTCCCCTTTAGTCAGCATAATCGGGAAAATCGATCCAACTTGTCGAGTTCACCCATAAACTCGCCGAGTTCTTCAGGAAACACACCTCTTAATCTATTAAGTTATCATTCTCAAAACTAAAAGGTTCACCACTCACATCTTAACTGATATAACGTCTAAGAGGATCCTAATGGGTTTAGAGCCCAAACCTTAAGCTTAAAAGCTTAAGGCTTAAACAATAAACACTTATTCATCAAGACAAACCCCAAAAATACAAATCTGGTCCTTAAAGGCTGCAAGGACACGTAAAGTTTCCAACTTTACTCTCATGCATGGCTAGGAGAAGCCCAAATGCTCAAAAGAAGCCATAATAAGGACTTAATGGATGCATGGAGCTCTTAAGACCATAAAGTTGGCACCTTTATGCCAAAAGAGCTCATGAAGATTATGGATCTGAAAGAATAACCCCAAAAAGAGATCTAAAGGAATATTAAGCAAGGTTAGAACTTTATACCCAAAATATGTTGGAAATGGTGTAAAGAATCGAGATCTTGAAGGCTCCCACTTGAATCACCACCTTGTAGCAAGCTTCTCTTTCTTCCAAGGGCTTCAAACACACTAAAACACATTCACAAAGAGCGCACTACACTCAAAAAGGGCTTTAGGGTTTCGAGATTAGGGTTAGGGACTATGGAGGCAGGAAATGAGTTTAACACCTGGGACTTAAGGTGTTTAAATAGGGTGTAAAACCCTAAAATTAGGGTTTCCTCCTGAGCGGTATTTGAGTTGCCTCATGAAACCCCGCGGCCAAGACAACTTCTACTCGACAAGTTTAGGCTTCCAACTCGCCGAGTACTCCAAGGAAAAATATAACAATTGCAATATAAATTCATACCGAGAACTAGGCGTTACAATTCTCCCCCCCCCCCCCCCCCCACTTGAATCAGACTTTGTCCTCGAAGTCTGCCGTCTCGAACAATCCTAGATAATGCTTCCTCATCTCCTCCTCGGGCTCCCAAGTCCATTCCGACCCCTTGTGGTGCAGCCACTGCACCTTCACAAGCCCCACCACCTTGTTCCTCAAGGTTTTCGTCTTCTGATCTAAAATTGCCACTGGTCTCTCAATATAATTCATGAGGTTATCCACCTGAATATCCTCCAATTGTACAACTGCGGAATCATCCACCAAACACTTCCGCAGCTGAGAGACATGAAACGTTCCTCAAGGTTTTTTTGTATTAATCCTTTTTAATTACCAAATGGCTTCTAGCCTAGCAGTATCTGGTGTTGCCCTCCTTTCTTGAGGTTGAGGGTTCAAGTCACGCGGTGGACATAAATGGAATAAATTATGTGTATTTTAGTATATTTGCCGTTTAAAAAAAAAGTTTTTTAATTTTAAAATATTTCATTTAAAATCCTTTGTGTTATATATATATATATATATATATATATATATATATATATATATGCTTTTTTTTTCAGTATATTATGATTAAATAAATTATAACATTCATATTTCGGTCATAATTTTTTCTTGTAAGAAAAAAATCTAAAAAAATCAAACTTTTTTAACATTTAATCATCTATAAAATGAGCATAAACACGTAAATTTGTGAATTTTTTTTTTTTTTTTTATAAAATCAGAAAAACGAAAATGATACTTGTATTCATTATATTAGTGACTTTATTTAAAGAATTTTTTAAAATAGCTTTTTGAAGTTTTTATATTTGAACTTTAATAAATATTAGTTTTTATAAAATCATAAAATATAACGAATATTTTTTCATCCAAATTAAGAAAAAAAACAGATGAATGACTTTTTCATTTTACTATTTTAGTGAGTTTGTGAAAAATAAATTAAAATTGTTGTTGTTTAGGTACTTACGGTTTGTTTCAAACATTCCAAGTTTTTATAAAAATTAAAAATCAAATATTTAATTTAAAAGTTAAAAAACTAATAAAACAAAAACAAAAAACAACAATTAACTTCAAAGATGTATTAAAAATTAATCGTTAGTCGTGCTCTACGAGGGTGTTCTGGAGCTACGTTTCGATAGTCAACTTAGTCTCCAAAAAAGAGATGGATATGTGAGTTGGTACGTCGTCATGCTTTTAGATTTGACATGGTACCGAAGAAAATATTCATTATATTATAATAATATAACTTGGATGGATATGTGTTCTTTTTGTTTATTTTACATTTTGACAAATAACGCTAAATTTAAAAATAAAAATATTAAATGATATATTAATTAAAAATTTGTTAGATACTACAAAATATTTTATTTTTAATTAAATAAAAATCCTTTGGATAATACAAAATTGTTAATTGTTGAGCTTGTAATAAATAAAATTAATATAGTAATGATAAAGTTTAATCATAGAAACTATAAAATATAAATGTTTAAAATTAAAAGCTTGATTTACTTTGAGGGGTAAATAAGTAAATAGAAGAATCAATTGGGTGATGCTAATAAGACACCCTTAGACATGCTAGTGACCCTTTTATAAAAAGTCAATCTGTAATTAACTACTTATAATTAGTTTTTTTTGGGAAAACAATGTAATTTCAACCAATAAAAATATCAAAATTTAATTAGGATGTCTATATGATAAAATGAAATGTCTTTTTAGTCAACCCTTATACTGATGATGAGAGGAGGAAAGAAATATTAAAACAGATGGTGAAGGAGAAGAAGTGCTCTCTTGGTAAAGTCCATGCAGTTACTTTTCAAGTGGGTCAAAAGTATAAAAGTAAAAAGGAAATTAAGGACAAAGTCAACAAACTTGCCATTGAGACTAGAAGGAATCTTGGGTTCAAGAAAAACGACAAAACAAGGCTTAAGGTTGTGTGTAAAGGTAATGTACCTAATGTAAATGCAAGTGGGGTAGGTAAGGGTAATAAAGTGAATTGCTATTGGTCAATACAGACTTCAAGGTCAAAAGATAGTGATTATTGGTATGTGAAAACTTTACTGGACAAACATACTTGTGTTCAAACTAGAAAACTTAGGGCTTGCACTGTGAAGTATATATCCATAGAAATGTTAAACATGGTCGAGTCTAACCCTACTGTACCCCTTCGAAGCATTCACGACCAAGTTCAAAAAAGGCTTCAAGTTGGTGTGTCCATACACAAAGTACAGAGGGCAAAAGCAGCAGCTACAAAGCAAGTGACTGGTGACTACACAAAGCAATACGAGGTGTTAAGAGATTATCTTATGGAACTACAAGCAACTAATGTGGATAAAACTGTGAAGCTTGGGGTTGTTAATGAGCCTAACAATGCTAGAGAAACAAGGCAGTTTAAAAGGGTGTATATTTGCTTAGGGGCATTAAATAAAGGGTTTAAAGCAGGCTTAAGAGATATTCTCGGACTAGATGGTGTTTTTATGAAAGGACCATTTCCAGGCCAAGTACTCACTGCAGTTGGATTGGATTCAAACAATGGCATATACCTACTTGCATATGCCATTGTTGAGACTGAAAATATGAGTAGCTGGAAATGGTTTCTAGAATGCTTAAGATATGACTTAGAGTTGTACTCAAATTCTAACTTTACTTTCATGAGTGATAGACAAAAGGTACTATTTTCTTCTTTTTGTATAACTAATAGTTCATTTGTATATCAATGTTGGAATGATTATGTGGGATAATCTTTTACAAGGACTCTTACCTGCTATTGCACAACTATACCCACAAGCTGAGCATCATTTCTTTCTAAGGCATATTTATGAAAACATGAGGAAAAATGGAAAACAAAAGAGTATAAAGATCACTTATGGAAATGTGCAACAGCAACCACAGTACCAGAATTTGAACACTACATGAATGAACTTGGCAAGTTTGATAAGGATGCTTTTGAGTGGTTGAAGAAAATCCCCCTCACCATTGGGCCAGAAGCCACTTTTCAGGTTATATTCCCTACCTTAGGTGAAGCTTTACTAGTGCTCATTGTATTTGACTTATTTGATATAATGTTCTTATTTATTACAGGAAGAGCAGGATCAGATATATTGCTCAACAATTTGTGTGAGGTTTTCAACAATAAGCTTATTCACGGTAGGAATAAGCCCATCATAAGTTGTCTTGAGTACATCAGGCAGTACCTTATGAAGAGGATCTGCAATGTGAAGAAAGTGATGTCTAAAGCTCCAGGTCCACTCACTCTAACAGTGTCACACCCGAAAACTGGAACGTCGGAAACGTTCGGGGGTGGAGGACGTCATGTACAGTATCACAACAATGCAAAGTAGTAAACAAGCAACAACATCATCCATTGCATTAATAATATAATTTCATACAAGTGTGTTATGTCAAGTTATATAGACACCAAAAATATATATATCAAAATAAAAGAGGAGTCTTGAACGACCTCCATCTTCTCAAAAACCTGGCACCGGTACCTGTCTACTGGTGACCTGAGAATACAAGTTATTTTGAAAGAGTTTATCAATTTTAAAGCTGGTGAGATAATAAGTATATTAGTGTCTGTGTTTGTATGAAAGCATTTGTAAGATGTTTGTAAGATGTAATGTATAAGTTTTGTAAAGTTTGTATTTGTTTGAACACTCCTAGAAAACCCTATGTTTCCTACTAAAAGTAGCCTTCTACCAAAGCATCTAGTATCTGTGTGTGTGTCTCTTGTAAGAGTGTGTATTTTCCCAAATCCGACTATCATTAACCAAAAATATAGTTTTTACATTACTATGCATTGTGTGCATGTTCACGAAGTGAATGTAATGGGAAAATAATATAGTACTGTAGTGTTGTATTAAGTAATTATTGTTGTACTAACTACCTTAAACCAATTGTTATTTAAAGTACCATGTGATCGGCCTGTACCCTGCTACCAACTCAATAGTAAAACGACGATGTAAGACGCCGTAAGAAATGACATTTGGCACCCGTAGACTTGCAAGTCCCACTGTAGCGAGCAACAAGGTGTAGGATAGTCAATCCAGTATAGATCTATATGCAAACTCATACGATCCCCAATTAAGGAGATTATAGATACAAAAACGGTCATGGTAGGTAGTGCCATGCCCCGTTTAATGGCTCACATAACTGTATTAATGTATATTTAATGTATGTGCTAGCTGTATTGTGTGTTCTTTCTCTGTCTAGCATGTATGTTAATTTCTCATCATAGTATCTATTGTTTGTTATTGACTCATGTATGAACTGACTCTTTGTATGTTTCATTGTTCTAGTAATAGTATTAGTATATCTCTAAACTAAACCTATTATAGTTTACTAGTAATGTTGTTAGTGTATATGAGCTTGTTTGTATACCCTTGCTACCCAAAGGTATTGTACTGAATGAAGTAACCTTTTATATCTATATACATATACATAATATATAACTAGGATTCAAACGACCCTCGGACAAGATAACCCTGATACCTTAAGTACACAACCAAACAAGGAACAAGAAGTAAGGTGAGCTATCAGTCCTAAGTCCTTTCAATCCTATTTATATAACTATATCTATATAGATATACATTTTAACAGAATATAAGTTTAAAAGAGTTTAAGAAACAGTAATTGGCATGTGAAAGAGTTTATAAGAGCATTTTATATGTAAAAGAGTTTGTAAAACAATTTGATAACACAGTTTGAAAAGCAAGAAGACCACTTGTTTGGTAGTTATTAATCACATGTGATTGATATAATAACTATAATTGTTCAACTTGTATCCCCCCCCCCTAAAAGCATTTAAAAACATTTAAAAGGTTAATTAAGGGGTATGAACTCACCTGTAGTGAGTGGTTTGGATGAACGGATTGTATAGGATGCTAAGTGTCAAGTGAAGACTTGAGCACACACGCGGATCCTATTTAACATATAATGATACATATATGAATATAATTAGTGCTTATAACACCTAATTATTGAATTGAAGCTACCTTAGAGGCTAGTAAATACTTATTTTGAAGTGTTACAACCATATATGATTGTATATAAGTGGTATATGGCTATACAAGGGAGTGTATGGTCAAAATACACACCATTTGTGTGTGTGCGGCCAGGGTGTGCGGCGAGGGGATGTGTGCGGCCGCCTACTCCCTATGGAATGTGCCAAAATGTATTTTAAGGCTTTAGGACTCATCTAGGAAGGTTTCTTACTTCATGCTTTAGCCTTATATGAAGTTTATTACCACTTTTGGACCTAAAAAGGGTGTGTGCGGCCAACATGATGTGTGCGGCTGCACACCCTTTATGAACATGATAAAATCATGTTTTTCTAGCATATAATCAAGTGTTCTTAGCATATAACAAGTTATGATAAGTGTATACACGTTACAGAGGCTTATAGAGGCTTGAAAGGGTGATTAAGGTCCAAAACTAGTGTGTGTTCTTGGTGTTATTGGTGTTCTTGACTAAAAATGGATGTTTTCATGGATCAAGGCAAGGGGAAAGGCTAGTTAAGGTCACATACTAATTAAACAAATGATGAATCACTCACTTGATTGACGTTTGGCGTGAAACTCTGGATGGTACTTGAGAGAAAACGTGTTCTAGCTTTGAAGAAGTGAAACAGTGTTCAAAAATGACAAGTGTAGTATATATATATGGGAGAGTGTGCGGCTGGGGATGGGTGTGCGGCTGCACACACCTTGTTTGGTGTGTTTGGCCCGATTTTGTGATGCTACACACATACTAACGCATTCTACGACTCATATCTTGATTATACTAAATCTCAAGCACTCCTATAGACCCAAAACTTCATTATAAAACAGCAAAACGAGGCTAACTTTGATAAAAATGAAGAATGTATAAGTTAGAAATTTTGGGTTGTCACATCATCCCCCCGTTAGAGAGAATTTCGTCCCGAAATTAGAGTTTAATCAATTAAGTAGTTACAAATAACTAAGTAAAAAGACGAGGGTATTTCAGTTTCATCGGATCCTCTCTCTCCCAACTGAATTCCGGTCCTCTCTTGGCGTTCCAGCGAATCTTTACTATCGGGATACGGCTTTGCTTCGTTTGCTTGACCTCCCAGTCCAAGATCTCTACAGGTTCTTCCACGAAGTTGAGGCTCGCGCTGATCTCGATCTCGTCGAGTAGGATAACAAGAGTCTCGTCGGACAGACACTTTTTCAAGTTCGAGACGTGGAAGGTAGAATGTACGTTACTGAGTTCGCGTGGTAAGTTAAGTTTGTAAGCTACAGGGCCGATTCTTGCGAGAATCTCAAAAGGCCCTATATACCTTGATTTAGCTTTCCACACTTTCCGAAGCGTATCAAGCCCTTCCAGGGTGATACCTTCAATAGGACGCGGTCGCCCACCTGGAATTCCAATGGTTTCCTTCGCTTATCAGTGTAGCTTTTCTGTCGGTCTCTAGAGGCTTTCAATCGTTCACGAATCTGAACGATCTTCTGTGACATTTCCCGTATGATCTCCGGACCTGTGAGAGTGCTATCAGGAACCCGTCGTTTAGCTAACTGGGTATCATCCACCTCAGCACAACACAGAGGGGATCTGCACTTTCGGCCATAGAGGGCCTCGAATGGAGCAGCCTTTATGCTCGTATGATAACTGTTGCTGTAGGAAAATTCGACAAGGGGTAAATGAGTATCCCATGATTTCCCAAAGTCGATCACACAGGCTCGCAACATATCTTCCAAGGTTTGGATAGTTCTCTCACTTTGTCCGTCGGTCTGTGGATGGTAGGTTGTACTCATGTCCAGCCTCGTTCCTAAGGAACTTTGTAGCGACTGCCAGAACCTCGAAGTGAACCTGCTATCTCTGTCCGAGATAATGGATATGGGAACACCGTGTAGTCGTACAATCTCCCGTATGTAAGTTCTTCTAAGCTTCTCCATCTTGTCTGTTTCTTTGATCGGCAGGAAGTGTGCAGACTTGGTCAATCTATTGACAATGACCCATATGGTATCAAGTCCACCCGTTGTCTTGGGCAACTTGGTTATAAAGTCCATAGTGATCCGCTCCCACTTCTATTCTGGTATTTCCGGTTGTTGTAGTAAACTGGAGGGTTTCTAGTATTCGACCTTGACCTTTGCGCAAGTAAGGCATTTACTCATAAAGGTAGCAATCTCTGATTTCATGTTAGGCCACCAGTATAACTTTTTAAGATCCAAATACATCTTATCTGAACCCGGGTGCACATAATAATGAGTGTTGTGTGCCTCTGTCATGACCAAGTCTCTGAAGCCACCGTGTTTCGGTGTCTAAATCCGATCCATGAGGTATAAGGCTCCGCCACCCTTTACTTCCAAATTCTTCTCCATCCCTCTCAGGGATTCACCCGCCACGTTTTCAGGTTTCCAAGCATCGAGCTGAGCCTCCTTAATTTGCGTGGGTAAGTGTGAATGGATAGTCATATTCAATGATTTGACTTTACGACCATAATATTATTTCCAACTGAGGGCGTCAGCTACTACATTGGCTTTACCCGGATGATAACGAATTTCGCATTCGTAATCACTGAGTAGCTCGACCCACCGTCGTTGTCTCATCTTGAGCTCCTTCTAGTCGAATATGTGTTGTAGGCTGTGGTCTGTAAAGATAGTGCTTTTCGTACTGTACAGGTAGTGTCTCCAGATCTTCAGAGCAAACACAACTGCTCCCAGTTCAATATCGTGGGTCGTGTAGTTGACCTCATGTGTCTTCAACTGTCTCGAGGCATATGCGATGACCTTACCTCGCTGCATCAGAACACATCCGAGCCCTTGATTTGACGCATCGCAATAGACAACGAAGTCTTCTATCCCTTCGGGGAGGGATAGTATTGGTGTGGTGCACAAGGCTCGTTTGAGCGTTTGGAACACCCTTTCTGCTTCTCTTCCCAGTCAAAGGCCATACCCTTCTGGTTCAGTGTTGTAAGAGGTTTTTCAATGCGGGAGAAGTTCTGAATGAACCTGCGATAGTAGCTAGCGAGGCCTAGAAATTGACGAATTTCTGTAGGCGTCTTCGGTGCTGACCAGTTCTCAATAGCTTTGATTTTGGAAGGGTCCACGTGTATTCCTTCTTCGCTAACCACGTGCCCTAAGAATTCAACTCTTCGGATCCAATATTCGCATTTCGAGAACTTTGCATAGAGCTTCTCCGAACGTAATGTTTTTAGGACTTGTCGCAGATGTTGGCTATGCTCCTCCTTACTACGAGAGTAGATAAGTATGTCATCGATAAATACGATGACGAACTGATCCAAGTAAGGACGACACACCCTATTCATTAAGTCCATGAATACAGAGGGCGCGTTTGTTAATCCGAACGGCATCACTACGAATTCGTAGTGCCCATAACGAGTTCGGAAGGCTGTCTTCGGAACATCCTCTCCTAGCACTCGTAGTTGGTGATATCCGGATCTCAAGTCGATTTTTGAAAAGAAGTTCGCCCCTTGAAGTTGGTCAAATAAATCGTCGATACGAGGCAACGGATAACGATTTTTGACGGTCAGTTTGTTGAGCTCCATGTAGTCGATGCACATACGAAACGATCTGTCTTTCTTCTTGACGAACAAGACTAGAGCTCCCCAAGGTGAGAAGCTTGGTCTTATAAAGCCATTGATGAGCAGTTCGTTAAGTTGACAGGACAGTTCTTGCATCTCTGCAGGTGCTAGATGATAGGGCGATTTGGCTACGGGAGTAGCCCCTGGTACTAAGTCGATTCTGAACTCGACTTGACGTTGCGGAGGTAATCCTGGGAGTTCTTCTGGAAAGATGTCGGGAAAGTCGCGTACTACTGTAATGTTCTGAATGTCCTTCGCTTCTTGGCTCACATCGACCACATGAGCAAGGAATGCTCGACATTCCTTTCGCAAGAATTTCTGAGCTTGAATGCTCGAGATGATACGAAGGTTCGTGCCAGGTTTGTCGCCATAAACTACTAGGGTTTCACTAGACGACAGATTAAGGCGAATAGCCTTTTCGTAACACATGATATCGGCACAATGTAAACTCAACCAATCCATGTCGATAATGACGTCGAAACTTTTAATTGAGACCGGCATGAGATCGATCGAAAATGAATGGCTATCTAAAGTTAGGGTACACCCTATGAATATACTGTTAGTGCTCTCTGTCTTGCCATTAGCCATTTCTACTGTGAATGGTTCCTTAAGTGCTCGTGATTTTTACTTAAGTAAATGAGCAAATTTTTGATTCACGAAACTCCTCTCCGCTCCACTATCAAATAGAATGCATGCATAAGAGTTATCGAGGAGGAACGTACCAGTGACCACTGTGGGGTCAGCAACCGCCTCCTCATGGCCTATGGCCAGAACTCTTGCCACTCCACTGGCAAACCCTGCCTTCGGGCAGTTCCTTTTGAAGTGGCCCGCCTCACTACATCCATAGCAATCCTGGCCCACAACAGCGCCAAGGACTTGGGTGATTGGCCTCGCCGGAACTTTGCAGAAACGGGCAGTGTGCCCCTTCCTGTTGCAGTTCAAACACTGCATTTCCCGGCAGGCACCGACGTGATGGAGGTTGCATTTGTTGCACTTGGGCAAACTTCCATACTGCATTACCGGAGCAGCTGCGGCAGGTGGTAACGCAACATGAACTGCTACGACCTGCTGCTTTTTGGCAGCCTTCGTCTTCTTTTTGTCCTCCCAGAACTTCCGCTTGGGGTCAGCGGTTTTAGAAGGTTCTGAGATGGCCAGGGTTGTTGTTGCAGCTGGGGTACGAACCCCATGGTCTGTGAGCCGCTGTGTCAATCGTTTGGAACTATTAAATGTAGTGGGGTGTGATGCCAAAACATTTCCCTGGTATGGTGGCATCAGCCCCCATATATATATCTCTCGATTTTCTTTCCCTCAGTATGAACCATGTTGGGACAGAGGGCCACCAGTTCACAGAATCTGGCGGTGTAGGCGACTACGTTGGAGCCCTTCATGGTTAGGCTCCACAGTTCTTCCTCTAGTTTCTAGATCTCACCCCTCGGGCAGTACTCCTCAATCATGAGGTCTTTCAAAGTTTCCCAGCCCATAGCATTAGCCACCATGAGAGATAGTGACTTAACATGGCTATTCCACCATGTTAGGGCTTTTGTTTCAAAGGTACAAGCAGCAAACTTGACCTTGCTCTCCTCTGGATAGGAGCAAATTTCGAAAACCGATTCGGTTTTCTCGAACCATTGCGAGAGGGCAATGACTCCGCCATTCCTTTGAAGGACAATGGCTTGCAAATGGTGAAGTCCTTGTAGGAGAACTCTTTCAAGAGCACATGGATTTCAACATGAGTAGATAGGACAGGGGTTCCTCCTCCAGTGGAACCGGATGTATGATATTGAGCCATGGCTGTAGCCACAGTTGCAGCTACAGCAGCATTTAGAGTCGTCGTGTCGAACTGAGGAGTAGGTGGTGTTGGTGCGGGAGGATTGCGTCTTGGTGATTTACGTGGAGGCATCTTTGAACTATAAGTTTATGAAGGTGAAGACATTGATAAGAATTTAATAGAAGATTTGATGAATATGACTCATGGACTATCTCGCCATAGTCCAACAGTACAAATAAATAACACAATTAATTGTAAATGAAAGCATTTGGATATAATTTCCATGAGATTTAGATATCTGTCGATAATGCTGGAATTTCAGATGTAACGAGTTCGGGAAAAATGACCTAGAAAGAGGTCTTACATCAACCAAGATGGGAAAATTTCGACATAACTATGACTCGATCAAGACCTTAACAGGTCTAGGATTTACAAGGATAGGAAATTAGTCTAGAGTTTTTACACAACTAAGTTATATCCAAAAGAGAAGTTGATGAGAATCTATCGGCAACGAGAACTACCAGAGTGAGTTCTTGACTCCGACAGAAGACATTCTATGTCCCTCACGCACCTATCAGATCTTGCTTGCTGAGCTTGAAGTTCCCTTACTTCAGCTTGGGTTTCAGCAAGTTCTCTCTGCAGAGCTGCATTGTGGACCAAAGTCCTTTCATGAGCAGACTCTAGCTGGCGAATCCGGACTGTGTTAACGCCAGTGTTGGCGTCAATCTCCACGACTCGGCCGATAGCTGCTTGTCCCTGCTCTGTGTTCCGAGCAATCCTACGAACTATGATGGGTAGGACTCTGTCAGCGGAACCTCCCTCAGTGAGGTTGTAGAAGCTTCTATCTCCGTTGTAGGGAATGGGTTTACCTTGTTCCTGACTCCATCTATTCAAGTTTGTGGCCCATAGGGGTGTGGGTCCTTGAAATGCTGGACGAGGGTTTGGGTTTTGAACAGTTGAGGGTTGGTTGTTGACTTCTGACTCTGATTCAGAACCATCAGAAAAGCCTTCAGCTTCATGATCATCCAAAGGGATTGGGTGATCATCTTCTGGTTCTTCTTCCAGCCATCCTGCATTGCCGTGGTTGGGGTAGTACGGTTCCCTAGGAAGATGGAATCCAGCCATTAAATCTACGCGAGAAAAGAGGTATAAGATATAACTAAGTAGACGATCTAATTAGATAATTATAAGATGATCTTTATCAGTTACTCCAATATTTGTCTAGAGCATACCAGTTATATGTATTCTGGGACATGATAGACATTCGAATAAGTGATCCTAACTCTAAGTCCACAACCAAACAAGGAACAGGAAGTAAAGCAAATATCGCAGATTCTAAGTCTATGACATCCTAGTTACATATAACCTTAGCGTATCCAGTAAATAACTATTCGCATACTAATAAAGACCTTTAGTTCTCAGATAAGTAATTCTAGTAACATAAAATACTCCTATAGTATTTTAAGTCTAATGTTATGTTCTAGTGTTCTCATTGTAGTAGTGTTTGTAAGTTTTTAGACTTGTTGCAACCTCACAACCATACTTAGGCACATGCAAATCACTCCTCGGATAATGTAGTTGATCAAGCTACATCTTCCCAGGGTTGACCATATGTCTCTAAGTCTACTTGTGCTACCCAACAATCGTAATACTTTTGTTCTGTCCTAGTGACACTGATTTTAGTATGAATGCATGTATGTATACTTGGTTAAATATTTTATTATTTAAAAGTATAAACTCTTTATCAGATTACTTTAATCCCGCTTGTGTTTATAGTTCGTATATCTTTTATGGGTTGATACACTCGATTCACTATAAACAAAGCTCTGATACCAATCTGTCACACCCCAAAACCGGAACGGCGGAAACGTTCGGCGGTGGAGGACATCATGTACAGTATCACAACAATGCAAAGTAGTAAACAAGCAACAACATCATCCATTGCATTAATAATATAATTTCATACAAGTGTGTTCTGTCAAGTTATATAGACACCAAAAATATATATCAAAATAAAAGAGGAGTCTTAAACGAGCTCCGTCTTCTCAAAAACCTGGCACCAGTACCTCTCTACTGGTGACCTGAGAATACAAGTTATTTTGAAAGAGTTTATCAATTTTAAAGCTGGTGAGATAATAAGTATATTAGTGTCTGTGTTTGTATGAAAGCATTTGTAAGATGTTTGTAAGATGTAATGTATAAGTTTTGTAAAGTTTGTATTTGTTTGAACACTCCTAGAAAACCCTATGTTTCCTACTAAAAGTAGCCTTCTACCAAAGCATCTAGTATCTGTGTGTGTGTCTCTTGTAAGAGTGTGTATTTTCCCAAATCCGACTATCATTAACCAAAAATATAGTTTTTACATTACTGTGCATCGTGTGCATGTTCACGAAGTGAATGTAATGGGAAAATAATATAGTACTGTAGTGTTGTATTAAGTAATTATTGTTGTACTAACTACCTTAAACCAATTGTTATTTAAAGTACCATGTGATCGGCCTGTACCCTGCTACCAACTCAATAGTAAAACGACGATGTAAGACGCCGTAAGAAATGACATTTGGCACCCGTAGACTTGCAAGTCCCACTGTAGCGAGCAACAAGGTGTAGGATA
Organism: Lactuca serriola; assembly: GCF_051521515.1. Lineage (NCBI taxonomy): Eukaryota > Viridiplantae > Streptophyta > Magnoliopsida > Asterales > Asteraceae > Lactuca > Lactuca serriola. Next base: position 199,569,147 of record NC_136411.1, read on the forward strand.
GTCAATCCAGTATAGATCTATATGCAAACTCATACGATCCCCAATTAAGGAGATTATAGATACAAAAACGGTCATGGCAGGTAGTGCCAGGCCCCGTTTAATGGCTCACATAACTGTATTAATGTATATTTAATGTATGTGCTAGTTGTATTGTGTGTTCTTTCTCTGTCTAGCATGTATGTTAGTTTCTCATCATAGTATCTATTGTTTGTTATTGACTCATGTATGAACTGACTCTTTGTATGTTTCATTGTTCTAGTAATAGTATTAGTATATCTCTAAACTAAACCTATTATAGTTTACTAGTAATATTGTTTGTGTATATGAGCTTGTTTGTATACCCTTGCTACCCAAAGGTATTGTACTGAATGAAGTAACCTTTTATATCTATATACATATACATAATATATAACTAGGATTCAAACGACCCTCGGACAAGATAACCCTGATACCTTAAGTACACAACCAAACAAGGAACAAGAAGTAAGGTGAGCTATCAGTCCTAAGTCCTTTCAATCCTATTTATATAACTATATCTATATAGATATACATTTTAACAGAATATAAGTTTAAAAGAGTTTAAGAAACAGTAATTGGCATGTGAAAGAGTTGATAAGAGCATTTTATATGTAAAAGAGTTTGTAAAACAATTTGATAACACAGTTTGAAAAGCAAGAAGACCACTTGTTTGGTAGTTATTAATCACATGTGATTGATATAATAACTATAATTGTTCAACTTGTATCCCCCCCCCCTAAAAGCATTTAAAAACATTTAAAAGGTTAATTAAGGGGTATGAACTCACCTGTAGTGAGTGGTTTGGATGAACGGATTGTATAGGATGCTAAGTGTCAAGTGAAGACTTGAGCACACACGCGGATCCTATTTAACATATAATGATACATATATGAATATAATTAGTGCTTATAACACCTAATTATTGAATTGAAGCTACCTTAGAGGCTAGTAAATACTTATTTTGAAGTGTTACAACCATATATGATTGTATATAAGTGGTATATGGCTATACAAGGGAGTGTATGGTCAAAATACACACCATTTGTGTGTGTGCGGCCAGGGTGTGCGGCGAGGGGATGTGTGCGGCCGCCTACTCCCTATGGAATGTGCCAAAATGTATTTTAAGGCTTTAGGACTCATCTAGGAAGGTTTCTTACTTCATGCTTTAGCCTTATATGAAGTTTATTACCACTTTTGGACCTAAAAAGGGTGTGTGCGGCCAACATGATGTGTGCGGCTGCACACCCTTTATGAACATGATAAAATCATGTTTTTCTAGCATATCATCAAGTGTTCTTAGCATATAACAAGTTATGATAAGTGTATACATGTTATAGAGGCTTATAGAGGCTTGAAAGGGTGATTAAGGTCCAAAACTAGTGTGTGTTCTTGGTGTTCTTCGTGTTCTTGGTGTTCTTGACTAAAAATGGATGTTTTCATGGATCAAGGCAAGGGGAAAGGCTAGTTAAGGTCACATACTAACTAAACAAATAATGAATCACTCACTTGATTGGAGTTTGGCGTGAAACTTTGGATGGTACTTGAGAGAAAACGTGTTCTAGCTTTGAAGAAGTGAAACAGTGTTCAAAAATGACAAGTGTAGTATATATATATATATATATATATATATATATATATATATATATATATATGGGAGAGTGTGTGGATGGGGATGGGTGTGTGGCCGCACACACCTTGTTTGGTGTGTTTTGCCCGATTTTTTGATGCTACACACATACTAACCCATTCTACGACTCATATATTGATTATACTAAGTCTCAAGCACTCCTATAGACCCAAAACTTCATTATAAAACAGCAAAACGAGGCTAACTTTGATAAAAAAAAATGAAGAATGTATAAGTTAGAAATTTCGAGTTGTCACAAACAGCATCAAAGTTACTTGAGAGAAATGGGGAAGCTTCAGTCCAATATAGGGCTAGATGGAATGGGACTGCAAAGTATGAAGTTTATGGTCCTTGGCATGACCAGCATGTGGTTGACATGACAAATATGTCATGTACATGCAAAAGGTGGGAGTTGAATGGGATTCCATGCAGACATGCCATAGCTACAATACATGAAATGGCTGATAGTGGAGACAAAGTTGGGGAGCTTTACACTTATGTCAACAAAGTGTATTGGCTTCAAACTTGGAATGAGGCTTACTCTTACACTGTGGACCCTATAAAGGGTAGAGCCATGTGGCCAAAAAGTACCTGTCCATTTCAATTAACACCACCACCATATCACATTCAACCTGGAAGGCCAAAGACCAAGAGAAAGAGAAGTGCAAATGAAAAATATGATAATCAGATGCATAAGCATGGTGGAAGTGAACCTGAAAAACTCACCAGAAAGTTAGTTAGTGTCAAGTGTGGGAAATGCAACAATAGGGGTCATAACTCCAGGACTTGCAAGGGTGAAGGAAGGAATGCAGGAAGCAATCAAGGAGGGAATGCAGGAAGCAGTCAAGGAGGGAATGCATGAAGCAGTCAAGGAGGGAATGGAGGTGGCAGTTGATACAGGAATTAGTGTATTTTGTTTAAAAATTTATCTTTTGGTTTAGCACCACTTATGTGTTTTTGGATGTAATGGTTTAGAAGTAGTTTGTTGTCATGGTTTTATTTTGGTCTTTTAGCCCTTTTGGTCAAGAAACTATTGTCAACCTTTTGTGATTGTTAAAGAATGATGTTTATGGTTTATAACAACTTTGTGATTATTAAAGAATTATGTTTATGGTTTATAACAACTTTGTGATTATTAAAGAATTATGTTTATGGTTTATAACAACTTTGTTGTCATGTTTATGGAACACATTTATGGTTATAACAACTTTGTTCTGAAACAACAAATAAACATTAACATTAGGTGATAACTGCATTACATTGTCATTATAACCATGAAAAGGGTACCCATTTTTGAAGTTGGACCAAAATAACCCTAAATTGATATTACAATATCAAATAGCAAAAAACTACCACATTCCCCCGTTACAATTTCATAAGACAAAAAACACCCAAAATTACATGCAACTACAGGGGTCCCTAATTCCTTAATCCTAAATGAAAAACACCCAAACCACCACAAATAGTAACCAACTTGCAAACAAACACCTCTTCAATCTTGCCACTTGATAGTTTGCATTGTTGATATTCCTCAATAATCCATGTATTATTAACATAGATCTTGCACACATTGGAGGATCAATCCATCCTAAGAATCTGCATCTGGAACCCTTCACGTAAAAAAACTCCTAAACATGAGGGTGATTTTCCAAAATGAGGTTAAAATAACAAAATTGAACACTTACCTGTTGAGGGCAAGAAAGAAACCTCCGACCAGGGTTTGCTGATGTCTAGGAGGTGCGAATCACCGCTTCCCTACCACAAAAACACATCACCATTTGAATTTTTGATGTCTAAGAAGTTGTGAACATAGAGTAGGAAGAATATGAAGCTCGTGAAGGTTGAAGATGGAAGATTGATGTAGCTCCTGCTTTTATTTTGAATAAAGTTGCAAAAAAGGTCTCTATAGGTGGAAGGACGAAAATACCCTCGTCTTTATTGCAGCTAACGGCACAAATGGATGGAAGTTAGTGTGAGGGACCAAAATCAATAGAAATATCCAATTTTGGACCAGTGGTGCACCAAGGTATCGTTTTATACCAAAGTCGCATAAATTTGCCAACAACAATGACTATTTTTGCAATTTTGTCAAAGCTTTACTTTCAGGCAATTTAAGGTGCCTTTAAAACCGCCGAATTCTACCTAGACCTTAGTAAAACCATTCAAAATAGTCAAAACCACTTGGTCTAATCAAACAAAAAAGATGCTATTAAAAAATCATATTTAACTAACGATAATGATATGGTCCTAACTCCTAATAGGTGAACCTCAAATTTTCTTTTCTTTTATTTAAGACGATAAAAAATTTTATTTTCATTTTTTAATTTAGACTAATTATTTTTATGTCAATATTTATAATTATATAACTTTAGTTTCTAATAAGTCTCTATACATTTTTTACTTATTGAAGTTATAATCTTTAAATTGAATTTTTTTTATAATAAAAAATATATTTTTTAAAACTATCATAATTTTTGTCTTTTATTTATATTTGATTAATATTGTATTAAAACAATCATAATCTGTCTTTTATTTATGTTTAGGATCGTATTAATAACTTTTGTCTTTATTTGCTATGTTTGATTAGGCTCGTATTGATTTCTGATTAGTCCTTAGATGACATATGGTCGTCTCACCGGTACCTAACTATATAACGTTCCAAAAATTTCAACTCAAATTTTTTATTTTAAAATCAAAAGAAACCGTGTCATTCATTCATCAAAGAAACATTCGATTGTTTCAAAACATAAATCAGAGTATTAATAAAATCAATAGTGTGGAACATCTCATAATCATCACAACAAATTCGATGCAATCACGTCGTTGTCTTCCCTGTACTACCAAAAAGACCTACAACATTTAAACTTAAAACCGTAAACATAAAGGTTAGTGAGTTCCCCATATACCACATACCATAGAGGGACTCGCCCAATAAACATATAAACGAGTCTTGCTCACGGGTCCCACCCAATAATAGCAAGCTGCACCCACTACAGGTCAAAACAGTCAGGATTTCAGGCTTAAAACAGACGTGACACCAACAATTTTTGTTCCCCTCTTTCGTTTGTGTTTGTGTTCATTTATATTCATTTGTGTTCGTTTATGTTTATTTATGTTCATTTATCCACTAAACGAACGAACATAACGGACATAAACACACTAAGTTTCTTAACGAACGAACATAAACAAAAAAAATATATGTTTATACAAAATGTTAAAATGTATGTATATGTTTTCCAGTCTAAAAAAACTTAAAACTATTTAATAAGTTATTTTTTATATACTTATTTAAAACTCATCAAATTTGCCAAATTATAAATATGTAATTACAAAAAATAGCATATTTCCTTCTTTATACTCAAAAGATTATATATATATATATATATATATATATATATATATATATATATATATATATATATATATATATATCATACATACTTATAAAGCTAGCATTTTTTCTTGCATCTCATGCATTTGAAACACCCTTTTTTTAACTTCCTTTCACCACATTCATTTGAAACTCCCATGACTTTTCAATTTCTTTACAATAATATTATAAATAAGTTAAGTAATGTTCTATAAACAAGAAAGGGTGTTTTTATTACAATGTCTTCATCCCGCATCGATAGTGAGAGTAAACAAGAGAATGTTTCATCTTCTATAAATAGGAAAGGTTGTGAAATGTTTCAAAGGGACCAAACCATGAGAACTTCCTCATGCCTACCTTTGTAGGATTTTGAAGGTATTATTTGGTGAGATTGTCTATATTGGCAAGTGTCCAGTTAACTTTTAGAATTCCAAAATTGGTTTTGAACCGAATTTTTTCAGGTTTAAACCATGTTTCAGTTAGAAAAAAAAATTATGTAGTTGGGTATATAGAGTTGAATCGAAGCTGGATCAATTTGGACCGATAAAGGAATCATTTTCCTTTCACAACAAACATTTGAAATTCCCATGATTTTTCAAATTATTTCTAATAATATTATAAATAAGTTACATAATTTTATATAAATATAAAAAGGCATCTACCTAAACCTAAAATTATAACTGTTTGAAAAAATCACTTTGATTCAAAAACACGAAATATATACGAACCGGGTTTCACTAGAAAAAAAAATATGTAGTTTGGTATATTTAGTTGAATCGGTCCGAGTTTGATCAATTTGGACCGATAAATGAAGCATTTTTCTTTCACCACATACATTTAAAACTCTCATGATTATTCAAATTGTTTATAATAATATTATAAGTTACATAATGTTATATAAATATAAAAAAAAATCTACCTAAACATAAAATTATAATTGTTTGAAAAATCACTTTGATTCAAAAGCACGAAATATATACTCAATTATATTTTATCAATGAATTCATTTTATAATGACATTTTAAATCATGAAAATACATATAAACAAACTTTCTATATTAAGTACCTAACTGAATTTATGATTTTAGGATTTAACAAAAAGTTATTCAATAAAAACTTGATTTTTTATAGCAACTTACGATATTACTGAAAAATGGAACTATTGAACAATAAATTTGTTGAATAACATTTTATTTTTATTATTTAATATTTTATTTAACAAAATTAAATTATTGGCAAACAAAGAAATGAGTTTAATTAAAATGTTTTCATCCCACATTGATCGTGAGAGTAAACAAGAGAATGCATTCTCCTTTATAAATAGAAAAGATTATGAAATATTTTAAAGGGACTAAGCCATGAGATATTCCTTGCATCTAACTTTGTAGGACGTTGAGTGTATTCTTTGGTGAGATTGTCTTTGTCGATAAGTGACCAATTAAATTTCAGAATTTCGAAAATGATTTTGGACTGTATCTTTTAGATTTGGATCGAGTTTAATAAGGATCCGAGTGTCTTCTGGCTGAGTTAGACAAACTCACTTCCATTGGAGGTCGAGTTTAAGTAACATGCTGAGTATTTGGTTGTGTTAGCCAAGTTTTACAACCCTGTATCTAATACAATTTAAAATTTTAACCTTATAAAAGACGTCACTATTATCATATATTCTACATAATTATGGTAATATTTATGATACAAAACATTTTTTTACTATTTAAGATAAAAAGTTGTCTCTATTATTATATGTTGTACACAATGATAAAATTTAAGATAGATAAAAAGATGTCTCTATTATCGTATTTTCTACATAATGATAATATTTAATATAAACGTTTTAATTTAATATGAAATTATTATTTAATAGATAACAATAACGATTTATTTATTTTCAAAAATTAATTTTTTTCTATTTTAATCATATAATTTTGTATATGCAAAACAACTTCAAGTTCCAACCTTATCTCTTATAATATAGTTCAACATGATGGGTTTTGGTCATAAGACATCATATGTGCTCATACAAACCCTAATGCTTGGATCTAGGTTTCTCTATTGTACATGCAAGTTATCCAAGACTATAAACCCTAATTCTAGCATTCAAATAATCATATTAACATGAGAATAGGTTTATAATGTTACCTTGATTGTTATGTAGCAATAACAATCCCAAATCTCCTTGTATTGACTTTGGAAGGCTTAGAGTCACAAGTGTCACTCCTCTAATGACTTACAAACACCAAAAGCAAGTGGAGAAGGTATAAAGAGAGAGGAGAGAGGTAGAAATTCGTCCTTAGATGCTTTAGGGATCAAGTGCACGAAATCCTAAGGCCTTAGGGGTCTTTATATAGGGTTGGGATTAGGGTTTCAGTCCTTATCCTTATCTAGTTACTTGCCCATCAAGCAACCATAAGATAAGCCTTGAAAATCCCTATCTCTTGGACCTTGGACGATTCTAAGGATATCCTTATCCTTGAATTCGTCCATCCTTTAACAAGGATAACCATTGCCCTATTTTGCAACTATCACATAATTATAATTCAGCCCCTCTAGTTTAATTAATTACATTTGATCACAAAATTAATTCTTAATTAATTATTGACCAATATTAATTAAACAAATATGATTTCTCCTTTAATATATTATTCTTATAACATATTAATAAATCATAATAACCTCTCTCTTTATTTATTTCTCCAATCAAGTTGATTTGGTGAAGGCAACCCAAAAGGACCATGCACCATCGGGTCAAGTACATACCAAAATAGTTATGGACTTAGACACTAATCCAACACAACATAATAACAATACTAAAAATCATTTTTTATATTTTTTATGAAATTATTATTTAACTGTTAATAACAATGATTTGGTTATTTTTAATATAAAATATCTTTTTATATCCCACGCAACGCGCGGTCATTCGCCGTGTGTGTGTGTGTGTATATATATATATATATATATATATATATATATATATATATATATATATATATATATATATATATAGTGAGGTTCAATAGAGAACCATAATTAACCAAGGAACCAAGAAACCAATCGTAAGCATCGGAAATCATAACGATCAACGGATAAGGAAATAGATGTACACTTTTACATTGGACACATACATATCGAATTATACTAAAAAATCTAACCTTTACAAAAAATCCCACAACTTTTTTTCGTTTAAAATTTCTTTTAGGCCATTTTTTTATCGAAAAAAACCGAATATACCGTTGTTCACGATTTTTCGTCCTTTTTCCATAGAGATCCATGATGATATGTAAAAAAACGAACTTTTTATTTTCGAAAGAAACCCACTTCATTTTTTTTGATAAAAAAAGTTAAGGTTTATTTTTTTATAGAAAAAATTAATAAATATATCAAAATTCATATTTTTTTTTGTACTTTTTAAACATAGATTCATATTCATGTTAAAAAAAAAAACAATATTTCAGTTCAGATTCACATTGTGAACCTTTTGAGATTCACATTGTGAACCTCCTCAGATTCATAATGTACATAATAATAAGTCAGATTTACAGTGTGAATCTGAACTGATCGGAGCTTTTTCATATTGTGAATATTACAATTTAAAATATTTACAGTTTAGATTCACAGTGTGAATCTACACTGATCGAGTTTTTTTTTTTTTTTTTTTTTTTTGAACATTCTCAGATTCACAGTGTGCATAATAGTAATTCAGATTCTCAATGTGAATCTGAATTGTTCGAGATTTTTCACATTGTGAATGTTACAAATTGAAATATTTACAATTTAGATTTACAGTGTGAATCTACACTGTTCGATTTTTTATTATTATTATTTTTTTAAATTTGTGTTGATGTTTATTAATAGAGTACAAAAAATTAATATTTTTGATATAATTAGTTTTTTTTTTTTGATAAAAATAAACTTAAATATTGAAAAAACTAAGAAAATTAAGTGTGTTTTTTTCGAAAAAAAATCGTTTTTATATATCATCATGGATCTCTATGGAAAGATGACGAAAAATCATGAACGGTATATTCGGTTTTTTCCGATAAAAAACTTGGACTAAAAAACTTTTTAAATAAAAAAAAGGAAGTGAGTTTTGTTATAATCTAGTACATTTGCGTCCATTTTAAAAATTTACAACATTTCTTTTTGCCGTTGATCGCTTTAAATTCCGACGCTTTGGATAGGTTCCTTGGTTCTTTGATTTATAATGGTTCTCTATTGAACTTTTCCCTATATATATATATATATATATATATATATATATATATATATATATATATATATATATATATATATATATATAATAAAGTTTAATACTTCAATATTGTTTGAATGTCATTTCAATTTGGGTTTCTAACAAAATGGTGGTATTGATTTTTTAGAATTTGGCCCAAGTTTTAGGTGGCAATAACAATTCTATGATGCAGATAGAATCCCTTAAAAAAAGTAAAAATGAAGATTAAAAGACCAGAAAATTACTTATTAAGGTAATTAACTTTTCGATATGTTCACATCTGGGTAACTATTTTTTTTTGTACACATCTAGGTAACAAACTTGTTGGAAGTGTTCAAATATGACAATTATGACCTGCTATAGCAGGTTAAATCCTAGTTGTGAACGTTGTCAACAAGTTCGTTACCTATATGTTTACAAAAAAAAAAATAGTTACCTAAATATGAACAAAACGAAAACTAAAAGTAAGTTACACGAATGGTCCCTATGGTTTGGGGGAATTTGTGTTTTTGATCCCTAACTTATTTTTTAAACTTGGATGGTCACTACTATTTATTTTTGTTGCGAGTTTGGTCCCTCTCTTACCTAAAAAGACTATTGTGTCCTTATTAATTTATTTTTTAATTAATTTTCTTATTTATGTATTTATTTTTTACATATTTAAAAAAAATTAATAGAACCCACATATCTGTATCTCCTCGGATAATTCATACTGTTTGTTTTTTAATTTATTTATTTTTTTAACTCGGATGATCCCTACTATTTAATTTTGTTAAGAGTTTGGTCTTTGTCTTACCTAAAAAGACTATTGTGCCCTTATTAATTTTTTCTTAATTATTTTTTTATTTATGTATTTATTTTTTATATATTTAAGAAAAATTAGTAGACTCCACATATCTGTATCTACTCACCATCCCATCTCTCATCCTCCTAAACTTCTACTTATTTTCCATCTTTAGTGATATCGACGTCTTCATCATCCCTTCTTTTTTCGGTCTTTCAACTCCGTCGAATCAACACCACAACCCATTAAAGATGAAGAGACAGTTGGTTCGCCAGAGTTGAAGTATCAAAAAAAGAAGGATGGTGAAGACGTCGATGTTACTAAAGATGGAAAAGAAATAGAAGTTGGGGAGGATGAAAGATAGGATGGTGACCAGTAAGACCCAAATTAAAATTTTCAAATGTGATTTCAGGTTTACGGTAAGGAGATATAGATATATAGGGTCTATTAATTTTTTTAAATATATAAAAAATAAATACATGAATAAGAAAATTAATTAAAAAATAAATTAATAAGGGCATAATAGTCTTTTTAGGTAAGACATGGAACAATCATGCAATAAAAATAAACAGTAGGGACTATCCAAATTAAATTTCTCAAATGTGGTTTGAGGTTTATGATGAAGAGATACAGATATGTGGGGTCTAATAATTTTTTTAAATATATAAAAAATAAGTACATAAATAAGAAAATTAATTAAAAAATAAATTAATAGGGTATAATAGTCTTTTTAGGTAAGACAGAGACAAAAAGCGTAACAAAAATAAACAGTGGGACCATCCGAGTTAAAAAAAATAAGTTAGGTACCAAAAACATAAATTCTCCCAAACGATAAAGACCATTTGTGTAATTTATTTTTAGTTTTCGTTTTGTTGATATTTGGGTAACTATTTTTTTTATACACATTTAGGTAACGAACTTTTTGAAAATGTTCATATCTAGGATTTAATTTGCTATAACAAATCATAATGGTCATATGTAAACATTTCCAACAAGTTTATTACCTAAATGTGTACAAAAAAAAAGATAGTTACTTATATGTGAACATACCGAAAAGTTAATTATCTTAATAAGTCATTTTCCCTTAAAAGAAAGTTGGTGGGGTGGGTCCAACCAAATTAAATAATAATTGTAATTAATTAGATAATAATTATAAAAAAAATAGGACAAATGTCACAAATTATACAAGGATAATTGAAGTCATTTTACACAAGTCGATGACCAAAATTCAAATATATCTTACAAAATCTTCCCAATATTACTATTCTCAAAAATAATATTTACTTTAAAAAATTTCAAAATAATTTCATATCCAAAATATACACCAAGTAAATAAATAAGTACACTTTTACCAATAAGATCTCTTATTATTTTCAATTCCTTCACCTTAAGCAACTTCATATTCTTCTTCTATGTAGTGTAATTTATCATCTACTTTTAATTTCACACATAGACACTACACTATCATAAACCATTATATTGAGAACTCCAAAAAATAAAGATTCAAGTTTGAATCAATGCAAATCAAACAAATTCACTTTGATTTCTTTTTCTGTTTCTCAAACTCTTTCTCCAAAAACTCCAAAGTTGTATCAGTAACATGATTTGGAGCACAATCTGCATCCACCATCATCTTCAAGAACTTATGAGCTTCTTTCAATCTTCCTGCTTTACTATTAACCTCAATAAGCGTATTATAAGTAACAACATCAGGGTTTATCCCATTTCTCTTCATCTCCTCTAAAACCCTATTCACCTCATCAAACCTTCCACCCTTTCCCAATACATTAATCAAAGTATTATACATCACCAAATCAACAAAACCTCCATCTGTCAGTCTTCTCAAAACAGCACTCGCCAGATCAGCACGCCCCATCTTCCCCAACCCCTGAAATATCATATTGTAGGTTGCCACGTCAGCAGCAGTAGCACTATCCTTCTTGTTTCCCATTTCTGAAAGAACCCCATACGCCTCATTCAAATACCCTTTTTTCACCAATGAACTCATTAAAGAATTATAAGTGTAGGAAACAGGATCAACGCCTAAATCGGTAAATATTTCAAACAATTTGCAGGCTAAACTGAGTTTTCCTTTTGTTAGATATATAGATAAGTATGTATTCATCATGTTGACATCGAATGAATTTACATTTATACCCTTTTCTTGAACTCGTTTCCCTTTTGATGATGATAATATTTGTTTGTTGGAGTTTGCTTCATCGGCTAAATGATCCATGTATGGAGATGATGACCATGGGTCAATGTCAATGGTGTCTTTTCTTGAAGAATTTGTGTTTTGTGTTATTAAAGATAAGATTTCTTTAAAGTCTCCTTTCATGGGAAACATAAAGGTGGAATCTTTTTCTCTGCTTTGTGGATCTTTCATTGATGATTCCATGTTAGCTTTCCATTTAAGAAGAGTTGGCATTAGATTACTGTTTTTGATGTGTTTCATGAGTCTTTCTTCACAACCCCTTCTTCCTTCTTTGTTAAAAGCTACTAAAAGATGAGTTATTGTGACCAAATCGACAACAAAGTTTCTTGATTCCATCTCTTCCACCAATTCCAGAGCTTCATCAATCATTCCTTCTTTACAGATATGTAATATAACAATGGAATAAGTGATTCCATCCACGAATTGACCTTTCTTCTTTAAATCACCAAACAATGCGTATGCAGCTTGACCTCTTCTGTTTTTAAACAACCCATTGATCAATATATTGTATGTGGAGGAAGAAGCCCTAACTCCATCATCAGACATTTTATCGAACAGTTGGCATGCGTCTGTAAGTTTTCTTGATTTCAGAAACCCATCAAGGAGAGAGTTGTATATAATTGTATCTGGAAGAAACCCGTTATGCTGCATTTCAATAAAGATCTTTGTGGCATCATTTATCTTGTAACATTTGCAGCAGCCTTGTATGATTATACGATAAGTGAAGGGATCTGGCTCATGTCCAGAGGTTTTCAATTCTTGAAAAACAATAAGAGCATCATTCACTTTTCCATTGAAGCAAAGAGCTTGAATTAGACTGTTGTAAGTGCACAAATCAGGAGCAAACAAGCTCTTTTGTTTCATCTCCTTGAAAAGATTCAATGAAGTTTCCAATTCTCCCCAATTACCAAACCCATGAATACATACATTATAACCCCTCACGTCCATAGGGAAATTCTTCTTTTCCCTTAACTTATCGAAAGCATTTCTGAATTCTGCTCTCATACCCGCCTTTCTTAAGGCTACAAGCAGCTCATTACAAGTCGCAGCATCCATAGAACTCTTGTTTTCATCTGTGATAGAATCCAAGAGCTTAAAGAATGTAAATAGAGCCATGGTTAGGTGATTACTACGGATAAGGGCAATGAGAACAGAGTTGTAAACATCGGGGTTTAATCTATCCAATATATTCTCCGCATGATCCAGTATCTCGAGAGCAGAATCGAAATTACCAGACTTTATGAAAGAATCAAGGAGGAATTTGAAAGTTGACGAATCAAGAACCACGCCTTCTCGATTCATGGAGGCAAGAAACTCAAAGATGTCATTTTTATGTATCACGGGGTTTATACAGAGGGTTTGGAGTACCTGAGAGTAAGTGCTCGCCGAGTGTTTGTAGTTATGTCTGAGAGAACACCACTTGAAAAAATCAATCTTTTTGGATACATCAAGAGAGCTTCTTCTGAGGATTTGAAGAACGAGTGGCTCAGAGAGTGAAATCAAACTCGATTCTTCATTGTTAAGGTTACGAGTACACCCGGGCTCGGAGAGGGATTTTACGATGGAAGCAACAAGGAGGAAGGTGCCCAGTTTTGATTTTGAAGTATTGGGTTGAATAATTGTGGTTTTGCTTCGAATAAGTGGATTTCGGAAAAGGGGTTTGCTATGTGCTATTGTTCTTCGTCTTCCATGGAGCATTGCAGCTGTTTTAATCAATGTTTTGTGATTAAAAAATCAATCTTACATATCATCTTCAAACGTCGCATCTGAACTTCTTGATCATACAAATCAACTGAAGAATCACTTACCGCCTTACGGCCTTAGTGAAGGAAGCCATTGTTGAATCCTGAGCTTCATCTGGAAACCGAAGATCGATGTTATATTAAAATGTGTGTAAAGACATAAACTAATTGATTAATTAAATAACCGACAATATAACAAAAATGGCCTATTAGCTCAGCTGGTTAGAGCGTCGTGCTAATAACGCGAAGGTCGCAGGTTCGAGACCTGCATGGGCCATTCATTTTAGATTTGAAAGTTAATTTTGTACTCTTTAATTAGTTTTTACATTTGACCTATTTTGTCTTTTGTATCAAAGTATTCTATCCTTCAAAAAGTACTTAAAATCAGTAGCTTGAAAATTAATTTTGTGTTCTTTAATTATGATCTAAACGATATTAAACCAAAAACAAATCTAACTTTGAAAATGTTAACTAAAAGTAATAGGGAAAATGAGATAAAAAGATAATAAAGTTTTTCAAAATGTATAAAAGATACCATTGTTTTTTTAGTGTATAAAATATCATTGAATCGGTTATTGTAGGTAACCATCAAATTATCCGGTTATTAAATATTCAAAAAATATTATTGTTGTTTTTTTAGTACAAAAAACACCATTAAAGTTATATATGTGTTCAAATAAAACATTGTGGTAACTAGTTATTTCAGGTAAATAGAAAAACGACTTAAAAGCATAACGAAGTTTCCAAAATGTTCATTAAATACATCAGTTTTTGTTAACTTCGTTGTTGTTCGATTATGTAGAACACAGTCACCAGAGATCATGCACCGTCATATCCGTTTACAATAGTTGTGCAATCTCTTTCATTCCCTTACTTGATCGTTCTTACACTAAGATGAGAAGTAAGTGGGTAATAACCTTAGTTAAACGTTTTTGCTTCTTGATTACATTATATGCCTCAAACCTAAAACATATCTCTAAATATTATTAAAAGAGAACCCTTAATTCACCAATGAAACAATTAGGACCCTTGATTGTATCTCAATCATATGATTTCCACCCTTAGATCAAATTGATAACATCATCTTCTCCAAATAAAATTCAAACATTAAATTATAGAATCTTTAAATTTAGCAATTATATTTCAAACACAATTACATTTAATTATAGAATCTTTAATTATAGAATCGATTCATACTTTCTAAAATATATTTCACAATTCGAGCATAATTACATTTAATTATAGAATCTTTAAAATCAACAATTATGTTATCAATTAAAGCATATCATTCTATTTATATATGAAGTATCAATTTCTCCATAAATCTAGCCAAAAACAAGAATAGCCGTCTATTTTTCTCCTTTATTTTTTTTCTCTTAAACCAAAATTCCCTAATCTTCTTTGTCCTCATGTCAATTGTTGTGCTTCAATTGATGTTTTGTGTGTTCATAACAGAATGTAGCACCATAAGATGGTTCCTTTTTGCTCATGTATTCTTAGAATTTGTGTGTTGCCTCTTCCTTGCATCTCCAATTATCACACCTTTGTTTTGGCTTCAAACAAATCTCTACAAAATAAAGCAAGCATCTCCTTTAAGACATTTTTTGAAAATATATGCCATCATTAACCCTAATTAATATTGTTCATAGTTTAACTCCCTTATTTATAGTTTTGGCTTCAAAATTTAAACATGTTTAGTTTTTTTCTTTTTAAAAAGATCACTAAATAAGTATATCAATAATTATGTTATCTTTAATATATATATATATATATATATATATATATATATATATATATATTATAACAAAAATCTTATGACATCATCTTAAACAATTTGGGCCAATGATTGTAATTCAATCCTATGTTTTTCACCATTAGATAAATTGCTAACATCATCTTCCCAAATGGAATGTATTTAATTCCAATAAAAGCTTTCCAATTATCAAACAAAATTAACTTAAATCAATTGAAATTGAATGTATTTGATTCTAATAAAAACTTCTCATATTTTAAATTTTGAATTTCCAGTTATAAAGATTTTAAAATGGTCAACTTTAAAAACATATTACTAAAAACCATTTCAATTAAGGTATTAAATATCAACCATTAATATAAAAATCCATTTATATTAGCAAATAATCAATATAAAATCCATTTTTATTAGGAAACCATTAATACCAAAAAATCATATTCAAATTATCACATACATATACGATTCATCCTTGAATCCGCGACTCACACTTATTTTCAATCATTGTTTTTCTTCAAACCTTCTCCTACTACATCATTCTTATTGCTTATAACTTTGATCATCATTCTCTGCTTCAAACCTTCGTTGTTGTGCACTAGAAGGTCGGTACCTTCTTCCACTTTTTTATAATTTATTATTATTTTTTTGTTCCTGTATCAAATATATGTATTCATATATTTCAATTTTCTTTATCACAACTTACATGAAATCGATTAACAACTTTTCTAAACCTTCGTTGTTGTGCACTAGATGGTCGGTACCTTCTTTCACTTTTTTATAATTTATTATTATTTTTTTTGTTCCTGTATCAAATATATGTATTCATATATTTCAATTTTCTTTATCACAACTTACATGAAATCGATTAACAACTTTTCTGAAACTTTTCAAATAATTAGGAAAAGCTATTATGTACCTTTAATCCAGAAAAAAATAATGTACTTTGATGGAAATCAGTTAAAACATAATATAGCAAAGTACTTTGATAGAATGAAAAATGCACCCTACCCATTTTCCTATGCATGGTAATCAATTTTTTGTGTATTCGTTTAGCATGATACTTCCGTTTTTTATCCGAAGGGTAAATCATTAATTTGGTATGTATAATGTTCATCAGAAGTGTAAATTACTAATTTAATTTAAATTGATCAAATCGTGAGCCGGTACTATTTATGTTTGTTTGATTATCTCAATTTGGTTACTGTTTTTGATTTTATATAATATATTAAATTGTTGGCTGAATTACAGGGATTGCAATCTTGATATAGATGTTGTCACACTCCCAAACCAGAATGGCGGAAACATTCGGGGGTGGATGACTTCACGTAGTACCATAACAATTGAATATCGTAAAGAAAGTAACACAACCATCATATATATAATAAAAACGTACATTGTTGCGTTATACATGTTTCCAAAAGAATATTACAATATGATGATTTAAAATGTTTGATGATAAACGCCTTAGCGTTCATTCTTCAAAAGTTGGTAGTTATCTGTATTACTGATTCCCTAAGAAATACAAGTGGTTTCGAAAAAGTGTCAACAATAAAGTTGGTGAGTTCATAAGTGTTTTCGTACTGAAAAAGTATGCCTTTTTGGAAGAAAATAGATGAACGTAGTATCCAGAAATCCAATATTTTCCACATATAGTTTGAAGAGTTCCCAAAGTTGGAGGGCGTTAGTACCTTTCGTACTTAAATGATAAAGATGAATTTTGTACTCAAAATAATGTAAATACTGAATGCATATATGAGTCTCGTAAATCAATCTTGTTTTTATACTTTCATGTGAGTCTTATAACCATACTATTAACACAGACTGTCTGCAACAACATTCTTCAGGTGTTGTAGTGTTATGACATTTGTCACCCTAGACATGCCAGTCTAACTGTAGCTAACAATTTAGGTGCGGGGTTGTCAATCCCGTATAGATCTATACAAAAGTATCATGCTCTCCTTCCAAGAGATTATGGCTTATAATACAGGACTTGAAATGCATACTTAAGAGTACGTTGAAGTTGAATATCTCACATCACTTAGTATAAATAGATTTACGATAAGAAAGTCTTTATTTCACTTTAGATGAAAGTATTTCGTTTTTCAAGATGTATACGTAAGAATGTATGAATAACTCGCAAACTATACCCATTATAGTTTTTCAGAAAGTATGTTCCATTTGGTGAAAATAATTTGGTAAAATACTAAACTTTATACGTAAAGTAGGATGTTGGTATCGAATAATAATAAGATAGAGGTTGTATTTATATTTATATGATACGTTTTCTTGTATTGTACTTGTATTCCCCCTCCCCCCCGTAAAACATGAAAATACTTGAAAAGTAGGGGTATGAACTCACTTGTTCGGTTTGAAGAGAGTGGGACTAGAGTCGAGCAGAACTTCAACTGCGGAAAGCTGCGTCTTCGAGCTTCTCGGGGATCTCGGTAGCGTAGAACCTTCGTCGGGGGCTCGGGTGTGCAACCCAGGGTGTCGGGGTGGCCTTTGGTGCTTACAAGTGTGTGAAAGTGAGTGAGAGTTTGAGAAAAGTGTGCCAAAATCCGGAGTTCATGCCCTCTATTTATAGGGTTGAAGGCGTGAGTACGCTGGGCGTAACTTTGTGTCATGGCTTACGACTTGGGTCTAGCTAGGCGTAGAGCTTGCAGCCGATTGGACTCGACCCTGCACCTGAGTACACTGGGCGTACTCTTGAATTACGTTGGGCGTAATTCCGGATTCAATCTTCTAAATTCAGTAACTTTCACGTACAGGCTCCGTTTTTCGCGTTCTTTATATCCGCGCGTAGGTGAGACTATGCTCTACAACTTCCATTTAGACTCTGTCGGCTAGTTTTGACTTTATTTTTAATACTATGTTTTTAATAGGCCGGGACTGCTAAAGTCCGTTAAAAATTCATAACTTCTTTATCCGACGTCTGTTTTCGTTTGTCTTTTTATCATCTTACTCCTATTGTGGAGACCTTCAACTCTCGTTTAGGTTGCGTTAGCTAAATATCGTTCGATTTTTAATTCGAGTTTTTAGCTCTCTACTGCTGTTACGAAACTTAGAAAATTCGTAACTTCTTCATACGAGGTCCAATTTGGGCGGTCCTTTTATGTACGTTTACGGTTTAACGAACTCTACGACTTTTGTTTAGATACTTAAGGCTAAAATGCATTTTATTGGAATTTCACTTTTTACGTTAAATAATGTTTTACCGGGTGTGTCGTGAATAGTTGAGTGGTCATAGTTTCTT
Source organism: Lactuca serriola (assembly GCF_051521515.1). Lineage (NCBI taxonomy): Eukaryota > Viridiplantae > Streptophyta > Magnoliopsida > Asterales > Asteraceae > Lactuca > Lactuca serriola. The sequence goes on from NC_136411.1 coordinate 199,588,137, forward strand.
CATTATAACCCGGTTTCGAATGTTCTTTATGTTTTTGAAAACCTAGGCACGATATCTAACATTTGAGGCATCCCAATTTAGATATTTAAACACTTTATTTTTTAGGCTAATTTCGTTGATTCCAAATAGTTTCGTTGTATTTGACTTTTGAGTGTTACATTGCTTTGGAAAAATATAGGGTTGTCACATCATCCTCCTGTTAGAGGAATTTCGTCCCGAAATTTAATCTAAGACAGAGTTTACGGGTTAGGAAAGAGATACGAGTACTTTTGTTTCATCTGATCCTCGCGTTCCCAGGTGTATTCAGGTCCTCGCTTGGCGTTCCAGCGGACCTTTACAATAGGTATGCGACTTTGTTTAGTTCTTTTAATTTCCCGATCCATGATCTCTACTGGTTCTTTTACGAATTGGAGATTCTCATTTATTTCAATTTCATCCAGAGGGATGACAAGGGTCTCATCGGACAAGCACTTCTTTAGGTTTGATACGTGAAAGGTAGGGTGTACGTTGTGGAGTTCCTGAGGTAATCGAAGTTTGTATTGCACCGGACCGATCCTGGCAAGGATCTCGAATGGTCCAATGTACCTGGGGTTCAGTTTCCCACACTTTCCAAAACGTATTAATCCTTTCCAAGGCGAGAATTTTAGTAGGACACGGTCTCCAACCTGGAATTCCAAGGGTTTCCGTCTTTTATCCGCATAACTCTTTTGTCTGTCCCTTGACGCCTTCAGTCGTTCCCGGATGTGAACAATCTTCTCTGTAGTTTCCCTTATGATTTATGGCCCAGTGAGTGTGTTGTCTGTTGTTTGTCCTCTTGCTAGCTGTGTGTCACCCACTTCAGCCCAACACAGGGGTGATCTGCACTTACAGCCGTAGAGGGCTTCGAACGGGGCAGCCTTGATGCTAGTGTGGTAGCTATTGTTGTATGAAAACTCGACCAATGGTAAATGGGTGTCCCATGCCTTGCCAAAATCGATTATGCAAGCTCTCAGCATATCTTCTAGGGTTTGTATGGTTCTCTCACTCTGGCCATCAGTTTGTGGGTGATACGCAGTACTCATGTCTAGTCTCGTTCCTAGAGATCTTTACCTTGAGGTGAATCTTCTATCTCGATCCGAGATAATGGATATTGGCACACCATGCAGCCGTATAATCTCTCTGAGGTATGTTCTAGTCTTCTCCAATTTATCTGTCTCTTTGATTGGTAGAAAGTGCGCGGATTTAGTTAACCTGTTGACGATCACCCAGATGGTGTCGAGTCCACTTGCCGTCTTGGGTAATTTGGTTATGAAATCCATGGTTATCCGCTCCCACTTCCATTCGGGTATTTCTGGTTGTTGTAACAATCCCGAGGGCTTTTGGTATTCCACCTTGACTTTAGCACACGTCAGACATTTGTTCACGTAGGTAGCGATTTCGGCTTTCATGTTCGGCCACCAGTATAATTTCTTGAGGTCCAAATACATCTTATCGGAGCCGGGATGTATGGAGTATCGTGTCTTATGAGCTTCGTTCACGACGACTTCTATGAATCCGCCAAACTTCGGTGTCCAGATCCGATCCATGAAGTAACAAACTCCATCATTCTTGACTACAAGCTTCTTATCCATTCCCCTTAAGGCTTCCCCTGTCACATTTTCAGATTTAAAGGCTTCTATTTGGGTTTCCTTGATTTGCGTAGATAGGTGTGAATGGATTGTCATAGTTAGAGACTTCACTCGGCGGCCCGAGTATTCCTTTCGGCTGAGTGCATCAGCCACCACGTTAGCCTTTCCGGGATGGTATCGAATTTCGCATTCGTAATCGTTTAGTAGTTCTACCCACCGTCTTTGTCTCATGTTGAGTTCTTTCTGGTTGAGAATATGCTGGCGGCTTTTATGATCGGTGAAGATTGTACATTGTGTGTCGTAGAGATAGTGCCTCCATATCTTTAGAGCGAAAATGACTGCTCCTAGCTCGAGATCGTGCGTTGTGTAGTTTACTTCGTGCGCTTTAGTTGTCTTGAGGCGTAGGCGATGACCTTCCCTCGTTGCATCAGAACACACCCAAGTCCTTGGTTTGACGCATCACAATAGACCACGAAGTCCTCCGTTCCTTCTGGTAAGGTTAGGATGGGCGCACTACATAAGGCTCGCTTTAGGGTTTGAAACACGATGTCTTGTTTTTCGCCCCAGTCGAAGGTCACACTCTTCTGAGTTAGGGTGGTAAGTGGCTTAGCAATCTTCGAAAAGTTTTGTATGAACCTTCGGTAATACCCGGCGAGTCCTAAAAATTGTTGGATTTCTGTTGGGGTTCTTGGAGTCGTCCAATTATCTATTGCCTTGATCTTGGAAGGATCCACGTGTATCCCCTCTTTGCTTACTACGTGACCTAGGAAATCTACTTCCCGAATCCAAAACTCGCACTTTGAAAATTTTGTGTATAGCTTTTCTGCCCTCAATGTTTCCAAGACTTGGCGGAGGTGTCGGTTGTGTTATTCCTTGCTTCTTGAATAGATGAGTATATCATCTATGAACACGATCACGAATTTATCCAGGAAATGACGACATACTCGGTTCATCAAGTCCATGAACACCGCTGGTGCATTTGTTAATCCAAAGGGCATCACTACAAACTCGTAGTGACCATAGCGTGTTCAGAATGCCATTTTGGGGACGTCTCCTTCCAGCACTCACAGTTGGTGATAACCAGATCTCTAATCGATCTTTGATAAGTAGCTTGCTCCCTGTAGTTGGTCAAACAAATCATCTATGCGCGGGAGGGGATATCGGTTCTTGATCGTGAGTTTGTTCAGCTCCTGGTAATCGATGCACATGCGAAAAGATCCGTCCTTCTTTTTCACGAATAGGACCGGTGCTACCTGATAGCTTCATTTTATTTACTTCTTTTTATAGTTTATTTTAGTACATTTCATTCGCATTTTAGTTAACTTCCATGCATATTTTCCCTTTGTTATTTTTATGACCATTTCGGAGTACTTTCTAGTTTCTTGAGCATTATTGCAGATTTTCTTGAAAACTAGCGGGGCGACACTCTTGGGAGGCGATTGGGCTTGAAGGGAATTGGGGATTTCGTGCTTGATGGCTATGAAGGTGACTCATGGGGTGGACTTGTCAATTGCTTGAAGGCTTGGAAGAATTGAGCTTTAAATTTGAAAGACGCGGGAGAATTCTTGAGTGTGCAAGATCAATATTTGGGAGTTAGCGGAAGTTTAGAGTGATGTGGATAGACAAATTGGGCTTTAATTGAAGAAATATTGAAGAAAAATGGGCTAGGAGTTGATTGGATTCGAACTAGGCCAATGGATTAGTTGTGGGGGCCCAAAACTTGAAGAAGCCCAAAAATACCCGTCAGAGCCCGCGGCCCGCGTAAGATTACCCGCGGCCCGCGTGGATTCCTGACAAGGGCAATTTCGGGATTTTGTTAAGAGCTCTATATTGGGAAGGTTGGTGTGCCTCTTTAGCCTTATCTTGGAGGTCCGAGTTTGACACTTTCTCTCTGGAGTTTGGAGTACTTTTGAAGGCCAAGAACACTTCAAGAACATCTTGATTTCACCTCTTGATTATTGTAAAATGTTTGGTACAATCTTCTCTAACTTTATTTCTTTGAGTTTAGCCATGCTTGGCTAAACTAATCTTGGTTGAGTTTTTGTTGAATCCTTTGAACTTTTGTTGAATGTTGAAGAATCCATGAACTTGTTCTTAAATCTTTATGGAAATGTTGTATGTTTTATCATATTATCACTACTAGTATGTTTTATTCATGAGTTTAAATGTGTTTGTGGTGATTAGTTGGCTAATTTCTTGATTAAGTAAATGATCCTCAAATTAGCAAGCAACAAATGATTTTTGTGTTGTTTTTGCTTCACACAATCATGAAAACATTTCCTCCAACATGGTGGTGAAAGCATTTGACCCCTCTTGGATTTGGTGACTTTTTGGTTCTTAATGCTAGCTGACTTTCACTAATTACATGCTATTTGGAATTAGTGACTTTGACTAAGGAAATTGTTATGAGCTTCTCTAGCCATTTCAACAATTAAGAAAAGTCTAGGTAATCTCAAGCTCCTTGGATTACTATAGCCAAATTAAGAACTTAAATCAAAGTATTGCACCATTGGATTCTAATGATATGTTCATCAAAAGTCAAAGTGAGGAAACTTTAAGTCAACCATCTATCCCTTATTGATTTTATATCAAACTCTTATTTTTGTTGCATTTGTCTATTTAAATCATAGTTAATTCTAGTTTGTTTCAAGTATTTCAAAACACCAAAAACCCCCCATTTTATTTTTATCGTCATTTTACAAAGAGATTTTTCATAGAGTTATAAATTGAACCAATCTCCGTGGATTCAATCCCTTTACCACTATACACTATTTTAGTGTGTAATATTTAGGGTTATTATTTGTGTTGGCCTCGACAACCACCACTACCCATGGTGAGAAGCTCGGTCTGATAAAGCCTTTGCTCAGCAGCTCGTTCAATTGACTGGACAGTTCCTGCATCTTGGCTGGGGCTAGACGGTAAGGCAATTTTGCTACTGGAGTAGCTCTGGGAATTAAGTCGATTCTGAACTCGACTTGGCGTTCTGGTGGAATCCCTGGAAGATCTTCTGGAAAGATGTCTGGGAAGTTGCAGACTTCCGGAATGTCTTTAATGTTCTTAGATTCTTGTTTCTTGTCTACTACATGGGATAGAAAGGCATGATATTCCTTGCGAAGATATTTTTGTGCTTTAACACAGGAGATGATTTGTAAATTTTTACTAGGTTTGTCACCATAAATGACAAGAGTTTCGCCGCTTGGCAGATTGTGGCGAACGACCCTTTCGTGACAAAGTATATCGGCATGGTGAAGGCTTAACCAGTCCATACCGATGATGACATCAAAACTTCTTATTGAAATGGGCATAAGATCGATTTGAAACAAGTGCTCGTTTAAATTTAATGTGCACCCTACGTACATATCGCTTGCGCTTTCCGTTTTACCGTTTGCCATTTCTACAGTGAATATTTTATTGAGTGGTTGGGGTTTTTGATTAAGTAGGTGTTTGAATTTATGACTCACAAAACTTCTCTCCGCACCGCAGTCAAAGAGTATGCATGCATAAATGTTGTCGTGGAGAAACGTCCGTAACCACCGTGGGGTCAGCTATTGCTTCATTTTGTCCTATCGCCAGCACTCTCCCAACACCGCTAACATTCTTTTCCTTGGGGAAATCCCTCTTGAAGTGCCCAGTTTCTCCACACCTATAACATGCCTGGCTTATTCCAGCACCAGGAACTTGAGTGATTGGTTGCGCCGGTGCCTTACAGAAACGGGCAGTGTGCCCTTTCCTGTCGCAGTTTTTACAGTGCATTTCGCGGCAATTACCGTGGTGATGGTAATTGCATTTGTTGCACTTTGGCAGGTTCCCAGCATATTGCTTCGCTGGCGCAGGGGTAGCAGGAGTTGTAGTGGGGGCAGTAGCGGCATGGACCACCACCATTTGTTTCTTTGAAGATTCTTGCGAAGTTTGCCCTTTTCTCTTGTTCCAGAACTTCTTCTTCTTCTTGTTGGCATTGTTGTCGTTGTTGTTGCTTTCTTTGGTTGGTTCAACGATGACGGTCATGACACTTTGACAGACACCATGATCAACGAGATATTGCGCCAGTTCCTTGGCACTGTCAAACGTCGTGGGTTTGGAGGCTAACACACTCCCTCGAAGTTGGGGTGATAGTCCCCAGATATACCTTTCCACCTTTTGGCTTTCCAGGATCATCATTCCTGGGCAAAGTATTATCAAGTCACTGAATTTGTTGGTATAGCCTGTGATGTCCGAGCCTACCATCGTAAGGCCCCACAGTTCCTGTTCGAGCTTCTGAATCTCGCCTCTTGGGCAGTACTCTCGTAGGAGCATTCGTTTCAGGTTTTCCCAATCCATGGAGTTCGCCACTACTAGGGTTAGTGCCTTGACGTGGCCGTTCCACCACGTTAGGGCTCGTTCGGAGAAAGTATAGGCGGCAAATTTCACTTTGCTTTCTTCGGGGCACGCATAAATTTCGAACACAACTTCCGTTTTCTCTATCCATTGGGATAGAGCCATCACTCCCTCAGTCCCATTAAAGGGAATATGTTTGCCGTTGTTGAAGTCTTTGTAAGTACATTCCCCGGAACGGCCTTGGCTTTGGCCATTTGTAAAGTTGTTTATTCCTCCTCCTGACCCGTTGTTACTCATTTGTGCCATCGCTGCGGTTACATCGACTTGGAACATAGCTGCATCCATAGTTGGAGGGGGTGGTGGAGGTGGTGTTGGAGCTGAGTTTCTGTGTGATGATCTACGAGGAGGCATGTTCTGGTAGAGAAATAATAATAAAGACTATAAGTTTCTAATGACTTGACAATCGTGCACTAGAGGGTTAGTTATATCTTGTAATTTGTTTTGACTTAAGTTAATGGTTTCAAAGTAGATATAGCAATTTAGATAATCCTATAAGTTTCGAGAGGTATGTAAAGAAATACTTCATATATAAATATGTCACACATACGGTGCGTTACATTATGATTCGTGTTTAGGAAAATTTGACCTATCTAGAGGTCTCCGATTACAAGTTCAAAGAAAGTAAGAAAAACTTTATCCGAGGTCCTATTCTATATCAAAATTGTTGGAGTTGGGCAAGTCCTACTTGCGGTGTGTTGTGCGTTTGGAGCTAGACTGGGCATCCAATTGTTTGACTCCCATTAAACGCCTCTCAAGAACTGCTTGTTGTTCCTTCATCTCTCTTATTTATGCAAGTGCTGCCTCCATTTGGCTTTGAAGCGTCCCTGTGTGAAGTTGGGTATCTTCGTGTAGTCCGTCTAGACGGCGGATGTCTGCGGCGTTACCTTGTGTAGCAAGATTGATCTCACGAATTCTGGCCGCTTGCATGTCCGGATGGTAGTTCTGGGTGGCTATTGTGCCCACGAGAATGGGAAGCGCTCGATCGGCTGAGCCTCCCCCACTGACATTGTAAAACTCCCGACACATGCGGAAGGGAGGGCGTACACCTAGTTGACGGCTCCAATGGTAGAGATGGCTTCCCCAAATGGGAATGAGACCTTGGTAACCCATTCTAACTTCGGGGGGACGAGGAGCGGGAGGGTTGATTACTTCCGGCTCAGAGTCTGTTCCATCTGTAACTTCCTCCTCCTCTTCTATAGGCTCTTCTTCCTCTTCAACTTCCTCGTCGACTTCGAATTCCTCTTCGACTTCCTCTTCAATTTCCTTTGGGTCTTCTTCCGGATCTTCTTCTATCCATCCACCGTTACCTTGGTTTGGGTAGTAGGGATCTCCCACTATATGGAATTCAGCCATTTTGTCTGTACTATGATAGAGGTATAAGAATTTTATAAGAAAAGAAATTTCTATTTAACGGCATCCTAAGTTTAACTATATCTTGTGGTGTGCAGGTTTTTCATTGTCCTTATATTTTATAACAATACTCCTATAGTATTTCGAATTTGCAAGTCTATAAATTTTATTTGGTAAGTTTTTGACTTGTTGTCCACTACGACCATTCTTCGACGTACGCTGGTTAAATCCAGGATAAATATAGTTGATCAGGCTATATTTATTCTCGATTTGATTACATACCTCGAGGCCCAATCGTAGCGTCGCAACTTGCCTCAATACTTTTTAGAAAATTTTGTTATGATACGAGACCGATGCATGCGTGTAAAAATGTATATTTTAAAAGAAAAATATATTATTTATGAAAACATTTTGTCAGAGGGTTTTTGGTCCCCTTTGCATTAATAGTTTGTATATCTTATGTGGTTCGATATATACTTAATTCACTATAAAAAATGCTCTGATACCAATCTGTCACACCCCCAAACCAGAATGGCGGAAACATTCGGGGGTGGATGACTTCACGTAGTACCATAACAATTGAATATCGTAAAGAAAGTAACACAACCATCATATATATAATAAAAACGTATATTGTTGCGTTATACATGTTTCCAAAAGAATATTACAATATGATGATTTAAAATGTTTGATGATAAACGCCTTAGCGTTCCTTCTTCAAAAGCTGGTAGTTACCTGTATTACCGATTCCCTGAGAAATACAAGTGGTTTCGAAAAAGTGTCAACAATAAAGTTGGTGTGTTCATAAGTGTTTTCGTACTGAAAAAGTATGTCTTTTTGGAAGAAAATAGATGAACGTAGTATCCAGAAATCCAATATTTTCCACATATAGTTTGAAGAGTTCCCAAAGTTGGAGGGCGTTAGTACCTTTCGTACTTAAATGATAAAGATGAATTTTGTACTCAAAATAATGTAAATACTGAATGCATATATGAGTCTCGTAAATCAAGCTTGTTTTTATACTTTTGTGTGAGTCTTATAACCATACTATTGACAAAGACTGTCTGTAACAACATTCTTCAGGTGTTGTAGTGTTATGACATTTGTCACCCAGACCTGCCGGTCTAACTGTAGCTAACAGTTTAGGTGCGGGGTTGTCAATCCCGTATAGATCTATACACAAGTATCATGCTCTCCCTCCAAGAGATTATGGCTTATAATACAGGACTTGAAATGCATACTTAAGAGTACGTTGAAGTTGAATATCTCACATCACTTAGTATAAATAGATTTACGATAAGAAAGTCTTTATTTCACTTTAGATGAAAATATTTCGTTTTTCAAGATGTATACGTAAGAATGTATGAATAACTCGCAAACTATACCCATTATAGGTTTTCAGAAAGTATGTTCCATTTGGTGAAAATAACTTGGTAAAATACTAAACTTTATACGTAAAGTAAGATGTTGGTATCGAATAATAATAAGACAGAGGTTGTATTTATATTTATATGATACGTTTTCTTGTATTGTACTTGTATTCCCGCCCCCCCCCTAAAACATGAAAATACTTGAAAAGTAGGGGTATGAACTCACTTGTTCGGTTTGAAGAGAGTGGGACTAGAGTCGAGCAGAACTTCAACTGCGGAAACTTGCGTCTTCGAGCTTCTCGGGGATCTCGGTAGCGTAGAACCGCGTGGAACCGAGGGTGTTGGGGTGGCCTCTGGTGCTTACAAGTGTGTGAAAGTGAGTGAGAGTTTGAGAAAAGTGTGCTAAAATCCGGAGTTCATGCCCTCTATTTATAGGGTTGAAGGCGTGAGTACGCTGGGCATACCACCGGAGTACGCTGGGAGTACTTCGGTTACGCTAGGCGTAACTTTGCGTCATGGCTTACGACTCGGGTCTAGCTAGGCGTAGAGCTTGCAGCCGATGGGAATCGACCCTGCACCTGAGTACGCTGGGCGTACTCTTGAGTTACGTTGGGCGTAATTCCGGCTTCAATCTTCTAAATTCCGTAACTTTCGCGTACGGGCTCCGTTTTTCGCGTTCTTTATATCCACGTGTAGGTGAGACTATGTTCTACAACTTCCATTTAGAGTCCGTCGGCTAGTTTTGACTTTATTTTTAAAACTATGTTTTTAATAGTCTGGGACTGCTAAAGTCCGTTAAAAATTCATAACTTCTTTATCCGACGTCTGTTTTCGTTTGTCTTTTTATCATCTTACTCCTATTGTGGAGACCTTCAACTCTCGTTTAGGTTGCGTTAGCTAAATATTGTTCCATTTTTAATTCGAGTTTTTAGTTCTCTACTGCTGTTACGAAACTTAGAAAATTCGTAATTTCTTCATACGAGGTCCAATTTGGGCGGTCCTTTTATGTACGTTTACGGTTTAACGAACTCTACGACTTTTGTTTAGATACTTAAGGCTAAAATGCATTTTATTGGAATTTCACTTTTTACGTTAAATAATGTTTTACCGGGTGTGTCGTGAATAGTTGAGTGGTCATAGTTTCTTCATTATAACCCAATTTTGAATGTTCTTTATGTTTTTGGAAACCTAGGCACGATATCTAACATTTGAGGCATCCCAATTTAGATATTTGAACACTTTATTTTTGAGGCTAATTTCGTTGATTCCAAATAGTTTCGTTGTATTTGACTTTTGAGTGTTACATTGCTTTGGAAAAATATAGGGTTGTCACAAATGTTAAATAATTTGTTAAGATAAATATATGATAATACTGAATAGAAAATGGAGGATAAGGGTATAATAGGAATAAAGAGATATTTTTTGGTGTTTGAATGTAAATTAATATCATAATATGATGGTTGCATTACAACATTTCTAACTTTAAATTGAAATCATAACTAAAGGTTATTGATATTATTTAATGATTTTTTTTAAATGTTAAGTATGATTTTAAGGTTTAGGGCAAAAAGGTAATTTTTTGTGATAGAATAAAGAAGGAAGATTCGAATTTACCTTCTGAAGGTATCGATAAACTCCTAAATTTATGTGATTTATTTTAATTTGATTACAAATTAGATGCAGAAAACCTTTAAGTAAGGAAACATAAGGGCATAAGAGTAATTTAACTTAGGAAACTAGAAAAACATTAGGCCGAAAAAGAAATTCAACAATAGATATTAATATGACACGTATACCAAAATAATTTTTTAGCATGATACTTCCATTTTTTATTCGAAGGCTAAATCATTAATATAGAATAGACTATGTTCATCAGAAGGGTAAATCGATAATTTAATTTAAAATGGATCAAACTGGTTGTTGTTACTATTTCTTTTTGTTTGACTATCTCAACTTGGTTACTGTTTACGACTTTAATGTCGAATATAATAACTTCATATTAATCCATTTTTAGGAATGTACGTGTAAAGTACATTGTTATAACAATATTTTTAACAATAACATGTTGTGATTTTTCGTGTTGTAAATGTCTTTTAATTTATTTTTTATTCACTATTAAGGTGATGGATTTTATAAACAATTTAATCCAGAAATGGTTAAACTATAATTATTCTAATTTATATGTGTCTCTGTATAGTAAATACAACTTTTCAAAGATTGTTTTCTATGACTATGAAAATTATGTTTCTATTTTTGAAATCTCATAAAACATCGCTTAAGGTTTTTTTGGCTTAACATATTACATCATTAAGTAAAAAAAACAACAATGTATAACTTTTCATATTAAATGCTTAACCTAATAACTTGTACTTGATCCTCAACAACCTCTATAAACTACAATAACTGTTATTTTTTTTACAAATTATAGCAACATACTTATCATGAAAAAAGAACTTTTAATTTAAACTACAACATAGTTTTTTATTGTTAACAACAATATACAACACTTAATATCAACATTTTTGCCTACATATTAATACATGAACTATATCAAAAGTAGGCTAAGACGTTAGAATCTAAATTAAAAATGATCTTATTTCCTTAAATATAAGATTTACGGTATTATTGACAAATTTTTTATTTGATTCTTAATTTTTCTATGTGGTCGTTTTTATATGTTAGAATCAAATTGCATAACTACAATTAACTTTTTTTTATTAAACTTTGTATGTAGGTATGAAACAACGATAAGTATATTTTTGAAGGAACATTGTTCAAAATAATTTGCATAATTTAAATACATGTTAATTTAGTTCATTTCATATACTTTCCTATAACATTAGATTTTTTTGTCATGTTACATTCAAAAGATAGGTTATTAGAACTTGCACCTTAGGTGTTTGACGAAATGTGTCAAAGAATCTGACACAAGTTCTCTACGCTCACCTCACAACTAGGTATAATTTTTTTTGTTTTTTTTTTTCTAAATTTTTTGCATCACGTGTTTTTGATGTTTGCAACTTTGTAGTGTTACCTAATTTTTTTGTCTCATCCTTAGGGTTTTCTAAATCTGATAGGGCTTCATTTTATTATTATTATTATTGTAAACTATCGATTCAATTTATTTCACTTTGTTATGACTTTATCAGCGTGATAAGATTCTAATAAATTGTCAGTTTCTTGATCTTTTAGAAAAAGATATTCTAACTGGCTTACCATCTACTACTGTGGTATTCTATTTTCTTGATTAAGTGATCTATGATTTGGCTATGATGGTTTTTACAGATTATGTTTGGACTGATAATTGTTTCTGTCATCAAAAAATACATCCAACAAAAAATGAAAGACGATTTTCTAAATTAATACCCTCATCTAACTTTAAAGGATCTTTTTTCATCTTTGATAACATGTAACATAGTTTTGGCTAAAATTTTCAATTTTGTCGACATATAACAAGTTATGACTTAAATAATGATATTATATATTTGGGCAATCAGGTTTTCTTCGGTTCTTAAATTATTTTGCAGAAAGTTGTCCAATTTGGTATTATTTATCTCACAAAAAGTAAGTCTCATGTATCTTTTAGCATATCCATTGAGTTTAATAGTAACTCAATAGTTTCTTGTCTATGTTTTTTTTAAATGTTAAATCTTGATTTAATGAATCCAAGTAAGAAGGTAGTAAAGGCGCAAAGTTTTAAATATGGGACAATCATGGCTATGTCAAGCCAAAATAAAATTCTAAAGTAACAAATGTTAAATTTAATAGATAAGCACTTCTAATGCAGAATACATATTATATTTTTGAAATAAATAACCAAAAACTAATCTCATTCCCAAATAAATTACATTTTAACTAACATCAATAAATTATGATTATGGTGTCATGATTTTTAATTATACATTATAGATAGTCGGTTAATATATAGTTAGTATTTTTATATTCGAATCATTTTTGAACTACAAAAACTATATTCAAATAGTAAAAATGAAATGGAACATATACGATGGTAATAATGCAAAAATAACCTTCAAATTTGGTCTGATACAAAAAAGTAGTCTGGAACTTATTTCTAAAAACAACAAGAAATAACACCGAGTTTGGTTTCATGTGAAAAAAGTAATTTTATATGAAAGTAGGATTGTAGTAATACTAAAAGAACCTATATGTTTTTTATCTGATACAAAAATGATCGAAATATTCTTCTAAATTGGTAAGAAATAGCAATGAACTTTTAATTCATCTTGTATAACCATTTAATAGTTATATGTAAAAGATATAAATACTCAGCAGTTAAGACCATCGACCTTACTCAAACGTTCGCATACATCTTGAAGTAAACATTCATTTTTCCATTAGTTTATCATTATCATAAAATAAAAAAAGATATCATCACGAGTTTAAATTGTTTAATTCATCTCATAATAACAAGTAAGTTGTGTGCCAATTATGTATTCTGACATTTTCAATGAGTCACGGACAATATCTAAATCGAGCAAACATAACTGTTTTTATATTTATTTGTTAGAGTTTCTTTAATTTAATATTGCGCGGGGGGGGGGGGGGGGGGGGGGCTTATGTGGTTCCTTTCGAATAAACATAAATAAGTTGGTATTTTTTGAAATAAAGAATTCTATTTTGCAATATAACCATGAAATAACAATGTATTTTGAAAGTACATTGTCAATGTTAGATTATACTTGCGTAGACCCATTTTTGCGCATGGTTAGCTATATATAGTTGTTTCCCATGTCACAGGTAAAAAAAGGTTTGAAGGTACTTTTTGATGAACATTGTCGTTCAACTAATAAAACAAAAAATATTGTCTATGAAGAGGTCCTTCAACGACTATATATATTTACCAACTTCAGTATATTTTCTACACATTTCAATAATACCAATAACCTTGATTTTCTTATAATTATTTTGCAATATCTATATACAATTATATATTCTTTATGTGTTTAACGCGGGTCATAATCTAGTATACATTATATAGATACATATATTATACATCAATGTTAATCGTTCATTGGTGTTGTAGCACAAGAGAGACACAAATGAGAAACAAGTGTCACGTTATGTCATGATAGATGAATGATCAGGAACACTCAGCGTTATGTGACTGATTTGATGACGATTTGTAGTCAAAGTAGAGAGAATAATGTGTTGGAGTGCTTGAACGACTTGCATCCTAATTGATGGATTCTTAGTTATGTATTTTTCTATGATTGTATTTAGATATAAACTGATTGAGTGAGGGAATGAAAGAGAGTGCAGAATTGTTATGAACTGGTACGATGATGAATGATCTCCGATGACTGTGTTCTACATAGTCCAGAAACAACGAAGTTAACAAAAGGTGCTCTAAAAACAACAATGGTATTTTTTTGAACATTTTGGAAACTTCAATGGTATTTTTTGTACTAAAAATGTGTACTTCGTTGGTATTCTGTGAACAAGTGGTATACTTCAATGGTAATATTTGTACTAAAAAAACAATGGTATTTTTTTAGCATTTTGGAAATTTTATTACCCTTTTAGGTCATTTTTCCGTTTACCCGAGGTAACCAATTACCATAAGGTTTTATTTGAACACATGTGCACTTCTTTGATATTTTGTGTACTTTAATGATATTTTTGTACTAAAGAAACAACAATGGTATTATTTGAACATTTTGAAAATTTCGTTATCTTTTTAAGTTATTTTCCCAAACTAGAAGTATGAGATATCCTAAAACTAAATTTAAGTCCAAATTTTCTTTTAGTTACTCATACTAACTTTGATAATTTTATTACGAGCAATAGTAACACCAAGACCTTCAAACATAATTTCTATAAAATTGAAAGTTGAGATAAATCTTTGCAACTTTGATGAGAAACATGTTAGAATTTAGTGATACATAAGAACAAGATGATGAAGAGTATGATGTGTGTTTACACAAGACATACATGATAACTTTTTGTTGAGGTTTTTGGTTCAAAAATGAATAGTGTTTCCATTCTATATTTGTCACACCCCAAAACTGGAACGGCGGAAACGTTCTGGGGGTGGATGATGTCATGTCAAGTATCACAACACATGAATATAGTAACCAAAGTACAGAAAAACATTGAATTAATAGTAATAATTTTACATGGTTACATTACATATTATCACAGTAATACATTTAATATAATAAGTACAGCAAGGTATTAAACCATCTTCATCAGCAGCTCCGGTGATGTACCTGTCTAATTGCTGACCTGAGATTACAAGTTATTTGAAAAGCGAGTATCAGCATTTTTACAAATGCTGGTGAGTTCATAAGCATTTAGTGACATTTCATTCAAATAACTTAATAAAGAAATAGTTTAAGAGGTTTCAGTGTATTAGAGTCTTTTCCAGAAAATCCTATATTTTCTTTAAGTAAAGCAGCCTTCTACCAAAACTGGTCAGTGATGAGTGGTAAAAAGTAGTTTTCCCTAAGTTGCTTATCAATATCAAAATGCTAAATTTGAATATTGGGGAAAACAAACGACATCAGGGAATATCATACGCCTCAGCAGTGAGGACTGCTGACTAAGGCAAGAACCATAGACTCCAGGAAGGTATCAATCAAATAATACGCCTGGTTCAGTCTAACAAAGGGGAGACACAGACCCAGAAGGTACTAGGTGAACGGTACAGCTAGTAAGGTCTAAAACAGAGACTATAGACCCCAGACAGTATCAAATGAAAGATACAGCTAACGAGGTCAAAACAGAGACTATAGACCCCAGACAGTATCAAATGAAAGATACAGCTAGCAAGGTCAAAACAGAGACTATAGACCCCAGACAGTATCAAATGAAAGATACAGCTAGCAAGGTCAAAACAAGGACTACAGACCCCAGATAGTATCAAATGAAAGATACAGCTAACGAGGTCAAAACAGAGACTATAGACCCCAGACAGTATCAAATGAAAGATACAGCTAACGAGGTCAAAACAGAGACTATAGACCCCAGACAGTATCAAATGAAAGATACAGCTAGCAAGGTCAAAACAGAGACTATAGACCGCAGACAGTATCAAATGAAAGATACAGCTAGCAAGGTCAAAACAGAGACTATAGACCCCAGACAGTATCAAATGAAAGATACAGCTAGCAAGGTCAAAACAAGGACTACAGACCCTAGATAGTATCAAATGAAAGATACAGCTAACGAGGTCAAAACAGAGACTATAGACCCCAGACAATATCAAATGAAAGATACAACTGGCAAGGTCAAAACAGAGACTATAGACCCCAGACAGTATCAAATGAAAGATACAGCTAGCAAGGTCAAAACAAGGACTAGAGACCCCAGATAGTATCAAATGAAAGATACAGCTAACGAGGTCAAAACAGTACGACTCTGAAAAGTGACGTCAGCATACAATGCAAAATGCTAACGAAATACCGTTACCTTAAAGCCATGAATTATAAGGTAACCCAGGATACTTGTAACCATACTGACTAGAGTTCCAGATACCCTACAAGCATCTATATAATATGACATTTGTCACCCCTTGGCTTGGTGAGCCGTGGACTGTAGCTAGCAGTCAGGGTGCGGGGGTGTCAATCCCGTATAGATCTATACACACAATGTCCGCTCTCCCTACAGGAGACTCTGGTTACCAACTAGACGACGGAGAAGGCCGTGTCCTGAAGATGCATCCCAAATAGTGGGTTTCTAATGAAAGTGCTGGACTAGAGGTAGAGACTTCCCAATAGTGGGTTTCTAATGAAAGTGCTGGACTAGATGTAGAGACTTCCCAATAGTGGGTTTCTAATGAAAGTATAGACTTGAAGTAGAGACTCTTAACTGAACTAACTGAAGTAACCCGTATGCCTAAGCTTGTATACATAGTATATAACTAATGAATCAAATGACCTTCGGATGGACATCCGATCCCACCAGACCACATCTCAACGAAGAAAAGGAAATAGGGCGGACAACCTTCCTAAGTCCTTCAACCATTATTTATATGCATTTACACAAGCACAGACATACATCTAACTATGCTTGAGTGGGTATCAAGTAAAAGTGATTCTCGTGAAGTAGGAGTGTCTAACAAGTGAAGTAAGAGCGGTCGCAAGTGAAGTATAAGTGTCGAATAAGTATAAGCGCATCGCGAAGTGGAGATGACCACAAGTGAAGTAAGAGTGTATCAAGTATAAGTGAAGTAAATTCAATCTCAAGTATAAGCGAAGTAGGCTCGTATCACTAAGTAAGAGGGTGAATAAGTATAAGTGTCATTAGGTATAAGTGACATTACAGAGTAGGAGTATAAAATAAGTATAAGCGAAGCAGCAGTAATTAACAATTAAAAGTATTCATGAAAGCCTTTGAAAACCATTTACAGTGTCCTACTCGGTAAAACAGTGTACAGTAGTAAAATCTTGTGTATGCGGGTTATCAATCACATGTGATTGATATGATAACTGGCATGTTTAACTTGTAATCCCCCCTATAAAACATTTAAAAGTCTTTAAAAGGTTAATTCAGGGGTATGAACTCACCCGGTGTAAGTAGGTCCGACGGAAGTGCCGTTTAGGCGTTCGGGGTCACGCAAGGACTTGAACACACACAAGGACCTATTTTAACATATGATAACATATGTTCACATACAATTAGCATATAATATACTAATTAAACAATTATACACACTCAAAGGAGTGGAAAACACTTTTGGTTGAGTGTTTGGGGTCCCGGGTAGCGTTTAAGGGTGCTAAGGGTCTCCTATCAGCTGTGGGACTTTGCTATACTCACATATCTAGTGTGTAAATGGATTTAAAACACCAACATGGACCAAAAAAGGAGTTTACGGCCCAACCTAAGGGAGTTTACGGCCGTAAACTCCCAAGGTCAATTTCTTGGGTGTTTGATGCTTCTAGCTTGTTCATAGAATTATTCTAAGCACTTTTCCTCAAAGGCATGAGTGGGTTTGAGGTTTCTAAGGGCCTTATAATGGAGTTTACGGCCTAAGAACAACTCCTAAAGGAGTTTACGGCCGTAAACTCTAAATCATTGAGTTTGGTGATGTTTCAAGCCCCTAATGCCTTTCTAGTGATTTCTAATGAAGTGTGATGCTATTTTGGAGGATCAAATCTATCATTTGAGTGAGTTTTGGGGAGTTTATGGCCTAGATAAATGCTTGGGCCGTAAACTCCTTTTAATCCTTCCATTTCTTGTGTTTAAGCCCTTAAATCCTTCCTAGTAAATTATGGTAAATGTCTAAGGCCATTTGGGGGGCAAAAATCACACTTTTGGGCATGTTTAAGGGTGTTTACGGCCTTGAACCTTGTCTGGGCCGTAAAATCCCTTTAATAAATCATTTTGGAGTGTTCAAGTGTTCTAAACTCAAAGGAATAAGTCCCTAAATTATGTAATAAACCCTAGGATGAGTTTGGTGCACATTTGGGACATTTTGACATGATTTTGAGGAGTTTACGGCCTAAGCATGTGCTTGGGCCGTAAAATCTCCCTTGTGTCCTAAATCCTTGAGTTTTTATGTTAGAACACCCCTAGCCTAAATCCCTTAATAGTTTCTAAGCTTATGGACAAGTTTTAAGGCATGTTTGGCACCTTTTTAGGGGTTTACGGCCCTAGAATGTTCCTGGGCCGTAAACTCCTTATACCATGCCTTCTTGGATGATTTTTGGGCTATAAACATGAATCACTATGTTTAGAATAAGCTAAGGTAGGCGGACTTACAATTTGGAAGCGTTTGGTTGCGAATTCGGGGCGAAAACGGGTCTAGAGAGAGTATAGAGAGAGAGAGTGTAAAAAGTCTCTCATTTGACTCCACTCACCCATATATAGGTTTCACAGTCGGGGCTCAGTGGAATTTTACCCGATACTGCCATTAAACGGGGCTTTTGGTCGCATCCGATTTAGTGGTCGTAATAATAAAACTTGACATTTTCCAAATGAATGAAAATGTGTGTCCTGTGTTTTTATTTCCTTTTATCACGACTTAACGACATGTTAAAGGTAATCAAATGGAATGTTTATTAAATTGATGCCCTCTAATTAACGGAACTTTTATACAGTGGAATATTTCGTTAACGGTAACGAGGAAATGTAACGGGACAACTTGGATTGTCACAATATTGGTACAAGGAACTGAATTTGGGTGGTTCCAACTTATAAAAGAAGACTACACTTTGGTTTCAAGCTTGAAGTGTTTATTCTTTTTTTTTTTGTATTCCTCCTATTTTTAGTGTAGAAAGTGTTAGTCAGTACTTTGAAAAATATGTGTACTTTGTAGAGGGAGCGGGGGGGGGGGGGGGGGGGGGGTTGAGATATTAGTATATGTGATTGTAATAATTTGTTATATAGTAAATCTTTCTCTCTGAAGTCCCATGGTTTTTCTCTGGTTTTAGAGTTTTCCACATATATTCTTGTGTCTAGTTATTTTCTCTATTATTGTTATTGGAAAAACTTTTAGGGGTCATTAAGGCAATTTTCCCAACAAGTGGTATCAGAACTCCGAGTTTGGAGGAGGTTTCTGTTTTAGAAGTTCATAGTATGCTCTGTGGTTACGACTTGGTCTGATCTTCTAAATCATAAGGAATTTCTATTAATTATATTGGAAATATCGTGATACTTTAAAGATTCTTCTTATGCTCCGTGGTTACAACTTGGTATGATCTTCCACATCAAAAATGAGGATTTGGTTGACTGTTTTGTGTACAATAGAATTATATACGAGTCAAGAATATGTAACATTTGGGGAACGTTCTGGCTAGGAAAGACTTAGTACTTAAGAGTGTCCGTTATGAACCGCCTCTCCTTCCTAAGAATCCTTTGTTGGGTGTGATACTTATAAGCTTGGAGAATTTTTCTTGTATACAATATATTTGGGGATACAGATATGTTGTCAAAATACAATCCCATGCGATTTGATGTAGAGAAATATGGATGACGACTCAACTTTGGTT
Source organism: Lactuca serriola (assembly GCF_051521515.1). Taxonomy (NCBI): domain Eukaryota; kingdom Viridiplantae; phylum Streptophyta; class Magnoliopsida; order Asterales; family Asteraceae; genus Lactuca; species Lactuca serriola. Next base: position 199,607,790 of record NC_136411.1, read on the forward strand.
TATGACAAGTTCAATTTAAAGATGTGATTCACTTTGGGTTATGTTTTTGTCAAAAATTAACGAACTAATTTTGTAACCAAATTAGTAAGTGTGGTGTTATGTTTAAAATAAGGTAAGTAAAAGTAAAGTGCTTAAGATCTTGAAATGTGCTGAGATCTTGGTTGTGCCCAAGATCCGGGGTGGAAAACAACAGTGCTCGAAGAGATATTAAGTTAAAGTGTAGTATTTTTTAGATGTAAACGAGTGTATTTGGGACAAAAATAATGTTAAGTGAGTGATAAGTAAATATCCATAATAAAGCTTTGAGATACTAAAAACATACTGAAGTGAATTATGAGCATTTGATTTAGCATGCAGAATTAAAAGAACACAAAGAACATGGTGATTTGGGTGCTAAAAGATGCATTCGATCATAGGAATAAGTACAAAAAAGGAACTACACTAGCTCTCCATAAATATCCCACTCACTAGTCACTATGCACTACATTTCTCCAGCACACATCTACAAGTGGTATGCAACCCACTATATATAGAGGTGCTTACATGTCCCCCCTCTCTCTCTATCTATCTATCTCTATCTCTCATGTCACAAGGCATCAATACAATCTGCAAGTGGGTCTACAAGAGTCAAACCATTACAAATATTCATGAATAACTTTGCATCCCAACATTCTCCCCCTCAAAGTTAGGAATGGATGACCCGCTTCAGTCTTCCAAAAATGAGCAACTTCATGAACCAAGCCTCAAGTGTGACAAATGGATAAATGAACATTAGATCTTCAATTCTTCAATGACCTTCCAATATGGGTTCTAGAGTGTGAAACCGTACAAACCGAACATCAAAAGGTAATTAGGAGTATCCAAACCTCCACCAAAGCACACCCCAAAAATAATTTGAGCATAAAAGCACACCCCGAAAATCTTCTTTAAGTCCAAACCTATCATGAACCGGAAAAACCCAAATCAATTCCGAATCTCAAATTGAATCACTTTATAAACTTCAATTGCTCAAGGTCACTTCAGTCTTCAAGTCTACGTAATATGAAAAATTCAACTTTTGAATTCTCATATTTAATTCTCTCCCTCTTTTATAATCGAAAAATGATTATAAAAACGAAAAGGAATGAGAAAGTGCTCAATTCGGAATTTTCTATACAAAACTCTCCCTTAACACATGACATAAACATTTTTCATAAATCCGGAAAATCCAAAAATATCTCAATTTTCGAATTCGATACTTCTCAGACCGCCTTTGACGAATTTTCAAAAATTTGGGTAAAAACTATCAATTTTGAAATTCTGTAGTGACTCGTTGCACCCAAAGCAACCTCAAATGCGAAACTTTACCCCAATTGAGAAACTTGGCATAAAGTGTCAATTTGCATTAACTGCAGGGACCTGTTTCAAAAATATTCCAATTTCTCAGAATTTTTGCCCCAATTTCGAAACTGGGTAAATTATGCCATTTCGCATAAACTATAGGGATTCAAAATGAAATTATACAAACTACATAGTTTTTTACCCCATGTCGAAAGTGGGTGAAAAATGTCAATTCATTGAAAGTCTAGGAATTTGAATCGACAAGTTTTGTTTCTTCTCCACAACACTTTGCTTCGACTTATGTTCAAAGACCTTCGCTATCAAACATCGATCGACCCATAGCGAAGGCACATTCAAATTGTTCAAATATCGAAGGTACCTTCGACATCCAAAAGGATCACCAATAGCGGAGTCTTCAAACTATTCATAGCGAAGGTCATTCGACATCCAAACTATTAACCCATAGTGAAATTTGTTTGACCGTCGACCCAAACCTTCGTTCTCAAGCCAAAACCTTCGTTCTCAGATGCAATCTATAAACCCATAGAGAAGGTCAAACCAATTTACCCATAGCAAACGTCATTCGAAATCCAAACCCAATCAACTAAACTGAAATCGATTTCGATTCTCCAAAACTTCTGTTGACCACGTACAAAGTCGTTCATTCTCAAGCCATAGCCAGTCAATTACGTTAAATACCAATACCCAAATTGCAACCTTATATGATAACGTTTTTAATTTCCAATCCAGTTAACCAGATTTGAAGGCTCGTTCGACATCGAGTGAATCACCAATAGCGAACCCTTCGATCTTTAAACCAAAGCATCAAAAGAGAAATCACTTGTGTAACATCGAACTGACCAAGTTTCATTTGACATCAAGGTCATAGCCTTCGACGTCACGAATCCAACTTCAAGCAATTTTTGACATTAACCCCAAATAAAGCATTATTTCGTCATCCATAACCTAAATACGACTTGTACCAACCAATTTGAACCTCCAATTCATAGAATCAACACTTGAAAATCGAGTTTGACTTTTCGAAATCAAAGGTCAACAAACATGAAATTGATGATTAAAGCATCAAATTTCAGATCAGAAAGTGTGTATACCACTATTCTTCATCTCCTTCAACTGTTCTTGGTCAAGTTCATCAAAATCAAAAAATCAATTGATGATTTCTCAACTTCAATTTGAACAAAATTGACTTGTAATAGAACAACTCTTATGAAATCGATTTACAATTCCAGATTAACAAACAATATCAATCGAATATTATGAATAATGAGATGATAACGAAAACGCAAGAACACGAGTGAAGAACATCGTGACGTATAACCATGGAATGCGTATGACGAAAACGAACAATAGTAAATAAGGTGTTGTTAGTTTTTTTTTAAAAAGCACTTCAGACCACTTATTGTTGCGCCGCGCAGCACACGCACAACACTTGGCCCTTCATAGCTGTTTGTTTTTCAGAAGACTTCTGACTTAAAAACTATTGCGCGTGTGCTGCGTGGCGCATCACTAAACCAACTGCTTCAAACCTCTTCACGCCTTAGTTTAACTTACTGCAGCAGTATGCAGACATTAAAAAACAAACATACTTTTTATTACATGCTGCAGCCGTTTGTTCCACCTCTTCTGCTACAGAGGATTGCAAAGGTGGTCCGTAGACTTCACACATTATATATATATATCAAAATTTTAGGTTAATTTAATGACTTTATTACAATTTGCTTTGTAATCTAGTTATTAAATGTAATCCGGTTATTAAAATACTCAAAGGCATTTACAAATTTTACATAATCTATTATGAAAAGGACATTTCGATAATTTAATCACCCCCAAATTCTTTATATTAAATAATACAAGGAAATATTCATGAATGCCACAGTCATGTCATGCCAAATTTTTTGTTGATAAACAAAATGTATATTTCCTCTGAATACACATGTAACAAACAACTATAGTTATTGGATATCAAATTGTAAGTAATTATAAATAAAACGAAGATCACCTATCTCTACGTCATAATCTAATAAAAAATAAAGACATATCCATGAAATTGTTTTCGTGCAAATAATTAACACAAATAATAAAATTATAGTACTTTTTAATAAACGCCATCTTGGCATCATATATAGCATACTCAGCAAAGATAAAATTTAACAAAACCAAATATAGTTAATGATGTTTGACAGGATCTGATTTCATTTGGCTCTGATATTGTTTGGTTAGACATTTTGAATTTGATGTGTTGAATCATTTTACATCTAAAATATTAAAAGATTGTTTCTTAATTGAAAAATCAAAAGGCTATCAAACAACAATTTGGACCATCTCCAATGACTTTTTCTAAAACAAAAATGAATAAATAGTGTTTTACTATTCTATCATTTTTACATCAAGCATGTATATTTTTAATATATTTAATTTTTATAACTTACATGGACCGTCAAATATAGCCATTTAAATAGTTAGATTTTAACCTATATAATCCAACTCTCCTCATTACAATAATATTGTTAATTTTGATATCAAAATTTTATAAAAAAAATTTGGTTGTATATAATGAATTTGAATTAATTATGAATTTATACGAAAAACAATACATATTTATACGTTGGAATAAATTTATCATCATTCATCAACTAATGTATTTAATAAGCTAAAATGAGTTTTTTTTATATTTAATACGTTATATCAATAAAAAAATTGTTGAATTTGACTATCTTCAATTATTATTGTTTCGACTTCTATTGGTGACACTTCTTTTGCAACTTCAATTGGTGCGTCAAAATCCCGTTCATTGTTATATATATATATATATATATATATATATATATATATATATATATATATATATATATATATATATATATATAGAGAGAGAGAGAGAGAGAGAGAGAGAGAGAGAGAGTTAGGTTCATGTATAAATCATAACTATTATGTGATTGTATGACCAAATATGGTCCAATCATTTTATAAGGGCACTTTTGGAATTTTGCAATTATTATCCAAAATTAACAACCTATAATTAAGGAATATTCAAACATAAAATCCAAAGACTTTGAAGATCACGCCTCACTTGCCCTTCACCATTTGGACTTCATCATCTCTACGATTTCATAATTTTCATTCCCTCGTATACCCTAATCGATCATCATTTTTTGATTCTACACGTGGACATCGAGAATCAAGATATTCTTGATGTCTAATGGCTCGTGTACCAAATTGAAGGTGTATCATCTATGGATCGTGTATTGTACTAAATCGAAGATGAAGCTCCCGCTTGAAAGAAAATTTGAAACCGTAATTGAAGAACACATCGAATGTTCGCTCAATCTTGATGACGATGACGATTTTGTTGCACGACGACAAGGTTAGGGTTTTCTCGGACCTTTATATTGAACCGATTATGCTACATTCCTTAGTCAATTGAAGAATGTGGTTATTTATTTTGTATTTTGATCACTTCAGATTAGTAATCGAGTTCCTTATAGCGTGTGTAAGTTTTGTGAATATTTGAAGTCGATAGCTAATAATGAGACTTCTATATATTTAGATTTGTTAAGAATTGCCTATTTTTTTCTTGAACACCATAGTGCAGTTTCAATTTTAGTTTATAAAACATAATCTGATTCTAGTTTAGTTTTAGTTTTCAAGAAAATTGCAAATATTCTTTCATAATAGTGTAGTCTGTTTTGAAGTTAGGAGACATTCTTAACAATTTAGCAAGTAATCTTGAATAATATCGCAAGTATTCTTGAAGAATATTTTTTTTTTCAAAGCAATACTACTGTCTATTCAAAGTCGGGAGACATTCTTAAAAATTTGGCAAGTAATCTTGAATAATATATCAAGTATTCTTGAAGAATGTTGTTGTTTTTCAAAACATTACTACTTGGTATTCAAAAATGCAACCAGATTGGTTAACGGTTGTTAATTATTATGAAAGAATGCTAGTAATTCATAAGCTTTAAATTCACTTAAGTTAGTTTAGGGTTGTTTTAACAATTGCAATTTTATGTTTTTTTTTGTGTCCTTCATTTTGAAACCATTCTTGAACAACATGAACAAGTTGCAACAGCTCATCAAATCCATGTATATCCCAAACCAAATTTGATTTCTTAAAGAAATCAATTGTCTTGAGGTTCAAATCCTAAAATTTATTATATAAGTTTTTTTTATATCCTATTAGAATATGCTATAAATATTGTTAGATGTTAAATTTATGGGCATTTTTCCATGGATTATTTATCATAGAATAAGGGTAATTTGTTTAATATAACATTGATTTAGGTTACAATTATTTATAAATTATTAAAGAATACATGCAGTGTTCATATATTGTGCATTTTCTTGTAGAATTTTATTGCCATTGTGTTATGCATGTTTCTGTTGTTGAAGAAATGTATTGTTAGTCTAATAACTTTGTAAAATATTAATTAAATTCTTGCCGAAATTGGTTAAACTTTGATAACATTTCATTGATCTTCATGATACTCTATTTGAATTGGGTTGTTTATTGATTTACTTTTTTGTACGCTCTTATAGTATGCTAACTTGTTGAACTTATGGTTTCAGGTTCTTTAGTGTAGGGATTGTTCAAGAATTGTATTGCAAGAATTTGGGAAGCTTTCCATACTAGAAAAACAAAACGCATGCAAGAAGTAGAAATAAGAAGAAAGAGAGACAAAAACTCAACGTGGATGACAAAATTTAGGAATGTCATAGATGATAAATGTTTTTTTTTTAATTTTATTTGATCCTTAGTTTTTTGTGTTACGATATGTTTGACTGTTAATATTTAAGTTTTTTTTGGGTATTTTTATCTTATTCTTAAAGAATTTAATCACATTCTTGTAGAATATGTTTAATTTATTATATTATTTTTCACATTTTTACTGATGATGGATATAATATTGTTTTAAAAGATTCTTTTTTGTTTTTTATGCAGAACACTCGTTAACATAATGAAAACTAATTCTTGAATGTAATGCATAACAATGGAATACAAAATTGAAATTGATTCTTGAAGAACAAGATGTTTAACTAAAACTGAGTATTGAAGAGTGAAACACATAAATTGAAGTGGTTTTCAAAGAATAGGATGCAAGTGATTCTTAATTTGGATTTGAATTAAGATAAATATATGTGTTCTCCATAATTTTCTCAACTTCATTACTGTAATTAATCAGAATGTCAATTATGCCCTTATAATTATTATTTATGACATTCTTTTATTAAAAGGAAATGTTTATATGTATTGTGTTCCATTGTAACTATTGTACACCATATAATCTTATCCATATACAAATCTAATCTAATGGTCCAAAACTTGTCATACATTCACACAATATATACCATTCACATTTAATCCTAACCCTATATATATATATATATATATATATATATATATATATATATATATATATATATATATATATATATATATATATATGTCACACCCCCAAACCAGAACGACGAAATCGTTCGAGGGCGGATAACTTCATGTAGTATCGTAACAGTTGAATACATAGTAAAGAAAGTAAAACAACCATCATATATATATATATATATATATATATATATATATATATATATAATTTAAAAGTTACATTGTTGAATGATACTTGTTTCAAAACAAATTACAATATGATGACAAAATGAGGTTTAAACCGACGCCTTAGCGTCACTTCTCCAAAAGCTGAAGTTTACCTGTATTACTGAATCCTTGAGAAATACAAGTAGATTTCAAAGAGTAGATCAACATTTAAGCTGGTGAGTTCATAAGTATTTAATGTCAATGTTTGTATAAATTTTGAATGAAATTGTTTGTAGATGTTTGAAAACTCCTAGAAAATCTCATATTTCCTACTAGTATATAAAAGTAGTCTCCTACTAAGACCCGTCTGTTTTTGATTGTTTGCTTCTAGAAATCCAATATTTTTCCATAAGTGTGTGGTAGTTTAAAAGTTTCAAAACTGTAAAGCAATAGTGTTTTTCATGCCTATAATAGTAGATTCATGTATGTATAAAATCACTAAGGCATTTGATAACCCCGTAAATTAACATGTTTTTAATACTCCATGTGAGTTTTATAACCATGCTATTGACCCAGACTGCTTGTAACAACGCTCTTCATGCGTTGGAATGTTATGACGTTTGTCACCCCAGACCTGCCGGTCTAACTGTAGCTAACAGTTTAGGTGCGGGAATGTCAATCCCGTATAGATCTATACACAAGTATCATGCTCTTCCTACAAGAGATTATGGTATATAATACAGGACTTTAACTACATACTTGAAAGTACGTGAAGTTGAATGTCTTACAAAACTTAGTATTTAATAGATTTACGTATGAAAAGTCCAATTATTCTTGTATATGAAAGTATTTTCTTGATATAGTACTTATAGTATGTAAAATCTCATGAATATCTAGTAAACTATACCTATTATCGTTTTTCCAAATGTGTGATTCGTTTGTATGAGAAACTCTAGTGTAGTGTCGACTTTGTATGTAAAGTATAACATTTGTAATAACATTATTAAACATTTATACTCAAAATATAAATAAAGTGGTAAATATTTATATAACAAAAGTATACCAAAAGATTGATGTTTTTCACACGAGGATAACCGTGTGTGTACTTGTATTCCCCCTCCCCCCTCTTTAAAGTGTATAAAATCATTCACAAAACATTTGAAAATGTAGTTATAGGGGTATGAACTCACTTGATAGATTGAAGAAGGTGAGACGAAAACCAAGCAGAACTTTGACAGGAGAAAGCGGATTTCTCGGGATTCTCGGGAATCTCGGGAGCGTAAAACTTCCTTCGGGACTTGGGTATGAAATCCGAGACTTCAGGATATTCCTTGCATGCAAAACGGGGTAAAAATGCAAGAGAAGGAGAGAAAATGAGCAATTATGCCTGGAACCCTCACATCCCTTTTCTAAGGGGCTGGAACCCTCGCGTACGCGGGGCCTTCGCATGCGTCATGGCTTACCGCATCCTCGGACGAAGCATTGGATGGGACCTGGAGCGACGTGGACGAACCGAGGTCTAGCACCCGAGTACGTTGGGCGTAAATCGTCTTGGTGTGTGTGCCTCGAACTTGTAAATTCCGTAACTTTCGCATATGAGCTTCGTTTTTGACATTATTTATACGCATGCATAGGTGAGAATATAATATACAACTCTCGTTTAGACTTCATCGGCAAATTTTGACTTTATTTTTAATTATATATTTTTAATAGGTCGGGACACGAAAAGTCCATTTAAAATCCATAACTTCTTCATCCGATGTCCGTTTCTGTCAGACTTTTTACCGTTGTGCTACCATTGACGAGGTATTCGATTCTCGTTTAGGTTGTGTTGCCTACAAATCATTAGATCACTGTTTCGAGTTTTTAGTTGTCTGCTGCCACTTCAGAACTTAGAAAAATCATAAATTCCTCATACGAAGTCAGATTTGGGCGTCCTTTTTATGTATGTACATGGTCTAACATTATCTACAACTTTCACTTAGACACCTAAGGCTAAAAAGTGTTTTATTGAAACTTCGTGTTTTTACGTTTAGCAGGGTTTTACTAGTTTTTACACAAATCTTCGGTTGGTCATAACTTCTTCGTTATAACTTGGATTCGAGTGTTCTGGATATCTCTGAAAATCTTGACACGATATCTATCATTTAGACAACCCAATTGAGACTTTTTGAACATTTTATTTTCGAAGATATTTTATTAACTTAAAAGGGGTTACAAGGTTCGACTGGAATTCGTTACATTGGCTTGAAATTTCGGGTTGTCACATCATCCCTTGTTAGAGGGAATTTTGTCTCGTAATTAAATGTAAGGTAAATATTTGTGGATTAGGGAAAGAGATGTGGGTACTTTTGTTTCATCTGATCTTCGCGCTCCCAAGTATATTCAGGTCCCCACTTTGCATTCCAGCGGACCTTCACAATGGGTATGCGACTTTGTTTTGTTCTTTTAATTTCCCTATCCATGACCTCAATTGGTTCCTCTACAAAGTGAAGACTCTCGTTGATTTCGATTTCGTCTAGAGGGACGACGAGGGTCTCATTGGATAAACATTTCTTCAAGTTTGACATATGAAAGGTAGGATGTACGTTATTGAGTTCCTGTGGAAGTCGAAGTGTGTATGCTACCGGGCCGATCCTTGCAAGGATCTCGAATGGTCCGATATACCTTGGATTTAACTTTCCACGCTTTCCGAAGCGTATCAATCCCTTCCAAGGTGAAACTTTCGAAAGAACGGGGTCTCCCACCTGGAATTCGAAAGGTTTCTTTCTCTTGTCATCGTGGCTTTTCTTGTCGGTCTCTAGAGGCTTTCAATCGTTCACGAATCCGAACGATCTTCTCTGTCATTTCCCGAATGATCTCCGGACCTTTGGAGCTATTTACACTGCCCCTAACTCCAGATCGTGTGTTGTATAGTTGGTTTCGAGTGTCTTAAGTTGACGGAAGGCATAGGCAATGACCTGACCTCGTTGCATCAGAATACAACCGAGCCCTTGATTGGATACATCGCAGTAGACCACAAAGTCTTCTATTCCTTCTGGGAGGCATAGTATTGGTGCGGTGCATAAGGCTCGCTTCTGTGTTTGGAACACTTTCTCTTGCTCCTCTTCCCAGTCAAGGGCCATGCCTTTCTAGGTCAAAGTCGTAAGAGGTTTTGCAATTCAAGAGAAGTTCTGAATAAACCTACGATAGTAGCCAACAAGGCCTAGAAATTGGCGAATTTCTGTAGGCATCTTCGGTGCTGACCAGTTCTCAATGGCTTTGATTTTGGAAGGGTCCACATGAATTCCCTCTTCACTAACAAAGTGACTCAGGAATTTGACTCTGCGAATCCAAAACTCGCATTTAGAGAACTTCGCGTATAGCTTCTCTGATCGTAATGGTTCCAAGATCTGACGTAGATGATTACTATGTTCTTCCTTACTATTTGAGTAGATAAGTATGTCATCTATGAAGACAATGACGAACTGATCCTAGTAAGGACGACATACCCTATTCGTTAAGTCCATGAATACTGCGGTCGCATTGGTCTATCCGAATGACATCACTACAAATTCGTAGTGTTCGTAACGATTTCGGAAGGCTGCCTTCGGGACATCCTCTTCTAGTACTCGTAACTGATGATACCCGGATCTCAGATCTATCTTTGAAAAGTAACACGCCCCTTGAAGTTTGTTGAACAAATCATCTATGCGAGGAAGAGTGTAACGATTCTTAACGGTAAGCTTGTTGAGCTCCCCGTAGTCGATGCACATACGAAACGATCCGTCTTTCTTCTTGACGATCAAGACCGGTGCTCCCCATGGTGAGAGGATTGGCCTTATAAAGCCCTTGCTGAGCAGTTCGTTAAGTTGACCAGATAGTTCTTGCATATCATCTGGTGCTAGATGATAGGGCGATTTGGCTACTAGGGTAGCCCCTGAAATTAAGTTGATTCTGAACTTGAATTTGACGTCGAGGAGCTAATCCTGGAAGTTCTTCTGGAAAGATGTCGGAAAAATCCAAAAGAAAGTATGACTACTCATGAAGTAAAGAAAAAGGATAGGTACTTCTGTTCTATCCGTATCTCTTGTCCCGATCGGTGGGAAAGGAATTTTTTTGGCTCCTAAGTTTATTTACATGGTAGTGTGATCACTCGTAGTCTTGAGCAGTCTCCGTCCTAAAGTTCATATTAGAAGTCAGATTTGGTTCATCAATCACAGCTTTGCATATACGAGTTGTATATAATTAAGATTGAAAAGGGCGTCAAATAAATGATTCATCTCTAAGCTCACATCCAAACAAGGAAAATAGGTTAAAGCGGACTCATCAATTTTAAGCCTGTAGAACCTTGATTATACACCACCCTTGCGTATACATTCCTCATCGATAGATTTAACCGTATGGGTCTTTGGATTGAACTTGACGTCCTGTACGAGTTGTATTCCGGGGAGGTTTGCCGATGTTTCTTCGGGAAGGATCCGAAACCTAAGATACTCTACGCAAGAGTACCTCAGAGTTCTGGAATGACGGCTTCGCTAGGAAGGCGGTTACGAGGAAAAGAAATTTGCGCACGAAACTGGCATTGTGAGAATCGAATTTACTCAAGTTAAATGATAATGTCGGACTACTCGGAATAAAAGGCGTTAGACTAGTTTAGAAAGGTGTTACAAAAACATAACGACGCAACTTTGATAGGGTTTCGGTACTTTAGTTTTATCTACATGACTACTGTTGCAAACAAGGTATACTACAAAAAGCAAGTACACGCAGCATGAGAGTCCCTTGACTGACGGGATCTCGCAAAAAGATATAACTCGAGTTGCACTAGTTTTTGACAGTTTATAAGTTTACTATAACAACACGCCCTATCATTTCAACGTGGGTCCGGAGTAGTCTCTCTTGCAGCAGTGATCCTTAGTATCTTCCCGTCTACGCCAGAGTTCTTTGCTATTGGACAATCCTTCTTGAGATGTCCTACCTCACCGCATGAATGACATATTTGGCTTGCACCAGCATCGGTGTTGGAAGTGATGTGTCGGGTCGGAGTTATGTGGACACAAGTGCTTTCGTTGTTCCTCTCTTTTGGACAATTCCTTTTTTAGTTATTCGGTTTCTAATGTTTCGACTTACATTCCTTATGATGTATTTGTGATTGAGGGTTGAAATAGGTATTGTATTTAAGCTTAGTTCTAGCAATTTAGGGTAGGGATGTTGAAATCTTAAGTCGATCTAGTTTCATGGGTTTTTGGGAGAGGGTATCTTCCTTACTATCTCGAGTTATGAAGAAGGGTGTGATGTACCTATCTCATAGAGTGAGTAATATAATTAACAACTCAATAGGTAATAATAATTATTACTGATTAGTTCGATGTATCAGGTTCTCTACCACCTCGCATGCTTCACGAGTGGTTTCCTCAGGCATGTTTAGTCTCCATCATTGTTTTGATTTCCCTTAGTTGAAGTTGTAAAGGTTTGTTATTCTATGGTAACTGTCTCTTTCTCTAAAGGGTGTAGGTGTTAGAAAAGTTGAATTTATCGAAGGATTGAGTCTGTTTGAATAGCGAGAAAGCAATCCCAGCTATAGGGTTACAGATGAGATGGTGGCAAGACTTCGCCAGAGTTGTTGAGTTCAATAACATTAAACTACCATAAATTAGATCGATAGGGACAGTGTAGTGAGTTTCTATAACAGCTTATGACACAAAATGTTTACATAGTCCAAAGCATGGATTGATAATGATGATCTTTAAAAGAAGCAAGAAGTCTGTCATAATAGTTGGTATCGAAGTTGCATAAAATTCGGAAAACTTGACCTTAGAGTAGGTCTACAATATACCACACAAGCAAAACTTGACAGCACAAAGACCTTGTGAAACAGTACTTGCTAGACAGGGATATTTACATGAAAAGAGTACTACTCAGAGTACATACTAAGGTTATTTCACAATCCAAAAAGGAGGAGTGAGTAGGGTATCCTCTACTTGCAGCGGGAACTATTCTGCTGAGCCTTTTGATCTGTTAACTGACGTTCCATCTCGAGCAACCGCATTTCATACCTTGCCTGGCATGCTCTAAGTTCCCTGACTTCAGTTTGAGTTGCAGTCCACTCTCTCTGCAAAGCTTCATTTAGATTTATGGTTCTTTCTATGAGTTGATTCTAACTGTCGGATGCGAACTGTATTGACTCCGGTGTTCGCATCATTTTCCTCGATTCGATAGATAGTTGCCCTTCCTTGTTCGTCAATGCGAGCAATTCGGCGAACCAATATAGGAAGGACTCTGTCTGCTGAGCCTCCCTCGCTTAGATTGTAGAAGCTTCGGTCTCCATTGTATGGAAGGGGTTAACCCTGTTCATGGCTCCATCTGTTCAAATTTGTTTCCCACAGAGGTGTGGGACCTTGAAATGCTGGACGAGGGTTATCATTAGGGATTTGAGCCACTGGAGGTAGGTTATTGATTTTTTGGTTCGGAGTCAGAATCCTCCGAGAAGCCTTCTGTGAGGTGATCATCCAAAGGGATTGGATGATCATCTTCAGGCTCTGCTTCAAGCCATCTAGTATTGCCTTGGTTTGGGAAGTATGGGTCACCGTGGGGATGGAATCCAGCCATGATATCTATGCGAGAAAAGGGATATAAGAAATAATTAATAGACGTACTAATTAGATAATTATAAGATGGTCTTTATCAATTACTTTAATGCTTGCAAAGTGCATACCAGTTACATGTAATCAAAACAGGATAGACCTTCGAATAAGTGACCCTAACTCCAAATCCACAACCAAACAAGGAACAGGAAGTAAAGCAAAGATCACAGATTCTAAGTCTATGATATCCTAGCCACATATAACCTTAGTGTATCTACTTAGCAACTATTGACCTACCAATAAAGACCTTTTTAGTTCTCAAATAAGTGATTATAGTAACACAAAATACTCCTATAGTATTTTAGGTTTATGTTCTGTTCTAATGTTTTCATTGTAAGTGTTGGTAAGTTTTTAGACTTGTTGCAACCGCACAACCACTCTTAGGCACATGCTAGTCACTCCTTGGAAAATATAATTGATCAGGCTATATCCTTCCTAGGTTTGAATATATGTCTCTAAGTCTAATTGTGATGCCCAACAATCGTAATACTTTTATTCTGTCCTAGTGACACTGATTTTAGTATGAATGCAGGTATGTATACTTGGTTAAATATTTTATTATTTACAAGTATAAACTCTTGGTCAAAGTATTTTAATCCCGCTGTGTTTATAGTTTGTATATATCTAATGGGTTGATATACTCGATTCACTATAAACAATGCTCTGATACCAATCTGTCACACCCCCAAACCAGAATGGCGAAATCGTTCGAGGGCGGATGACTTCATGTAGTATCGTAATAGTTGAATACATAGTAAAGAAAGTAAAACAACCATCATATATATATATATATATATATATATATATATATATATATATATATATATAAAATTTAAAAGTTACATTGTTGAATGATACTTGTTTCAAAACAAATTACAATATGATGACAAAATGATTTTTAAACCGACGCCTTAGCGTCACTTCTCCAAAAGCTGAAGTTTACTTGTATTACTGAATCCCTGAGAAATACAAGTAGATTTCAAAGAGTAGATCAGCATTTAAGCTGGTGAGTTCATAAGTATTTAATGTCAATGTTTGTATAAATTTTGAATGAAATTGTTTGTAGATGTTTGAAAACTCCTAGAAAATCTCATATTTCCTACTAGTATATAGAAGTAGTCTTCTACCAAGACCCGTCTGTTTTTGATTGTTTGCTTCTAGAAATCCAATATTTTTCCATAAGTGTGTGGTAGTTTAAAGTTTCAAAACTGTAAAGCAATAGTGTTTTTCATGCCTATAATAGTAGATTCATGTATGTATAAAATCACTAAGGCATTTGATAACCCTATAAATCAACATGTTTTTAATACTCCATGTGAGTTTTATAACCATGCTATTGACCCAAAATGCTTGTAACAACGTTCTTCATGCGTTGGAATGTTATGACATTTGTCACCCCAGACCTGCCGGTCTAACTGTAGCTAACAGTTTAGGTGCGGGATTGTCAATCCCGTATAGATCTATACACAAGTATCACACTCTTCCTACAAGAGATTATGGTATATAATACAGGACTTTAACTGCATACTTGAAAGTATGTGAAGTTGAATGTCTTACAAAACTTAGTATTCAATAGATTTACGTATGAAAAGTCCAATTATTCTTGTATATGAAAGTATTTCCTTGATATAGTACTTATAGTATGTAAAATCTCATGAATATCTAGTAAACTATACCTATTATAGTTTTTCCAAATGTGTGATTCATTTGTATGAGAAACTCTAGTGTAGTGTCGACTTTGTATGTAAAGTATAACATTTGTAATAACATTATTAAACATTTATACTCAAAATATAAATAAAGTGGTAGATATTTATATAACAAAAGTATACCAAAAGATTGATGTTTTTCACACGAGGATAACCGTGTGTGTACTTGTATTCCCCCCTCCCCCCTCTTTAAAGTGTATAAAAGCATTCACAAAACATTTGAAAATGTAGTTATAGGGGTATGAACTCACTTGATAGATTGAAGAAGGTGAGACGAAAACCGAGCAGAACTTCGACAGGAGAAAGCGGATTTCTTGGGATTCTCGGGAATCAAAACTTCCTTCGGGACTTTGGTACGAAATCCGGGACTTCGGGATATTCCTTGCACGCAAAACGGGGTAAAAACGCAAGAGAAGGAGAGAAAATGAGCAATTATGCCCATAACCCTCGCATCCCTTTTATAGGGGGCTGGAACCCTCGCGTAGGCGGGGCATACCAGCGAAGTTACGTCGGGCGTGCACATGCGTCATGGCTTAACGCATCCTCGGAAGAAGCATTGGATGGGACCCGGAGCGACGTGGACGAACCGAGGCCTAGCACCCGAGTACATTGAGCGTATGTGGGTACGCTGGGCGTAAATCGTCTTGGTGTGTGTGCTTCGAACTTGTAAATTCCGTAACGTTCGCATACGTGCTCCGTTTTTTATGTTCTTTATATGCATGCGTGGGTGAGAATATAATCTACAACTCTCGTTTAGACTTTGTCGGCAAATTTTGATATTATTTTTAATTATATATTATTAATATGCCGGGACACGAAAAGTCCGTTTAAAATCCATAACTTCTTCATCCGATGTCCGTTTCTGTCAGACTTTTTACCGTTGTGCTACCATTGATGAGATCTTTGATTCTCATTTAGGTTGTGTTGGCCACAAATCACTCGAT